>NC_045476.1:49074561-49674561 GCF_009650955.1 Corvus moneduloides
CCTATAATTTTGTACAAAGAAATACAGCAGCGGGCACAAATGGCAACACAGTGGCATATTAACTACTTGACAGATTCCACAAATTTGCCAGGGTGTGTTGTTTTGCCCACCAGCATCCTAGAAACCAGAGGAAATGGAAAAGAAATAAAAGTGCAGAACCCCATCTGCAAAAGATTGCAGAGCATGTTATGAGCCTATTCAAGTTGTTAGTGATACAATGCTAACAAATCTGAAGTATATTTTAGTATATAATATGAGTCAGCACAAGCACTGCTGTTCTGAGAGATCCTCACCAAAATCAAGGTCCCCAAAGAAAGACAGAAGATGCAGACTTCATGCAAGAGTGCTTACAATTAAAACAGAGGAATCTAAAATGAGGGAAAGGGAGACAATGACAAGATTTTCTAGTATAGCTCTCTTAGGACTGTAAAGAAGCTAGTGGTCAGCAATGAGATATGGCCAACAGATGCACAAACGGACCGGGCATGGAGACTGCAGCTCTTGTGAGAGGCAGAAATTCCAGCCAGGCTCCGAGTCCAGGAGCTATTGACTCACAACCAGGAATATCACTCATCATCAAGTGATTGACAGCATCTTGCCTCTCTGAGAGTCAGCATTTCTGAACTCCCACTGAGTTTCTATTGGCTTACTTAACCTCTAATTTGGAAAAGAAAAGTACAGGCTGCTATACCACCTTGACATCTTAGCCCTTCCTTGTGTAACTGTATCAGTAAAAGACAAAAACAACACAAAAAAAATCAACACGAAAGTATTTCTGCTAGCAGTTTCTTTGCCACCGAGAGTAGATGATTTCACTGTATTAGCAAAATAAATTCTTTGCCATTATGAACTGCTCGTCCACTAGTGAGCTTAACCATTGTAATCACCCTCACAAAGTCTTTGTAATGCTGATGCTGACATTTTAAGGGTGATCCATCAAGGTCAATCATACCCATAAGGACTGTAAATTGTTTTTTCCCTATTGGAGTCAGCAAGTCATGCTAACTCACTCCATGGAGAGAGCTGGTGGGTAACATCAGTTAAAAATTTGGGCTGAAGAGGCTAGAGGAATTACCCCCAGGAGTAGTTCTAGTGACAGAATAGGCTTTGTCAAAAAGACCTTTCCTTGTGTCTTAACTGCCACAGTTGAACATACATGGGGTGAATGAGAACATTTCTTTTCAGGGCCTCACTGTGGATTATTTCAGTGTTTTTATAGTCTACATGGCAGTCTTTGAGTCTCCTTCCATTTTATTGTTCAGTGAAAAGGTTGTTAGTCATTGATTGTTATTTTATGCTCGGAAAAGCTTCCATCTTCCTTCCTTAATTGCTGTTGAATTTACAAAGTTCTCCTATTACTGCACTTACATAGTGTCTACACATCTCTTGTACCTCAGCAGCAGGGCTTGCAAATGCATGTTGATTTTCCAGCATGGGGTACTGTGCTGGTGGAAGGATGCTAAATGCTACAGACATCACTCAGCACCCTGGTCCTTCTGTGGTCATGAAACCCACCACTGTCACCTGATTCACACAGAAATCTGGCGTCTTCTTTTCAAGTGCAGGTTTTTCCTATCCCTTCCTATGCTGATTATGAATTAATGCTTATGACCTTCACTCCTGGGCAGCAGGACAAACAATGCTCCAGCCATGTCTGTCACTCTGCAAACCCTTCACTTGCACACAGCTCTGCTGTGTGCAGCAGAGGGTTCATCCACACTGTTTGGTCAGGAGGAGGTACCAAAACTTTCCCACACCACAAGCCGGGCAGGAATATCAAGGGCACTTTGCAGCTGTCAGGCTCACAGACCAGCTGCCAGCCACAGCTGGCTCCACCTCATGCACACCTGGAGAGGGCAAGGCCATGCACTGGGTGTTCAACACATGAATCACCTGGCCACGTTGCCACATCTTCTGCCAAATCACCTTTTTTCCTGGAGCCTTTAAGGATCTATATCATCCTGTGCCAGTCCAAGCTCACAGGACTCCTTGGGTCTTCCACCAATCAGCCAATCGAGTCTATTTCGAGGGGGGTTGAGGGTGTTAAGTAACTTCCTACAGCAATGGGTCAGTTGTCAGAGCTCCACTTTGTCCTTTCTGGCACTGGCAGTGGTGTGTTCAGGTGACTCACAGATTTGCCATCATCAGGAAGCTCTTTGTGAGAAAGTCATGACAACGATGTATAATGACACCTTAAGAAATGCTGTGAGAACTCACTGTTTCTCAGGCACAGGACATAAAAAGCCGCATAACTGTGAGTTTAGCAGGTTGTTACTCTTCTTTGTTACCTATATTGCTGTAGGGCCTTCCAGCTCCAGACCTGGACCAGGTCCCATGGTGTTATTAGCTGCTGAATTGGCACAGATCCAAATGATGGTGCCTTTACATTCCAAGTATTGTTAAATCATAAATTCTTCCTGGTAATTCAGCTTTCACCTCTCCTTTTCTCAGAGGAACAGAACAGTCACCCAGCCCAGGTACAATGGTTGTAAACAAGATCCAGGAGTTCAGCAGTCAAACAAACTGAAAAAGATCCACAAACCAGATCTTTCCCTGCCTCTGTCCAACCCCAAGAATTGGTCTTCTGAGAGTTTAGATACCCAACTCCCCTACCCTGTAATCTTAGATGCCAAGATATTTATCCTATTTTCTTCTATGTCTGTATGTGAAGGTGTCATTCTTTATCAAGTTTCACTGAAAAATATATCAACATCTGTGCAGCAAACAAGGGAAATTAATTACCTTGGAGACATGGGGGAAAACAAAAAGAAATCATATAAATATCAACATTCATTCCAAAAATGTGATATTGAAAACAATTGCCAAATGCAATAGGTAAGCAATGCCAGGAGAAAAAAGTTAGGAGACGAAACACACACATGAGAGAAGAAGACAATAATCAATATATTAATATAAAACAATAATACAGCTGGTACAATAAAGTGGTACCATGGGGAGACATGCAGTGTATCATTAGTATTCTGCTCTAATGAAACCCACAACACACAGTGTACGTTAACTAGTGTAAAGTCTTTTCAGCACAGTGAATATTCCACCACTTTACTGGCCCATTTATTTTAACTGAAAGAGAGATGATCCTGTTGCCAAGCTATCAGATGGTAAAAGGGATATATTTGATGGATAAAAAAAAAGAAAGGTCTGCCACAGCTTTGCAAAATATATTTCTAATTTAAATGCGTGCGGTATACAACACTCATGCCATACCTGCAGAGAAAAATAGAGGTGGGGGTGGGTTAGAGAAAGGGACGGGGGAAAGGAGGAGGGGGAAAATATCATTTTAAATAAACAAAAAAAAGTCACAGACATCGCTCATTTTTTTTTTTCAGCCTGTTCTTGTGATACAGATTGACAGCCCTTTTAATATGAAATAAATCAGCCAGGATAAGGAATGTCTCGGAGAACATACAGATTGAACACTGATTGACAGAGCTTCTCTGAAACCCATTCTGTTTGCAGTCGGTTTTTTAGCAGCTAACTTGAAAGGATGTCAGGTGCTTTGAAATGTTTCAAGTGTTTTGAACCCAGCAAACAATTGTAAAATGTGCTTATTGGTGCTCAGGCTGAAGCAGGAGCGCGGTGGGGCTCGCGCGAGAACAATGCTGAGGAAGGCAGGCCAGGAGAAATGAAAGCGAAGCTTTCCTCTTCCATTCAGGCACTGTCCAGCCGTCAGGATTTCTGGACTGTTGTCAACAACCATACCTAGTTAGCAAGATATTTTAAAGTGAAGATGCCACGTATTGGAAACTTGAATCACGCCTGGGGAGCGTGCAGCATTGCATTCCCTCTGTAGACTCACAGTCACTTGTAACCAAGGATTGACTAGTCTCATTGCTGATAACAAGACATGACATTTTTAAAGCTGTGTGTCCAGTTTGTACCACTGCTGCTTTCCTGTTAGGCTCAGACCAGCATTATGCTGGCTTTGATAATGTTGCAGATATTATGGTTAGCTGTCTCCTTGCATTTCCTGAAATGTCCTATGTCTGTTGTTATCTCGCAAAGCAAATACCAGCACATGTCATAGTCACACTGAGAGAGAAAAGATGAAAACCAAGCCCAATGGCATTTGCAGGCTCTTTTAGCAGCACACCCTTGAGAATGACAATTTAGGCTTGTATGGGTCATTTTTCTATGAGTGTTTTCTGTATGAGTGACTTTTTTTTTAAAATGGCTTGACATTTTTGCTTTTATGCAAGGTGCAAAGGTCATTCAGAAAGGAGATATTGGGGTTCTCACTCTGGAAGATCACCTCGCCGAGGGAGAGCACTCAGTAATGCAGTATGACTTGGTGAAAGCTGCTGGGTTCAGCTCAGATGCTTCACCTGAAAGATTCAAATCTCTTTCACAGAAGCTGGGAGTGAAACAACCCCAAAGACAGCAGGACCACTTGCACACTTCCATTCTTAGGCACTCCAGAGTGAACAGGATGGATGTTTATGTGCCAGGCTCTCACCTCTCAACATGTCTCCTTCTTCCATGGCCTTGACTTCTGGTTTGGTCAGTGCCTCATGCTGGGGAGGCGTCTCCAGCACACACATCTCTCTACATCCAGTTCCTCCAAACCTCAGATCCCTAGAAGGTAGTTATTCTCTGGGTAGTCCCTTATTTGCTCCCTGATAATTGTCTTTCCAACCTTTGCAGAATGAGACAGAAAATTTCCTATATACTGGAATAAAATCTCTGCTACCAGGAGTGAGAAGAGGGGTACCTTTTTCCAATGTGGAAACAGATGAAAACAGTCTTTTAAATTCTTTACTCTTACTTTTCTTCTAGTTTTTGCCTTCTAGATCCAAATTGCCATTGTCCCTCTGATTTGATTTGTGTTCCTTGCTTCCACCTCTGGCAGCTAACATCCCTAACCTGGCACATGTGATTGCATCTCCTGGTGTATCAATACATGCTCAGAAATGCAGTTTTGCCGTGGCTCTTTCAGTGTGCCTCAGTGCAGCTGGGTGTACTGGACAAGAGAGAGATGTACAAGCACAGGCTGGCACTAGGATGAATGGCATGTCTGATGTGTCAAGGATGGGTCAATTTGTTGTGGATGAGCTGACCAGCTGGTCTGTACCTGCACAATGACAGCAAGGTGGTCCGACACACTGGATGCACTGGATAAAACACACAACAGTTTGTCACCAGGGCTTTGGATGAACAGCAAAAGTTCTGCTTGAGCAGAAATATGAGTCCTCTGGTTTTTTATTTCAAGCAGGAACACCCTCTTGCCCCATAAAGACATGGTTAGTCACCTAATATGCATGACTTTGTGCAAGGTTGCCTCTGTGAAAATGAGGTGGGACTACGTACTGCCAGGCACCACCTGGGCGCAGAGTGAGCTACTGAGTCCAAGCACCCTTCTCCTCGCCTCTGTTTTTTTCAGAGCTACATGTCCTCCCCACCAACAGTTTTCCCTGGATTTGAATAAAAACAAAATTCCAGGGGAAGAATATTTTTATCTATCTCTATAAAACCAACAACACAGGGCTTACTGACCAGCCTCTCCAGGGCCTTCCAGCCACCTTCCAGTCTTCATAGACCTGTGTCTGTTAAATCTTACAACAAAGGTCTCTTGGGATTCAATGGCAATGTTATTTCTGTCCCTTATTTCTAGAAGCTTAAACTGGAGCCTTCACACTACGGTGAGTAAAGGGCAGGAGCCAAACTGTAACTCTAGGAGCCATGTATTGATCCCTGTTTTAACAGGTGTTTCAAAGAAGATATAGTGTGACCCTGGTCTTCTCCTGGCACAAATCATTCCTTAGCCTTCCCCTTCTGCTCCACAGCAGGGAGCTGACAGTGCAGGAGGGAGGAAAATACAGAGCCTCCATCCCCTTTCCAGCTCTCTCTGTGGAAAGGGGGAAATCTGGTGACCTTTACTGTGCTACTTAAGGACTCTGGCTGCTTGGGTGTCCCATGCAGGTCTGAGGGGGGACCCTCTATGACTGCTTCCTGCAAAAATGCACAGCAGAGCTGCAGCTCTATGCTGGAAGACAAAAAGTGTGGGAGGGCTTTAGAAATCCCTGCCCATCTCCATGCTGCAGGTATTTGTCTGCAGCACCTGCAGGGATCTGTTTGCATCCTGCACCTGTGGGCACTCAGCAGACGTGCCATCACAGCAGGGGTGTTTCGTCAGGGGAACAAACAGCACCGCAGACATCTTCTGCTGGCCCTTCCCCTTTCCTGTTCTTGCTTTAGGCAGCTTTAGTCCCATATCCCCATTGCCTTTTGACCTTTTTGCTGTTTATGCTCATCTCCTCTGAGGGGGTGAGAGGCTTATGTGGAAGTCTGTTCAGATGGAAAACAAAAATCAGTTTCCCTAAAAAGATTAACAAGTCTCTCATTTTACTTATATGTATATATAAACATGTTGCCCCTTTTGGATATTCCTTTTTCAGCTTTCACCTGACACTTGTTTTTAACTTCCAGCCTCAGCAGCGACCCCTCTTGCTTGCAGCTGCCAGAGCAAGATGTGAGCCCGACTCCGTCCTATCGTCATTTTCCTGTGGAAGTTGAGTGGCACAAGGTCACCTAAACATCCTCCCGCCTCTCCTCACTCTCCAAGGGGTGACTGCACTGGCTAGCTTGGCATAGGGAGACACTGACTCTCACAGGTCTCAGCCAGGAGGCAGCACTGGGAATCAAAGCTCAGTTCTTCAAGAGCTGGCAGGTTTAAAAGGTAGTCCCCTGGAGTGCTGAGCCACGGTGCTGACGAGCATCAAATCTATCTTAAAGTTGGAAATATGATCCAGTTGGGAATGACTGTGATTTAATGCCATCAAAGTACTATGGGGCATATTCTTAAAGAAACTGCTGTAAATTATTTGTGGCTAATTCCATGTGGATGGAGAGCATGATACGTTCACAAGTACAAGAGCCCTGCTTGTATCTAATAATTGTTATATGTTCTCTGAAATTTACTGCCGATGTCTCAATTTTAACAATTTAAATAACAAGCTTAACCAAGCGGAACTAGGCGAAGGCAGGCTGGCTCCCTTGATGAAAGCAGGACAACTCTTATGTCTGAGTACATTTATACTTTGACATGAGCAGTGACACACAAAGATGAAATCTGGTTAAAGCTGCATCTTTCTCAGCACTGTGACAGCTTCTTAGTCTAAGCAAAACTGTTTCTGAAGTGGGCATAGCTGCTAACTTTACTTAGGAGAATGATTAGGAAAAAATGACTCTATGAGAGGCAGGATTAGGGAAGATGCACTGCTGGATATAGAGCAGCCTCAGGATTCCCAAACTAGTGTGTTGGCTGTGTGCTGTGATGGCACAGACAGGCTCAGACAGCCCTGGCTGTGCTCCATGCATGACTGCAGGGCTCAGGAATGACTTAAGCCCCAGTGCAAATCAGGGAGGTTTGATAAAAGCACGTGTTGCAGATGCTGGAGGGCAATGTTGTGCGTGTTTTAATGGTATGCAAAATAATTGGCGATCATGGGATCTGGCCTGAGGAAGCTGATAATGGGAGCTTACGTACTACTGCAGCAAGGAAAACCTTGGAGAATAAATTCTTCATTGTTCCTGGGACAAACCCATCACGAGAAGAACCCTCCTAAACCATCATCAGCCTCTACTTGCAGAGTTTTCAATTAATTTTGATAAGAAGAGGAGAAGGAGATACTCTCATTCTCCCTCTGCACATAGTGACACCACTCTTAATTCAAAATTCATACAGGAATCAATGAAACGTTCCTTTACCAAGCTATTGCAAATCCCACAGACTTCTGTCTCAGTAGATAGGTAAATGACACAAATAAACATACCTAGAGCTCATTGTTATTTATTGATCATATGCTAAAAATCTTCCCTGGGCTATATCAGGGTTTCTTTACATTAACAACCCCACTACTCACTTCTGTTTTTTTGGCTGGGAGACAGTTTGTCCTTGCCTGTGTATTCAGAGAAATCATGCTAGCACTGGGTCAGCTACATTTACTGTTAGCAGTGGGTGATTATTATAGCAAAAATAAGAAAAAAGTAAAGGAAATTCTTGCCTCCTAGAGATGGTTTGCTGTTAAAACCATCTTGAAATACCTGAGGCAGCCAGTCCTACTTGTGAAGCTGGCAGATCTCCTGCTATTGCTGTAACTTACATGAAATTCTACCACCTCCCAGAATAACATAAGTTACTGGAGCAAAATGATTTTGTTGCCAGTGAAATTATGTCTGTATCAGGAGATTTACTGGCACAGGTTTGTGAATTACCGGGATAATTTTTTTTCCATGGCTCTCACCAAAAGTAGCTGAGGTTTATAGTACAATCCAAGCAAAAACCATCACCAATGAGAAGGAATGCACAGGAGAATCAGGAAAGGCTTAGTGAATGAGAAAAGAAATGTTTCTGTGATGGACACCAAGGATATAAAATGAACTGGAACGGCAGCTATTGTATTATTTATATGATTTATTGGCATAATTATTCATTATTTATTCTGGTCTTGAAGAGACACAGGCATCAGTCAATTTCAAATCCTTCAAGATGCCAATCTTATAATGAGAAGGTAGACTTTTCTTTAGGTCAGTTAGTTTCAAAATATTAGCACAAATGAAAGATAGCCCATCAGGTTTGTCAGCTGCCTGGTTAATTCCCCTAGCTTCCAACTCACATTCCTGAGAGCCTGTTTACTAAACCTCAGGTATCCATGAAGTTATAACAAGCTGTGCTATTGCCCTTGACTGATTGCAATCTGTGTGTGTGTCTGTCTTTTCTCCAAAAACCTACATCGTTTCTCCAAGAAGTTTCCCTTCACATATTTTGTATTTTGGAGAGGGAACAACAGGAAACCCTGCATTCTCTGCAGGGTCACCCAACAGCTCACAGCACTTACAGACAGGAAGGTGAAGTCACAACCTAGCTGAAAGCAGTAAAAACCCACCCAGAGACAGGATGAAGATCTCTCTGCATGGTGTGTTCATGCCTTCTTTATTTTGTGTACAGACTCTGGGTGTCTTCAGTGGAACTCTGGTTTTTGGGCAGAACAAGAGGCAACAAGGTTATCATGGTCCCTAGTGCAGATGCCTTTCTCCAGCCCCCTTCTATTGAGTCCCTCTCTCTAGCCAGATGTTTTCCTAGCCTAAACCAACACCTGCTTTGGGCTGCTGACAGCTAAAACGTTACAAGAAAGAAATTTGATGGGCAGGTACAAAACAGTTTGGGTGGCTCCTCTCCTCTCCTCTCCTCTCCTCTCCTCTCCTCTCCTCTCCTCTCCTCTCCTCTCCTCTCCTCTCCTCTCCTCTCCTCTCCTCTCCTCTCCTCTCCTCTCCTCTCCTCTCCTCTCCTCTCCTCTCCTCTCCTCTCCTCTCCTCTCCTCTCCTCTCCTCTCCTCTCCTCTCCTCTCCTCTCCTCTCCTCTCCTCTCCTCTCCTCTCCTCTCCTCTCCTCTCCTCTCCTCTCCTCTCCTCTCCTCTCCTCTCCTCTCCTCTCCTCTCCTCTCCTTCTCCCCTCCCCCCCTCCCCAGGGAGCTTCACTAGAATATAACATCAGAATACTTGTTGCAGTACATTTAAGTGATAGACACCGGGCAAGCAGACACCATTGGTTAATGCATATAGTACATTTTTATTTACTTTTTTCTGACACTAACATTTTTATTTGGGGTCATGTGCTTTTACAATCCTTCATTTTTATTCTCCTTTTGATCTGAGTTTATGAGATTCCATCAATCACAGTAAATTTCAATCACCAAGGAGACAGCCCTCAATTCAGACAACTGTAACAATCAATCAGTAAGATTATTTTGCCTTTAATGATTCACCTGCATGAAAATCAAAACTTGCTCTCTTCATTAGACCTTGCTATAGGTATGCTCTTCTTTTCTCCCTGGATATTTTAACAGATGATGAGACATGAACAACCAAGTGTTTGAGCGGTTTAGACTGCTGTGCAAGTCTGTAAGCCTTGCCCTGCAGCTCCCAGCTCACCCCACATGCATAGGGAGTCCAGGCAGGAGGAGCAGCAGGCTGAGAGCCTCTTGGAGCAAGGAGGGAGCATAAGGGCAGAGCTTTCCCCAGCAGAGCCTTCTCCGGCACTTCCTGGGGCAGCCTGGCATGCCATGTGGACCAGCTGGTGGGGAGGGTTAACCCACAGGACAAGGGCTGCTGGTGGAAAGGGGCTCCATGGCACATCATTCCCTCTGTGGGATTCCTCTCCAGGTCATCCTGTAGGAAGCATGCAAAATGCATCTTCTTACCAGCACAGCATGCCCCTTAGGCCTTCCTCATCCTTTAAATTCCCTTAAAGTGCATTATTGTCCACGGTGCTTACAGACATGGGGAAGGAGAAATAGGTCTTTATACTTACACTGGCTTTTCATTTTCTTTTCAAATTACCGTGCAAATCTCCTGACTTTTCATCTCATTTAGTTTAACCCTCAAATTCCTCATGGGTACAAGCAGAGGGCCTGGCGTCAGATGAAGTTACTTAGAGAGCTTTACAGCATAAACACTGAGGAAATTATAGTTGTTGTTTCTGATTAATATTTAATATTATTTAATTCATTTTATTAAATAAGAGTAGCATAATTTAGGCCAAAGTATTTTGTAAGGTTAATAAAGACAAGAGACCAAATTTCTCTCTCATGTAGTCCTCAGTTCACAATAATGTTGTGCCAATAACAGCGATAATAGGATAACTCAAAGGAGATCCTGGCACAGAGCATAGCTGAAATCCTTGTCCTGAGAGTCTACAGTAACACAGTCACTGTCTTTGCAAAGGCAGGATTTCAGACAAAAAGCCATTTCTATTATGGGCTAAGGAACAGCTGACCTTGAATCAGAGATGAACTCCACCCAGAAATCAGAAGCAAAAGGTTTTCTTCCGAAGTTGACTGAAAATTTGATTAGCAGAGATGATAATTCAAATGATAAATATTTCTCAGACATCAAACAATGCAAAAACGCAACACAAGCAAAACCAAGATAGAACAAAACTAAAAGATAACTATCTGCTAAATCAAACATTTCTGCTGCAGTCATTTCTCCAGTGAGACTAGGGTCTAAACAATCATGGCAGACGCGGGTGTAAGTAACCCTGGTCTGAGATTCCTTTTGAAAGGTGGCACTAGGGTTCCAAGTTACAAAATGGAAAAAAAAAAAGGGTCGCTGATAACAATTTTTAATTCAGCCAACCCTCCTTTTTTCCCCCTCACTGTTTTGGCACTGATGACTGGTATGTCATCTTTGTCAGTCCAAAAATAATTCTTTATAAACACACTGAATAATAATGACCACTGTTGTAATTTTACTGACTACTGTGTGTGGCTGTTTGCATGAGAGAGAATTTGACCTTCTTAGCCCCACTCTAAATTATTGGAAACAAATTGAATTAATAGTTCTTTTATAGCATAAATACATACATAAAATTTTGAGATGTTTAGGAAAACTTAATAGCAGAGCTTTGTGTAACAACTTGCCTAGACAGCACAGATAAAGGCCACTTCTCATGTTCCTACGGAGTTTACACAGAATACAAAGATTCCTTTGTCTTTTCTTGCCTTTGTCTCTGCCTCTGATACCAAAGTTTGTTGGTACCATCTTAAATAAGAAAGGGTTGCTTTTTCCAATCCATCAGAATTGCTGTATGAACACATTTTGCACTGTAGCCTTAAAAGTAGTTGTGCTTCTCGCTTTTGTTCTTTCATTATGTGAGAGACACAGTTATTCAGTATTTTATTCTCATTAGAACACTGCTTGTCACATGTTTTCACCAGAAACATTCATCACCAAGGTCAAAGGGTGAATATTGTGATCTATTATGCTTAGAGGAATCTAATGAAAAGCCACATAATTATCCAATTTTAAGAGAAGCATGTAAAAAAAAGAAGGGGGGGCACTTGCTATAATTTAAATTGTTTTGTTTCCCTGAAGCAAAATTCAGCACCTGATTGACAAGACATAATGATAATTCTTATTGATATGGTGATGTTAATTGTGTAGAGATATTTAATAAGTCCCGTATTCCTGAGGTAAATGCATGCTCTTAACCTGCACCTGAACCTGATTTTTGATGCAGTCTGAGGATGAGGCAAAGATACAGATAACTGAGCACAAGTGGATTTTCAGTCTTGTGTGGCAGAATGGAAATTGGAATCTTCAGAATCTATTAGGAGAACAATTCTGCAGTTGCTCACACTTTTATAAATTATGCTGTATATGATGCTAAGACACAAAGTCAGGAGTTCCAACTGGGGAAAATTACCATGACTTTACTGCATCTGCAGGAGTAGGCTTTTTTTTTTTTTTTTGATCTTTTCCCAAAAGAGGTTAGAAAGCAGTTTACATTTTAATAGAGACATACTTAAATAAGATGAAAACATTCTGTCACTTAGCCCATGGACTGGCTTGTCCTCTAAAATGTGGGACAAATAGCAGAAACAACAGACACAACAAAAATATGTAAGGCAGAAAGCTGAAAACAGCAGAGCCACTTAAATGTATTTTACATTCAGATTTCCATTTTGGTGATGATGGTCACCAGCTGTAACAAGAATAGGGTGGAAACAGTGAAGGGCTATTGAAGTGGCTGAGAACAGGAGTGGGTTTCAGAAAGACACAGGTTATATAACTGGATTTCCCACAAGGGCACATGCCTCAACTGGACTAAGTTCTTCAGCCTTTTTGTATACCTTTAACACGTGAAGTTGGAAGACCCACAATTTGCATAATGTGTTGGGATTGATCCATCTGGGGCTTGATAACCCCAAGATGCTCAGCACTTCAAACACTTGTTCATATTTCAGCACATGCATGAAGCTCACTGGGATTGTCCATGCATTAAAAACTAAGCACATGCTCTGCTGGAAGGTGCCCTGAATGTGCTGCAGGGGAAAGGCTTCAGTTCACCCTGAGGAATATGTTAGAGGGCTCCCTGTGCTAAGGTCACTGAAATTACGGAAACTGATGTCCTTAGCTGCTAAGGCTCATCTTTCAGGAGCTGTACCATGATACTGCAGGCACTCAGAGGGGGAGAGTACCTCTTGCTTTTCACTGCCCACCCAGGAGAATCCATTGCTGGTTCAACAACGTGCTGATGTGTAAAGTAAAGCCACATCCTCCCTTTTTCTGGGACCTGAGGAACTTGGCCATGTGTATGCTCACTGTACCAGAGTGCCTACAGAGCTAGTCATGGTGTCTGAGCACAGGATCAGGTCCTAAAGACCTCTCTCTGACACCTGCCCCAAGACTATCACCCTGCATCTGATACCAGTCCAGCTCACTGAACAGGACTGTGCTTTGTACTCTCACTCCATCAAAGGCAGAGAGGGGCATGAAGATAACACAGTTATCCAAAAGAGCTGAAGGGCGTGAGACCTCCCTGCACAGCTTCACTGACAGCTGCTGCTACTATAGTGTGTGTGCTGCCCTGTGCAGGTTTATTTCTCTCCAGAGGAGGAGGAGGTGGGTTGGGAAGCCTAGAGCTGCTCCTGGCCACCCACAGAACAAAGGCAGGGTTGTTCTTCTGAAATCCGGGACAGAAGCAAAATTACTTCCTCCAGAGAAAGGTGGAAACAGGGGAGGGCCTGTGGCTTGGAGTAGAGTCTCAGGGTTCTAATGACTCTCTGGGGTGCTCTGGGTTTGGAACAGTGTGTGTCCCACCCTGTGCTGGGGCACAAACCCAAACCTAAACCCATGAGGAGGGCTGGTCCTTACCCTTCAGGCATAGCCACATGCTTCTTGCAGTTTCTGTCATCTGGAAATCTATCCAGTTGACATCTTTTATTCACAAAGACTTACAATTTAGGACTCAGACTGTTCCACTATGGTAGTAGAAGTGTCTTAAGGAGGAGCCAAGATTAATGAAACAATCAGGGACAAACCCAGAAAGAGGCAAGCAACTTCAAAAATTATATATATGCAGCCTGAGCACAGAGGGGATAAAGAAAGAGTGTTTAAAACTGAGTCAAACACCAATAAAATAAACCCCAAATCACATTTCTAAACATTAATAACACTTTAAATAAGCTGCTATAAAACTGACAAAAATAATATATTAACTTTGAAAATAGCGTTTACAGCACTTGCACATAAAACTGAAATGCACTTGTGGTCCACTGTGTAGTTTGCTCATTAGATGAGCAGCCAAGGATCAATAACTCTGCAGGACAACTGTTAAGAATAGCTTAGATAAGATAATTTCAGCCTCTTTTTTTATGAACATGTGTGGCTGAACTACTGCTTTTTAAAGTAGTTTGGAGATACTGCACCTTACAGCCTCCTAGCTTTGGTTTGGTTTTCATTTTAAGTTATACCATGCAGGCAAGAAATTATTATGTTTTAAATGTACACCTTGCAGTCAAATATTTCCTTGTTAAGTGAAACTATCATCAGAAGATGTTGGCTGCTTAATTTGAAAGGCAGTTTCTGGATAACAGGACAAGGAGTGAACATTTTGAAGAGAAAAAACATAATTAACTAAGTGTCATAAGGGCAGGTGGACATAGGCAGGATAACTGCATCAGCCCCAACCACTTCACTGAGAAACCATAGAATCATAAATTCATAGAATCATTTACTTTGAAAAGACCCTTAAGATCACTGACTTTAACCATTTTACTGAAAACAGAGTACAAAATATATTATTTTCATTAAGAGCTGGTCTTGCAGACTCCCCCTCCAGAAAAAAAAGTATGAAAAAACTATTTTGGCCACAGAACAATCAAGCCACGGACATGGATAGTACTTCTGAGACTGCACTACAAATAGTGTTCATACATGCTCCAACTGGGACAAAAGAAATGCTAAAAAAACTCTACTTCAGCTTCATGTTTTTTGCACTGATTGTTTAGCAGGCTTGTGCTTTTTTTCCATGATAACTGGCATATCCTTCTAAACAGCCCTTACAATCAAATCTTTAATACAATGGACATCCTTCTACCCACTGAGCATATCCATAAAGAACCAATAAAAATATCTATGGTGCAAGAGGGACTGATGTGTAAGGAAAAATAGTCAAACAAATTTCGATTGATCTCGAACTGATGAACTGAAAGTAGCATATTGAAGACAGTAGGACTTTACTATTTTGGATCCATTGTAAGTGAATAAAGGCCCTTTATTATCTGACTTGAAGGAAAATGGGAGGAAGTTGCTGTAATGAGAGATGGCCTATTATGTCAGAGAGGGGAAGAGATTAGCTAGACACTAGAATATAACAGTTTGCAGGGTGGTAAATCTATAAGCAATATTCTTGAAAGTATCACAGAGATGTGGTAATAAAGGACCTCCTTGAAATCCAGCTACTTGGACAATCCCTACATTTAGCTGATAGGCCTAAGGATCCACATGTCCTTTGGTGGCCCACATACTGCATTTTTCTTTCCATGAAATCCAGTGTGAAAGCAGAAAAAAAGCCAATATTCAGCCTGTTCTCAGATATGAGTGAAACACATATCCAGACTCATGAACTTTGATATGCTCCTGGATCCACTGACATAGACATAGTTCTGATTACCACGTGAAAAGAATTCAGATACTGAAGAGGATCCTGGAGGAGGCTGTATGGGTTTACCCAGTAACAAAGCCTGACAACTTTATTAAGGCCAAGTATCCACTGTGGAAATTGAGTGGCCAAGGAAATCTGTTTGCAGAGGCCATGGGACCTTTGACAGATCATGCGACATTTAACAGATCTTTTTTCTAGGCATGGCTTGCTGCACCTGAACAGAAGCTGAAACAAAAACCCCCTAGGCTTTATGGCATTGCTCTTCCCTGATTAGGGATCTGCTGGATCTCCTGGAAGGAGCACAGTCACTAACTTAGCCTGGCTTCACGGATATGACCAGCCCTGTATCGAGGTTTATCACCACTAAACAAGAATTCAGAGTCCAAATTCTCATACAGGTTATTTTGTGTAATTAGCATGAAGCAACCCTGAAGTTTACAGGTAAGAGCAGTGGAGAAATCCCCCTGTGCAGGGACAGTGTCACACAGGCAGCCAAGATGGTACAACACCTTTCTGCACCAGCTTTGTCTGTAGTTCCATGGATAACAAGAAGGAACACACCAAGATGGGTTCAGGAGAAGGAGGTGGACAGAAGTAACTATGTTATGCACAGCAAGTCACTTTTCCTTGCTAGAGATCCAGCTGTTATAAATTAGCTTGGAGCTGGAACACTCTGTGGTGCTGAGTTTAACAGAATGAACAATTGGGGTCTGCACCAATAAAACTTGTATATCCCTCGATTTTTTGCCACAGAAGGGTGTCAGCTCCCAGGCCAGAGAGGAAGCCTTCATTAGGTACAATGCAACATAACTGGACATAACAGTAAATGATGGCTGGCCCAGCAGTTATGTGAGGTCTTCAGGTTCCTGGCCTCTCACAAACTTTTTGTGTAGCCTGGAGCAAGGTAGCTACTCAGCTGTCCTCAATGCTCCTTCCACAAAACTCGGAAAGCAATACTTTCCCTTTTTAAGGCATGAAAATGATCATACTGCTGCAGAGTGGATATTCTACTTGACAGGCAGATTGACAGAAGGATTTCTTCAGGTACAAAGTTGACCTAAAAGAGTTGTGGTGGAAATCCTGTCACTTGAACTGTTTCCAGACAGAAAGAATATGGCCTAGGAGAAGCATGTCTCAACAGGCTGTTACAAGTAGCCTGAAAATTAAACTTTTGCACCTTGTAGACTACACTTTTGTGTCGAGACAACAGATCAGATTTGATTTATGAGAAGCAAATCCTGAGAAGTGCTGAATGTGCCTAACAAATTGATGGGTGACACCCACCCTGAAATGCTCCTGGACACAGAAAACTGTGCAACTCAAAAGTCAAGTACAAGAATACAATGAAAGGCAGATTACTACAGAGCTGACTAGTCTTAAGAATCATGTACTGAATTCCAAACCCCAGCCAATGTCCTCTAAATAATATTTCACTTTAGGAATCCCTTTGCTCCAGGGATTAGTTTAGCCACCTCACATGTCACAGCCCAAATCCGTAGGGAACAACTACCAAAATAATTGTTTTGACCAGGTGTCATAGACTGCAAGCTTTTATCACAGTGGACTGTGTACTTGTGGCATAATAGGAGATTAGGACTCACTTGAGAAAGAAATAGCTTGTCACTCCATCGATCAGAAGGTCGCACAAGAGACCAGTGTTGCCATCATCTTGGAACAGGGGCAAGTTTGAGGAGGGACAAGGAAATTACTGCTGCTGTTGAAGAGACATAGATCACCTCCCTGCTCACACCTGGCCAGCTACTTTGACCATCAAGTTAAGGCAGAAAACTGCATGACAGATTGAGGATATATCTATGTCAAACTGTGAACTCCATTTTGTTCTATGAAATGTGTTTTGTGTCAATGCTTCTATACAGTGCTGTGCCCTTCACTGAAGAATGTCACCCCATGTCAGAATGCAAACTCGTTTGTAGATTACAGCATAGATTTTACTGCAGAAGCAAACAAGCCCTCAGACACAAAAAGCTCTTTCCTATGGGAGCAAATGTATTTTACTGGATTTTGTCTTTGAATAACACTCCACAGCTATGGGGGAGGTTGATGGTAAAGTCTGGAAGAAGAATATGGAGCAAAAAAAGCAGAGCCCAAATGCAGGAAAGCTGGAAGAAAACTCACCAACTCTTCTATTTATGATTGCCTCAGAATTAGACTGAAGGAGGTTTGTGCTCAGGGTTTGTGTGCTTTCTAGAGTGATTTGTTAACATTGAAATATTTGGAATCAAGAACATCCTTCCCTTCTGATTCACTGTTCGTGGGATCCTGCTAGAGCTTCCCTGCATGTAGTGCATAGGGAAAAGTGTCTAAGCAGCCAAGGAATCAAGAAAGCAGATGGGCAAAGATTGTGCTGATGAGTGTGTCTGCACTCAGAGTATCATACCCACAAGGCCTACAACCTGGGGAAAAAAATCAGTTTCTGGAGATGTATATAGCAAATTGAGAGGAAAAGCTGATTATGACAAATTTCCTGAGAGGGTAACTGCAGGTGGTTTTGGCCATTGCCCCTCTGCCTGTCCACAGCTCTTAGACTGTGCATCTAGACCTAAAGCAATGGCTTCAAAATTGAACCAAGAACCTCGCCCTGTGCTTGTGTGAGCAGGGGAAGGACATTTACATGCTGTTCAAACAAAAGAGACAGATGGACTGCCTAATTCAGGGGGACTGATTGTAGATTGTTGTGCTGATCATAACAAGCCATGACTATTAGGAGACCTTTCTGTGAAATGATCTAGGACAATCCATAAGGGCTGCTCCTCAGCAATATCCTTCTGCCAGTTGTTCTGACTAAGAACCAATGAGGTTTTTAGCAAAATCTATGAGGGACAACTCAAAAACTGTTGAATTACATAAAAATACAGGGAAATGGTCCCTTCTGCTGTAGGATTTGTCTCCCTGCTGTCCCTGCTAGGGCTTCTGTACACTATCTGTAATATTGAGTTGAGATTAGAGTCAGAATTTTCCCATTTAAAAAATCCGTTTTCATCCTTTCTTTGTCCTTCTATGGATGAAGACAGAAAACTGCACCTCAAGCTGGAAGTGGTGTTGAGGCAGCTTACCCATCAGTGACAGCAGGGACTGGGGGTCCTTCTATTTTATCATGTCTGATTCTGGTTTGACATGTTCACAGAAAAATTCCTGGGAAGAAATAGCACAGTCATGGCAATTTCCTTAATTTTCAAGACCTACTATATAAAATTAAAGATGGTACAATCTAGACCTTTATTTAGTCTGTCTCTCTGGATAGTCATATCTATGTAAGCCAGAGACTGAAGGGAGGCATTCAGTGAGCATGTCAGAAAGCTCTGTGTGTCTTTTTGTCAGATGCCCCATGAGAGAGAAATGTCTTTCATTACCAGTCTAGTCCAAGGAAAAATAGGAATAAGATGAGAGAGAAATATAAACAGATAAACTTGGCACAAGTCTGGATGTATATTTTTCTGGAAAATTTCTCAGGTGTCTGTGTTCAGTCATGGGGAGTCTCCAGCAATGGGATGAAATAGGAAGAGGGTTTTTTTTAATCCACAATCACATATACAAACTAATTCTGCCTAACTAGTAAGCAAGATGTGAGGTAGGACAAATACATACTGTCAGATGTAATACAGTGAAACAAATCACATTTCATCCTTCTTCACTGGTTATTTCCCCATCGTATAGTCTATCCTCATAGGCCACGTGGGTTTGGACTTTCAGCTGCAATATGCTCTTGGTGATATTGTCTAGAACAGGAGAAATAGTTTTAAGTCTTTCTAGGTAATTTGCAGGTTTTACTTCCCTCATTTGCACCCAAGGGCATGTTGCTGCTGAATTCATCCAGGGCAAGAGACAATGAAGCATGATTCATGGGCCTTGTTGTCAGGACACTGGGTTGGCTAAAAGGAGTAGAAGGACATAGCCTGAGTAAAGGCAAGAGAAGCCAATGGAAGTTCACTGGAGAAAACTACTCAGATCTGAGCAAAACTTCTCAGTGAAGCACAACAGCAATCACTTATTTCAGCTATTTTTAGATCAGAATACTGTGGAACAACAACATATGATGTTTGTCAGTGCAAAAGAAACATATGGCATCTATATGAACAAATGAATGTGAATAATCTGTGTTTTACAATGTGGGTGTATGGAGCAGTACTTACACAAACTGACACGGAAGGTCATGTTTGGCAGTGAATATACACGTGACAATTCTGACATGCTCCTGGGGTTGCAGGAATACCTATGTTCCTGACAAATGGGTTATAAAAAAGAAAAAATGTTGCACAGTCAAGTTCCAAACCTAATCAGCACCTGTAAATGTGGTGAACCTAATTTTTATATATTTAAAAAACCATTAAATAGACTCACACCTACTAGACATAGGATCTGTTACAAATAACATTTGCTGCAGACAATACATACTGAAGCTTTTTTAAGCCCACGTTCCTACAATCAGCTGAGCACACAGCATTTCTACACATGCTGCTGCTACCTCTGTAATACTAAGGTACACTGAGAGTAGCTTAAGGCCAAACTCTCAATGTACAGGACAGAAAGGAAGACTGTCTTTGCCATCCTAGCATATTTGCTGAGGAGCTGAACCTCCCTGGACTGGATCCAGCTCTCACTGAAGGGAATAAAACAGAACAAACAGCACAACCAGCTGGACTTTTTGTCCCAAACTGAGCAAGTTTTGGCAGCCTGAGGGTGTACCCACGGGGCAGAACCCTCTCTACAGACAGGGACCTACACCCAGGGGGCATGCAATGCTCTAACTAGTGTGTGCACTTAATGCTGCTTCTGAACATACTCCCTTTGTGTCTGGAAGAGCCAGTCTACCCTATGCACTTCTCCCCTGCCACTGGGCCAGAGGCTTTAGCAGTGTGATTTGTCCAATAATAAAGTAGTGCTTGGTCCTTGGTTTCTTAAATGAAAAGCTTCTTTATAAATAGAGAAAAAACAGATTTCTCCTTAAAGAATCCCAAGGACTTGTCATAAACAACTGCAAAGTCAGGACACAGATTTGAACTTTACATGTTTTCCTACTGCTTTATTTGCAGGAATGGTGAAGTGCCAACCTTTATTTTGGATATCCTTAGTGTAAGTATTAAGTATTAAATATTAAATGGTGAAATGCTTCATGACATTCATGGAGGGCTTTCTGCTATTACACAGGCTTTTACCTGGGTATCTGTGAGATGCATTCATGCATGCACATGCCAAAAGCTAGACAGACATACATTCATGCAGTCACTGTTCATCCTGCACAGACTACGCCTCAGCTGGGGTCATTCAAACCTGCTCCTCAGTGCAACAATGCTGATTTACATAATCAAGGATCTGGCCCTGGAAACACTGCTGATCCAGCCATGGTTGCCTCCTGTTTCCTCAGCCATTGCTGAGAGGTAGAATAACACATTATGGGATTTTCAAGCCTGACTCCCCACCCCAGGAAACCCATCGAGCTGGGAGGGCCAACTCTGGACATCTGCAGTGAGGGGCAGCATACCAGTTATGGGCACTGGCTTACAGCAACCCCCCAGTGCCCCAGAGAAGACAGACAGCTCTGCCCTGCCCCCAGAAGGTGCTCAGGCATTGCTTCCTCAGAACACCACTTTAGCAGTGGTCTAACACAATACATCTCAAGGAACATTTATGCTGTGTTCACTGCGCATTCAACTGTGGCCACTTCAAAGGTTTAACCAAGTATTTTATGGCCATGGTAAAGGGTTCTTATTGATTTAAATTGCAAGCCTGGCTCCCGTCAGCTTCACTTGAGGGCAAAAATGCAATAAAATATCCCACATAAGAGAGACAGACGTATCGCATTCAAAATCTTAAGACATCCTTTTTACTATAATCACCTTCAGTGGCGTGCTGTTTTCCTCTTTTTTTTTTTAAGGACAAGGTTATCTTAGAGATTTCTCCATCTCTACAGATTTGTGATGGGCTGCCTCTTAAATTTGCCAGGTCCATCCAGTGGTAGGCATGAACCAAGCCTCGTGGGGTTTGGGTTTTTCCCTATTTGTTGGACACGTGTAACATCACTGGGATGACATTGACGCATTAGCAATTGTTAGCACAGAGCTGTAGAGTTTGGTCATTAAATAATTTGTATATGCAGCAAGAAAACCCTCAGAGGAGTTGGGGGGGGGCCCTTTCTTGTGCCCCTGGGATTCTCTGCCTTCACTGGTGTACCTGCCACCATTTCAGGAAACACTGCTCCAGACTGGGAAAGTCCTTACCCTCTGGCACAGTTTTAATAAAGGAGAGATATTGTCAGTTCAGAGCATTGTTTACCATCTTCTCATCGTGGAGATGCTCTATGCAGCCACAAAGAAGGTCTCCTCACTGGGGCAGTGAAAAAAACCAGGCAATACTTTCTTGTGTACTTCACAGGTAGTTTCTTTAAAATAATTCATCTGAAATGCATCCGAGGTGAAGATAACCTCCGGACACATGCAGAAAATAGCAAACGATTGGTAGGTATCTGACATTTGAAATAACATGTTTCTGGAGGGTTGACATTACAAGAGTCATTTCACTTCAAAATGTTATTCCTAATGTAATTTTTTCAAATTCATAAGAGGCGCTTGCTAGGATTCAGCACAGCGCCGGAGTCACTCAAAAGACAGAGGTCAAATTCATTTCATTTCTTTTATGTTTTCCTCTCCTCGCTAGATGAAACAAATGATTGAGCCGGGAACCCTTGGCAGGTCGGTGGCTGTGCACGGCGGCGCCGTCGCAAGATCGATTTTCCCCATCCGGGGGGCGCGGGCGGCATGGGTGACATCTGTCGCGGTTGTCATGGCAGCCCACGGCGCGGGCCGGGGTCAGGCCTGACAGGGAGGGCCTCCCTGCCTCCGCCCGACGCGCTTCAAGGTTAACAGCCAATGGACCAAAGAAATAGGCAATTATAGTGCAGTCAATTCTGGTTAGGGAAATACCCGAGAAGTAAATATATCTGATCAGCGGATGAAAATGAAGCAGCCCGGCGCTGTGGGTGGGGGCTGTCAGTGCCCTCTGGGCATAGGGCTGTGCCCTCCCAGACTCAGCCGCTGCCTTTGCCCACCTCCAGCTCTACCTCATGAAGAGACTTCCCCCTTTCGCCCATGGATGGTCTCTGTCTGGGTCTCCAGCCTGCCAAAGGCCACCACCACCTCCAGGGGAGACTCTCCCTCCTCGTGAGCTGACAGACAGCCTGTCTCATGGCCGGGCAATTGTAGTGCCACCCAAGGGGCCTAAACAATGGCTTCAATAAATTATATCTCCATCTAACCAGGTATTATATGTATATTCTCATATTGATATCTTTTATGAGGATGGGCTGGTTGTAGAACCAAGAGGGGGAAGAGGCGAGGGCTCCTCAGCTTCAGCCACTTAGCAAGAGGACATCACCCTCCCTCAGCCTTTGAGGCAAACCAAGGCACCACCATGCCCAGCAGCTGACCTCAGAGCTCAGCACCTTCAAAACCTTGCAGTCTGCCTCCACTCTGTCTTCCCTGAACAGCAGGGTAAATGCAGCAGGCTGTCCCAGAGCAGCTGTGGTGTGGATGGGGGAGGAGGAGGCAAGCAGCTGGGTGCCTGGGCTGGTGAAGTCCCTGAGCCTCTGAGTCAGCTGTAATGTTTGGGAAGGACACCCCCTTCCACAGCAGGAGGGGTGAGGCATCAGGAGATTGCATACAGATACATCCAAGGATGCCTGGGCACAAGTCCCACAGCATGTCCAACCCATCTCCACTCCTCAGTGATTTTGGAGGTGACACTGTCTGTTCTGGACCTCCTGTCCCTCAAGCAACGTATGTTCCAGCTAACTCCAGAGATCCCCCATTTCCTGCATGGATTTCCTGCCGCTGCTTCTGAGGACAGCCTAAGGAGGGTGGGATAGAGGCCACCTTGGACAGCAGGAGAAGACTGGGACTAACTTCACGGGCTGTCTCTGCATGTCCTGTCATCACAGGCTGGAAACACTTTTCTCTGCCTCTTGATGCTCTTGAAAAGAAGGAAAATCCCCCTGGCTCATGCTGCAAAGGCTGGTCTCACTGAAATGCACACACCAGTTCCTGTACCTTGGGGTTAGAGTCTGCCCTCACCAGAGCCCCTTGTCAATCACTCCTGGCTCCCAGAGGGATCAGCACAGCAGAATGGAGGCTTGTCTGTCCCGGCAGCTGCAGCTCCTCCAGAAAGAAGCTATCCGAATCAATGAAAACATTCAGTTTTAATGACCACAAAAAATAAATCCCTCAAGATCATCAGTGTGTTTCAAATGATGGGTCAAAAGTAATACTGCCATTTCCTTCTGAAGACATATCTCAGTATGGTAACAGACTTTTTCCTTACACTTCTGACTTTAAGCCAGAGCTACAACTTGGTAGTCAAAAGTTTCATCTTATTCAAGAGCATGGAGGAGCTAGGGCAAATTTTTCACAATTCTGAATTGTGTCTGCAACCCCAGTTGATTCATCACTTCTTTCTGCCTGTATCTGGTTCCCACTCGATCACCTACGGTGCTCCTGTGGTGTTCCACCTGCTCTGCTCTGCTCAGCCATGTGCAGACATGTGTGGGGTCAGGGCAGGGAGATGAGACAGCCTTAATCCTCCAGCCTCAGTGCAGAGGTCCAGCTACTGCTGATCTACCTTAACAGTGCTCACAGTGCCAGAAAGTTTCTTGCTGGAGTTTATGAGACCCCACACTTCTTTGCTATCGCTTTTTTGATTTGCCTTGCACACAAAATACACATTTTTGCAGATGTTTGTTGTTGGTTTTTTTTTTTTGGCAGCAAAGCTTGGCTTTGCTGCCTTTTCTTTTTTTTTCTAAGCCTTTCTTCAGATTTGCCCTAAGCAGCCTTTTCCACTGAGAAAAGCTTTCATAGAACTGATTGCTGTTTACAAAACTCATTATCAATGACAAAGGGAAGTACCAAATCCTGAAGATTTTATTTCTTTTAGTTATTAGTGTCTCAGCTGTCATCCTCATCTGAGATTCTATTGATGTCCTGCTACATTCCTGTCAATCTCCTCAGCACACTGCCTGGGTACCAAATTATTTGGCATTGCCCCTCAGATGCTCTCTGGACTCATTACACGGCTAATAGTGTTTTCTGTATTACTATCTCCATCTGCTAAGGAATTACTTTCAAAGTATACCGTGTTTTCCTTAAGATCTCCCTCTGGTATGCTAAAAAAGAAATATTTATTCCTAAGAAGGTCACCACCTCTATTTAGTCACCTGTTGAATGGATTCAAGATGCTTTGATTGCAGGCTTTCTGGGGCAGGATTTCTTTGTGTCACTCATTGATACTCAACACCTGCTAAAATTATCCTGTTCTTCAGGAGGGGTCTTCATCTATTATTGCAGCAAACATAATAAACACCAAAAAAATATGCTTCCCAGATCTGGGGTCAGAGTGATGCAATTTTTCCCCATTTTGGTCACATTTGTTGTCCCACAAAAAATGATTCATGAAGTCATTTAATTTCTCAATCCTTTATGTGATCAACACAGCAAAATTTATAATGCCCATATACTCTGTGGAAGGCACCAGTATGTTGCAGCATTTTAACCTCTTAAATATTCTGTATTTCAGCTGGCTAGCCATCCTACCCCTTCTGCACAGTTCACTGCAGCTGTAAATAGTGGAGGGAGAGGAACAGACAGCCAATCAAATTACAAAAAGCTGAAAAGGTCAAAACCGCACAATTTACTACTACCTTTTCCAAAATACAGGAGACTTTAAGATCCCATTATTTTCTCTTGAAACACTTAATTAAAAGAAGCAAAAATTGTGTAAAAGGAGTATGTGGGTGGAAAAATAAGTAAGGCAGTCCTTGTATAATATATGTCACCAGTGTAGCTGTTTCTTTACGGTCCTTATGTCAACTACTTCTAGTCTTTCTCTGTTATTAAGAGCCAGTCCTGCAGCTGCCTTCTTCAATTTTCTGTAAGGCATCCCAGTGACTGGCTATCCGTCAGCCTTCCACACTTCTTCTGCTTTTGATCTGTTCTTACAAGCAATTGAGCACAAACCTGGCAATTTTCTTCAGGGAGATAAATTTTGCAAACGCACGAAATTCACTGCACAGCTTCCAGCAGACTGGAGGACACTGATACGTAGGAGAAGAAGGAAGACTAGAATCTATCTTGACATATGCAACCCCTAGACAACACTACAGTCTCCTTTCACTTGAGTAATATGCATGGAGCCCCCTTTTAGGCTGAAGATGACACTGGAAAATGTCCCTCCCTCTATATTTGCAATACCACAGTTTCTACCACAAGTCAATTTGCTCTTTTTCCTGGCAGGATCAAAGTCTGTGGCATTGCACCAGTGTCCCCATACTCTCCCCACACTGGCCTTCTGTCCACTGAAAATAATTGAAACAATTCTTGCAGTAGACAGAAAGCAGCACCACCCCTCTGCTCCTTGGTGCATGGAGAAACAGCTCAAGAGTGACAGACTGCCACAGCACTGTCGCCCCCAGGTGTGGGCTGCTGTCCCAGGACTCCATGAATTGCAGGCAGAAAAGTCATTTTTGTTCTGTGTAACTTATTCAGCCATTTCAGCACGTGGAAAAGAGGCCTCTGCTACTTTGCCATTTCAGCTGACTGGTCTTCTCTGTGGAAACATTGGTAAATAATTGTTAGGATGTGTATTTCTGAGACTTTTCACTTTTTTCTTTCTGTTGAAATAATATTTATGTAATGTTATGAATTTTGCTTGGGTATCATTGACAGCAAATGAAAGCAAAAGCAGCAGAAAATGAACATAAGATAGACCCTTTGGTTTTTGATACATGAGAAGTAGGGTAAAAAGCAAAAACCATAAATATAAAAGGTGGAAAGGAAATACCCCACTCCTGTTTTTCCACAGCTATTTAATGGAAAATTTTAAAGAATATCAGAATAGTTTTTCTTATGTCAGGCCCTACATATATTTTCCTAAGTAAAAAGAAGTAAGATCATATGGAAGCTTACTAATCTGGTGTTATTATCTTTTTCTGCAGAAAAGATCCCCACTTTTTTGTGTCTGGTCTCTGTACTGTGCATGATAGAGGAGCTCTGGCTGAGGATGTGCTGTTGTAGTGCTACAGCTCTGCACTAGGGCAAGAAACCATCCCAGTGCCAGCACGGTTTAGCAGATGCCTCCCTCCTTTTCCAGGACTGAGCAGTGGCCCCAGATGTGTAACTGGGAAGGGTAAAACTGTGCTGGGGCTTGGATGAAGGGGCAGCTGCTCAAATGAAGCTGGCTGAGGTGCTGCCAGTTTAGCTGACAGGGACTGAAGCTGGCACTAACACTGCATTGCGCCCATGCAGTCAAGAGGCAGAGGTCAGTCACACAGCATGGATGCCAGGGAGGAGGCAGCAGTGTGTAACCTCATGCCCAGGGTACAAGGGACTACAGCTTACACCAGGCTGGTGAGCAGCAATTTTTCTGAGGTTACCTTCAGTCAGATACCTTCTGAGGGTTCACAAGTATAACATATGGAATCACATCATTAATAGAAAGGTGCCATTTCCAGATTTTTTCACAAGCAGACCTTTCAATTCACTGCGCTCAAAACATTGAACACAAAATTCTCTGGTGTCCTATTTTGTTAGAAAAACATCTTATTCTGGATTTCACATGCTCAGCCATGGGGAAATGGCCCCCACTCCCAGTAAATCATTCTAATGGTCAGTTTCTCTCTATGTAAACACTTCAGTGTTTATATGATGAAAGGGAGCTTTTGTCATTGAGTTTAACTTGTAGCCATTTCCTTCTATTTCCTACTTCTCTTTGAGTTTTCTGCTTCCTTATGTCATTTTACTCTCAGCTATTGTTTGTCTTCTTTCCCCTCAGCTTTGCTTCCTGCCCACCTTCTATTGTTTCTGTTTTCCCAGCCTTTTTGACGCTCCATTCCTTCTTTCTCTCCGTTTCCTCTTACAACATCCGCCTTTTTCTGAATTTATCTGCTCTGCAGAATTTCAGTGTCCGAATACAACCATGGCACAAACCCTGCTGTGATTTAGTCACCAGCAATCTGTCACTCAACCATAATGAAACCCTGTCACAAACAAAATTCCATCATATGAGAGGAATTTCCTCTATGGAAATTATGTTTTTGGATGAGAAGGGCATTTCTCTTGTGGCAACTCTTCCCACAACATCCCATTCTTTGCAGAGCCAAAAATTGCATTTACTTCAATATAAGAGAATGCCAAACAGAGCCTTTTGGGGAGGGAAGAAGTAGTGCAAACCACTGATAATCAAGATAAATCAAGCTATGACGTAGAACATAAGCACTATGCTCCATTCAATTCAGCTAGGGAGCTCAACTTGTTCAGCACTGTAGGTTATTTTCCATTTGTAATTAGAGCAACAAAGAAACAGCCTTTCCCTGTTCTGCTCCATCAGCACAGCCCCAGCAAACATCCTCATTTTCAATAACTCTTCCCCTTTATCTCACTCTGCCTGATGCCTAATAAGCTGATTGCTATTTACTTTGGACCAACAGCTAATCTGTTAATGATTGATTTTAAATTTTTACAGCCATTTGTCTTTGGCAGGACTTGAGAGTGCGAGCAGCAGTCTTTCTTACCTGATGAATTGGCTTTTCTTTAAAAAAAAAAAAAGATTTAAGTCAAAAGTCTTCACTGTTATGTTTTGCTGACAAACAGCTGACACACAGTGAGCAAAGCTTAGACAAAAGGGTAAATCTTCATCAAAAATTTCATAAGCCTTTGAAACCACCAGCAAATAATACAAGTGGACATTTTGTTAATAGTTGTAGAGGGGTAAAGACCTACTTATGAAGTAAAACATAATTGTACTATAAATTCACAGGGCTTAAAATTCTTAATTAACAAAATTGATGCTTGTAATGATGGTTAGGTAGGGAATAAGAACTAATCCTGCTACTGTGCTCGAAAATGATCTAAATTGTATACCATATGATATATGTATTACCATGATATATGCCTAAAAGTGAATTTCATTTCCCATTAAAGGACTGCCAAATAGAGAGTAGTTATTTTAATTGCTACAACACAGCAGTGTGGTGCAATTTAATCGTTGATTCTAAAAACGGAAAAGTGAATAATAACAGCTTAGCCTGTATATTCTGAAAAGAATAGGAAAAATTCTATACCAGGAAGCTATGCATATTTATAAATGTTGTCTCTTCAATGAGCCACTTAGGGATAGGCCCAGCAAGGAAATAAATCATGCTTAGAATGCCTATACTGTGTCTCACCCATAGATCTCAAAGCTCTTTACAAAACTATGCAAGTTGTGTGATTATCATTTTACAAAGGGGAGAAACCAAATACCAAAAAGTGATTTCCCTAACATCTAGAATGTTCCAGATCCAGAGTTTGGTTTAGGACTCATACTGGAAAAATAATCCCTGTTCAAGAAACCAGGAAAGCCACTTTGTGCTACACTATCAGCAAGTTCTAACAATAAATGACTTTTAATCAGTCAACCATTGATTTACAAGATGATCTTAAGAGGTGTATATTCATTATACATGCTGTATATACATTATATATGCATCTGGGATCCAGGTACATAATGAGGGATAGTCTGACAGAAACAGGGGGGCAACCTAACAGGTTGTGCAGCTGCTCTGTCCCCTTGTTGACAATGAAATAGCAGAAGAGAAGGTTGTTTAATCCTCATCAGTCTCACACCACAGTTCTGGTACCACAGGTAGCCTCTGTCAGACTTGAGTTGAGGAAGCCTAAGAACTCCCAAATAATCCCAAAAGCAGGCTAATGTACATGGAAGTTGTGACCCACCATTTCCTTTTGTATATTTTGCATAATCTGGCCAGGACTAATAAACTGTAACCGAACATAAACTCTCTATGTACATCCAAACCTCTCAGCTCCACATTGAGTTATCCAAAGCTTATTATCTTCCACAAAAAATTTGAATTTATGGCTAGCTTAAAATGCAAAGTGGCACTTTCTCAAATAAAATGAACACCAGTGTAACCAATTTTGGCAATACCAGCACAGGCCAGCAACCATCGGTGCGGAGGTTTTGCATTCCATGGACTGGATGCACAACTCCAAAGCACCGAAAAGGAAGCACTGAACAGTTTGAAGGATGGAAGCTGTAATCTCATTAATATTTTAGATGCCACAAGACATGGAAGCTCCACCTGCCGTCAGCAATATTGTGAAGACGATCAAGGTGACTTGGGAACAGGACTCACGGGCCTCCACAATGGTCTATTGACCTTCTGGTGAAGCAGATACCGTGTGACAGAGATTGCCTATCTCAGCAGGCAGGATGGAAACAGGAGAAAGTGTTAAATATAACCAGGTAGACAGTGATGAATTGACATGCTGAAAAATCGAACGCTTCAGTAATCAGCCTAAGGATCTGATATCAACAACATTTTTCAGTTTTGTCTGAATTCATTGAAAGGTGTAGTTTAGCAAGCTCACTTCTTGTTGGTAAGACCTTTCATCTTTATGCAGGTTTTCTGATTGGATTCCAAGACGTCATCACTGTGCTCTGTGTCATTGCTGTTCTTTGCATAGAAAACAGAGAAAACATTTGCATGAGAGTGAAGTGGCCTGAGCAAACCCAGAATTGGAGGAATTACTGGATTTGCGACATTAAAAAGTATTACCTTGCTCCACTTACTGTGAGAAGTCAGGGCCAGATTCGGCCCCAACATTTACACACACACTTGTGCAAGGCCTCCAAGCAGTTTCCAAAACATATCTGTGATCCTCGTGTGACATGATGAAAACAACAGGCTGAGAAATGAGGCATCTATCTGAGCCTTTGTCGCAAGCTGGAGGCGACATTTAGTTGAGGCATGCTCCACAGCAGCCCTCAAAGAGAGGACCTTGGAAGGTTGCTGTTGTCTGGAGGAGTTGGTCTCCAAAAATGTAGTTTCATGGGCTATTTGCCCAGTTTGAGAGGAGGTGACACTCAGAGCCCTCTCACCAGTTTGGAGGTGAATTCCTCCTCCACAGCTCTGAGTTCTTCCCCTGGACAAAAGCTGTTTACTGAAAAATTGAAAAAATTAAATACTGCATGTATATTTAGCACTCTGAAGCCTTTGTAGCTATAATTCTAATTACAGAAGTCTAATGAATGTCTTTATGGCTTCATTAAATCTTTGGGATATTTATATTATCCAAAGAAATAATCTCCATCCATTAAGAGTGCATAAATCCTGAAGCAGAACTTTAGATATTGCTACAGATATGCTTATTTCATTGCAAAACACATATAGAGAATTTAAAGAAATCCATTAATAGGATTATATACCTTTCTTCTAAAATATATTTTGAACATAATATTTTATTGCAGAAGTCTGACTGCTAGCAAAGCAGTACAGGAGAGGGCATTCTTAAGCAATTAGATGGTCAAATGGACAAAAATTATTCAGCTAATGTTTGAAAGATCTTTCATAGAGGAAAAGTTTAGTGTAGTTTTCATCTGTATAAAGAAGCCAGGTTCCTTTCATCTCAAAATTAAATACTAAGGGTACAAATGTCAAAATCTGGAAGTTTAAAAAAAAAAAAGAAGGATATTTTTCAGGGTATATTTCTCTCAGGCATGTGCACAGGGCTTAAAGGTTCTCAAGACAGCAATAAATTGCACATGCAAAGCACTAGTTTTGCAACAAGATGTGCATTTCTTATGGGATTGAATCTATTACCTAGACAAGGGGACTGATGTCACTTGAGACGCCCTTGGACAGCTGGGATAGGCTTCAGCTGCCTCCACAGATGGGCATGGGTCTCCCACAGATCCTGTGTCACTCCACCCAGCCTGAACAGACCCCTGAAGTGGCTAAGGACGTCTCCAATGGAAGGAGGCAACCATGTATTGATAAATGAGTTTCACCCCATCCATCTTCATATAAATCTCATGCAGCTTTATCCCAGAGTGCATCAGAAGGTGTCCCCAGACCCTGGGGAGCTCTTCTTTCCAGACACCCAATGAAAAGTGGATCTTACCATTTGAGAAAAAAAACCAAACCCAACACTTCTGAGGCACAGATGGATTTCTTGCTCTCTTTCCTTAGTGTCCAATCTTTTCCCTTTCTTCTTCCTCACTCCTGTGGAAAAATGAGCCTCAGATCCTTCCCTGACCTGACTCTCTCAGATCCACTTATATCCTGATTGCCAAGCTGAAATCAACCAAGAACTTTTCCTTTTCCCTTCATTTCTCCATCTATTTCCTATTTGGACTTTCAATTCCTCCACATATATCAGGACTGTGGCCATATTCTTTCATTCTTTAACAGCTTGAGAGCTGGGGCTCTAGTTTGCAGCATGATTTTGAGCACGGTAGTAACTGGCATTGGTTAGGTTTCTCAAGGAGAGATAATATAGTTATTATTCCAGCCTTTCAACTTCTGAATGGGCTGCATCAGATCCACGTTAGGTTTTACACTTCTGCATCATTTCCCATTAATATTGCAAAGAAAAGCAGTATTCTCTCTCAAATTGGCTGAAGTGTGCAGCATATGTAGGAGCAACCTCGGCAGGAGATAGACAGTGGCTGTCCCCAGGGTATCCCATGGCTACTGATGAGGACAGGTTCAGCCCTGTTCAGACATTACATAGTGCTACTGAAAGCATATCAAGCATCTCTGCATGGAACATTTTCAGAAAAAAAGGAATTTGCTGTAAAATTTTGTGTGTGTATTCATAGATCTCTTACTGGGAATAAACTCTCTGGCCTATGGCAGAAGGTAAGGGCCATGGAAGATTGATGTGGAAAGCAAGCAGGTCGGAGGGATGCCATAACCAGAGGGGTTTGCAAGTGTATCATGCACCCAGGTGTGCAGAGCTGGTGGTTTGCAGGTGCTGGTATTCTGTGAGCAGTAATAGCTGAGGGCTGTGCTGAGCAACACAGACTGTGCACTACACTGAGATAAAATACTGGAGCTTATGTTGAGATTCAGCTGGAAGAGGGCTGAATGACACTTAAAGGGCTCATCATTGGCAGCATTTCAGGTTTTCGCAGGGGCCTGTAGAAGAAAAAGCAAAACTCTCCTGACTGTCCCCAATTACTTCATATTGGGTCATGATGCAAAACAGTCTTGGACCACGAAAATTAATTTTGGAGGAAAACAAACTAGAAGATGATCTCCAAGAGTGTACCTGATACACTCTAGCTGCTACTAGGTGTTCAGTCATGGGGGTCAGGCTAGAGTTCATCCCAAGTAAAAGCCCAAAGAACTTAAAGTGTGTGGTCAGCATTGAATGTTTTATCCTGCACATGCTCTACTGTTGGGTGGCTTTACCTGTACAGGTAGACAGAGCACAACTAACTATCCACAGCTAAAAATATGAAAATATTTATATGCCTGGGGAGAAAATAGAAATTTAGAAGTATGTCTTCCTTCTGCCTACACTCTTCACCTTTCTTAACAGAAACAGCTACCGTTTGTTATGCTTTACTCCAGCCCCACTGAACATAATTATAATGACTCCTTGTAGTTCAGTCAGCTTGGGTGAGATTCTTAGCTCATTTCTATATACACCAGGGACTGGCGAAAGTGCCTCAGAGCAACATATGCAAGAGGCTCATTCTGGTTAGCTTATCAAAACAATTATACAATTACTTTTAAAATACTAAATACTGTGGGCATTGTTTCTTTTTCTTTTTGATACTGCAATTTCATGATGCCTGTATTTACAGGCAAAGGAGTCAAGAGGAAGATTGGTTGAAAATGGAGCTAAGATTTGTGAAAGGAATGTTCTTGAGCAGAAAAAGTCTTTATAATTATCTAAATGGGTGAATCCACAGTATATATACATACACAGTGTGCTAGGCATGTTTGCATTAGAAATAAAGTCATGATTTGCCTCACCTGGAATCAAGTCCCACGGTTTCTCCTTAAACAAGAACATCACCGCAGCATCTGGGATCTCTGAACACAGGCATAATCAATTATAAGCTGAGATGAGCTTCTGAAGCCTCTGTGTGAAGAAGTCAAAGATAGGTGTTATGAAGAACATTTCCAAAGATATATTTCCATTTTTGAAGACTATGCAATTCTTCTGTATTCCCAGTACTTCTTTAGGAAGTGTCCCCTTTACTTCTGCCTTCTGCAAACTGTGTGGAGTGCCAGCCTGGAGCCCACAACAGATCACCCAATACCCTGAATTCCTACTGCATCTGTACTTTGCTGTCCAAGCTGGGGTCACAGTTGTCACTACCTTAGCACTAAATAACATCTACCAGTTGACTTTCTATGTCAGAGAGAGAAGTTGGTTGGACAACTGCTTATAACCTTTTTTTGTCTTGTATTTCTTGAAATGAACCATTAACAAGCTGAATGTTTGGGATAATTTCTGTTTCTTAAAATCTCCACACCAGTCATCAAAAATTGTCAGAACTTCATGGAAAGGGAACTTCTAGGAATGGGTAGACTAGAGTAGTTCACACCTGAAAATCAACTAGCAATATCCTGGGAAGGGAAACTTTTACTTCATACATTACAAAATAAAGTAATTCATCCTCTTAAACACGATTAAAGTAGTTGTATGTATGCTACAAATAAAGTGATGTCTTTCTTTAAATGGTAAACTTCATGAAATTTGTGATTTCAGGAATATAAACAGTAAAAGCTATTTGGGATTCCAGCTACCAAACATCAGTGATGATCCCTGGACTTTTCTCAGTTTTCTTAAAGAGTTTTTTTCAGTAGCATGTATTTTACCTCTGAAGATAAAATGGAGGTCAGACTTCACTTTCTGTGAAGGTAAAATTATGCAGAAGATGGAAATACTCTTAGTATTCTTAATATGTACTTTTTCTCCTGACTGTCAGGAGTCAAGGAATTTAAACATTTCAGAAGATGGTATATTATAATGGAAATTTTTATAATGAATGTCAGTGGACCTGAAAAGCCAATATAATGCACCTATAAGCAGTCTTTCATCAAAGGATCCAGTTGTCATTGTCAATGTATAATGTATTTGTTTATATTGTAATCACAGTCAAAGACTTTCTCCCTTTTTTCAATTAAATGTATTCAGAATATTTTGAGTTTCTTCTGAGATAGCTCTGTGGAGGTTGATGGAACTCCAGTTTTAATTGTATGTTTAAAATTTTATATTTTTGTTTCAATCCTCCAAAATTGTTTTTTTAAATGTTTTTCATTCTGCCTCTCCTGTTTTTTCATTTGCGACCCGATTTTTTGATATCTTAACTTTTCCTCCATCCTAGCAATTCTAAAGATTGAGTAGCTGAAGGTGAAAATGTTGACCCAGGATGCTGCAAATGCCAGACAATTTCTGGATGATAAACACTTGCTAACACTCTCTTCTTACCTGTCTGTGTCTTCCTGACTTCTTCTCTCCTGTCTCCACAGAAACAGCACAAGGACTAGACAATATTATTTTCAACTTGTCAAATCATTACTGTTGGGTTTGAGACGTATTAGGCAGTATTTTGGTCATAGTTGCACTGTGGTCACAGGTTTACCACATTAAACTTGATACTTTCCAATTTTCCCATTTGTTCAAGGGGAGGTTTACAAATGTTGGAGAGGCATTTTCTGAGATGCAAGTAAGCAGAATAACTAGGTAATATTCAGGTTTGGGTCCTCATTTCCCCTCCCCATCCTACTCTATAGTAGGGAGAACTACGCTCTTTTACATACGAAGTCGATCTGTATCTACTAGAATGACTCTCCCTCAGTTTGAGCCTTGGTACGCTCAATGACAGTGACAAAATTTTAGTGTGAGTCTGCCTCTCTGTGAAGAAAGATTTATGCGTATAAAATGTGTAAGACTGCACTTGTCCACGTTTTTTCATATGAACCTGCATATGCATGTACATACACAAACAGAAGCCACCCAGACTACAGAACTGCACCACTGAAGACATTCCTCAACTGATACGAAGGAGGAGAACATTGGGAAAACTTTGTCCATGTTCCTGTAGCACCCAAAATAGTCAATATGACTTAAGTGGGACAATTTTGGCTTTTCCGTTAGGAACCACAACAACTCTGGTCTCAGTGGATCTGCACAAGACACCGTCATTATCACTGGATCATTGACACGATAGACCAAAACAGCTCCAGTCTATCGTGTCAATGTGCACTTAGGGAGCCCTTAATCCATGGATCATTGGCATACGATGCTGTAAAATCTCTGTAGGAGACGTTATGGTGTAGCGAGTCAATGCACACTTAGGGACTCCTCCATTTGTGAATCATTTACAGTGCATCATGCCAATTTATACTCAGGGAGCCTTTAATCTGCAGGTTGGCGCATTTAGAGTAGCCCTGTATTTGGGAAATTCTCGTAGGTTAACTGTTGTACTGTAAACATAAAGTTCACTTTCTTAAATAAATTTCGGGTTCTCCAAAAGGAGCTCCTGAAGGCATATGAATTCCACTGGCACAATGATGTATCATGCCATGAAAATTTGTAGCTTGCTGGGGTTCTAGGGAATCTTTCAAGATCTCAGTGTAAGAACAAAGGCCAAAAAATGCTGCTGCTGAAACCTTTGTGGCTTTGACCCTCCTGTAAGTTTTTAAAAAATGCTTGAGCCAGTCTTTTTAGCACACTGCTTACAAAATAAATTAATCCCAGGGGCCTTCTGTGCTAAAGGATCATTGATCATTTTCATAAGAGCACAGAAAGTATCCTTTTCTGCAAATAATGAATGAGTTGCTGATCCAAAAATGAGACTATTGAGGCAGCTAAATATTTACCAGGGCGATGAATTTTTTTTAATGGTTTTCTGTTTTGCAATGTGTATTTGACAACCTGCAGATGCCTATCTACCTAGTGACATCTGCCCATCAAGCCTAGAAGCTATGATTTGTGACCACAAGTGGGTCCAGTTATTGAAAACGGAGAAAAGACAGCCTTCCTGTTAAGTATCCATCCCCCAAGTCTTCATCCTGGTATAAATCACTGTCATTCCATTGACTTCAGTAGGTTTGCGCCAATTAACACCAGCTGACAGCCTAGCCCCATATTTAGTAAAAGCTAGTTTCCAAGGCTAATGGGGTTGATCCAGACCTTTTGCTTACCAGGCAGCTTTGCCACAGGGAATTTTAAAATTCTTTTCCTCCTAAAATGAACGTAAAATTTACCAGAGGCCAGTTCTGACTGCCTTGTTATTTATGATCCTGTGGTTCCTTTTATGAGGACAAGGTATTTCTCTAATGCCCTTTGCCAGCATCCCCTGGATACTGGTGAACACGAGTGCTGGGAACCACTTGGTTTCTGCCTCTCTCCCAGCTGCATGCACAATTTGCACCATGTCCTGCTGCTCCACAGCAAAAGGGCATGGTGGGCACACCAAGCATGAACATGCCACCTCACTTCAAAAATCTACAGGAATGCACAACCTTTCTCTTCTGTTTGACCTCAACAAAGTGCCCCAGACATTCAGCCTGGGATTAATGTAGTGTCTTAAGGGCTTTCCCTGCAAGCTTGTCAGGACTACTGCTGCAGGCTTGCGCTTCAGTCAGCCCATGACACCCCACGTGCATGGGCACTGCGGGCGTGTGTGGGAGCATGGGCAGCGGTGTGCAGCCAGGCTGAGGCTGCTGCTCCCTGACTTGGAAACAAAAGCGCTTGACAGGGGCAAGAGTGCAAGCACAGTCAGAGCCAGGGAACCAGTGAAGCAGTAATCCAGGGAGTCAGTAGATCAGCTGTGGGGATGGGGGGAGAGCGGGGAGCAGAGGGCGGTGGTGAGGAGAGGGGAGAGCTGGCAGGTCTATTTGAATATCAGGCTCTGCCACACTCGAGGCTCCGCTGACAACTTCATTACCTCCACATATAAAAATGACTGCAGGGTAATGCAAATGGCTTTTGCGTTGTACACTCGCCTGCGTTCTGCGTGCTGGCTGCAGGCTGAAAAGACCTGGCAATGGAGCCTGGAGGCAGACAAGCTTTTGTCCAATTTAATAGGATATCTCTTCAAGGCATAATCCTCCCCTCCCACTCCCCATGCATTATGGAGTCCGGTGACCTGGCTCTTCAGGCACGGGGAGAGAAGGGGGGCTGTCTCCGGCTTGACCTCATCTGTCAATCACAGAAGAAGGAAAGCGAGGGGAGAAGGAGGGAGGGATATCTATAAGAAATTTCTAATGAATGTTAAGCAAATTTCCTACAGCCTGACACAGTGATCTAATTAATATTATAGAAATGTCGACGGAATATCATTCTGCAGATAGGATTTATCACCTTGAACTGCTGTATAACTGATGGTGAAGGAATGGGCACCCCTGTCCCCTCTGATGCTGATTAAATTAGACATAAGCATCAATATGTTACTTATTGGAGACTAGAATTTCATGCTATTACTCTTCAGTTAATCAGAGAACTGTATCTTTTTTTAAAAGATATCAGACTTCCAGTTCTGCTTGTCTGATAAAACAGATGAACAGTTTGACTATACAACACTCACTGTGCGGGGGAAAAATTCAAAAAGAAATCCTACCTAAAGCAGGTCGAAAGGTCCTGCAACAACTTTGGGAAAGCTCATTCTGAATACACCTGACCCAAAATTCAGGGTGGCATTGGTACAGACAAAAGGAGCAGGAATATAATATTATTGCCCCTTTACTGAGCATGAAGAGACTATTTAGGAGGAGGTCTGCCATTCATTTGCCCAAGATATTTGGAGATAAGTCTTTTCCTGCTATACAAGATGCATCCAAGCCTTATTTCCTGGAGCAAGGGCACCTGAGAGCACTGGGTTGTGGCACAGTTCTGCTGCCTCTTGCTTGAACGAGTCACAACCCACTGGGCTCTAACATTTACCTCCCTGCCAAAACCTGGAAATACAATGTAAGCCTTAAGCTCTTCTTGTGAGGAGCTTTATCCTAATTATTTGTTGTTAGGGGACTCTTGTGTGTGAGTAGCAAACTCCCCTTTCCACAGTAGTATATAACAACTGAAGTTGGTGGGGTTTTTTCCTAGACTTACTTTTGCTTAGCCTTTATCATTCTTCCTCAAAGGATGTGTGCAGAAAACTCTTCCTCTTGGAGTAACTTTGTTCAGTGCAGAATGACCAGGGCACCTCAGCACTGGCACACCACCAATAATGATAACCAGTGATTGAAATAATTGACTTTTCCTTTATGTGTTTACTGCCTAGGAATCATTATACCAAAAAAAAGTGGGGGGTGGTAACTGTCATTATGTTTTGCAATAATGTGGCTATAAAAGAAGGCAGAGCTGTTCAAGACCATGTAACTAGGTAAAAATGCATTAGTCTAAGCATAGGAAAATTGTGGCAGAATATCAGGAAACATTTCCTCACAGTGAGGCCTTCGATTGTGCAATGGTCACCCCAGGGAAGTGATAGAAGTCTTGGCACTTGAGTAATTTAAAATCAGAGTGGATAAAGCACAGGGGAATATACTGTTGGGAACAATCCTGTATTGATAGTTGAATAGACAGAGTCACCTAATTGGTCTTTTCAGGCAGAAGTGGGAGTCTGTGATGACTGATCTGTCCCTTAGGCATTAGGTTGCAGAATGACCATTTTGCATCACTAAATGCCTGTTCCTGATTTTCTGGTTGGACAGTTTAATGCATTTCTAAGCTTGACTAGCAGAGATGAATATTGTTGCATCCTACATGGAGCATAAAAATGTTAAGCTTGAAAGAAGTTCTTACGGCAGATAAGAGGATTTGTGATTCTGATCCAAAATGTTGTGATTAAAATCTAACAGTGTGATACAAAATTTAATGAATGGCTGTCAGCATCCTTTTGCTCTGGGTTCAATTTCACAATCTGTTTGATTTTGCACTGCCACCTCACAACATCGGCAATCACTGCCTTTCCATCTTTCTCCCTTGTGCCAGCACTAGTGACTGTGGGGCTGCATGGTCAGCTAGATCTCTAAAAATGAAAACTTACACTGCAACACCCCCCAAAGACTTGTGCTCAGCCAAATCAACTCTCAAAGCAGCTGCCTGCTGCGCTGTGTGGATGCTGAGGCCAGCAGAAGTGAGGGATACGGATATAGCTATGCAGCTTCAGGCTGGGGGGTCTCAGTGATAGCCCAGACTTAGGTCAGCCTCTGCTGATCAGCAAATCCAGTCCTCTTTATTTTAATGTTTTGGAAAAATAAGGCACAGCCAGCATAAGCATTTTGCTATGGTTGTGTGGTCAGTCTTGCCGAGCTTCAGCTACCTTAGGGTCGTAACTTGATGACCTTTCCTTAAAGACCCCCAGTAGAAGTCAGATCCAGCTGCATAATGCGGGATTCAGCTCATCTCATTTAGCAGACTAAAAGTTAGGCTTCCAGTATCAGCTTTCTGCATCCCAAGAAGAGAGCTGGTGTCTCCAGAGAGTGATTCACCTCCTGTAACTTAGGCTTAGCCTCGAGCACCAGTTTCAGGCTGGGTTGAATCTCAATGACTGCAAAGGGAACCCAGATGACTAATTCAGACTAGATATCTAATTTTCCACAGCAAAAGTGAGCTGGGGTGAATGCCTATCCTTGGATATAGAGAATTAGCCCATGAAGTGCTTGTGATAATGATAAGCTTCAAAATGATACTGAAATATTGTTTTAAATATGCATTTAGCAATCAAATATTCTTTCAGAGAGGGAGCTCTGAAAAATACCTTTTGGGATTGAGAAAGATTTTTTGTGGTCTCACAATGACAATTCTCTGTCTCAAACAGGTGTTTCATTTCTCTCACACATTTTTCTCAGACCCCAGAAGGCATAAACTCACAGATTAATTTTGTTTTGTTTTTTATTAACTAGAACCATTTTTCCCTTAATTTGCAAAAAGCAAAAACAACTTGATAGCAAGCTAAGATGAAGGGGTGATAAGAGAAACATGGGACATAGCCCCACTCTTAAAGCCTATTAGCTGGCTTGTATACTCCTGGGTCCAGGCACAGCCACACAGCTCCTCGCTCAGGTCACCGCCCTTGGCAATGCATTAAGGTTTGTGTTCATGTGGACCAACTCACACATGGCCCAAGAAGTACTCAGATGCACCACTCCACGTGAAATAGGTGGTCTTGTGGTTGTTCTACCTGGCTACAAACTTGGACCTCTAAAAGCTGAGCTTTTCTAATACATGTGTGTGCTAGGCAGAAATGCATTGTGTGAAGATTGTGTCTGTGTGACTTCTGCTAAGGCAGGACATGACACACAACACGAGCAAACATAGACTGCATCACCCACCATTTTGTGCTGCCTGTGTCCTACCTCCCCGACAAATACACAGTCATATTTGTGCTTGTGCGTAAGCACTCATTCATCACCCTCAGTTCTAAAATTCCAGGGGATAAATACAGCGAAGTTCATCCCTTTTAAACACTTGGGAACTCCTGTGTCCTAAGGAAAGCAAAACTGGGCTATAACATTGGCTTTAAACTACATAAAGCCGTCTGTTTCCAGAGTGACGACAAAGTGCATTTTCCCAGCACAACTTAAAGACTGCTCTTATTACACATTTAAAACAGAGATGAGGAAAATATGTAACGATTTACTAACATTCTGAAATGATGAAATACAGTAAGAGAGGAATGATAACTTTCCTTTTCAGCAACTGCTCTAACCTACACTAATGAGTAGACTGTTAGGAATTTTCTTCACTTAGCATTTCTCATTATTAATAAATTTTGCACTGACAACTATAAAGTGAACACTTTGGATTTATGCACCTAACCTAATTACATATGCTGCATGTACGCATTTCATTATTTACTTGACAGATTCATTCCTTGATACCATAAATAATTAAAGAAGGATCAAATATTAACAATCAGATACATGTTAATTCTCCTCAAATCTGGGGAAACAAACACATTTTATTTTTTGTTCAATAAATATGAAATAAAATAAAATGCTTTTATTAGAAGTATTTAAAAAAATACATAAGGTTCTTGAGTGTCATTTTTATTTTGCATAGAGTGAAAATTAAAATGTCCAGCTGCTCTCTAGTCCCTTTACAGGAGCACATATAGCAATTTTAATAAGTATAAAAGGTTAGTAATTCCCTTTTGACAGTTTCTAAATGAAGCATTTTGGTTTAGTGCTTGCCAGACAGTTTATCAGAGGGAGGTGACTTCAAATGTAAAGTCTCATCCTGTCCCCATGAATGTCAACAAAAAATTTGTACTGAACTTCAAGCAGGACAGCATCCATCCCATTATTTTCTATTTATTAGCAGTTCATTTTTTTCCAGACTGAAAACCCGAATTTACCCTCTCCCACCAAGCACAGTCAGCTGAGCAAGGGCCTGATCCTGCTCACTGGGAAGCCCTGCTGCAAATAAAAGGCGCAATTCTGCTCCTGCCCCTTTCTGTTGCTGTGTTACATCCCCTCTGGAAGTGTCCTGCTCCGGGTTTGGTGGGGTTTTCTGTAGAGGGCATTGCACAGCAGGAACCAGGCAAGGCAAGGAACTATGTGGCCTTTCCTGCGCTGCCAGACAGTCCTGGGAACTGCTCAGGGCCTCCAGAGTTAGGGCTCTTCTCAGAAGAGTTACTGCTTAAGCTTTGAGTTATAATTAAATCTGCAGGCGAATTATTTGTGACGGAAAGCTGCTCCCAGTCACAAACCCGTACAAACTGTCTTGCCTGCTGTGCAATTTAAATTGATGTTTAAATATTTCTCTACACATTATTCAATATCTCAATTTGATCAAAAATATTCTCCAATTTGAACAAATTTACTTTTGGATATCACATTCCACAATTTTATCATTTTAAAGGTGTTAAAAATTCATAGATTGCCACATTATTCATCATGCAAGATTAATGCCAGCCTGACAGGTTTTGCAAAGATGTGGGCTTTTTTTTTCTAAGTGCATATACCATATCTGTGTAAGATGTACCATAGTTGTTGAATATTGATTATTCACATCTCCTTTCTTATTTCTGATGCTAAAGAGAGAATATTAGGGTGTGATTGTCAGGGTTAGCATCTCTCTGACCTACACATGTACTATTAATAATTTATGAGTTGATTTGAAATAGATCTCTGTGAAATGAGCTGGCAATAAGCAGGGCTGTCTAAGATGACAAAGATTCAGAACAGGCCAACTCATGTACATTAGCTTCCTGGTTTCAATCTGAAAACAAAATGAAACAAAACCTCAGTGTGCCTTACGCAGTAGTTAGGGATATATTATTTGAATACACAAAGCAATATCACTGTTCCATATAAAAATTTATGTCTGGATGATGCAATTGATATATTAGTCAAACTTTCTAAAGTATTACGATTGTTTACTATATAAATATATCTACGTGATGCATAAATGAGCAATAAAAAGTACGGAAATCTGTTGGTCAAGCAGATGAACATCTGCTTAAAAATACAGAGCCAGCTCACAGCTCACTCCTAATTCCATTTAAGAGTTGTCTCCCTGAACCCAAAGAAGATAAAAATAACAAAGGTCAAGCCTGCAAATGCAGCTGCTGGATTGGCTTGAGATTGCCAGCATCTAATGGGAGCTCTTCAAAGACTAACATTAAGGGGTTTTCTACATTAAAAGCCTTCTTTCTTTGCACTTTATCCCTTAATTTAGAAAGCAGCTCTGCTTATGTCCACAGGCTTACTGAGGATGCCCAGATTGCATTTAAGGGGTGTTCTCAGGAGCAGACCTGGAAAAGGCAGCCTGTCCCCTGGTTGCTGATAGCAGGCACACCCTGACAAGGTGCCTCTGGTAGAGCTGGACCATGCCAGAGCTGCTCATGGCGAGGAAGGTATCCCCTGGCAAGGGGCAGTGGGACCACAGAGTGTCCTGCTGGAGCAGGGAAGGGGTGGCCACACTCAGGACCTCCTGGCACCAGCTTAGGTGCAATGGCAGCGAGATACAGCTCAGAAACCACAACAGGGCTGCCCACTGCTTTCCAGAGGGCACTCCTAGCAATTTCATAGTAACACCGACTTCTGCCAGCTCCCCCAGAAGAATCCCATCTACTAAACTTCAGGCCTCATCAGCTAATATTGGGCTTCTCTCTGTCTATGTCCTTTTCTTGACTGCTGGGCTACATGTGTTACTCACTGACGAGGGGTATTTCTGGTTTCCTTGTCATGTGAACTGTTGGCAACCTGAACCCTTAACCTGCATGGAAATATGGCATATAAAGTTGTTTATTTTTTTTTTTTAATGTGATGCAAAATCAAATGGTAAAAGCAAAAATCCAGCTGACCTGAACAGGAAAGAGACTGTTACTTAAACAGCAAACAGCCAACAGTTAGGCATAGGGAAACTAGTTAATACCTTGTTACAATTCTAAAATAAAGATGTTCAACCAAGGAAATTACATTGAACTGCACAAGCTAGGGCAGCACAGAGCAGTGTGTCAGAGTCACAGGGGTGTTACAGTGACACAGAGACAATGAAATTGGATGACACCAGCTCTTCTCAGTGGGAGGGTTTTCTCTGTCTGTCTCCTGGGAGTTTTGCTGCATATTCTTTGCAGGAAACCTTTCCACCAAAAGTGGCAGCAAGCCTTTTGGAAATCTTATTAATATTCTTCCTCAGTGCTGTAAAGTATGCTGCAGACAGGAGATGACAGTTGCCTTACTGTGAGCAAGGGAAGAACAGGGGACTAAGACCAGCACTGACATACTCCAGTAAAATTGCATTGCTGGTATCTCAGAACAAGAAATGAATCAGGAGGGAGAATTGACTCATAATCCCAAGCCCAGCCAGCAGCCAAAGTAGTTATTTATTATTTGTGGTATGGCACACCGAACACATTCTTCCCAGACAAATTGGAGGGCAAGGTCCTTGCCCTGAAGAACATACAATTTATGGAGCCGACCCTGCAAGATGCTATGAGCCCTCCCGGGAAGAGTGGAGCAATTTCATCTCAGGATCATTTTGGCACATCTTGGGAGGTCTCACCTCTCTTGCTAACACAAATGGTTCTTCTGACCCCAGGGGATGACTTCTGTAAGTGAGGATGGTTTGGTTTTTAATCTGTGACTGGCGAGAAGTAAAATCTTATATCTGTCTGTGGAGTTTCTGCATGTGCACAGTATTAATAGCTGCATAACTGAGAGGGAAGCTTGAACTTCTCAGATCTATCAGGGGAGCTGCACACCATCATGCATTCAGGTGGCAGAGGTCAGCACACATTTCTCAGCAGGCTCCAAAGCACTATTTTCTGGGGGGAAATGTAGGCAGGGCAAAACCACATGAAAAAATGGGGAATGAGCAAGAGAGGTGACTCTCCTGCTGCTGACATCCCTGACACCACTCACAGCCCTTGTTGGGTCAGAAGAGCTTTAGCCAGGGGCCCCTTCATGTCCTCCCTGCTCTGGCAGACAGAGAAACTGAGAACTGCCAGAGGAACCTTCTTTAGGAACAGCAATTCACTTTACAAAGACAAATCTTCAAAGTCTCCTTCTTGAGTTGTTCCCACAGGGGAATTTGGGTCCTGTCTTCAAAGAAATTTCAGGGGGTGCTGACATCGATGGTTATGAATTAGTGCAAGCACATCACCACCACTGTCATGATCTCTCCCCCCAAATCATGTTTCACTAAATTTAACATTCAGATCTCTGCTTCCTTTTGTTTCTCCCAGAAAAACACCAAGTACTCAGTTCTCAGACCAGCCAAATTCCTTGTGGAGTTCTAAGCCCTGAAGTAGCCCAGAATACTCTTCTTACAGGATGCAATGCATTAGGGAACATTCAGCTCATCAATCCAAAGCATCAATGAGTTCGCCATCTTCAGAAGGAAACATAAGCCTCATCTTTTTACAATGGCTCCAACATCATCCAGGAACAAGGAGGAACAAACTAAACCAAGGAATTTCCTAACAGCTCTCTTCTGTGGGAAAGAGGAAAGATAACATTGTACTCCTGGCTTTTGGAAAGGACAAAAACTCTCATATTTACAGGCAGTGGCCTGCCCTGATATATGTGTTGTAGGAAGCCATTGTGATTAGTAAGGAACAAAGTGGGAGGGAAGAGCCAGGAAAGCTCCAGGAACAGCACAATGCCCTGTCCTTGGCACAGTCTTCATCTCCTGCTCAGAAGTCATCATCACTTTCTACAAACAATACAGAATTAAGGATAAGCTTGCAGAGCCTTCTGGTGAAGTGTCTCTGTCACCACTCCAAGAAAAAGGATCTGGTCAGAAAGCAAAATACGAACCTTAAATATTCTGCTTGGATTTAATTAAATGGGTTGTTGTAATCTAGAAAATTATATTTACCTATAATGCTTGCATTTTATGTCAATTTTTGAGAATTGTTTTTATTTATGAAAGACCAGGTCATACATCCCACCAGTAAAATAAACTCACATGGAGCGGAGGTCTGCTGAAATCAGCTGAACAGGCAAGACAACTTTGGAAAAAGAAGTCTGCAGTACTCACTTAACACCAATGGTCTTTACTCATGCTAGCAGTCCCAAATTGTTTTAATAACTAGTGTCATGGATGAATGAGCAAAGACTGAAGGATCTGGCCAAAATCAATCTTTCCTATACTTTTTAGTCAACATCAGCTCTGCTTCCTTCAGTCCAGTTCCAATGATAACACCATCTAATATCAACAAGACCGCAGCACTTCTGCAAGTGTCCCTCAGAGAAAATCCCGTCAGTACTGCTTATTTAACCAAGCTAAACAAGGTACCCTAATTACCTCTCTCTTCTCACCTCCTGTTTTTATGATTAGTGAGAAGAGTAAGTCTCTTTTTCCAAAATAGACGTCTCTGTTATGAATGCTGCAACCCAAAAGATAATAAGCCCAAAATTTTCAAATGCAATAAACGCCAGAGGGAGTTTGCTTTCTAAGTGCCAGAGTGCACAGTGCTGGGAAGCAAAAAGCAAATCCCTTTCAGGTGTTTCAAGTCAAACATCAAAAACTGGGACCCCTCTGCTACCTCTTTGGAGTGCTTCGTGCTGATAGCTGGGGTGAGATGTTCACTTTGTCCCTCCCAGCAGGTAATCCAGTGGAGCCCAGCAACAGGAGGAACACGGTTCCTCCCTCATCTGAGAGACATGCCCTGTACATCATTGTGGCCACCTCACTGTTCCTCAGTTTCCTCAGCTGTAAAACAGTAGATCCTGTTTATTGTAAGGCTGAATTAATTCCTAATCGCAAAAGACTTTGAGACTCTGGACAGGAAAGCTTTATCATAAACACAGACAAATTATTAACTTCCTATATCCAGCCCATGATGTGTAGACTCTGGTGCCAAGGTGGACGTTGATTTCCCAGCAAAACTCAAACTATCCAGGAGCTGAACTTGCTTTCAGACTTGTTTTTGTGTGTGACCAAATTGGCAGCATTTTTAAGGACAGACACTCATATCCTACCTGCTCTCCCAATGCCTCAGATCATTAGATGCAGCAAGAGTCTTGAGCCTTTTAGAGAGCAGGAAACAGTAATAAAATAGAAGATTCATATAAGCAGCACTTAGAGGGCATTTCTTGGCAAAAAAATAAGAAGCAATCTTATATAAACAGGTTGCTCTTCCAACAAAGTTATTTCTTGGGGCTACAAGAATGTCCCAAGGTGGACATTCATATGGTTCCATTTCTATCCTAGGACCAGGTCTTCCAAGGCTCTTGTACATGAGGGGAGTGATGGGCTTCTTCAAGGAAGAGCAACTAAATTTGTTTAGGAACCAAAATCCCTAGGTCAGTATCAGCTTCTAAGAAAAGCTCTCCCCACAATTTTAGTGCCTCAGTCTCATAATTCAACACACAAAGCCCTCAAATGACCATCGAAAGTAAAAAGTGTTGTGCAGACACAAATGGGAACACAGGAACCCTGAACATGGTGGGTGAACTCCTGTCCCACACTGAGGATTCTAACTAAAGCCCAATTTCATGGGATGAGTGCTGGGTCCAGACCAAGTTCTGTGACAGCCACTGCCTTCAAGAAAAGTAAGAACTGGGTCAAACCGCAGTCCTGTGACTCTGAATCTGCTCTCGGATAGGGGCCAGCAGCAAATGCTGAAAGTAGACTGAAAGGAGAAGACAGGAATAGGGTGGTGCCTCTCTCCTAGGAGACCTGCCCAGCTCTCAGCCCTACAGTGGCCGTTTTTATCCCCACCCAGGGATAAAAACGCAAGCCCAAAATTTAGAATAAGCCAACCAACTCCAAAAAATAATCATGTGTCCAGAAATGCATAGGTCAGAGAATGAGCTGCTAAAATACCTCATCCAGCCTAAGTGAGGAGTGTTATGAAGAACTCAGGGCTGCATTTTCAGGTTTTTAACACCCTCATCTGACCCAGGCTTTTAAAAGGCTTGGCCACCTATAGCGGCTGACTGCCTTTTCCTTGCAGAAACCTTTTAAGAATGTATTGCTTATATAGGAAATTTAAAAAATCAAGATTTCTGAGCTTGGCTCAGAGGAGTGACTTCAGAAAAATCACAAGTTTTCTGAAGCACAAGGAGATACTGTTCTTTTGAAACCATTTTCATTAACTGTGAAGTAACAGGAAATAAGAACTTACGAGAGGTCTTAGAAACTGGAAATATATGGCATTTTGAAAGCATGAACATGAAAAAAGAAAGGATAGACTTTGTAGTCCACTTTATCATCACTACTATTGATCACTTAGGACAAAGGAAATGGCTTTAAACTTAAAGAGGGTGTGTTAAGATTAGATATAAGGAATATATTCTTTACTGTGAGGTTGGTGAAACACTGGAACAGGTTGACCAGAGAAGCTGTTGACAACCCATCCCTGGGAGCTTTCAAGGTCAGGCTGGAAGGGGCTTTGAGCAACCTGGTCTAGTGGGAGGTGTCCCTACCCATGGCAGGGGGTTTGGAACTTTAATGTCCCTTCCAACCCAACCCATTCTATAAGCCTATGAAGACTCATGACTTAACATAAGTACACCAAAAATAGGAAATAAATCCATAAAAGAATCTCTCTACTGTCTTTCAGAAACAAACAAAAAAATCCCTGTATTTGAAAATGACTGGTTTAAGACATTCTCTACTTCAAAGCAAATCTTTTTCTGTTTTCAGGAAAAAATTTACTACAGCGCATTCAAAAAGGCCACCTATTGGTTCCAACAAGAATGTCATTTTTAATCTCAGTGCCATTCAGAAAACAGAATTTTTTAACCCCCAGCACAAGCAGCACAATGTTTTTACCATTGACTTTAACTGAATCAGTGATTGATACGTCTTAACCACTTTTACTGTGAAATTTTCATTTAGTATTTGCACAAAACTAAAACAGTCCTCTGGTATTGTTGTAACTTACAAAATATCTGAAGCAAATATATTTTTTTTCAGAAGGCTTAACTGTGGGGCTTTTTTCTGTAAAATTTTTTCCCTGCTTTCTGATTAACCATCAAAGAATAAAAATAGTGTAAGAATCTGACAAAAATGTTCATCTAATCTGATGACTGTTTTCTTATCTACAAGCAAAAAAAACCAAAAAAGGAGCAAACACGAGAAGTAATTTTGCAAGCATTCAAAATCATGGGTATCACAGGAAAGTTCTACCACTCAGGCATATTTTAAATATAACCATGGGAAGAAATCAGAGAACGTGCAAATACTTGTAATTACAGTATCCATTTAAACTTTAAAATGTTTTTTTTATTGCTGTTTGAAATAATTCTAAACTCAGACATATGCTGGCACATTTAACATGGAAATTAGCTGTGCCTGATCAACATTTTAACAAGAGCAACATTTGAACAAAACCTATATCTGCAGCAGTACCTGGGTGGTTTGCTGCTCCTGATCATTGGAAAAGCAAAGATAAGTGAGTGTCTCACTGAGTGAGACAATGGTTGAGTTGGGTATACCGTCATAAAAGATAAATTATTCCCTACCTTTGGGAAAAGAGTGAGATAGTTGACATGTGTGAAGATTTTTTAACATATCAGGAGACAGTAAGACAAAATACATTCTTTGAAGGAGAACAATCAAATTGCAATCCATTGGTCTGGGGGTCTTTTGTTTGTTTTGGTTTGTTGGGGGTTTTTTGTTGGTTTGGTTTGGTTTTTTACATCAAGGAGATCAAAGCTATGATCCAGATTACTGGCCCAAATTTAGAACTGAATACTCACCTTGTAGTGCCAGGATTCATTAATTATCCCAACACAGTGATGGACATCAAGGCCAATATGTATATGGTCAAAGATACCCAGAGGATTAGAGGCACATTGGCCTTATTATCTGTGTTTTTTAATCTGCATCTGACTTTCCAGTCTTTGCAAATAATTGTGGTTTTACTGTCCATACACCTGTTTTATGACTTTTCACTTCTCCTCACAGCAGCAAATGGTGGACCTAAGCAATTGTGAAGGGGAAATGATCAACTGCCAAATGGCATAAAGCAAGGGAAAAATGAGAAAAGGAAAAACACTCCTCCATCTCTGCATGGCATTTATCACAAGGATAGGTAAACACTTAGCATGTAAAAATATGATGATGCCTCATGAAAACCTTTTAATGTCATTGCTAACAACTGTATTCACTACCAGGGCAGTCATTAACAGGTTGCCAGGAGAGAAAATGTAAGCTCCGAAACTGTTTCCATACAGACTGCACTCAATGTTATTGCAACCACATCAATGCCAAGAAATGATAATGAGATGAGGGCACTCCCCAGCCAGGAACCATGAAATACAAAACAGAGAGGTTGTCGCAAACCAGCAGACAAAAGGACTTTTCTAACTTTTTTCTTTGTACTGGGGAAGCTGAGGCATATCATGTGCAGTCATCCTTGCCATGGCTGCATGGAGGCCTGTCCTTGTCCTTGCACCTAGCTCTCACCCACCCTGAGCATCCTTTTCCCCATAGGGGAGGGTGTCACAGTACAGGCTGAAAGACAGGTACCTCCCAGTCCTGCCTTCCCCAGGATCATGACTCAAACCCTTCTTTTCTTAAGTCCCTTCAGCTCTTGGCAGCCCAGACCCTGTTCCCAGAACCTCTGACACTGAGGCCCCAAGTGCTCCGTGGCTCCTGGGAGGGTCCATCTGAAGGTGGGCCCAAGAGACAACAAGGCCCATGGTGATGGTACAGACCTGTCCTCCAGGCACTTTCCCTTTCTATCACCCCAGGGCTGCCTTTGTGGCATTTTCATTGCCACAGAGCTGGGAAAACCCCACTCTGGTGTCTGTGCTGTCCAGGATACATCCCTCTTCTCCCTCCCTTGCTCTGCTCCGAACATGAATAAATTTATCTTTTTTTCCCCTCTCTGTGTTTATTTTTTTTTTCTCTTTCCTATTACCCCTTTAATGCAGAGCAGGGCTGCTGATTACAAAAGAGGCAGTTTGACTTGAGCAATAGGTCTTCTTCACTAATCCTCACTGTCATGGAAATTCCAGCTGCTACAAGAATAAGAGGCTCAATCCATATTTGCCAGCTCTAATATGAAATCTGTCAGGGGCCAAATTAATGAGTTCCAAATTCCTTACATCACGATAACAGGTTAAGACTGGTCAATTAATTACATAAATCCTTCCCGATTCATTGTGCATTTTCAGGCGAGATTGTGTCCTACATAACTGGGTGACACCAGGCCTTTTGGATCTTGCTGTTCCGCAGAAAGGCCTCCATTTAAGAGCAGCCTGTCTGCCACCGAGGCCAGCAAATGTCACGCCTGGGCTCTGCGCTGGGCCCTAACTGTTTTTGTATAAAAATATTAATTAATTAATTAATAGTAACATGTATTTTCTAACTACGGCGGAGCCGTGGGGGCCAATGCGGAGGGGGCGGCGGGGGCTTCCCTGTGGGGCGGCAGGTGCAGCCCCCCCGACACCGGCGGTGCCCATCCCCAGCGCGGTGGGCGCCCTCCTGTTTCGCCCGGTTGAGAGCTGCGCGGCTGCGGAGGGGCTCAGGGATGGGGGAGCCGGTGGCGACCAGGAAAACCCACAAACAACCAAAAAACGCTGGGCCGCTCCCGCGGAGAGCCGCGCACGCGGAGCGCGCTCCCGCTCCCGCCCCGCCCCGGCCCCGCCCCGCCCGGCGGCGCCTCCCGCTGGCGCGCAGCGCCCCCTGGCGCCCGGCTGTGGGGCGCGGAGCCGGGCGGGCGCGGCCGCCTCCTTCCGCGGGGGTGGCAGGGAAAGAGGGAGGGAGAGAGGGAGGGAGCGCTGCGGCAGCGCGGGCGGCCGCCTGCCCCCGCCCCGGCTCCCCCTCCGCCGTTGCCAAGGGCTGCGGTTGCCACGAGTTACCGGATGAAGGCTGGGCGGCCCCGCTCCCTGAGTAGCGGGCGCGGGGCGGAGCGGAACGGCCGCCGGGCGCGGGGCGGAGCGGGGCGGAGAGCGCGGCGGCCCCAGGTAAGGCTCTCGCTCCGCTCCGCGGCCCCGGGGCAAGGCAGGGCAGGGCGCGAGGAAGGGCCGGGCCAGGGCGCAGCGGGGAGCGCGATCTGGGATGCTGCCTTCCTTTTTCCTTTTTTCCCCCGTTCGTTGTTTTGTTCTTTTTTCCCCCTTTCCCCCTTTTTTAAATCTTCCCCCGCGCTCGCCGCTCGTACCGGCGGCGGAGCCCCGCGGGCTGCCGGCGCTGCCGCTGCCCGCCTGCGGGACCGCTCCTGCGGGCGCACACGCACCCACACCCGCGGGTGCGGAGCATCCACGGACGCCCCGCAAGTCAGCAGCGAGCCCAAAGGCCACAGTTCGATTTCTGTTTTACAAGGCCACTTGAATTAATTTCTAAGGAGGTTTTGTTCCAGAAGGCAAAGAAGCGACTTAACCCGTTTTAGCGCATTTTTAACACGAAGCGGAGAATAATTGTGTCTTTCCTAAAGCGTTTAGGCCTTTTGTGAAAAGAATCAGCCTGAGACTGGAAATTAGCATTTACATTTTTGCAACCTTGCAAAAGCTAGGGAAGAAAGGTAAAGCCTCCGATCCTTAGCCCTGCGCCTAGTCCTGCAATTACAGGAAACAACACAGGGCCATGCAAGGTTTCTTCTTCCTACCCATACCGTGTATAACAAAGCAAGTCACAAACACTTTTTGTTTTAATAGTTCATAGTAATTACATAAAATTTAAATATTCATCTGGAAAACAAATTCAGTATGTCACCTGTCAAAAAAAGACATGGACACTGAAGTTTGTACTGTTCTACAGTGTGGGATTTAGAGTATAAATTTTCCTCAGTGCTTATAGAAATACACTGTGATGTAAACACCAATTTTCATTCCAAATACACCATCTTTCTGGAGTTCCTTTGCTATGTTCTTTGAAGAAAATTTAAAGAAGTGAAAACCCAAACACAACAGATTGTGTATGTATACACATTGTGTATATATATCTACACATATATATACACTACATATATGTATACATATATTTATATATATATAGACACATATTACAAAAATAACTGAAGAGTAAATTACACATGATAAGTCATGAAGTGATTAGGATATTGATATTGAAATAAAGGAAACCTTACTGTCAGGTTTAAACACGAGCTAGAAAGTAGTAACTTGTTTTATTTAATTACTTAAAAGCTTTTAAGAAATCATCATAAAAATGAGGATATAAAGTTATAAGCAAAAGATGAAGAAAAGCTTTTGAACGCAGAATTATTGCAATTAGATATAATGTAATCTGATTACTGCTTCTAATTTATAAATTAGGTATTATACTGTTTTTAAAAAGAAGCTAGCAGGAAATGTCAGCATTATTCAAAACTAAAAAATGAGAATCAAAATAGCAGCGGTCAACTGATCAAATTGTATGTCGTGTTGAAAAATTACCAAATCATTAAAGTAACAAAAGACATTAAAATTAATTTTTTTTAGCATTTACACTTGTAACAGTTACATTTAATGTTCCAATGAAACAAAATGCCTTAAAGCCTTCATATGTGGTTATATACAGCTGATACAGGAAGGAGACATACTAGAGAGCATGGAGTACTTTCCCTCCCCCATTACTAAGAAAAATTCCAGTAACACTAGCTACACAAACAACATTCAAAAGATAAATATTTGAACAAATTTCTGACAAAGCTGAGAAGAAAGATACAGTAGTCTTACATTTTTTTTTAACAGGATGCCGAAGAAAGTAAGAGAACAACAATAGAGCTATTAGAAAACAGATATTTATTTCAGAAACATCTTCATTTGGAAAACACTCGCTGGTATACTGATAAGCTCCTAGAATTAAAGAGTAAAATCAGCAACGAACGCTCTCCAAACCTTGTGTTTCTATAATTTTTGTCAGGTACTGAGGATGTGTTAGTAAGCCAGAACTGTAAAGTGCTTCAAGAGTTTAGCTCAGTCTTTTAAAGCAAAAGAAAAACCTACATTGTGTTAAATAAAAACATTAATACCCTTCTCAACATTATTCCAGTTTTTGGTTTTATATCTTTCCCATCTTTTAAATAAATTTGCTAAACAAATTTTTTTGTAATGTGCCATCTTAAAAAAAAATAGGAAAAAAAATCAAGTAATCCAAATCTCTCCCTGGCAATAACAGCTATTTTTTAAGCTGCTTTTAGTGATAACTTGTTGCTTTAATTAAAAGTTATCACTTTTACATTAAAAATAGCGTTGCTGCTAACTCACACACAAGCTGAGATGGTGAATAGATACATTTGTGCAATGCAGTAAGACTGAGCAAAAAGAAACATGGATATTTATCTTACAAAGTGCTACCGTCAACAAAATACAGTGGCTTAAAGTAGTTACCTAAGAGATGTTATTCTCAGGCTAATAAAACCTGTTTCTAAAATTACACATTCCCAGCTGGATGCTTTAAAAAAGCATGCCCACACATGTTTATGCTACCCCTTACTAGCTATTTAATAATCTATTGTTTCTGTAATTCACAGGTTTTAAATGCTCCTTCTTTGAAAGTAACCACAGAATTCTTAAAAAAGGAAAAAAAAATAAAAAAGGCATGTATGTATATCCATTTCTAGGCCGGTAACTACTGCACTGAAGTTAATGAGAGCTTTGCTAGGGTGATCAGACCCCCTAGCTCTTTTTAATAGCAGTTAAATGTCAAATACAAATACAACACCACAGTGAAACATATTCCTTTGACAGAATCTGGGACAAGACACTACGCAGCTGCTGTGAGCAATAAAGAGCAAAACTGACGTTTAATCAAAATAAGTGTTGGCGGTTAAGAAGTTGTGTTCAAGCCTGCCTTTTGTTTGTGAAAAAGTCAATATTCCAACGTGTTAACTACAGCCACAAAGATATCAGCAGCTCCTGTTACTCACAGAGAGTGGAGAGGGCCACATCCATGCAGGGTGTTAGAGCTGTGTGATTATCATAATCTCAGAGAGGGAGATACTCCCCATTTCAGCTGCTGAACTAAAACACCTCTACCAGCATCTTCAAATATAGATGCCTAAAGTTAAAGATGTTTGGTGAAATCCTGGCCCTAGCGAGCTCAATGCAAAATTCAGCCATTAGTTTCGATGGACCTCATCCAGGATTTGCACTGGGAATGAGTATCCATAATTCCCTGCGAGCTGAGAATCTCCAGCAAGCCTAGAAATTATGTAATTTTTATTTATATTTCTAAACTTCTAAGCAACCATGCTCAAGAATTTTTGCCTTCAGTACTTAGGCATGATAAAACCAGTCTTTCCATAAACATTACAGAAGGACCAGAGGAAGATGTATTTATATCTCAAATTGTCAGCAGCATACAGTTTGTACGAATGCTGTTTTGCTGATGTTGCTGAGCTACTTTAAAAGTGAGTACCTTGGTGGGGTGTGTAATTTCATCACCAATGTCAAATGACTGCTAAAGATGAAACTTCTCTGATGCAAATTACTAAAAGATGCTTTGAATATGTTTGATATGATATACCAACTTTTAAGATGAGGAATTAAGTTAGCTTTATTTTTCAAATCCGAGACGTGCACCCACTGACGGAAATATTTTAACTGCCACGTATGTCCGAAGAGCATGACTTACCCAATACTAAGATTTTAATAGTCACAAACACATAAATAGGTAGCATGTAGACCTGCATCAAGATACATTAAAAAAAAAAAAAAAATCACCAAAAAGATAGTATTGAGGTCTGTTTTCAATATTTTGTAAGGACATATGGTTGCATTAATGATGGGTCTTTTAGGTACACATTACCAGACAGCCCTGTTTGTGAGGTACACGTAACCAGTAAACAAAGCAGAAACTGCTCTGTACTGTCCTTAAGATAGCAATACAGGAAGGATTTTTCATGATTCTTCAGAAGCTGGGCTTGCTTTACATCCGCATGAAATGCTGTCATCACTAGGTCTGAGCCCGGAGGATGAACTGCAGAAAAGGGGAGAGGGGGGGAGAAAAAAAAAAAAATAAAAGGAGGAAATTGGTTTTCACAACACACTCAAAGCCTGAGTAACAGAGAAGAACTTTAATTATCTCCAGTCACAAAGAGAGACAGGAAATTTGGACTTTTAATTAGCCATTTGGAGTGCAGTTGGATATTTTTTTAGCAAGATAATTTAAACGCGAATAATTCAAGTCTGACTAAATGAAATTCACATAATCAGAATGCAGATAATTGAATTTCTACTGCATTCATTAATTCAGTGTGGAGGTGTGTGTGAAGACTTCTATGATGAGCTGTCACAGCTCAATAAAATCTCAGTCAATTAATTTTTTCATTATCTTAGTATTACATCAACAAAAAAGTGAAGCATGTGCGTGTGTATGTATGGATATATAATCTCAGAAAGTAAGGATATACGGAAATCACCTCTCTGAATCAGAGTCTGCATCGTTTTTTCCTTTTTTTCTCTCTTCATCTTCTATAGGAAAACGTCTGTTCAGAGAGGCGAAACTGTGAATCGCATCAGCAACAGAGTATTTGGTCTGTCCAGACACACAGGCCTCCATATCTTCTGGGCTTAGCTGAGTCTGTAAGAAGAGGTGAAGCCTACTATCTGAAAGCAGTAACGCATCTTGTAGGATCCTGGAAAAAGAAAAAAAAGGCAAATGCTTATATATAACCTGCACACACACACACACACACACATTCTAAAGTGTTTTCCCAGAACAAATTCTAAACGATGTCCTGCTTTTAAAGTTTTCAGATGAATCCTAAATCAGTAACAGAAGGCAATGAACATATTAAAATGATTAGGTGCGTGTTACTTTCTTATTACATTATTTGGAATTTTAGGTGAGTAAAAACATGAAGCTAATAGTTAGGCACATCTGCTATTAGAATAACTTCAAGGACATTTCTTCCATTTAACCATCTGCTATTACCACATGGATCAATTAATGATTTTTAGGCAGTTGGAGGCATATACTCTTACAAAATTTGGTCTTTTTTTTTAATAGCCAAACTTTTATAAAAATTACAAGTCACCGATTTGTTTGGTGGAATAAAGAAGTGTGTAGAGGGACAGTGAGTAGGCAGAACAGACTTCATGCACATGCAACATCAGGACTTTGGAATACCTGTTAACAACTGAGCCAACACTACCCAAAATTATTTACACTGTTAAAAATATGCACATATTTGAGCTAGAATGAAAATGTTAATACCAAACACTGATTTTAATTTACATGCAGATAGTTTTCAGAGACTCTTAAATTTTATTTAATTCCTGCTATTATTTTCAAAAACCACTTTTAAAATTTGGTTTATATAGATTTTAAATTAAGTCTCCAAATAAATTTAGCACAGAGTATTTACTTAAAACCCACGACAGTAAACAAAATACAATACATTCCAGTAACACAGAAAGTTGTAGAGAGACTTTTTCAAGGCCTGAGAATTGAGGATCATCATCACTATATTTAAAGAAAAGATATGCAACTTTTCTTCAACATTTCTTTAAAGAAGAAATTCTTTACTATGCAAATCCTAGAATGATTAACAAGAAACTTTTTAAATTTGTGTGTGTCTTTTTACTCATGTAATAAAGACATCAGAAGCTATGACCATGCCAAAGAATGCTCCACAGAAAATTATTTAAATATCTTTAACGCTACTCAGAGTCAATATTTACCTATTTATACCCATTTAGGTTATAGTTTTTACCAAAAAAAAGTCATTGATGTGCAACAGGAAACAAGAGATGACATTAATGTAAGAACTAGTAAGAGCAGAAAGAAATACTGCATTTTAAAGGTACTCTGACTAAAATGAAAAGTGTAACTGATTAGTTCCTTCTCTTGAATAAGATTAATGGTGTGTTTGGACTGTAATGTTTTAAACACAAATACGTTCTGAAAACTGTTCTCTAAAGCAGCCAACATTACAATAACATTTAATAAACACACAAAAGGATTTCTGGCTTCATTCAAGCCTATAAAAATCTGACAAATTAAAACAAGTAGTAAGAGATCTCCACATGAAACCACGAGATACTTGTGTGCGTGCCCATTTCACTTGCCTAGGTGAACACACACACAGTCTCAACCACTAAACTCCAACTCCGACACCTTCCAATGAGGAAATGTCTCCAACAACCCTAATGATCTACCAGGTGCAGGTGAAATTGAGTCTCAGAAAGACCAGATTCTGCTGAAGTTCGAAATAAGCACACTTTCATACCTAAAGAAAGCCTTTTTAATGCAGTCCAAATTCTTGCAGTTTTAATAGCAAATAGACATCTGTAAAATCAATGGTGTAATGTATTAATAGACAGGAAAAGTTCTTTGTAGTCTAAAGGCCAGCAAAGACTGTGTAAAAATGATTCAAAACAGAATTTACAGGTCCACACACCTTGACAGCAACAGCTTCATGATTACAGTTCGAAAAGCCATCATTCAGCAGCCACTAAAAGAGGATTTCAGCCTTGACTCTTGATACACCCACATTCCAAACAAAGACAAACATTGCAACAAAAAGTAGAAGTATCATTCCAGACAATAAATCCGCTTTTATAGTTTATGCAGTTGGGGAGTAAATATTCTCCTCCTACTTCTCTTAAAAAGAAAAAAAAAAAAAAAAAGAAAAGAAAAACAAAAAGAAAAATAATGTGCTGGAGTTTCCTGTAGAGTAACTACAGTTACAGTTTTTTCCAGTTTTTCCAGGCACAATGAGGGGATGCACATTCCTGCAATTCTAATATTTGCGTGTCTAATGCCAAGTAACACAGCAAAAAGCCAAGTCATTAAATTCTGTGAATGGCATTTAGTTTCACAAATTTTCCTCTTGCTGCACCTTCAAAAGTTTCCTGCCAACCAGTGAAAACACGAGTAACTAACTGTTCATGAGATTACACTACACTTACAGCTCTGTTGCTGTTTGAAATGTATTTTATTTTCTTTATAAAATAACGGGTAATCTTTAAAATTGATTTTAGATGGTTTGAGGCATTACACCAGAGAAGTAATGAGCACTAATGTCAATGATATTGGACACAAATTCATTTTAGCTTTATTTCATGTCCAGTACAATTCTGCTAAGCCTTGAACTGCTAAAGCACTGTTATTAACTCGGCAGTAACCTAACACATGGAACAGCAAACAAAAGTGATAAGAGTACAGACTGATCAGGACCTCAAGGCTACTGTCCTTTTTCTGCAGCTATAATTCAATTTCCAATTTTACTTTACATTGGACTCATTATTTCACAGTAATTTTCTTTTCTGCTTCGTAGTGCCATCTGGAGGTGAAGGGAGTGAAGAGAAACCAAGGTGCAGAAATGGAAAGATGTTCATAAAGCTAATCATACCCACACTCATATACTCATATATTGTGTGTGTGTGTTCACTATGTGTTCACATTGAGACCAAACACTCAGTGCATTTTGCAAGTCATTTAAAACCATTTTGAAATCAAATATACAAACACCTTTTACCTGGCCGTACCCTTGAAGAATTTGTTTTCTCTTAATTAAAAAATAACTCCTGCTTTTCCTGCCCCCTCTAAACCAACAGGTTAGACTGCTTTTTAATTGCATGCTTCAAGCAATCAAACTGAAAAATAAATTCTGCACTACCCATAGGTGTTATGCTTTCCTGTTCAAAATACTCTTTCTTCAAGGGAATACCCATACATTTGTCACCAGATGGTACTAGTAGTATTAAGTGCTGGTATAGCAGTTGCTCTCTGGGGCTTTCACTGTCCTGGGGTCTCACTGTGTGAAGGGTTGTACATTTAAAAAGTAGACCTGGCTTCAAGGACTTAAAAATAAAAATTACGAACCACCGCTTACAAATGAAAAAGGCAAGAGGAAGGGAGGAGTGTCACAACATTACTACTCTGATGTCTTCGCAGAGACTGGACGCGTGCGCAGTCTCGACACAACCGGCAGCACTCCCAGTGCTTCTTCAACACTTTCACTGCAGCCAGTGCCAGGCAGGGCTGTGGTTACAGTGATGTAAATCAGCACTCGCTGCCACTGCGCTAATGGAAGAGTCACGGCTCACGGTAATAATTCCTATAAACTGACTGAGCACATTTAAGAGAACAACAGACCTTCTATGCACGCCTGGAAGAAGAAGGAAAGGCTAAACCCTGCAAGTCTTGATCCCATCAGTAGTCATTACTTGTCAGAGATCTCACTCCTCTTGGCCAGATTGCTCACATGCACAATGACTACTTATGTGATTAAGGGGGCTGCAGGATAAGGCTCTACATTAGAATTAGAGATAATAATTTTTTATTCACAGCCACGTGAATCCTTGTTTGTAAGCTTTCAGTAAATGCTTGTGATCTCTAGACCTTTAAATAAGCAAGGCTGAAAATCATCACTTCACAACCAGAAGAAATAATGTCATTTTTGAGGAAATGCTGGATACTATATGAGGAATATTTCTCTTTTCCTGTGTTATGGCAAAAATATTTACAAAAGACAAAACGTGTTTTTTCTTATTTGGACAAAGTCCAAAATCTGGTTTTCTTCAACATGATTTTATTAGGTATATTATACACTGTTCTGCTGGAGGAAAACAACATATGGCTGAGCAGTACAACTTAATCCTAACTAAAGATTTCCTGTATCTACTGTAACCTAATACAATGACAGATGCACACTTGAATGTGTGTGGAAGGTTAACACTCCGATTTTGTTTTCGACAAATTTACTCTGCCCGTTTACATCAGATCACGAGAGCAAGGGAAAAACCCAAGGAGCTGAGAGGCGGGGGATGACAGCCTGTGCTGTGGTGCCCTCTATTGAGCATCCAGTCCCTCAGCCCCAGCCCACACCAAACAAAGCCCCAGTTTCCTCTTTAAAAAAGCTGACTGTGTTTCCTCCTTCACTTTTTATAAGGGAGGAAATGTTACTGATATCAAGCAACTGTGAAGCAACTGTTGGGTATGTGATAATGCGTGCGGTTAGGAGATGATTAAGCGACACGTGCCTGCTGCACATTATTCCCTCACCAGATAGGAAATACCAGCAAGGCTCCACTGGAGAGAGCCAACCTGCCACTCCTTGGCCACTTGCCCAAGGTGGTTCCACCTGCCCTACAACTGCTGATGCTCCTGCCTGAGCCCCTGGCAGGGGCAAGCTGGCATCCATCCCTTTTGGAGCCAGTCTCCCAGTTTCCACATCCCCGAGACAGCACCCAGTGGAGACACCTCCAGAAGAGACCTCTGACCCTGCACCAGCTGCTGCTTGTGGGACTGCAGTGGGAAAGGCAAGGAGGTGGGAACAAAGGGGCAAAACACCAGACACCTTCAGAAAATGGCTCTGCCTTAGGCAGATGAACTTTGGGTGGCTTGCTCACTCCAGCACCCAGCAAGCCCAATGCATGGCCCTCTGGAGCAGCAACACTGTGGATGCCCTCTATCCCCGGTGGATCCAAGCATTTCCTTTCTCAAAACTCTTAGTATGTCTTTCACTCCATCATAAACTGCATATCTGAAAAGTAATTGAAGAGTAATCCTTCTCCCTAAATCACATAAATTTTTGGGATCCAACTATATTAAATATATAAAAAAAAAAAAAGTCATCAATTGAACTCAACTTCATTCAAAATGTCTTTGTTAATTAGTTTTCTCATGAGCAAACCCAAATGGTCTTCTGTGAAGGCAATCTAAATCCCAGTGTTAGACATACACATCTACAAAGGGATGAAAGCAAAGAGGATCTTCCAAAAGCTAAAATTATAACACACTGTTTTAATTTTGACCTCTAGTTTAAGAATAAACTTTTCCTGTAAATTTACAGGCATCCCCAAAGGACAAGGATACTTAGCAGGAAAAACACATAATTTTCCTTATTCTTACAAAGTAATTCATAATTGAAAAGGGGCTAGAGCTGACTTCCGTTAATGCAAATGGCCTCTTGAAATATTAAATTATGCCCAGACAAGAAGTGAGCTTTACAGCTCTTCATCACTCAGAGATAATAACCTGTAAGACAAGTAGATCTTACCCTGCATTTGTGCAGTAAAACCAAATCAAAATGGGACACCTGTTCCCAGATTTCACCAAAGTCTAGTGCTTAACTTCCCAGCTGTTGGCCGAATTCTTACTCTACTGTGCTCAGCATGGAGAGGCTTCACAAAGGCTCTAAGTGTGCACTATGCCCTGTGCTAACTCACCCTGGAGTGGGAAGTGAGGAAGGACAAGAGAACTCTGTAGCCATCCACATATAGGCAATATGGAAGTGTTCCCAGGGCCAGAAGCTGAGCACTAGAGAGCCTCCAGCTGCTCAATCCTTGCTTCTCAGGCATGCGGCTCCTGCACAGGCAGGCACTACAGCAATCTGGTCATACAGCAGCAGGCACAGGGCACAAACCAAGATGCTGTAAGATCTAAATCCCCTCTTCAGAGATGTCTTGGATGCTGATAACACCTGGGATTCCTGCATCACAGGTGGGCATTTAAAAATGTTACCTGCAAACCTCTCCCAAGACAGGTCCATGCAGACTTGAATCCCATTTCTTCCCACTGCCACAAAGAAACACCAGTAGGACTGTGAGCTTGTGCACAGTGACTGCTGTCATTGCTGGGCTGAATGGAGCTCTCAGCTTTGCAGTTTTCGGTTATGCCTCCTCTCTAATGTATCAGAAAGGTCCTGCTGCATCTGGCATTGCCACCCCACAGAATGTGTAGCATCCAGACCCAGAGCTTCAGTAAACTCAAGTGCTTATATTATACACAATATATATGTAACATATGCATATTGTACATATAAAACTTACATATATACAGAATACATGTGTATATTTACACACATATGTATATTATACCTGTATATTATACACAGGTGTATATATATTTATTATACATTCATTCTTGTTAGGGAGTTCCACATGTTCAATTTCAGAGAAAAAAAATCATAACCTTTGGCTCAGAGTCATAAAATGGGGGGGAAGCATCATGGCAGTGTCGCTGAGCCAATAGGAAGGTGCCTTCTGTGAGCAGCAGCACACCGGGGCCAGCCAGCAGAGGGCAATGGTACAGCACATAAGCTGCCAGGCCAATACATCTCAACGCAAGCCCTGAAAATTCCCTCCAACTACTCCCCAGGGCTGAGAGAAAGCTGACACTCTTCTAGCACTCAAGTTCAAACATTTAAATCATTACCTTACAACTGAGTTCCCTCTTTTCCCACTTCTGGACTAACAGCAGCATGGTGAAATACTCCACATTCTGTCCTTGTCTACAAGCTACAGTCATCCACAAGACTGGAGCATGAGGATGTGTTTTAAGATAATCTACCTTTCTGTTTTGCCTTTTGAAGTGCAGACAGTGTTTGTAAACATTTCTGATGCTGATATACCATATCTTGCTACCAGAATGGCCTCTTTGCCATTTTAAAATGAGAGCATTTTTTTGAAATGCACTACTCCATGGGGCAGCACAGCTAAGATAGAACTGCTCAGACTCAGAAACCTAAGCTACCACACTCTTCATTATCACTGACATGCTTTTAGGAGCACAGCTCTTCCATTTCACTGCTTCTCTTTCCTGAGGTGCAAAAATACTCTAATCCTTTTCTGCTTTCTCTTCCCTGTCTCACATGCCTTCAGCCAATATTTATTGGCTGACCTTTTGGCCATAGATCCTATATAACTGCATACAGAATATTATTCCTGCAGCAGTTAGCTGTCCCTGCCTTCAGCTGCTAAGCCTAACAAATATACCTCAGGACCAATGATTTGTTGTCTCTTAGGGGAGGCTTATAATACATTGACTGGAAAGATGAATAGTCTCTACTTGCAGTGTTTCACCATGCCCTTACCCCGAGCAGCAGCTAACAACAGCCAGCAGAGGTACACACAGCTCCTGCCCCAGCAGCTGTGAGCAGCCTGTTCTCACACCAGCAGTGCCAGGGCACTACAAGAAAGGCAGAAAAAAAGCAGAAAATTACACCAAAAGGGGCTCAGCCACTACAGAAGGTGAAGTGGTCACAGCAGTGGGACTCAGGGATGCAGTACTGAAACTCATACAGTACTCCCTTGTAATGCAGGTCAGACTCTAGCTAAGCCTGATGAACGATTTTACACAGATTGCATCTACACTGAAAATGGTCACAGCTGCTAGAGCTTGCTTATGTTAGTGGGACTAGTAAACAAAGTAATTTGCATTATAGGAAAGCTCTGTGTTAGGAGATCTCACTAGAGAATTTTCCCAGGCTCACAGAAGTTTAGCCCACAAAGACACTGATTTTCCATGAACATAAAGGGGGGGGGGGGGGGGGGGGGGGCTTTCTTCTTTGTACAAGAGCATCTAGCTCATTATTGAAAGCTAGAAATAGCATCACAGTGAAAGATCTCCCAACCTTAGTATGCAATTGCAACGTGATTTAAATCTAAACGTATTATCTATAATCAGTGCAATGAAACACAATGGAAAAGCCCCAGCTGAAGTCTCCTTATAACCAATAGAGCTGAAGTCACGTGTATGAATTATGACAGCGCAAGTAAGAAATATAGCTAAACGTGTAGCACGTACAGATGACCACACGGTGGCTCTCAAGTACCAGAGATGAGCTATTTTAAACCAGGAATTGATGACCTCATAAAAATCCCAACATCTCTAGGATAGGCTGTACTCACTTTTCCAGGAATTCTTGCAGACCCTGACGGCGATGGTCCACGTGATGAGGATTGTTCATATTGAAAAAGGGATTTTTAGATGGCAGTTCAGGTAGCTGTCTTTATAAACAGGAAAAAAATACACAGTTAAAACCAAATGTGAAACAGCAGAGAAAAATGCAGTAAGCAAATGCCAACCCCAAGCATGTGAAAATCATGGGTCATGTTCCAGAAGCTCTTGAAATCAATTTGGGAACACAGAGGTGAGAAACTGAAGGGCTTCTCACACACCTCAAAAGGGAAAATAAATTAATCTGATTTTTCTGGTCCAGTTGTTAAGCCTGCATCCATGTCTGGCTGGGTGTCTTATGGTGCTTGCAAGACCTAAGCAAACTAAAGAAGAACAAAGAGGAGGTACGAGCACCTACACTAGATTGTTATTTCTTCTACCTCTGCATAGCAAAAGAAAATACAGACCAAGTCTTACAAATTAGAGGGGGGCTCACCAAGCAAAGGCTATCAGTACAAAGCACATTCTTCTGGGTCTAAAGCACATAAAATGCATTGTACAGAATAAACTTGTGCTAGTAAGAAACACAGGATACTTTCCAGATCTGATTTCTGTAGTTCTCCGGATTAAGATGAAACAATCCTTCCCTCCATGACTGACAGATTATTAAATAGCCATATATAAACTTGCTCACATAAGCACTGCATTGCTCTGAAGCCTCTGCCGGAGCCAAACAAATTCTCGAAAGCGTCGTCTAACACAGGATGTTTTCCTTGTAAAGCATATACTGTTTGTCTGTTGGGAAATAAAACACAATTATTTTGCAAATCAGCTTAAGCTGAAGCGCAGGCATGGTATTAAAAACACATCCAAGATGTTATACTGATGCCTGAGACACCAATGGAAAGCTTGACATTAATTCAATTCATGTTAAGGATGGTGCTTTACCTCAGGCAGGACTGGTGACAGCTGCTACTGCTTCTCAGGGAAACATTTTTCATTGCTTTCTTTTTAAAAGCAAGAGATTTGGATTACAGTGCAATTTACAGTAACAGGAAAAACAGACCTCAAAAAAAGGTTTCAGTAGATAACATCAATCTTTGCAGGGGGAAAGGATCATCTTTAGCTATTCTAGTTACCATCCTGCAAACAGCTACACAGAGTTTTTCCTGTGCGCAGTCCCACTTAAATCAAAGAAACCAATGCGACTGCTCTCCAAGTATCAGCAGTTGGAAATTTTCCCACAGAACACTATCTGTTCACTAGGAAAATGACAATTCATCAAAAGAGAAACAATATGTGGAAATTAAATACTTTTGCCAAATTTTCCCATGGAGCATGCATTTAGATGAAATGCCACATACCAGACAGGACTCCATTAGAAAACTGCCTGCAGTCCAGCCCACCCTACCCTCCCTGCCTGCCAGGAGCCATAACTCCAGCCAGCCACAAGATGCAGACTGTAGAGAGCACAAAGATGACAGCCTTCTGGAATAGAGGAGCACCCAGGATACCACACAGTTTAAAAAGATAAATGCTCTAAGAGCTGGGTAGAAGGGGAACTCAGCTGCCCTAAAATACAGGCAGACACAATACTTTGAGTCCACTGAGAAGTCTGTGTGGGAGGACTGACCTAGGGATTGGTCTCCAAAAGCCCTGGCACTGTGGTGGCAGGAAGCTGAGTTGATGCTTAACGGCTTCAGAGATGCCCAGTGCTGGATCATGTAACACTGTATGCTGGGTTTGTTGGGGGAGAGCTAATTTTCTTCACAGTGGCTGGGGCTGTGTCTTGGATCTGTGCTGAAAACACTGTTGGTAACACAGGGATGTTTTTGTTACTGCCAAGCAGTGCTTGCACACAGCCAACGCCTTTTCTGCTCCTCACCCCACCCCACCAGTGAGCAGGCTGGGGGTGCACAAGGGGTTGGGAGGGGACACAGGGAGGACAGCTGATCCCAGCTGACCAAAGGGATGCTCCATACCATATGGCATCATACTCAGAAATAAACTAGGGTGGAGGTTGGCTGGGGACTGCCACGGCATTGGTTACTCGGTGCTGAGCATATGTTTTCATTTGCATGGCTTGTCTTTCTACAGTTTTATTTATTTTTCTGTTTTTCTTATTAGTATTGTTATTATTATTGTTTAATGTTATTATTAATGTTACTACTACATTTTGATTATTAAACTGTTCCTATCTCAACCCACAAGTTTTCTCTCTTTTACTGCCCTGCAATTCCCTTCCCTCCATCCTGCTGGTGGGACAGGGGGGATGTGAGCAAGCAGCTGTGTGGTGCTTAGTTGCTGGCTGGAGTTGAATTATGACACATTTGATCTAAACAACATCTCCTCAACTTAGCAATTGCTGAGAAAGCCTTAATACACTTTTATTCAGAGGCACTGATGTCTGTGAAACAGTAATACAGCACCCACCCTGCCAAATCTACAGAATTTCTATTTGCCAGAAATGAAAAATGCAATTTCTTTGGAACCAGTACTTGAAGCACATTGCAAACTTGAAAGTTTCACAACTCTGATTGCCACACAGGAGAGAAATACTTGTCACACAGACATTTAATAAGTCATCATTTGACTGCTTGCTCTCCTACACTAACTGCTTAACTCTTCCACAAAGGAAGGAAATGCTTTCAGTCTTGTGCCAAACATTAACCATATAACTGCTGCTCTCAAATACCTTTATTTTACACTGCAGTTAAAATCCCTGGATCTAGATTTGGCGAATTAGGGTAACGCCTTCCATATGTCATCCACCAAAGAACAATCAACAAAACAAAATTATATATAGGATGGATTTAAGGCACAAAACCACCATAATTACAAGTGCACTCCCATTAACATACGGTGGACTACAACCATAAACCCAAATGCAATTACTTCACACATCCAAGGACCACTAAAGTAGCATAATATGAATGTCAAGGTACACTGAAAACAACCACATTGCAGCAACCAAATAACTTGGCAAAAAGAACTGAGGAGAATTTAAAGTGCAAATAACCAGATAATTACTTGAAGAGAAAGTTGTTTTCCCATGAATACCTGAACATTCTTCTGTAATGGTTAAGATATCACTGACTGTAACAGTCTTCTAGCTGGTAAGTAAAGCTAAGAATCATCAGTTGCAAGACATTGTGGAATGCACAAGTGAACACATAAGGTTCAACCCCAGCTCTGCCAGACCTACTACATGGCCATTGGCAAACCCACCTTACCTGTTCCACTGCAACTCTGTTGTTGAAAAAGAATAATAGCCCCCAGCATCCCAGAAGCAGAAATTCCATTTATATCCCAAAGACAATCCTGGCTTGGACAGAAACAGCAATAAGAGCCCAAAGAATCTGTTCTGATATTTTTATACTTACATGAATAAATATCTCATAGTCTATGTAAGAATGCCACGAGTCTTCTTTCTGTATCCTGGGGTCTCGCACCAAGACAGTTACAAACTCCTGTAAGTGCATAATAAAAATCAAGCAATTAATTTCAGAAGACAAAGACAGCCCTAAATACTCTCTTGATTGTTCTGCTGTTCCACAAACTACTGAGTCAGATTAAAAGCTGAACTGCTGTTTTATTGAATTTTGCAACCCTATAAATGGAGAAGCAAAAAGCAATGAATCATCTAAGATACACCACATGTCTGGGAAAGTCCCTGCCAAACTGCTAGCTGAAAAGGAGTATTTCAGATTAAGTAACACTGTGAGAAGTCATACATGTTTCATGCATGGGAGATGCGATCTTGGTAGCGACAAACTGAAAACCTTACATTCTAAGTCACACATGTAAAGGAGAACAAGGCAGGTATTTTAGGCTTTCCCACATTTGTAATCCACACTGACAAAGAGTACAGCTGAAGATGTGGCACTGGGGCATTTCTGTTCCAGTCTGCCCATCAATCTGCCCAACGAATCAACACAGCTATACTGCAAAGCATAATTTCTCATTTTGAGGGGACAATCATATAGAGTATTAGTTGTAGAAGATGTCATATCTAGCTTACTTCCTTGTAATTTCTACATTTATGTAATAATTTAGAGGGATCCCAAAAGAGAGCGAGAGAGAGGGCCTGCAGATGTTACTGTAATGTAACTGGGCATCACTAATGGGAATTGGAAGAGACTGAAGAATGAAATGTTTCTGAATACCCTCAGCTAATGATCAAAATTTTGTTGTAGAAAAAAACAAAACCAAACCAAACGCGAAAATCCTGATAAATCTGTATATTCATACTAGGATGGAAAATATTCCTTTAAAATACAAAGGTCAAAAGTGTGCTTAAATACCTGCTACTTCTGGAGCAAATACACAGGCTGCCCTACTCCAGTTTCTTAAATAAACTATTCACCCCAAAAGCTAAGCCAACCACTTGGCAAAGACTAAAAGAAAAGCGTATCACTTTAAGCTGTAGATATATTCCTCCTGAGAGGAAGGCACTGCACAAGATCTCCAGGTACAGAAATCGACTGTGGGAGGAATGACAGTGTCTCTGGTAAAAACCATGCTTTTTTTAGTACATATTTGCATAAATCAAGAAATCTTGAACCAGAAAGTTCTCAAAATCTGTCTTCCTATGCCCAAACCAAAGACATCAGAAATAAAAGCCTTACTCTTCAGCCAAATCTTCTCCCCTGACACACACTTCCATGTACCACCACTGCAAACCTTCAGTGGACTGACAGGAGAGCAACAACAACCTTGGTAGGCCAAGATACACTTTTTCCTGAACAGCCATTGCACTCTGTACGTAGCAGGGAGGCATTCAAGGTCTGGATTAAATAATTTTCCTCTCTGATTTTCAGGTGTTACTGCTTCAGAGATGGGGAGCCTCTGGTCTGATGGCTGGACACAGCCTTTGGTTTTATGTCACCTTAGCCCGGCTCCTGGTCCCAGGGGTGCTTTCTGTATAATTGGTGGTTACCCTTCTAGTGAGTATCATGAACACCTTGCCAAAGAAAGCACATTTGAAAGGTTCCTGCTACGTCTGATGCTTCCTTCCTCGCTGAGGAGCACTGGAGGGCCAATTCTCCCCTGCAGCTCTTTAACCCCAGCCAGCATGACACAAGAGGAACAAATGAACAAGAGCTTTAATCATTTCTACCAGCTGAGGGTCATGCCTTTACTTTTACAAAAACACTAGTGGGACATATGAGGAAGTTATTTCTGCTCCAGAGAAGATCATGAGCAATGTGCTGAACACAGGAGAGGGAAACCATTTTTTTGGTTGTTTTTCTCCACCTGCTTTCCTGTCTATAATATTTACCACAAACAGATAGATAGATAGGGCATACTTTCAGATCCACTGTACCATCTTTTAATGTTCAAAGTTTTTGTCTTCCCCAAATTCCTCTTTCCCTGTGTCCCAGTCTTCTCTAAAGCTGCAATCACTTCTCAACATATTTTCTTTTCTTTGCTGAGCACTAAATGCATCAGTCCTGCAAGTGGAAGAAAAGAAATGATGCCAAGATGCTTTAAACAGGACACTGCACTCCTCTTCCCTTCAACTGCTGTAGCACAGGAGTCACAACCTCAGGCAGCCTGCTCATAAACTGACCTCAGTCTCCTTCCCCTCATCTACTGCTGTATCAGCTTCTTGTTGATCTTCCTTTTGTCCAGATTCCCCAAATTACCCCATTTCCAAATAACCTTCTATGACCCTCTCCTCCGTACAGAATCAAAGTAGTCTTCGAAGTAAAATACTTCTTTCGAACCTCTATTATACCAAAGAATTCTGACCAAAAGTTGCTATTGTATATGCTGCCAGTTAGCTATGGCTTACCTTGCAAATCATTCCAGACCACAAGATTCACATTGGAAAACTTCTGTACACTTTTAACTTGCAATTAACTAGTCACTGAGCTTCAATATGGAGGAAGTTAAAACCCTTCAGACTCTACCTACTGAAGAAGGGAGACCTGCTGTATATGCAGGCAGTGTCTAAGCAGTAAAGAACTGAGCCAAGAGGAAAAACTATCTGCAGAACAGCAGAGCACCTCAGCAAAAACTTCAGCCCTCACACACGGTCACTGTCAGCTTTGATTTGAAACACCAGGATTTCAACAGAAGACTGGTGTTCCTTATTTTTCCCCCCTTATTTACTGAAAAAATGACAAAACTGAATTTAGAATGAAGCAAGATAAACAGTAAGCAACTATAAATGAAAAATAAAAATGTACAGCGTTTCTCAAGATTTTGGGTTACTTCCCCTATCCATCTCTTGAATCCAGGAAGTGTTAACCCCCATTCCCGTTACAGATTTTGCTGCTCTGAAACAGTGGCATTGCACATGTAGGCTGTTCCTTCTCTTCTGACCTTTAAGACTTCTCCAGAATACGAGAACCCACTGGGAAAACAGCATTGATTTAATCAAAGCAGACCTAACCGCCCAGTATAAATGATGATCTGCTGCCAGAAAAGGTGCCTATGCTTTTGCAACCCTAGAGAAGTAGGCTTGTAAAGGCCAATATTCGCATACAGGCTTTGTTATGGTTCAAGCAGAGTTAGGTGGCAGAATATTCCTCTGCGAGATTGCTGCTATATGCTCAGTCCATCCTGCATTCCCTAGTCACAAACAATCAGGAGGTTACAGCAGTACTGAGCAATAACTGCCTCTCTCCTCTGTATGTATTCCACTCCCTCCCCATCATCCATTATCACATCTATAAAAATGAGGATACTCTCAATAGACGTGTCTATTCTCAAGTAATGCACTGTCCACTTGGGGGAGGTGACGCTGACCTCTCCCTCCCACAGACCAATTGAAGACTAACTTAATCATTTGTCACAAAACTGTATTGCAGTCCAGCTGTACAACATGGGAAACTCAGTACAAAGAGTGCCAAGGTTTCAGGGACTTTTTACTTTTGCCAGCTGCATTCGTGTACAAGGTGTCTTCCTCTCCTGCCCAGTGTTGCTTGGTTTTTCCAGAATTGCAGATCTAGCTATTATGCCACATTACATGTATTTTCAGTTTTGTTTGGTTTTGGTTTTTTTCTTGATTGTATTGTTGAGGTTTTTCTTTAATTGAGGGGCACAATACATGCATTTATATCAATGCATTCAATAATGCGTGTCCTGTAACACTTCAGTGCAACAATTCTCTCAAAACCAAAATTTGCTGTTGACACTTAAAAGTGTCCAGGCTTGGGCATGGAGGTCTCTTGCACTGGGAACAATATATACTCGAGAGAAAGCTACTGAAAGATGGGGCATCTTCGTTTATTCCTTCTCTCTGGAAACTGCTAAATTCAAAGGCAAGATATTTTCTGACCAAACTGCTAATGCTATAGCTTTGATACCGATCCCAGCAGCCGTGCTGGCCTGAACATCTTCATGAATATTCAGAATCTTCAAATCTGCCCCCAAAGTAATCATAACTACTTAAAAAGCAGGAATTGCAGAACAGTTTCTCTGGCTGGATGTGCCTTATAATTCCTGGCTAGACTAGCATGGCACTGGTGGTATTTTGCTACCCTGTCCTCAAGGCCAGGAGCAGTCCAAATAGATGGGGTCACACATAAATGACAAAATGGCCAAAGTGACACCCAAACCTGGATTACACCTACTCCCTCATGGTTACAGATCTATGCAAAGAACAGGAATGTTGACAGCAGAGTAAAAGGACAGCACTGAGGTCACACAGACACAATCACAGAAAAACAAAATGTTCCATTTGGATCTGCCTCAAAAGGAAAAATAACCCATAAAGGCAGCTGAAGCAAACACTAGAAATCTTTCTCTTTTCATTTTTCTCTTTCTTTTTTCTTCTCCTTCTCTCTTTTCTCATTGGATATATTTCTGCAAAATGCAATGGATTCCTCAGAGACAAGAATTAGGCAGAAGCCTGACTATATAGAATCTGACTACAAAAAATGTGTCCTTCTCAGAAGTCTCCTACTAGGAAAATAGGAAATCTGACATGGAAATATCTGTTTTTAATGTGAGGGGAAAATCTGCCACAAGAAGGAGGAATAAAAACAATCTCACATTGGTTGATTATTTGTATTAATCATTTCAGCTGCATTTTAATTCAAATGTCTGTGCTCAGGACTGTATCAGGTGATAAGCTTGTGCTCCTGTTACACATCTGATTAGTCAATAACCCCTGAAGCGTAATTTTCCACAAAGCTTCCAAGAAAAATAGTGTATCCCATCAGGTTGCCTGTTAGTAAAAGGATCAGCCACAAAAGACATGGGGCTTTTCATGCTGTGGGTGTTGGCATCTTCACTCCATGCATGCTGAGTAGTAAGGCTGATAAGAGACTAACAGCTGAACAAAATAATTTGTTGAAACTTTTAATGTTCATTGGACTGAGCAGAAGAGAACATGCAAGTGGGATTCTTGTGGTCCATGCAGCTGGTAATCAGAGTTCAGACCCAGCTCCAACCATTATGTTCTATAAAATATCTAAAGACTAATAAAAAGAAGACTCCATCCAAATCCTTCTCTCCCATCTCAATGTCTGAGCCCCTTATGCACAGTCACTTAGTCTGAATGAGTATTTGATTCTTCTATCAGACTTTAACAGAAGGAACTGGCACTGCATCATTCCAGAATATTCTGTATCCTGGCAACTAAAAGTATGAAGAATATAACCAATCTTCCCTGATCCATGTGAGCCTTAACGAAATTCAATCCACAACTGCCACACTTGAATACTTTTCTGTTAAAGCTTAGATACAACTTACCTGTTTTTCATGTTTTGGTGTCATCTTCACTGGTTTGTAGTACAAAAATCAACCTGAAAAAAAAACCAGAATAGACATCAGATTGGCATTTAGTAGTTATTTAAAGGTCATTATCACTTTTGTTATTTATTAGTAGACAGTGGAAAAAGCCAGGGTTAGTGCCATATACAGCAGAAAACATCCTTGCATTAACTATATCTCAGAATGTATTCATTTTAAAAATAATCCCTTTTTAGAAGCACTGGGCTAGTCCCCTGCTCTATATATTTGTCATACTTGACAGTCCAGTGATGCCTGTCCATCTCTGGAAGTCAGTGCTTTTCTCCTCTGCTCCAAGAGCCATCTCAGGGTTCATCTTCCTACCCACCTCCCAACAGCTCCGCTCTGCCAGCATTCCCAGTGCAGAAACACAGCCGAGGCAGGGCTGCCTGTGCCTCACTCCCAGATGCTCAAGCACAGGTCTGCGTGACTGCAGCTGAGGTCCAGAGACTCTTAAAACATCTGAGTCAAAAGAATCAAACGCCCATCTCAACCATTTCCCTGAAACTCAGAGAACTGGAGACACAAACTGCTTGGATCCTTCAGGCTAGCTAAAACTCAGGCTAGATTTCACAGTGCCCATGGTTTTCAAACCTCCATGTAGGGAAGGGTATAATTAGACCAAATCAAAACATCCTGTCATTAACTTACATTTTAACTCTACTCTTTCACTGAAAATCTCAATAAATTTTTAACTGCGTCTGCAGTCCAATAAACTGGACAGTTTGCTCAGGACAGGTACCCACATGGGAAGAGCAGGACAGCTTTATTTACTTGCCAGCTTATACACACACCACCTCCTGTTTAGTGATACAGAGCTTGAAGCTGCTCTTGTTACTATACAACTACACATTTAGGTCAAGCCCAGCCAAGGAGTGCTGAACACCCCACCCCTGCCTGATGCCTCTTCAAATTACAAACTCCACCCATTTAAATAAAACAGGGCACAAAGATAAGCACACACACATTTCTGTGACCAGGAAATTATTTTGGAACAAACAGTTTGTTGTCAAATTTCTATAGGCTCAGTTATATCAAAATAGGATACTCTTTTTCCAAATAAAAATGCCCATACATAAGACTTCATCCTAAAGGGTGCCGTTGTATAGCTCCCATCTTCATAAAGATAAGGCTGTCACTTCTTTTCTATAGCTAGAATGGTATTGATAAAACAGGAATATCAAAAACACACTCAAATTTTCTTCTTTTTTTATCTGCATTTATTTATGCTTAAGTGGCATGTATGTTCTGAGCTGAAGTTATAGAAGAGCACTCGGACATTTCTTGCTGCACAGGCTCAGCAGTGTCAAGCACCTCTGCAAGGTGGGGGTAGAGAATTTGCCTCACTGGTTCTAACTGCTGTTAGTGCAAAAGTGTATTAGGAACTTTCCTTTTGGGGAGATAAACGGCTTTTACCTCACAGGAGAGCACAAGCACACATTACATGACCTTTCATGGAATTGCATAATCATTTAGGTTGCCTCCAAGATCATCAGTCCCAACCTTTGACTCACTACCACCTTGTCCACTAGACCATGGCACTAAGGACCGCGTATAGCTGTTTCCTGAACTTCTCCATGGATGGTGAAGTGACTCCACCACCTCCCTGGGCAGTGCATTCTAATGCTTAAAAAGCCTTTCTGTGAAGAAATTCTTCCTGAGGTCCAACCTGAACCTCCCTCCCCTGGTGCAGCTTGAGGCCAAGTCCTCTTGTCCTGTCAGTGGTTGCCTGGGAGAACAGGCTGATCCCCACCTCACTACAGCCTCCTTTCAGGCACTTGTAGAGAGCAGTAAGGTCTCACCTGAGCCTCCTTTTCTCCAGACTGAACAACCACAGCTCCCTCAGCCTCTCCTCATAGGATTCACTCTCCAGACCCTTCCCCAGCTCCATTGCCCTTCTCTGGACTTGCTCCAGCACCTCAATGTCCTTCCCCAAGTGAGGGGCCCAGAACTGGACACAGGACTTGAGGTGCAGCCTCACAAGTGCTGAGTACAGACAAAAACACTGTGTTGGGTTCAGGCTATTTGAAGAAGATTCTTTCTGCTGTCTCTCCCCATTAAATATAGTTGTAAACCTATATATAGTTTGATGTTATTTTTCCCCCTTTCAGACCTTATTGAATTTGCTGTGTTTTTTTCAAGATGGCAATTCAAAATTTTTTCTAGTTATGTATCTTTATTTCATCAAATTCTGCAGTGTGTTTCTCTCCTGTCTCTAAGCTGATTTAAGTGAGAAATTATGCAAGCCCAAAATATCTCATTCCTAACACTGCTAGCAAATGACAAGGCTGAAATAGCACGTTTCATTTTGTCATCTGTTTTTCTAATGACCGAGTTATATACTGGTGCAGGTTAGCAAGAACAGCTTAAACTCCAAACAGCCACCACAATTTTAAATATTTAATGGCAAAAAATTAATATTTCAACACCAAAAAGCTTCCTAAAATATTTAAAATACATCAGTTTTTCATGAAGTAATTTGGAAAAAAAAAATCAATAATGGAAATGCAAACCCCTCAAAGCTGCCTTTTTTCACTGATTTCCGTGAGATTGCCCAGTCATGCTGCAGCCACTTGCAAATATACTGAATGCAATACTCTGTCTGGTAGCAAGATATATATTTGGGGACTTCTGTAACACATAATGAAGCCAGTGAAGCAGAACACACAGTGAAGCCAGCGAAACTTCAGCTTAAGAGGTTATCTTTTTATCTTGAAAAAAAATCTACCCAAAATACCAGCGATGGAGCAGCCATCAATCAGAAGACAAACAGAAGGCTTTTGGTCTCTTTTACTCTAAACAAAATGTCCTCTGATAGAAATGAATGAGTGCTGGGAAACAGAATCAAAAAAAGCCACGGGTAGATCTGTAGTTTTGATAAAACACTTTCTGTTGTGACTGGGAAAACCCCCCCACATTGCTTTGAGTACGTTTTTGTTCTGCTTCTGATCCATTATCAATCTGAAGACCTCTTTTTTATTTTAGTTTCATATCCTTATTATATCAACTGCTCCTTGCAGTACATATTTTTGATGGTTCTTAATTGTATAACCAACAAAACTGCCAGGGAACAGCTCCACAACTGCCAATGACAACCACTCAAAAGCAAAAAGATTACGTAGGATGAATTGCCATACTTCCTGTGCCTAAAAAAGAATCAGGAAGAAGAGGGGGGAAAAAACCACAAGTACTGCAGTGCTTTTCTTAGGGAAAACAGATAAACTGCAGTGCTCTTCTTAAGAGCAATAGATAAACAATATCAAGTATTATATTTTATTTCATGTTTTAGAGATTAGTTTGTATTTTAAAATCTAAATTAAAACTGATAATCTAACATTACTAGGGAAATACCCTTTTATCATGTAGATAGATTGCTGCTAAAGGAGGAAGTAATTTCTCCCCAGCGTTCCCCAACTGAAAGATGAAAACTCAAGCAGTAGCACAGACAAAAACCACTTGCTCTAAGACCAGCATGAACAAATGCAAACCCTCCTGGCTGCCTCACTAGTAGCTGTATTTAGCTGCACTGAAATGTTATGATTTCACTCATACTGGGCAGTGGCCTATGTAATATCCTTATCTGCTTTGGGAATGCTCACGCATTCCATGTGCCCAGTGTTTGCTCTCAAGGATAAATGCTGGTAGTCAGCTCATGCATGCATGCATGCATGCATGCATCCATCCAACCACCTTTGGTTATTTCTAATCATATAACTAAATGACCACCTTCAGGCTTTAATGGGGAAGTGTGATTTATTTTTAGACCTTGGTGATGATTGAAAGTACTATCCAGTCACAAGCAAAGTCCTCAGCTGTGCTTTCAAGGTTGTTCCCATCATCAGTAACAAATGAAACTTTCATTCAAGGCTTCAATATGACCGAGAGAGATAAAAATTGAATCGCTAAATGCTTACAAGACTTTCCTGCATTTTATGTTTTGCTCACCTTAAGACTCAAAAAAAAGTCACAGTAATTTTCATTTACAGCCTGTAGAAAGTTCAGCTGCATCCATACATGGAGTTCACTATCAAAGAACATGCCCATGTACACCTGGCCACGCTATAATCCTGAAAGGCAAGTGATCCACGTGGATTTGTAAAGAAGGGGGAGGAACAGGAAGAATAAGAGAAGATCTGGAGTGTTCAAAAAACCCCCAAACCTACAAAAAACTCAATTCCATGCTAAAACGTAACTATTACTAAGATTTGGGATAGGATAATGCAAATTTCTTTTGGGGAGCATTTGCTGTATTTGCAGAAGCCTCAGGTTCTGGACTAGTTCTTAAAGGTCAGTCACTGGCAGAGAAAGTCACTGATGTAGAAAGAGCATCTCCTGAGTTGCCTGTGCTGCTGCTGTTCCAAGGGAGTAGGAAATAACAGAGCTAAATCCCCACTTAGTACTAACCCATAGCTAGTCAGAAGCATGGATGAAATACTACTAGAGGTTTCAAATGAAAGGATAACAAGTGAGAGAAAGCGATGTTAATTTGTTTATGGAACAAAAGTGCCTGAAATCGTAAGATCAAATACACTGTATGTATCCATGGAAAGGTCTTCTAGTCCAGCAGTGACATAGGTGTGACTTACTCTGCAACCTCAGAATACAAGAAATAGGCAACATTTTGAGGGCTTATTCCCCAGTTTTGAAGGAAAAAAAAAAAAAGAAAATTATGTATGTATGAGTGTATGCCACCTATATAAAGTGTAACATTCTGTGCTGCCAAACTCACCGCATCCTAACGCATCTTGGCACTTACAGCAATCGGGTACATGGCTATCACAGAACTACTGCTCTTGTTGATGGGAAAAATCTTATTCAAATGCTGTTCCTCAAGCAGGGACTTTCAGTCAATCTGGAATAACTCAAACTCAGCATAAGCAAATGCCTTCTACTTCACCTGTTCCACCTTAACACCTGGGGTCAACCCAACTGCACTGATGAGGGTGATGAGTTCACTTCTGTTCCTCACTGTTCATGAACCAGATAGTGAGGACTGAAACTCCAGACTGTGCAGGTGACAGAGCATCTTTCCTCCTTTCTTCTATCCCGATGGTTATTTGCCTCACCCTCCCTCAGCAAATTTCTGTAAGGATCTGTTGGTCAGATGCAAAAAGAGTATGAAAGACATCAGCATTTTCATCTAAACTCTACACAACAGTCAGGGGGCCGCAGCCTGCTTAGTGAAGTCAACAAAATTAAGTACCCCTTGAGCAAATCCTTCACACTTCCCACACTCAAGGTACCTCTTTCATCAGTGTTGTATTACAGTAGGAGCAGAATCACTTCATTGCTGAGCAAAAAACAAACACACTGTCTAAACTGCTTTTAAAAGAACAAGAGCTTTCCAAACCACTGACAGAACTCACACACCTTCCCTTCAACCACAATGCAATCTCGAAAGGCACTGCCAAACATCATGCCTTTGTGGCTACACTTGAAATTCCCAGGCATTGCTGCCAAGGTGCTTAGTTAACTACTCCTTCCTATGGCATTTCACTCCATTTGGTTTCTAAACACTTGTTTATGGCCACCAGGTATAAGACAGCTTCTCCTCAACCATTACACTAGCATTTCTCCCCAGTCAGCCATTCCCTTGTCCTGCAATCTTCCTGGCTATCAAGACATGTTTTACCAGAAGAAAAAAAAGACACTATACAAGAAATTTTCACTCATTTCAGAGGAACTTGAGAATCAAAGAGTTAATGAAAAATGTTAATTTCCCTCTACCCTCCAAAACAAATACATCACAAGGATTATAGTGTCAGGTGTGGGTCACAGATTTCCAATTACAGTGGTATTATACCACACTTTGAATTGCTTCAAGTTAATACCATATTGCTGGACAGCAGTATGACTTACCTACCAAGTCTCTCTGAAACTTCTAAAAGCCTAAAGGTAAACAAGGAAGAAGTACTAGGAAATCTGTTCAGAGTAGGAGAGAGCATCATATGTTTCCCCATTCTCTTCTTTTTCTTTTTTTTTTGTTGGGCTGGTTTGTTTTCGGGGGGGGACGGGTGGTTTTGTTGGTCTGTTTTGTTTTTTGCTTTTCAGGCTCAAATTGCAGACATATGCACAACCAAAGGACTTCATGGATATTCTGCAGTTTCAGGGGGTTGCTGATCTCAGAGCGACTATTACTTTGGTTTTCTCATATTATAAACTACTGGTAAGGCTAACATTGGCATCTTGGGCTTTTAGGCAACGACTACAGAATAGTAATTGTGGGTCATGTCACTGAAGGAATAGTACATGGCAGAGATGGTCATGGTAATTATTTATTACTCAGGGCTAGTGCTTGCCACCCCTTCTGCAGACAACCTGGGGACCACTCAAAACGTTCCTGCAGCTCTAGCTCCTGTGTTTTCCAGGCAGCCTGTCAAGCTGGTCTGCCATGTGAGACTGCCTTTGTACTCTTTCCAATTCTCATGGTGCATAAGAAGTAGATTAAACTACACAAAATGATTTTGTGGCATAAATAATCACAGGTTTTGTTAGGACATTTTCAGAAGGCTGACAAAGAGATAAGGCAGTCTTCGAAGGGAAGCACTGGTGACCTTCAGAGTAAAGTTTCAGGAAGCATGCTTGCTGCAGAGAGCTTCTGAGATCCCTTGAGCTAGCAGAAATCAATTTCAGAAGAAACAGCAACCTTGGCAAGCCAGCAAATTCAACCATCTTTTCACCTGTACTCAAGATGGAAAATACTGGACAGGCACTAGGCTTCTTACTGATACTTACACACAACAGGCAGACCACTGGCACTGAAAGTACCTTTGAGAAGGGAAAGCAGCAAGAAATTTCCAGGCTAAACCACTTGCTGAATAGCACCTGTGTACTTTGCGATTGACAGTTCCGCTCAGTTGCAGAAGTGATGAGTGAAGATGTACATGTTGTGCACTCATAAACCATACACAGATCTTACTAGGTACACCAACACAGACAGATAAGCCACCCCGAGGTATTTTTCACATGATGCCAGTTACAAACAACACATCAGACAGCTGTAACTTCTAGAAACCAACAAGATGGGGGTTGAAAAGAGAGACTAAAGTCTCAGCATTTTGGAACACAGATTAAATTCCTAAGAAAAATATTAAATGCTGTTTCTGAAGGAAGGTTCAGACAATGTATGTCTTTCTTTGAAAAATGCATGTTTCTGTCAGGAATTAAGTCTTTAAGTTGCCTTAAAAATAGTATCTTTCTCAAGGTATCTCTGTAATAACTAACTTTTACTTATCACAGGAAAAGAAGGGCTGGTGAAAGCCATATCTTTGCTGCTGAGTAAGCAGAGCAAAAGTCAGCAAATACCACGCAGTCTTATCACTACATTTGTGTCTCTGTCTCTCAGATGCAGAGGCTGCCATCACCGGAACCCTTCCCTTCCTGACTCACCCACTGGAACATTTTGAATCTCACGTGCCAGAAACTACTCATTTTTTGCTCATTTCAAACTCTTTTAATGTATGATACAATTTTTGTCTGCTGCTTGAATTGCACTGCATGTTTTAGCTTGGCTTTTTTCCTGCTGCAGATTTCCTTATGCCATCAAAACATCTATTTTTGTGATGTGCTACCTGCTCCAATCCAGGAAGTGTCAGTGTTTGGACTTGGGCCCAGAGAGGAAAGTAAAGCAAAAGTGATAGTTTTGGCCACAGCCACAGAATTAGAAGTCTCAGTCTGATGACATGTGTCTGGGGAGATGGCTGGGAAAGACCTAGCACAGATACGGTCAAAAATAAAATGAACAGTTAAGTAGTAACATCTTGAGATAGATGGATCCTAAGTAGTCTGTATAACTGCAGCTCAAAACAGTGGGTAAGATAGGAAATATTGCAGTCAATACAGTGTGCCCACAAAGCATTTTGATCAACTCTCTGCAAACTGTTGTGTCTCTTGTGTCTTTTATGCAGACCAAGCCCATGAAGGATCATTACAACAGTGCAGCTGGATCAGATGTCCAGTCTTTCACACTATGGCAATTCACTCTTAGGGCTCTCTTCCTCTGAACAATGTATCAGATGGCCCATCACTGACACAAAATCCTACTGCTGTCACATCTGTGTAGCTGCATCCATACATTGCACTAGTTTGTGGGCTGGGTCTATCAACCATCAAATTAACCATTTAAGAACGTATTTACAGTGAATTTGACTGGGCAGTTTGCTTGTTCAACAGGCTTTGTTATCTTTCTAGATGCTACCCTGTGCCAGTGGCATGACAACAATATTTTGGAAATAAATAGCTTCAAAATAGTGTTAATTATTACTAAAGCAAGCAATTCGGAGAAACAAACGGCATTTGGCAGGAGAAACTTTTCATGAGACTGACCAGTAAGAAAAACAAGCTGAAAATCAGTGATTCATCCATATCCCTGGATTTTCTACTTCTCATTTGTTTTGTGCCTACTGAACATTAAGATGTGATTTTGGTTGCTTTCATCCCACTGCTGCACTATAACTTTAAAAGACTGAGATCAGCTTTTGTCCAACTCTTGGCACAGGAGGCTCATCTGTGACGTGGCAAACTTCTTTCCAAAGTTGTGAGAGAACAGCAGGAGGCATAACAAATACACAAAAATGGGAGGGAGAGAAGAAAAGCAGCACTTGGGCTTGACTGCTCTGCCATCACAGCCAAGTCAAAGAAGTTGCTGGTCAGCCTGGAACAAACACTGGTTGAAGATCAACATAAGAGAAGCAAAGGTAGAAAACTTAATGCTTGCAGGACAAGTATGGCTCACAGCTTGCTTTCACAGTGCCCAAACCCACGTGATATTTTTCCAACAATGAATTCAAGCAGACCACTAAGTGGTCTGAACAACAACTTCTGCCTTCAGTAGGAGAGATTTCACACTCACAGAGCAGATGCTGCATAAATGAGCAGAATGCACAGATCTGTATGGCAAGCCCATGGGAAAACAGTGCATCAAGACGAAACTGGTTTGTGTTAAGTAACGCTTATTCCAAGTTCACTTAAATGTATTTACTTCAGGCCAAAAAAAAGCACAAACCAGTCTTTAAACAGAAAAAGTGTCAATTTATATGATCACTTTAACTAAAGCAGTTGAAACCTACACATTATGTATGGGTGTATTTGAAGGGCTACTTTGTGGTCCTACGGTTAAATCCATACTAAATGTCATTCACATGGCTGGTGGGATCTGATAACCACCAAGAGATCCTCTCTGGCTCTACTGGCTTGTAGAAACACAGCGATGTTGCAGGGACAATCACAATCCCAGGGCTCTGTGCGGATCGCTGAAGGAAACTGCAATCACGGCGCCTCAATGAAACCAACAGCCCAGATGAAGCAGGAACTGAAGGTACCATTTACCACACACCCCTGTAGCTGGAAAGCCCACAGAGGAAAGCCCCGCTGCAGGTATCCAGCCTACTCCTCACTGCCTGTAACTTTTCTGCAGAACTGACACAATTAGGTCACTAGTGCCACCAGAGATGTAAACAATCACTACTGAGGATGCATTCCCCTTTACAGGTGAGTTTCAAATCCTGCACCACATTACGTACAGGCAAGTGCTTTACGTACTCAGAAAGAACTCTGTAAGGACAGTACTGTCCTTGACAGGGTCTGTGTTACTGTTCTAGCAGGAGAACAGGAAGGAGAATGAATGTCATTAACACTATTAACACCAACCTACCAGGGTTTGCATTAAACCCCAGCGATTCAGCTGTGGAAAGCTCACAAAAAAAAGACCGCAGCTGGGAGAGGATCTTGGATTTCTACTCTAAGGTTTAGCACTGTATTACACACCATCTTTTTCCCAGCCTGCAGGTCAAACAGATCTTCCAACTTGGCATATTCTGTGATTCATCTTCATCCACCCGGAGAGGGGGAGACAAAGGGCTCTCTCTCTTCTGGAATGAGTGATGTCTCCTCCTGTCTCCCCAACTCTAAGCAGTCATACCTGCAACCAGTGGCCAGACTGATCTAACAAATGCCACGTAGTCATAAATCCTTGGGGAGCACAACAACTCGTGTCTCAGCCATTAAACACCAGTCTCATTATTTCATATGTCTTCAGACATGTGAGGGTGTCTTTGGGCTGTGCAAGAGAGACAAGGCTGTTAGACTCAGCTGTTCTCAAAGCACGATTGCAATGACACTACGTGCCAGCGTGACTATTTATACACGAGTGCCTGGCACGTCAGAGGCTCTGGCATTATCAAGATGTTCTTCAGTGCCTGAGACTTGCAGATATGTCCCTTCTCCCCATAACCACTCCCCAACACCTCCACTGCCACCTCACCTTTTCATATGTCATTAGTAGAAATTCATTTCTTCTGGGAAAAGCACACTACTCCTGGGAAAACAAAGCCTTCCCCTCGGGGAATACAACTGAAGATCTCATTAAAACAGAAGTTAAAGTTATGACTAATTTAAAACCACACATCACCATTACACAATTAAAACAATGAGACTATTAGAAGGCAAAACTTATAACCTGGTGACTGTTGCTGTACACAAGAAGCAAGGTAGGTGAGCAGTTAGGGCCTCCCTGAAGGAAAGGAGGAGCAGGAACTTGAAGGATGCGTTGGCAGCACACAAACAGAGGTCATGGTAAATTACTCATTGTCAATTCTACAGTAAAATAGATGCTTTACTACAGGAGTAGAACATTTGGCTTTGAAATGTAGTTTTAGCTGTAAGTGAGTGCATCTTTCTAGACATTTCTGCTGGAGAAGAAAAGGAGAGGAAATAGTAATTTTCTTAAGCCACAAATCCTTTCAATATCAGGAAACAGGAATTCCTTCATACCACAAAAAAGCAGGCATGGGGGATAAATTGCTTCCTCATTTTGTGCACAAGAGTTACCAGAGAGAAGATCCATTATGAAATCATTGCTGGTTTACTTGTTCTCAAACAAATGGACCTCACTGGTGTGCATCGTGCCCCTCAGCTCTGTGACAATCTACAACCAGTAACATGAAGATGCTGGAGCAAAGAGAAACTCCCTTCAATCCAATCAAGGACTTCCTTTCGGGCCGGGCCCACAGGGTGATGCTTTTTGTAATGGTTTTTGCAAGGTTCATGTCTATTGATGAATTCACCTGCCATACTGGGAGACACTTTGACATAAGTGATGCTGAGGTGCCAGTGGGACAACGTGCAGTGCTGGTGTGCTGTGAACACCTTGAGCAACACCTGCACACCATCAATCCAGGGACATACCCTGTTTAACTGCAGACTTTCAGCAAAACAAAAGAAAACAACCAACAATGTAGTATGTATGTTTTTTATGTCTGTCACCTAAGTACTGAAGGAGTAAGTGCACCAGGGAGCAAGTCATGACCAGCACAAAGCTGGCAGACAGTGTGGGCTCCTTTCTCTGCGGACAACAGGCCCAACAAAACCAGAAAGGAAATTGAAACCAGGAGCCCTGAGGACATTTAAGGGTTCTGTGAAGAAATTTCACTAATTAGACCTTGAGAAGAAAAATACAGGTTTGAATTTCTCCAAGTTGAAAGAGGATCCCTGGAGGAACACTATGGAAACTGCAGAACCATTTGTGATTTCATCATTGGATTACGTTCCATTAAAACTCCCACTGTTCTGCCTGGTCTACAGGAATCTGGACAAGTAGGATTCAGACAGCTAAACTTAGATGTTCAGTGTCTTCACAAATGCTCACAAAGTGTCCTACTTACTCTTCAGCTACTGCTCAAGAAGAGGGTGGATCAACTGTAGGTCATGTGCCAGCCTCATACAAGTATCTTGGATCCCTCTAGACAGTCACCTTGAAAGGCACCCCAGTCACACACATCAGGCAATCGACCCGTGCCCAAACTGCTGGATGCTGCACAGGCAGCACTTTGGTCCTACATGCAGTGCAGAGGGATTGCTCAGGAGACCCTGCTCCTTCTGCAACACCTCCCACCACAAGGGTTTGTCTGTGCCAGGGCCGCTGCGAGTGGTTTCAGCTCCAAGCTGTCTTTGCAGTCTCTCTGCTTCTTCTTTCCCTCCCACAGATGCTTGATTTTAGGAGTACAGAGAGCTGTTGACCAAGTATGTGATTCAGTTGGAGCTTCTGCCAACAAGGAAATCGTGATGGCAGTCTGCTTTCTGTAGGTGGAGGGATCACTCCTGCAGCCACCAGTGAAGTGGATGACAAGCTTTTTCTTTTTGCCTTCCTGTCCTTCAGTGTCTATATACAAAACATGAATGTTTTGTAAACAGACTAATCAAGAATTCTTCTGGGTTTGTTCTTTTCCCTCCAATCCGGGGAAGAAGAATGCTTACTAAAGGTGTTTCTATTCTTAAGATCTGTGTAGAGATTTAGCAAGCAATGATACAAAGATCCAGGGCCAAACATTATGCAGCAAACTTGAGCGTGTAGCTCCCTGTAGGCATGATGCATGATTTGCTTCTCTATTCCAAGACTTATCTTGCCAAGAAGTCAGGAAATTCCTGTAGGACACATAGCTGTGCTTTTCTTTTTGTATTTTTATCAGAAGAACAAAAAAGTTGCTGAGGGTTTCTTTTATTTTTTTAGATTATAAAAATATGCAAAATGTTTAATAAGAAAGAAAAAACACAATATCCTAAACTATTGAGTTCTCTTTTACTTCTCTGTTTACAAAAGCCAAAACCTTATGCATAGTACACAGCACATGCATAGAAATAAGATCTGTGTTCCACATTGCAGAGATACGTTACATCAAAGTTGTCACCTATCTTATACCACCTACCTACTCTCAGAAAGCAAGAAACACCCCCAGCAGTCCATGCTGCTGAGTAAATGTTCACAACTTTTTTGCTTTGTGGTTTATCACAGTGTGGGTTTTGTTCTTTTGGGTTTTTTGTTTGCATTTGCTTTCTAAATCAACCTGCCGGAGGAGCGCTTCCTTCTTTCACATGGAGAAGTTACAAAATTGCATGATACAAGCAGAGACAGTTGCAGTTGCCTGAAACTATGACAATTAAGAAACATACTGAGCAAAAATTGACTAAAATGAGGCCACAAGACTGATTCAGCCCTTTATGGCCGCAAAGGCCGCAATTTCTGCATTGGTACCCTTGACAGTATCTCTCATTCCCCAGCAGAAGGGTGGGCAGAGGGGAACACCACACTGAAGCCTGTGCCTGACCAGCAGGTTCAGCCCAGCAGGCCAAAGGCAACGCTGCCCTGTGGCAGGGGCCATAAGCTGCCAGGGGAAGGAGGGAGGGAGGCAGCAAGGAAAGGTGTTCTACAGTTGCTTAGCTAGGTATGTTCAAACTGATGTCTGCCATGGCCTTTGGGTGGAAAAAGCTATTCTGTGAGAGATCCATGTGCAGCAACAGCGGCAGTAAGGGCTCTAAAATTTCTGTGAACAGGGCCTTCACCCTTATGATGTTCTGTTCCTCATCTGTTCAGTGGTAGCACTGAAACACCTTGCATCAGTCACGTCACCAGTCCTGGCTCGATGGTTACAGTCCACCAAGAGGTCACTTCATGTCTGCCAACTGATGGTTTGATTCAATGCTCTGCTTGCTCTTATGCCTGAGAATTGCTCAGTTTGACCCAAATCCTCAGTAGTTTTTGCTCAGTATGGCAGAGTGCTTGGGAAGGGAAATCTCAGGACACTCGGAGCCTCGGCACAGCAGAGCACCACTCATGTGCGACCTGTATGCTGCACCTATGCTAAAAGCATCTCATCACTGTGGGCATGCAGAGATCACAGAATTAGCTCAAGCAGCTACACCAGGGCTGGCTAACCTCCAGAACAGCTGTTCTTCAGGAGTTAATGTGGGAAACCACAGCTGTTTTGCAATGCTACAGGAGCACAAAACCTTAGTAGTAACATTTTTGAAATATTTTCCTCCTTTTATAAAAAATAATTAAATGTAACTATTTTCCTAATAAAATTGAAAATTTTCATCATCATCATCTATAATAAAGGTAAAGTATTTCTGTGAATACAACCATGGTATACCAATGCAAGACCTTAAATTCATTAAAAGGTAAACACTCATTAGATTCAACACAAAATATACATTATAAGCAAGAGATTTCTGGATTTCAAGGCAAGCATCATAAATAATACCCTAGGCTGAGTCAGGCATAATTATTATTTGCATTTTCTACACAAAGAAAACGTTGGTATTTCCACTTTTCTAAAGGAAGTCCAGTATTGTGTCATTCAGGAAAGCCCTGTCTTGCATTACTTTCAGTTTCAGTTGTCCCTAGCACAAATAGGAAAACCTTTCCCCTCACTTGAGCCATTTCTGTCAATGTGAGAAGCAGGATGGGCAATGAAAACTCCAGTTGCAGTTTCCCTTGGGAAATGTGTGATGTGGGCACGTGCCAGGTGGGAGCCTCAAACACACCCGAGTGGGCCAGACCCTGATCCTCAAGAGCTTGGCTCCACATTTCCATCTGCCTTTATCCCTTGGACACTGCTAGCAGAATTAGGCAATATTTACTTAGAATTGCCATATCCTTGAAGGACTGTGAGAACACCCAGCCAGTTGTCCTGATCTGATGGCAACTGTGTCTCTAGGGGGGTGATCCCAGCAAGTGTGAGATGAGCAGCAAACACAGGTGCCTCAAGGTAAAGCACTGGCAGCTGCCCCCATGCCTCTGTGCCCAACTCCAGAACATGACCCAAGGCAAACCCAGCAACCCTCAGTCACTGGAACTTCCTTTGGTTTATAAATCAGTTAGTTTTAATTGCATACTGTGTTTTCATAGGCTGTCTTCATACGTACCTAAACATTTCTCATGCTGCTTAACTTAGATAACACAGAATTTTAAAATAACATAAGGCAGTCTCCTGACTAACAGAATAGTCCATCGAATACGATGCATTTAAAAAAAACATGCTATGATATCCATTATATATTTGTATAAGTACATTGTATGCTATATAATGTATATACACAACAACAACATGTGTATATATACAGACAGAGCTTTTGTACATCCCCGTGATCTTCAGATCACAGTTGCCAAAGGCGATGGATTTGCTATAGCAAAACAAAAAGGAGTGGGCCAAAACAAGATTAGTAGTTGCTTAAACCGAATTTTCTCCCTGCCCGGCGTTAATCATTGCTAAGAGCAGTCACCGCGCCGTAAACCGCGGCGGAGCCCTCTACCAAAGATCAGGGGGAAAAACACACTCCAAAGGGCCGGGAGGAGCCCGGCGACAGGGCTGGCTGCTGGGCCAGGGCTCCCGAGCCGCTCCTGAAGCGCGGCCGATGCCACCGAGCGCGGGCAGCGCCCCTCCGTGCCCCGCAGCCCGGGCAGGGCGGCCCGCACCCCTCGCCCGGCGCTCCCGGCGCCACACACGGACACAGCCCCGGCAGCCCGCCCCGCCGGCCCGCCGCGGCCGCCCCGGTGGTCCCCGGTTGTCCGGAGGGTCTGACCCCCCCGCTCCCAATCCCGCTCCCAATCCCGCTCCCAATCCCGCTGCCCCACGGCTCACCCCCGCCGCCGCCGCCGCTCCCGCCGCCGCCAGCGCCCGGCAGAAGCCGGCGCGTCACCGGCGGCGGGCGGGGCCGCGCTCCCCGCCCCGTCCGGCCCCTGGAGCCCCAGAGGTGCACAGAATGGCTTTCCCCGAGCAGAGGGTTTGTCAGCCTCAGCCGCTTGGGAGCGGGAGGAGGCTGAGCGCTAGGGCCGCGCCCATGGAGCGGAGCGGGGATGGAGGTGTCCTGTGACCTGCATCCTGATCAAATCTGCATCCTGATCAAATCAGCGTCCCGTGGTTGCGTCACCTTGACTGAGTTGGGCTCTTTGGTGTTTGCAACATGTAACACCTCACTTGCTGGCGCCCGATGTGCTTGATGAGATTGCACCCTATGCACGCATCCTGCTCAGACTGAAAAAGCACAGGTTTTACTGGGAGTCTTTTAGAAGCCTTTTAGTTAAGAAGGGGGAAAAGAAATTAAAATTATCCTAGAGTTTTACAAGAAATGACACGGGAGTTAATGCTGTGGTTCAGTTGACAAGGTGTTGATAGGTCAAAGCTTGAATTTGATGATCTTGGAAGTCTTCTCCAACCTAAAGGTTCTGTTATTCTGTGATTGATAAAATCCATCAGCTAGTTTTTAAAAGGTGAATAAAATATCTCCTGAAGGTTTATTTTCAGCTTTACTTGGTTTCTCAGGAAATCTAAGTTCTTTGTTTCCTTACTGGTTAGATGTTTAAGTTCCAAGAGGGATTTGAAATACGGGATTAATGTTGTGTGCCATCACTTGGATATTTTCGTCGTAATAGTGTGGTAACTTTATGCCACAACTCTGGAACCTTGGATTCCTGGGTTTTGGAATCTGTCTTCTGAAAAAGAGCTTGGCAAGCTAAAGGAAATAATTTATCTGTGACAGTGCTTGTCTCTTGCTGTTGAGGCTTTTCTTTTGTGCCGAAATTTGTTTGAGAGTAATAAGTGAAAGCACCTTGGAAAATATCCACTGATGAGAGTGTAAGGAAAAGAGTTAATTTTCTGTTGCAATAAGAAGTGGTAAGGGTTTCTGCTTCTGAAGAGCTCGAATTATCTTTACTTATCTCAGTACTGGTAAGAATCACCAGACGATCTGAGCAACTTCTCCTATTTTGAAAAAGGGAAGTAATTTTAATACATTATGCATATTTACTTCATTTCTAAATACTGAAAAGGCTATAATATTTTCTTTTCTTTGCCTTTTTCTGTAATCTGTGGGCTAACTTTTCCCATAATACATCAAAATATGATGCAAATTCTAGGATAAAAATTCTCAAAGAAAATAATTACTAATTTGTCTTGAAACTTTTATCTGATAAGAGCCCTTAGCAAAACACTACAGTGACAGGTAGAGATCAACATGAACAACTACTGGACCATAGTAACATTGTACAGAGAATTACGGGGATGTTACATGAGGTGTCTGCATCAGCCTTTTCCACAAAACATCTGGCGATGGTGGTTCAGTGGAGACCCCACGTGGGTGTAGACAGGGCTCCAAGTGGCGCTTGTCCTGTAGTGGCAAATTTTGTGGTAGGATGGTGAAAGCACCTAAAGGCTGAACATCACCTTTTTTTTGCTATTGCTGTCAGGTGTTGTGCTGAACAGCGGCTCTGAACAACCACCCTGTCCAAGAAGGGATTCAGAAAGGATGGCCAGCATGGGAAAAGGCCGAAGTGAAAGAATGAGACTAACATAATTAAATAGCTCTCTGCAGGATTGCCAGTGTAAACTCCTTTTCAGAAATCAATTTTTTCTTATATTCTAGCATTAAAAAATTAATATCAGTGAGATTTATAAATCTTGGTTTTCTCTGCATAAATGTGAAATAGTGCTACCTGTAAGCCGCACAGTTTTGCCAACAAAGAAAAAAATCATAATTAGATACAGTTAAATTTAGCAAAGAGGGGCTATAAAGACAAGTGTTCTTAATGGGAAAAATGTGAAAAACAATTGTGCCAGGGAACAATTTTTTTCTTTTGGGGGTCTTTTCAAACTTCCAAACTGCTTATTTGTAGGATTTCAATCCTTAATTCATTTTCCAGATTTTTTTTTTTTCTGTCCCACTTCAGTGTCATACTGAATAGCCACCTTTCATAAGGCTATGGTGTGCAGATATATTCCAAGGAAAGAATGGAAAATGGAAGACATCAGACCTTACTAAGAAGACTGTGATGAGCAGCACAATGAACACGTGAATGATGCTCCTACAGAACCTTTCTTCCTTCCTATTTTTGTAGGAAAGCTTGCATCAGGAAGACTAGATGCCAATCACCATAATATTCACATTTTGTGGTTCTGAAGTGGAAGATCTGTCCAAAACCTCCTTGATGGATTTCCTCACAGGGGTGGGCTTCTGTGTCCATAACCTAATTTGGTTGATGTACCCAGTTTTTGCTAGCATGGACAAAATTTTCCTAATGTAAGTCGTCTTCATGATGTTTCTTATTTTATGTTCTGCTCTCCATTTATTCATGGATGATGGGGGCTGTATACTCCAACTGATTTTCCTCCTTGTTTTTGCCAGCAGAACAGGCTCTCAGTTTGCCTTGATCTATATAAAGCTGTCTGGTGAAAGATTCAGAGGGACCAGTTGGTTACTGCTCAGAGCATCTACCACCAGACCTACTGAAGTGAAAACAGCTTTCAGCTCAACAGCAAAATTCAATATTATTACAGCTGATAAATAAAGTATAACATCCTCGGGAAAAGACAGGAAAGATGGAGGAGAAAAAGACCAAAGGACTGGAAAAAGGAGATTGATTTCCTGAGGAAAGGGATAGAAATCAGGGCAAGGGGGAGTTTTAGAAAACTGGTGTTGCCAATTTATTCTGTTGACAGATAAGAATTTTCATCAAGGAAATTCCTGTGTATTTTCTGTGAAGTCCTCATGGTATTTTTGTCCAGTTTTTTTGTGCCAGTGGCACTGTGTCCTGACATGATGTCCAAATGTTTCTCGGGGTGCAGCTGTAGTGCTGGGATGGGTGATTGGGCCTGCTGCTGGCATTGGCTGACCTGCTGGTCTGAGGGGAATTCTTTCCCTATGCCAAGAACTTGCCTCTCAATGCTATGATAAACTAACTGCGATTCAGGGAGTTATTCAATCTATGTAAAGTATTCTTTATGTTTTTCAGCCAAAAAAATAAAGGGAACTTTATTCCACAGCAGCTCTCTCTTAAAATTTCTACAGAAATAAGATTTTATTCTGCTATCTTTCCATCAGTTTGATTTATTTCAGATTAAATCTGACCATCTATTTATTCATAAGGGTAAACTTAAGCATGCATTCATCTACACTAACATTTTGTTTCAGATGAGGTATGTATTTTTTAATCTTTGGTTCATTGTGTGGAGCAGTCCCAAAAGACACAGTAAGAAATGATCCACCTCAAACATAACAAAAAGCTGCAGTCCAACCACTGATGGAGCTAGCCTGGAACAAACCTTCCAGAGTGCACAGAGGGGGAAGGTTACGTCCTCCACGAGCTGGTTTGCACTGCAGAGCTTTTCCTGTTGGAATCCTGCTGCTTGCTAACATAGACCTAGTCTAAGTCACAGAGTGATTACAGGGCTGGTTTTGTTACCCCATGTTTATAATCTCTCATTTATTTCATTGGATTTGAATAAATTTCTGCATCCAGAGAATGCTACAGGACTGGATCCTGACTGCTTGATCATATAATGAAAAGTTCCAGATAAAAAGGAAGATTCTTAAATTTCCAAAGTACACTACCTCGAATGAAATAACTAGAGTTAAAGAACAAAGAAATATGGCATATTATGAGCATAAATTTTTTAAAAATATTTTTAAGACTTTCCCATGATTTCCTTTTCATGGCTGAAAAGGGAAGGAAATCATGCAGCATTAGGCTGCAGTGGGATTCTCAGGCGTTACTCTTAGAAAGCATTAATAAAAAATGAGAGGAGTTGTGTCAATGACTGCAGTTCTGAAAAATGTTTGGTAAAGATGTTCAGTGCTTGCATCTTGTGGCAGTTGTAAGGATTAAGAAAAGAACGAGAAGAGCAAAAGAAGGAACTCTGCAAATGTTTTTCCCCTTACTGGTTTGTGTTCCGGGGTGGAAAACAACAATTGTCCCTCAACAATGGTGTCGTGTTTGTCAAGGAGTGATTTCTTTGTAGCTTATTTGCAATAAAGCATGAAATCAACACATTTTCCGGTGTCTTGCTACTAATTTGTATCCATTTTTCAAGTATGTATGGCAATAAGCAGATGATCATTTTTAAATACTCCTGCCTGCAAATAGAACATTCCCTCATGCAGCTTGGGTAGATGTTCTCATGTCGGAAGCTGCAGAAGGAATGGAACTCTTGGTTTAGCTTGTCCATTTATGTGACCAGGCCTAAGGGAGGACTTCTGGTTAGAACAGGCAAGTTTCCAGTACACTACATTTTAGTGCAATGAGTGCAGTAGCTTTAAACTTGGTTTTGCAAGAGCTGTGCTCTCACATTCAGTAGTATCTGCTAAGTTTGCAGTCTCAAAGGTGTCTGGCTTAGAAGCACAAAGTCTGCCCAAGCAAAATTGGGCCAGACTGTGGGAGGAAGAGGATTATTTGGATTTGCAGGTAATATGGAAAAGAATTGTTTATTTCACTTTTTTCTTTTTTTACCCATAAGTAATTCCAGTTTTCCATATTAGATCTGATCTGAAGACAAAGTCAAATGGAAGGCCTTGATATTTTTAGTGTGAAGAAGAAAGTTATCAACTGACAAGAAAAGGATTATTAATGAAATCCCTTTGCCATCTTTTCAACTTGAGCTGAAGCCAAGAGCATTATTAAAAACTGGAAACCATCAGAGAGAGCTATGATTTGTTACCACACGCTTAGTGTTTCACAGTGTTGTCTAGCCAACCTGCAGGACTTGCGTGATACTCTGCAGTAAAAATAAGCAAGGATGAAAGAAACATGAATGTTTTTAAAGGGACTCCTCCTTTACACATTTGATTGAAACAAAGTAATACAGATTTTCTTTTCCTTTTTCTCCCCTAAATTTGCTTCTTACAGGGTTTTTATTGTTTCCTCCCTTTATTTCTAGGCAATTTTTATTCTGCTCAGTTTTGTTTCTCAAAGTCAGGTTTAATAAAATAGCACAGAGCCACTGTTTATTTGCATGAATAGACCAGACTGACCAATTAAAATCAACATCCAGGGAAAATTCTAAGCTAACAAAATATACAGCCCTCAAATTTGGCTTGATATTTATGACTATTTCAGAGAAGGGAATAATAGTGTAAAGCAGTGGTTGACTGGAAGAGCCTCATACACTGGTTTTCGATCTGCAATTTCTTATTGGTTGTGTGCTGGTTTCTTGCAGAATGTGAGACCAGAACAATCTTGTTCTTGGAGGAGACTCGAGATAAGTGGTTTTTTTTTCATCTTTCCCATCTCCCCTTTCTCTTTGTGTCCCTTTCTACTGGGATGCAAGGCACAAAGGCCAAGCAGCTAGCTGTCCTATTTTCCCTGCTTACACAGGGTACTTAGATGTTTGTAGTCAAGGCAGATACAAACACTTCCTTCAGACAATTCAGATTGCCTAGGATTTAATTGGTCCTCTGAAAACACCTGTGCCCCCAGGGCCCAGAGCGGCAGCCTACGGCAATTCCGTTCCTCAAGTGGGAGATGGCTGGGTCAGGCTGGCTATAAAATGGTAGCTTTTTCTTTGGGTTTCCAGAGGCTTGGCCGTGAGCTGCCATTTGGTTAGCACAGAATATGTGCATGTCATATGAAAGGCAGTGCCTACGTGGATTATTGTGCACTGCCCGCTGTTGTCCTGATCCATTCATAAGAAGAGGTAGAATAAGAAGAGGCTTATGATATTTTCAGTCCAAATACTCTCAGTTGGTACAAGCCTTTCTGGTTTTTCTTTTGATAAACTCTCATGAGCCATTTATTCCACATCTGGAAAAAAAGAAAATAAAATTTAAAGTATTATCCATTCTTCATAAACTTTAGATGGAGCCCTGCTTTAAGCAGGTTGCACACGTGTATTTCCAAATGAGCATCTCTCTCCTTTGGCAGATTACCCCACAGTTCTCACCACACTCCTAAAGCCTCAGAAACTTGCTTCTTCTGCTGATGGGACCCCAAGCCTGAGGGGCAGGTGGGTCTCACCCAGTGAGGTGGGTGAGACTTCTGCAGTTGACTTCTAAGCAATGTCTGTGCAGTGGCCTGATAAGGTAACTTCTTGTTCCCCTCAGGCAGAAGGAAGCTGGAGTACCAGCAATGGGAACCAGGTGTGACAGTGAAGAGGCTGGGAGGAATTAGTAATTTTGAAAGGCATTTGGATTGATAGTTTTTGTCTGAGATGAGCACGGATGGGAGGAGTCAAGTTAGAGGTGAATATTTTAGGAGAAGCTACAGCCAAGTAGCTACCAATGGAGTTAGAAGATCCAGAACAGCAGAGATGAAATTAGGAGAAGCAGGCTTGGAAACAACAAGGTTTACAGGATCTGGCATTACTGACAGTGCTTAGGATATTGGGGAACAGACCCCTTTTCCTAACATCCAAAGAGCACGTGCTTGTACTAGTCACACACAGAACAAGCCTCTCCCACTGGTACTTTGACAGCAAAGTCTCAGGGCTTACACCTCTGCTGAAGATGTGGCAGGCAAACAAGTTACTGTGCACCAGCTGAGTTTCAGTGACTCTGCTATTGGTTCATGTTAATGCCACATCATACAATCTCATTTAGCAGGAAACAAGAGAGGTTTAAACTAAAGGCTGTCACCTTGCTTTCCCAGTGCTCTGAGATGGTGTCTGTGGATGGATCTCACCAGGCAAAGGAACGATGGTGAACTCCCATGGTGGACTCCTCCTGCCATTACCCCTGCCTTGGCCCCATAGCCTGGTTACATGCAGGGTTTGTGCTGGTGTAGGAGCCGTTTAGGGTGTTTTTTTTTTTTTTCTTTTGCCAGAATAAATATACTGGTACAATTTCTGGCATTAATATATTAAATTGATCTAAAGCTATGTTACCTCAGTGTAATGTAGTCTCTTCCTCAGCACAGGCATAAGCATATACCCTCTGAATGCCAATTTAGTGAACTCTTCAACAAGGCTTTATTATTTTAGGCACACCTGCATAATTAGAATGAGACTGGCAATGGCTGTCACTTTTAATTCTATCAGTACCTCATTGCTGCAAATAAATTCTACAAGTACAGGTAGTTGGTTGAAATCTACTAAACCAACTGGTTTGTTCAGCAAAGGAGATGGGCAAGCAAAACTATCAGTTGTTCAGAATCCCCTCTTGTATTTTAGGATGTTTTGCTTAGCTCTTTCAATAGTAATTGTTTTGCTTAGCTCTTTCAATCAGATGCCTCCTGCTGCCTGGCACAGCCACATCAGACAGGTTTTGCCCTCCCTGTTTCCCCACATATTCTGTTCCTTTCAGAAGAGTGTATCCATTGTCTTAAAGTTATTTCCATAAAGAAAAGCTGCTAGTTTTTTCAGGCACAGTCTAAAATCTGCATGGAATAAACAGTCACATCTGTATAATATTTGAATTTACAATATGAATTACACTGTATGCACTAGTGTAATTTGAAACAGCTTCTTGATTGTCTGAAAAACATCTGCAATGCCATTTACAGCCAAAGAAACATGTTGTAGGGTGTGAATGGTGCTGGACTATTGTTGCTTCTTTGCAGTTGGCAGCCTGGACTTTGTGAGCCTACCTGTGCGAGTTGCAGCAGTAGCTCAGCACCACAAGCCACTTCTGGCTAACTATTACCTCATCATGAATCCATGTGGTCTATTGTTCCATTTCCTTCATTTTGTGCATTTACACTGGAGGAGTAGTGCACTTTGGATTGATCCATGCAAGGTGGTTACTAGGAAAAGATCTGAAGTGCAGAATTGAGAGCCCAGCAGCTGTGGTGTACCAGTTCCTAAAGGAGATGCTCTTATTTTCCATGATGGATGCGTCTGTTTGCTTTTAACACAGCTCACTTCTCATGGTCGGCTAAACCACACAAATGAGTACTTAGTGCAAAAAGAAAATTGTCCCCATGGAAAGCTGTTTGCAGAACAGATATTCGGCAGTGGTTATTCTCAGCTCTTTCCTGTGTAGACAAGTCCTGTGGTGTAGATCATTGCTTCATCTGCCCTTAATGTCCTTGTGTGAGGTTTTTAAATTATATTACATGGCCAAAAAAGCTAATGCCAAGGTCTATCTGAAATGTGTTACTTAAGTAGACATGGCTTTAGGCATTTGATTGACTCTAGTTTCCACCTGTGGCTTGATTTCCTCTTTCTGACTCCAAATTTTAAAACATTTGGGTCTGTTTTTTAATTACCTTGTAAATCACCAGTTTTGGATAACAATGTAATGTGTGAAGAATGGTAAGAATTTCTTGGTTAAATTTTTACAAAAGTCATTGGTCTGACCTTGAGATTTGTTGGTATTGCAATATTCCTAGGGAGATTTGTAATGCCTCCTGTCTCATCTCAGTTTGGGATGTGGGACTCTACTATGCACTTGCCGTGATTTCATGTAATTATCTCCATGCTGTACTGTGCTGCATTCTCTCACTTCATTAGCACAGTTAAGCAAGAAACCAGAAGCATTTTTGCAATTATTTATTTCTTTTCCCAGAAAGTTTTTGTATTACTAAGCCAAACGAAAATGAAATAATAAAGAAGCATTTTGCCTATGTGAATGGAGAGCACGGTAGTTGGGCTTGCTGTTGCTGTTACAGCCATTATACTCTGATTACAGAAACGTTGTGCAATAGCTGGGGAACAGGGAGAACTGAGATTTCAAGGGACTACATAAGCAACTCTCCTTTACCTGTGGCACTCACCTGCCTTTGCAGAGCATGTATTCATTCATATCTGCAATGTCCAGGCCTTGATATACTGACCTCCTGTAGCGGGTTGAGTTCGAAACCGGGCGGAAACACCAATTAAATGTAGTGGTTTTGATTCAAAATATCCATTATTTACTTATTTTTCTTCTGTGAGATAAGAATTAGGAGAAAAGCAAAGCAGGCACAAACCTTAAACAGTTGCAGTACAATGAAAGAGCTCTATTACTAACAGAATTAAAAGTAAAGAGAAAACAACAAAAAATTAAAGTAAATTCCCCCCCCCCCCCTCTTTCCAGCACTTCTCTCCTTTTATCCAGCTCACACAAGGGATAACAGAACATGGGATGTTAGTCAGTGTTGCAGTTCTTGAAAAATCTTTTCTCTTATGCTTAAGGAAGAAAAGGTTTTCCTTCAGTTGCACATGGTTCCCAAACTGCCACCAATAGCAGACCCGCCCGGAAACAAACAGTCTCCTGTGTGTAGAACATCTCTCCCATGAAGAATTTCACAGTTCATTCATACTACAAAACATGGGCCATCACATGGGGTTATTCATCTTTTTAAGGATAAGTTCTTTTGGCCTGCACACAGAGGCTTTTCTTCGCCACAAGTCTCTAACAGCCTCTTACTACTTCTATATAGCCTGGCATAGGCATTCTTCACAATCTTCACAGGCACACGAGGATACTCCATCCCCCCATGTTCTTTCATTGGATTAAAGAGACAAACAGTTTGTGGTATTACGGTTTCTTACCACGGCATGCAAGAAGGTTTCTTTTAAGCTGCGCGCCAGAATCGCGGCACCGCCCTCTTCTCTCCCGTCGCCATTTCCAGCTCCGTCCCACGTGACTCACTTCTCTTTCTCTGACTCTGAAACCTCCACGTTGAAGGGTGTTCTTGTTCGGGCTTTACGGTGGAGAAAGCCTCGCTCCCTCTGTGCTGCTGGCTGCGTGGTGTCCTCTTCAGTTCAGCACGAAGTGTGCTGGCTGCAGCCAGGAGGCTCTGCCGGCTCCCGCTGGCTCCGCCGGCTCCGCATGGAGAGGAGAGGGACCCGCCTGTCCCCAGAAGCCGCGCTGGATGGGTTTAGCTGTGAGCAGTCCATGGCTGGTTTGAGCTGTGAGCAGTCCATGGCTGGTTTGAGCTGTGAGCAGTCCATGGCTGGTTTGAGCTGTGAGCAGTCCATGGCTGGTTTGAGCTGTGAGCAGTCCATGGCTGGGTTTAGCTGTGTGGCAGTCCATGGCTGGGTTTAGCTGTGGCAGTCCATGGCTGGTTTGAGCTGTGAGCAGTCCATGGCTGGTTTTAGCTGTGAGCAGTCCATGGCTGGGTTTAGCTGTGGCAGTCCATGGCTGGTTTGAGCTGCCTGCGGCTCTGGGACAGTTCCCCCGCAGTGATCCAGGGTCCGTGCCGTGGTGCTGAGAAAGGGGGAAAGGGGCAGTGGCCCCGGCCCGGCCCAGCGGGGCCGGGAGGCTCGGAGCCCCCCCACCTTCCAGCAGGCGAGCTCCGACCAAAAACGGGAAGTCCCGCCTTTCTGTGTGGTTTAAATATGTAAATTGTGAGAAGCGTAATTGGTCTTAAAGACTGTCCATCAACTCAGGGTCAACCCAACACACCTCCACTCAGACCAACCTCAGCAACTAGTAAATTCATTTCTCCCTGCGTACAGGAAAGAGGCATGCAAATTTCAAGTGAGATCCGGCCAAATTGTCTTAATAGTGACATGTGGCTGGGTCAGACTCAAAAAGATGAAGTCAGATCTGGTTTTGTGTTTATTCAAAATAGAGACATGCGGTGGGCGGTCTGTAGCCACTCTAATTGAGCAGCTTCAGATGGCAAGGAATATGAAGGGTGATAAGAAAGAGAAGGATGTTTGAACCTCAGTTTTGGTTCAAATCTTTGAACCTCATTTCTCCACCAAGAGAGAGTATCTCTTAAGATTTGTAACCGTCTTTGAAATCTACTTCAGTGCTGATGTCTTTAGGTACATACATCATCCTCTGCTAATCCAAGCTTTAGTATTGCCTTAAACTTCAATTTTGTTTTTTCAAAGCACTATCAAATCGATTTCCCCCTTTTTCCAAGATACAGCATCTCTTACTTTGAGAGAAGTTTATATTCATCATGGGAAAGAGTGAGGGACTAGGAATCAAGCCTGTGATGGCATTGGTGTTATAGGTTTCTTGCAATTGTGTTAAAAAAGAAGGCTCCAAGTCTTTTGTTTTCACATTACATCCCCAGTATGTACTTGGTCATTCTATCTATATGGGTAAAGTGCTCTCATTTATTTTCACTGTTTTTCTTCAGGTGCCTTGCTGCATCCTGAGCCTTGCATTAGCAGGTCAGCTCTGTGAGTCTCCTCCAGCATTTACTGCAAAAACAGCAGGAATGTTTCGGTAGGTGCTGCTTCAAGGGCTGTTTTAGCACTACAGCTTTCTTGGAAAGATAGCGATTTATCAATGCATAGTCTTTTAACCGATTCGAAATATTCACATTTTGCAGAGGCAACACTTCCAGCTGTTGAGAAGTTTCCCAGATCTGTTTATCACCATTTGCTCTGGTTCTTCTGTTGCTCTTGCACATAGGCACAGCAGGCGAACTGCACATCGCTGTGTACAGCTGGTCGGCATTCCTCCATATCTGTTCTCTCCTGCTACTCCACACCTGTCCTGGATGAAGTTAAACAACTTCTGCCTCCTGCCCTAATGTTCAATAAGGCCATTTGTAAGCCAGTGAAGCACATAGTAAGTTGTGTATTTAGAATGTCACACCACTACCAGTGTGACAAGCAGCCATGAAATCACATGCAGGAAGGCAACCATGACTCCCCCAAAATCAGCTTGAGAAGCTGATCTTTTGCATCAGAACTATTGGTAGTTTTTAAAAGAGTCCTTTACAATGTCTTTGGCAAGGGATTTTAATGTTCTAATCCATTTTACATTTCTACTGAATTTAATATTTGGTCATCATTCATCCTAAAAATGCATTTACAAACTTCAGCCTGGATCTTGCATATCTGCCATGAGATAAAGAAAATCAAAATCTCATTATTCAAGCCTTGAACCATATATAAGCAGTTAATATCGAAGACTTACAATACTACCTTTATTCCCCTGGTTCACTTACTTCCCTCTAAAAGAACACAACATCCTCTTAATGGAAGCACTAATCTTCATGACAGCAGCTCTGACCCCTGATCTACTGGCGGCAAATAGATCAGTCACTAGAAAGCAATGGGCATAATTAGATTCCTGGAGGAGATGTCAATGTCTGGAACCATCTTGAGGGAAGTCACCATTCACCTCTGAAATTCTTCAGCCACTGTTTGCCATTCCATTCTTGGGACTAGCACATCCTGAGTGGACCTTCACAAGGAGATGGCCATACAGAAACAGCTGCTTTCATGGTCCCCCTTCTCTGCATGTTATGTCACAGTGGCATAGAATCATAGAATCACAGAATGGTTTGGGCTGAAAGGAGCTTTAAGGATTACCTAATTCACCCCCTCTGCCATGGGCAGGGACACTTTCCATTAGACCATGTTGCTCAAAGCCCCATCTTCCAACTCTTTGAAGTCACCCACCAAGACAAGGGCCAATATGGCTGAAGAACAGTTCAGTGTTAGTGTCTGTCAGAAAGATGGTGCACGGTATTTTGAATATGGCACCCAGAACATTGGCAGCAAATTTACTCTGGAGCACTGAACATGGAAAAAAGGGTACATTGTCAGTTTGACCCCAATCCTTAGTATTCTGATAGGTTGTAAGACACGTTGCATGGGGCAGACATAAAGTATTTCATTGCAGAATAGCACACGGGCTATGAATTCTTTGCAGTTATGTGGGGAAACCCAAACATCACCACCCAGCACATTTCTGAAAGGGGAGGAACCGGCTGCTGCAATCTGCTGTTAAAACACAAGAGCTTCGGGTCCCTTTAGCCATGAAGCTCGTGGAAGAGTCAACAGCAGGACGGCACAAGGATGACTGACTCCCTGCACGACCACGACGTCGTTCACAGCATGCACAACCAGGTGTTTTCAGAGGTCCCCTGTGGCTCCCCATCATCTCCTCGTAGGTGCCCGCCCAGGCAGCGCGGGCACGGCCACTCCACCTGCTGGGGACTGGCAGGGCTGGGTGCAGGCAGCAACATGACTCCCAGGCTGGAGTGCCACCTACTGAATCACCACTACTGCTACCCGTGGCAATTTGGTGACATAGCCAGAGAATTTGAAACAAAAGCAGCAACACTGGAGATACTTCAATTACGTCGTATATCTAACCACATGTTCAAATGCTTAAACCTAGAAATTATGTCCTCAGCTGCCCCTGAATGAGTAAAATCAGCTGTAAGTCAACAACTCATTAAAAAAAAAAAAAGATAGATTTGACTAGGTTCTTTTCTAAATTGAGGGTATAGCATACATTTTCTAAGCAGTGATGTGCAGAATACTGACAGATATGCCACTTGTACATCTATGACTGCTTAGAGAAACAACAGAATTTTAATGGGAAGTACACGGATTCTGCTATTTATCTAAGAACTACCATAAGTAGTTCTTAGATAAATAGCAGAAATTTTAAGCACCTCCACCTGGATCATTAATAAAATAATTGTTAACACTGTCAGGATACAGGCATTTCTCAGGTGACAGGAAAGTTTTTAAGCACCTCCACCTGGATCATTAATAAAATGATTGTTAACACTGTCAGGATACAGGCATTTCTCAGGTGACTGGAAGCGTGCTGCTTGCACGCTGTTTCACCTGGCTTTTGTTCAACAAAAATGTTGTGTCCTGTCCAGGCTTCTTGTGGTGCTTGGTGATTGAAGGAGTAAATAGGTTTTTGGTTCTCCACCTTCCCAGTACATTTAGTACAAACAGCACTTGGTGGTTCTGGGAAAACCAAAGTCACAATTCATTCCCTGCCTTTTGATTGGCAATTTAACAGGTGGGGGAAAAGAAGTTCAAGCAGCCTTTGAATTGCAGACAGTGGAAGAATAAAATACATTTAGCAGCCTTCTGTTGTCCAAGTTGTGTGAATATATTGGCTCCTGTATAGTTGATGCCTTTTCCTGGTCTTAAAATCAAGAGTCATACACGGTTAGAAGGGGAAAAGGGATTTTACCTTGGTATTTATTTTAAGGATCCTTAGGTGCACACGTCCAGGTCATATGCATCGAGATGCACCCCGCAAAATGCCCCCCTCAAAAGATCGGGCACAACACTACAGGTTTCACCAACTAGCACATCCACCAAAGATTCCTTAATGAGAGGCTCGAGTGAGCCTCCCTCCCCAAGGAGCCTTCTCCTGGATGGCTTCATCCCAGCCCACAGAATGTGTTCTGGAGAGGACCTTGGGGTCCGGGGCACACTGATTTTCAGCTACGAAGCTTCCAAAAAGTTCAGTCTCTCAGCTTGACAAACATGTCCAAGAATGTAGGGAAAAACACCAAGAACACAGAAGTTGTAAAAAAGGTACAGCAGGGGTATAAAAGAAAAGGCAAAAAATTCTCATGGCATCATAGAAGCCTTCATAACTGTATTTAACTTGATTGGTGACATTCTCTTGGCTTCTTTTGAAACAGATGGTCCACAAAAATGAGAGTTATTTTTAGCTTGCTGACCATAGCATGTGCACACTCAGGATAAATTGTTACTGCCGATGGGACAGCAAAAGACAATACAAATCAATATTGTGGTAGTAAGTGTTATTGTTCTCTCTAGCTGAGAACTGCTTATATGTATTCCTCAGTATTTTCCTGTTTTATTTGTGTTTAACTGTAGTTATCTAGTTTAAAGTTGTCATTAAAGGGAAAGAAGGTCTGACTTTCTAACATCATTTACAGAATACTTGAAAATTTGCAACTTGGTCTATTAGGGCAGACATCACTGAGAATTATAGTGAAAATCAACATTTGTAATTCCTAATTTCTTAACGAAGGAAGAACTCTTTATTCACCTTTACATACATCTCAGATGTATGTTTGTAGTATCTCTTGCCATAAATTTCCTCATCCAGAGAGTTGCACTGACCTATTTCTTTGTCAGATTTCACGTTGCAGTGAGAGAAACAAGGGAGTTGCCAAATATAAAATCCTGAATTCAGAGAAATGCATTTGCTAGAGAATTGATCATGCTGTGACTTGTCAAAATCAAGAAATTTTTAGCAATAACATCTAAAACTGCAGATTAATCAGCTGCAATAAATGGAATCATAGAGAATAATCAGAAATGCTGCTCAGTAACAGAGAGTGATGTTCCTGCAACAACTGCAGAATGTCTCTGACAACAAGGTGAGATGCTGTTTCTCCCTTGAATCTCTGATTTTACTGCCTTCACAGGATATATGGCTTAGTACAACTGTTGGAGTATCAAGTTTAAAGATTCAGCATATAAGCTGATTGCTTTCCTTGCCCTGGTGAAAAATTTCTCCTTTCTAGTTTCACAGTTGTATGTCCGTTTGTGTTTTTTTTCAATTAATCAAATAAATGAAAATTAACTGAAAACCCAAACTACAACTCTGTTCATATGATTAAAAATTAATTAATAAAACTACTATTCTTTGTTATGCAAAGAAGATTCCCTTGTGTATCTATGATTTCAGCAATACAAGCTTTTCCGAAACATTAAGACAATGCTTTTCTGCAGGTTTTTTTTGTTTCAGGTCAGTAATTCCAAATTGTGGTAACCAATCCACTGAACACAAAGTCCTGAATTACAGTAGGGTCTGGTAGTATCATTAGACCTCACCCAATTTTCTGTAACAGCTCCTTTTCTGTGGCGATGTAGAACTGGTGTGCAACTCTGTGTGCAAAACTGATTCAGTATCTGGAAAAATTATGGAGAAGGTCATGCCTTTTCCTTGAGTACCAATTCAGGATATAGCATGAATCAGCAACCTATCCTTTCATGGCTTCTCCTGTTTCCTGCCTTTGCTTAGGTACCTCCCCTGCAATGGCACTGCTGCTGCAGTTCCCTCCAGCTTGTCTCCCTCTGCCTTGGCTGCAGTGCTGCTGTGTTGAACTGGCGTCCTCAGCACACACCCTCACCTGGGCTTACCAGTACTGCTGTAATGTCAGGGTTTATCTGCACTAACCCAGCAGATGGGTATAGATACACATACATATATATACACACAGATTATAGATATAGATATAGACGTAGACATACAGATACAGATACAGATACGGATACGGATACAGATACAGATACAAATACAAATACAGATACAGATGTGTGTAGTTGTGTGTGTGTGGTTTTTTCCTGGTGGTTTCAAGAGGTGATTTTGCTCACCTTCTTCCAGGAATGGGCAAAGACACTAGCATTCTCTACTGCTCTTTTGAATGTGAATAACAGTGTTGTGCCTAAAAGAACAGTTTGTTCAAACAAGCACAAAATTTTTCTCATTTCAGATAGGAGCCCAGCTGGGGCCATCTTCTGCAGCCTACAGCAACATCTCCAATAGCAAGCACAGTGACTCTCCCTTTTCCCCTGAGAGACCACTCAAGAAATAAGCCTTATTGGCAGAGAGATCAACAGTCATTCTGCATTTCAAGGATGTGAACAACCTTGCCAGAGTGATTTGTTATCAATCTCTAAATATCTGCCTTCTATCCAGTACCCTTACATGATCATTAGGTGAGGTTTTTTAAACTCTTGCTTTTCCTGAGATTTGCAGGGAACCTGCTCAGTCCACACAGCTTTAAACCAAATTGGGATCAAAATGCTTTATTGATCTGTCAACAATATAGAATTAAGCAGCAATCAGTGCAGTGTTGCATTCAAGCAGAAATGCAACAAGTAAACCCCCAGACTAGACACATGTTAATTAACACCAGCAAATTTATAAACACTCCCTGCAACAAATCCAAGATATTTCTGAAATGCTACAAGCCTGCCCACATGCACATTGTGTTAATGCTTGTCAGCATCAACTCTGAAACAAATTCAGAAAAATAAAACCCTGTTTCCAGGGTTTTTTTATTTGTCTTCTTGAAAGTGGTTTTTGTAGCTGACAAACCCCTGGCATTTCATGCAACTAATGGTGTCATTTTTATTCAGCTAATTGTGAGTTCAGGGAATAGAATAGAATAGAATAGAATAGAAAAAAATTCTTTACTGTGAACATAGTGAGGCACTGGAATAGAATGCTCCAGGAAGTTGTGGATGCTCCATCCCCGGAAGCATTTAAGGCCAGGTTGGATGGAGCTCTAAGCAACTTGGTCTAGTGGAAGGTGTCCCTGTCTACAGTGGAGGAATTGAAACTACATGATGTTTAAGGTTTCCAACCCGGGCCATTCTATGATTCTATGAATAAAATAGAATAGTTATGCCCAGCATTATACACGACAAACTCTGATGTAGAAGTGAGGGGTCCATCCAGGACAGCATCTCTCTGCATTGCACATCCCAGGCCCATCTAGGAGACAGGGGCAGAGATGGACACAAAAGGGGAAAGGTGGGCTCTAGAAGAACATGTAAGAAATAGTGACTTCCTTAAAAAAGGGAAAAGACTACTTCAGATTGAAATAATTTAATCTAGAACTTATTGAGAAGAAAAAAAAAAAGTCACCATCTTTTCATTATGATTTCCCAGAGCAGACATGTGCCTTTAAATGTGTGAACAAGTATTGTCTGTTCTAGAATTCAAAATACCTTCAAGCTGAGAATAATGTAGTTTGCTCATCTTCCATCCAAAGAGACATAATTCATCTTTGCTCTGGGTGGGTGATGGTGCTCCACTTAAAATCATGTGATACTACATTGCATTCAGTCTCCACATCCTGTCTTGTGATACAGCAATCACTGATAAGAGTTTTTAATTCCCAGAGAAGTAAGAAGGAAGGTCAACAGAACTGCTCCTTGGACTTCTGGAGGGCAGATTTTGGCCTGTTGAGGAGACTGATTAACATTTTCCCTTGGGAGGCAGCCCTGAGGGGCAAAAGAGTCCAGGAAGACTGGTCATTCTTCAACAGGGAAATCTTAAAGGCAGAGGAGCAGGCTGTCCCCATATGCAAAAGATGAATCAGTGGAGAAAACCAGCCTGGCTGAACAGCTTTGGCTGGAGCCCAGGCTGAGTTACTTCATGCCTTCTTTGCTGCAGTCTTTAATGGTAAGTCCAGCTATTCTTAGAGTATCTAGCCTCTTGAGTTGGAAGACAGGGACAAATAGCAGAATGAAGCTCCCGTAATCCAAGAGGAAATGGTCATCAACCTGCTACACCACTTAGACAAACACAAGTCTGTGGGGCCAGATGAGATCCAACTGAGGGTACAGAGGGAGCTGATGAAAATGCTCACCAAGCCACTATCCATCATTATCAGCAGCCCTTGCTGACCAGGGAGGTCCAAGTTGACTGGAAGTCAGCAAATGTGACACCCATCTGCATGAGGGGCTGGAAGGATTTGGGGAACTGCAGGACTGTCAGTCTAGTGTTGGTGCTGGGGAAGGTTAGTGAGCAACTCATCTTGAGTGCCAGCAAGTGCAGGATAACCAGGGGATTAGGCCCAGCCAGCATGGGTTGACCAACCTGATCTCCTTTTATGACCTGGTGACCCTCCTAGTGAAGAAGGAAAGGCTGTGGATTTTGTCACCTGCACTTCAGCAAAGATTTTGACACCCTTTCTCACAGCATTCTCTTGGAGAAACTGGCTGCTCATAGACAGGTACAGTGTTCACTAGGTAAAAATCTGGTTGTATGGCTGGTCCCAGAGAGTGGTGATGAATGGTGCTACATCCAGTCACAAGAGGTTCAGCATTGGGGCCAGCCCTGTTCCACATCTTTATTGATGATCCAGATGAGGATATCGAGTGCACCCTCAGTCTGTTCATGGACAACACTAAGGTGAGCGAGCAGGAGTGTTGATCTGCAGGAGGGTAGGAAGGCTCTGCAGGGGGATCTGGACAGGCTGGATCAAGGGGCTGAGGTAAATGATCTGAGGTTCAACAAGGCAAAATGCTGAGTCCTGCATTTGGGTCACAACAATCCCAGGCAGTGCTACAGTCTGGGGGCAGTGGCTGAAAAGTGGCCAAGTGGAAAAGGACCTGGGGGTGCTGGTCAACAGCAGCTGAACATGAGCCAGGAGTGATCCCAGGTGGCCAAGGCCAATGGAAGCCTGGCTTGGGTCAAGGATAGTGTGGCCAGCAGGACCAGGGCAGTGATTGTCCCTCTGTACTGGGCACTGGTGAGGCCAGGCCTCAAATCCTGTGTCCAGTTTTGGGCCCTTCAGTTCAAGAAAGACCTTGAGGTGCTGGAGCGTGTCCAGGGAAGGGCACCAGAGCTGGGAAAGGGTCTGGAGCACAAGTTCTATGCGGAGTGTCTGAGCGAGCTGGGGTCACTTAGCCTGGAGGAGGCTCGGAGGGGATCTTGTCATTCTCTACAGCTGCCTGAAAGGACGTTGTAGCTACGTTGAGGTCAGTCTCTTTTCCCAAACAAGCGACAGGATGAGAGGAAATGGCCTCAAGTTGCACCAGAGGAGGTTTAGATTGGATATTAGGAATTCTTTTCTTGCTGAAAGACTTCTCAACCATTGGAACAGGCTGCCCATGGGAAGTAGTAGATTCACTATCCCTAGAGGTATTTAAAAGATGTGTGTATGTGACACTTAGGGACACAGTTTAGCAATGGACTCGGCAGTGCTGGGTTAATGTTTGCACTCAATGACCTTAAAGGTCTTTCCCAAACAAAATGATTCTTTTGATTCTAAGTTTCTTTAACATGCCTTTTCTTTATAAAGACAGAACCTCCTCATTGTTGGCCCTGCTTATAGAAACTCAGGCAACAAGGCCCTGTGCTTTTCAAGAAAGATGTTGGAGCAAAACTACATGTACATTTCACATTGGAACTCTGAGCAGAGCAACGCACCTGGATAACATTTCTGGGAAGGAGAAATCGTATATAGAAGCCAATGATACCTCCTCTGGTCTAAGCAAATTGGAAGGATTTGTACATTTAATCAAGGAAAAAGAAGGAACCAAACTCTGCCATCCCACCCCCAGAAGGGTGACCTTTTCACCAGATTAAAATAATTTCGCAGACACTGCAATGTATGCAAATACTTGACCACTTACTTTATCTAGTAAGAAAATCCATCACAAAAGGTTATTGCCTTCTCAAACACCATGCCATCAACACCAGCATCTTTAGACAATATGAGCTTTCATCTGGCAAGTGCCATCTGGAGCCCTGGGAATCATATCCAATTCTCTCACCAAGTTAAAAAATGCTACAGCACTTTACAAGGAAGAAGAGCACCATTTCTACTTGCATCAGGCTGGAACAATTGCAGGCTCTTTCTCTGGGACAAGTGTTTCAATTTTGCTTGGCATAACTTATTAGTTCTTCTAGCTTAAACCATCTATCATTTATTTTAAATCAGAACCCAGAATGCTTTCCTAGGAGTCTCTGAAAGGGATTTTGAGACATGGAAGTTCTCCATTTAAACTTTAAAAGGATGTGGTGTTACCCAAACTGATGGCAGGGATTGTGCCAACAAGAGGGAGCAGGAATGAAGCACAAAGCCTCTGCTACTCTTTCCTGGTCCTGCTGAGAAGGTACTACCAAACACTTTTACCTCCGCTGCTGCATGCCTTCAAGTGTTGTCACAACTAAGGGCTAGGAGAACAGTAAAACACTGTCAGGTGGAAACTGCCTGTGAAAGTATGCATCAAAGTCAGATAAGCCCCCCAGGAGCTAGTCTGGATATTCACTCTGCAAAACAAAGTACAACTCCTTGAGCTGGTGGAGACATGGCTTTATAAACCTAGAGGGAAAACCATGGTTCTATTTGATCCTGTGACATTTTGTTCCAGGAATGACACAGCCCCATTTCCATGGTATTTGCACTTCAGCTTCTAAGGTGCAGCAGGTCTGTGCAGCAACTTTTCATTTCAGGAGAGGCATCTCAGAAACAAGTCTGGGGGCATCAGGCTTGGCTACTAGTCCAAGTTTAGAAGTCTCTCTCAGCAGAGTATACACGTCTTAACATAAGCAGCTAAATTCAACAGTTGAATAAAAGGTGGCATTTTGAGAAGACGTATTAAACAGAAAGAGAAGGACACCAATGGCGAGGAAAATGCTGGGAATGTTGGAGAAAGGTCTTAGACTAGGAAAGGAGTGCAATCTTTTATACTGCAAGAGCCTAATTCAGGCAAGCAAGAAAGATAATTTGCAGTTAAAGGAAAATGTAGTTCTAGTTAAATTTCAAGTTATGGCAACATATATTGAGTCCTAAATGTACTATAATCTATTGCTAAGAAACTGTCAAACAGTTTTAATGAGAACTGCACAATGAATCTAGAAGAATTACCACAAAGCATGCAGAATCCATTTGTGCTGAACTGATAAAAATCACTTGCAATGCTAATAGTTTTTTTGCATGTACTGTATTTGTTTTATTCCATTTAACAGCAATTACTCTTTGATTCATTTGCAATTAATACAATACTAAGTAACAAATTAGGAGTTTTATTCTTTCCTAGCAAAGAAGTAGAAACCAGGCTATAAGAGGATGATGTAATAACTGATCATGATTTCAATTTTACAAAACCTAGCACTCCCCAGTTACGTTTAACCTGAGTATTTTCTTCAGGGAGACTGAGAAGCATTGGAGCAAGCACGACTGGTTTTTTTGTGGTTTGTGGTTTTTTTTCTCCAGAACAGCAGCATTAACACAGAGCAATCACAAAATGACAGACTGAAACCTATTTGGTTTGGTATAAGAAAGGAGACGATGACAAGAAACCTCCGCACAACTCACTAACTACAGAAGATATCTCATTTATTTAATCAGTTAATTTTAAATTAATAACATTTGTTAACTTTTTGCCTATGTATGCAGCACATTCAGCATAACTTTACATAACTTGTAACTTTAAAGTGTTGCATTTCATTACTAGCAAAATGCAGTTTGACACAAAGTGAGGAGAAAAAAAAAGGAAACAAATGCCAGTCAGCATATTTACCATCATAATATTAAAAAATCAGCAATCTAAAGAACTGCCTAACAAGCTGCAAAGATGTTTAAAAGTGAATACATCATATTTTTATTAAGTCAGAAGGAAGAACCAAATATAATGTAAAAAGCTGTATCTAGTTACAAATCTGTATTTTAAGGGTCACAAATTGAGAAGAACCAACCTCTCAACAAAAATCTTTGTCTACCACTTACAATAACCAATAATTAAAAACAACTGTTTAACCTGTATCGCTTCAAATCAGCAACTTCACACACTTGATACCCACACTTGAAACGAGTTACAGAAACTGCAGTTTCAGGCAGTAAAATGCAACTTGTACAGTAACAGTTTTAAGACTCTTTACAAAGCACTCCATACTGAAGAAACTGGCAGAACACAAGCTGCTTTGGAATTCCTCTTTAGCCCATGTGTTTCTCAAGCTACTGGATAAAAAAGCAAGGATTTCAGAATTCTATATACTAGGTTTATAAATATTTCTATTATAGGCCTCCCAAAAATTAAGCCATGAACTCTGTAGAAGGCTTACACATGTGACAAAGTTGGGGCGATTTGTCTAACGAACAGGCAAGAGAGGTTAGTTAAATGCTGAAATTGTCATTATCTGGTGCAAGGGAGCCCCACGTTAACAGGGATATCAGATTTTTCCTAGAGCCACAATAGATAAGAGACTGAATTCTGCCCAAAACCAGTAATAAAAAATCTTTAGGAAAAAGTTCACATAGCAAGTTTAGCCACTGCTGTTTAATGATAAGTAGGTGTTCTACGGTGACAGGTTTTGTTTCACAATATAAATGGCTTTTGAAACTATGGAAGCGACAAATAATCACAGCAATGATTTGTGAAACAGTATCAAAAGAACATCAAGCACAGACTGAATTCCTTCACTCTTCAGGCTATGCACACCGTCTTAGGGTTTCCAGGAACATCCATCTTTTTTTTTATCTTCTAACAATATATACCCAGGCAATCCCAACTGTCTCACCTTTGAGAAGGGCCATGAAGATGATCAGAGGGTTGTAGCACCTCTCCTGTAAAGACAGGCTGAGAGAGTTGGGATTGTTAAGCCTGGAGAAGAGAAGGCTCCAGTGAGACCTTAGAACACCTTCCAGGACCTAAAGGAGGCTTACTACAAGGCTGGAGAGGAATTACAAAGGCATACAGTGCCAGGACAAGGAGAAATGGCTTCCACCTGAGAGTAGGGTTAGATATTATAGGAAGAAATTTTTATCTTTGAGGGTGGTGAGGCACTGGAACAGGTTAGGTTGCCCAGAGAAGCTGCTGACAACCCATCCCTGGAAGTGTTCAAGGCCAGGTTGGCTGGGGCTCTGAGCAACCTGGTCTAGTGAAAGGTGTCCCTGCACATGGCAGGCAGGTTGGAACTGGATGATCTTTAAGGTCCCTTTCAATCCAAATCACTCTATGATTATATTGACACTGACAACATACTACAGGATTGTATTTTTTAGTCAAAACTCTAAATTAAGTTTAATTCTGAAATAATCTTGGCCATTGACATATAAGCACAGCTTAAGGCAAACTATGCTATGGTAGTCAAAGCACAAATAAAAGGCATGTAGATAAAAGCAAGTGAAAAGATGAATGGCAACTTTACTCTTCCTGAGTTCCCCACCCTTCACTTCTGCCCTTCTGAAGGCATTCTCCAAGCAGCTGATTATAGGACTAATTTCAAAATTCAATCTGAAATAGAAAGCAAGGCTTTTGTTCCAAGTATATGACTTGAGTGTCTTCATTTAAATATTCCACTTTAAAGGCTGAGCTATGTAAGTATTCTTCAGGCAATGGCCTGAAAAATAATTCCATCTAAACCAGCCCTAAGTACACTATAGCCTCTTATTAAGACATGAAATTAAAGCAAAGGCTAATATTGTCAACACACATCAAATATTTCCTAGTATGCCTGCAGAGGCCTCTTGGCCTTGTGACCAACTGTTACACCCAAGCCATGTGGTTGCCATCTGTGACTTATAGGAGTACCAAAAGCATATTCATTTTACAGAACCTTCCTAACTGAAAAAACCCCATGTCTCAGGCAGTATTCACAAAATCCCCCAACTTATAATCAAAGCCTAGTACTTGTCCAGTATTGTGGTAAGAGTAGCAGTGGGGTAATAATCAACCTACCCCCCCAAAAAACCAACTTACAGTTAAATATTTATTACAAATTGAGTTTAACATATCAAAAGTTGAGAAATACCCCGCTTCAAAAGAGTCACAGCCTATCAGTATAAAGGAAGAATATAAAACTATTTTATTGACCACTGTTCACCAGTATTTACAATAAAGTAAACAATATACAGTCTGATAACATTCAAATTACTACAAAGTTAGTTTTCACCTGGTCTTCTTAAGACCAAGTGATCCCAAATACTAAAAAGAATGACCCTACAGGTTTAAAGGGCTAGGTTTGGGTAAAGAAGATACATGCACATCAATAGTATAGAAGACTACAAAACATCTGTGAGTTTGTTTAGACATTCATTATGATTCCGTAATAACTATGGAAGTTCATCAATGTTTTATAAAAGCTTTTACCTAATATGGAGGAAGTAGTAGTATCAAATGCTCTCTTGTGATAAATGAAACAAGTTGCAGAAAGCTTTTATTTACTTGCTGTTGATGCAAAACATACTACTTCAAAAAAATATCAAATTTGAAACTTGTTAGAATGTATGCTTCTCACATTGCTAATAAATCAAATTTCGGGTTTTAATATTCTTATATATAAAAAAAAAGCAATGCAAACAATTATTGTGCTTCATCTTCTGGGCATGAATGCCAAGTTAGCCGTTCTTCATAAAAAGCGATTACAATCTGAGGACACTTCACGTTAGCTTCTTTGGCCAGCACCAGATCTGCCTCATCAGAGTCTTTCCTGATGTAGAAGAGAGCAGGATTTAAGAAGATGAATAATCAGTATTTCAGAACATTTAGCAGCTCTTGCTAAGTCCTAAGTTCTGAAAAGAATGTCAGCTAGAAATCAGTTTCCAGTATACCTTTCACTAAAGCTACCAAGACTTTCCATATTAATGGTAATGACAAGGTTTCATAGCTCCATTGTTCTTCCCTTCCCGTATTTTTTACTGTTTGAAAGGAAAATGCTATTGAAAGGGAACCAGCTACAAGGTTACATACTGCAGTATGCAATGAAACAAGTAAAATTTGGTTAATTTTGTCTTTTAAAGGCTAATCAAAACTTCAAAGTAAGACTTAAAAATCAATAGGATGAATCTTAAGAACTGGTACTTACATGCAAATTATGTTTACTGTTTATGCAAGTAACTTCCTGTATTTCATATTGTTATTCTTGATGCTGTCTTGGGGTAACAAATCACACTTGCCAGTCTGACATGCTTCAGATTCCATTTTAAAGTGTATGCTGCCTTGACAAGTCAGCTTTGTGCATACAAACTCGTATCTACGTTTGTTACCAACGACCAATTATGAAAAACTAATCAGCTGCAACTAACTAAACAAAAAAAAGAAGTCCTCTGTGTTTGATTTTGCCAATGATCCCTATAGAAATTCAAATACTCATGATCTTTGTTTTGCAACTTTTCTAAGCTTCCCCTAAAATTTACAGAGAATTTGAGAAGGCAGAAGGGAGACAATCTCCTACAACACTCATCTTCAGCAGTCTAGGCACATCCCAAGACAAATCATGTCTCAGGAGATCACTCATTCTGACTCCATTCTGCGAATCTGCCCTTCTCAAACACTGTGGAAAGCCATCCTTCTTCTTATCCCACCACCTTAAGAAATCTGACTCTCAGCAAATGTCAATTCAAACTCTTGATTTCTCAACACTGGGAGGAAGCACTAATTTTATCCCATTTGTTCACACGGCAAGAAATCCTTCTCCCAACACTGCAGCTAATGAAGCTGGTCCCCACCTACCCTCCCAACAACACAAACTCCCCACATCACTCTCCCCTCTTACTAGCCCATAAGGTCAAGCCTCTCCATATTGTTTATTTTTCATCTCCACCTCTGCTTTCTTCCCTAGTTGCTTCCAATTTCACTTTGCTGCATGCAGAACAGCTGGCACTCTGCTTGGTTAAATGGTTGGCTATCCAGCAGCTGGCTTCTGCTTATTGAAACATGTAAAGCTGGATTTCTGCCTGCCATTCTCTCAGCAAGAGCATTACCAAGATCCAGTTTTTCCATACAAATGCCAATTTCCCCCTATTTTATCAGAAATTACCTTTCAAAGTAAAACTGAACCAACAGAAATGAAAGATATTTTGGGTTTTGAAGGAAGAGGGATTAAATCCTAACTGAATATATAAAGCTTGTCTTTCTAAGAAAACACTAAGGAGAGCACCAGTTTCTCTGTCTTACTCCTGAAATGAAGTTATCTCTTTAGCCTAAGTGCAGCTGCCTCCCCTCCCTTCATGAACAAGAACTGTGGATATAAGACTTACCATTTCATGAGGAACATAAGCTCTCCACTGCTATCCGTAGCCCCAATTATCCGCTCAGGATCAAGACCCCTTGCAAACCCTCTTGGTTTATCAACCTATTAAGTTAAAAGATGATTATCTAGTTTAAGACAAAATTCTATTTTGGTACTAGATACATACATTTTTGTACATACATGTATGTGTGTGTATCAGAACGAAAAAAAATAGCCTTAAAACCCCATCAAATCTGTAATTACGTATTATTGTCCGAATACGACATGGATTTTTTCATGACGGATTTCCAGGCCAAGTCATTCAGATGTAGGGTAATAATAAAGGATTTTATATCCATGCTTCCAGCATTTATTTCTGAAAACACGATAGATGTAACAAATGGTCTAAAATCATTTTACTAGATAAAGAACCAAGCATGGTTAGTAAAAATAACAAAAGCAGCAAAGTAAAAATGCACGCCTGGAAGTGGAAAAAACACATCCTTTCCAGCAAAACAACAGGTTTGGGTTGGCTAAGCTAACAATGAAACTGCACCCTTGGGGAACACCTCAACTCTTCTAGGTTCACTGAGATCACACTGGTGACAAAAAATATCAGAACTATTTCCTGTATTAGCTTCTTTTTAGGTTCACAATATCCTTTTAGAGACAGTGGCCACTATTGTACCAGATGAAGCTGAACAACCGACTCCATACAGAAAGCAAAATATTCTTTGTGTTATTCATGAACTATTCTTTTTGATGCCTTCCAACCTTTTTGACAGTAACCACATGTCCAACTGCTGTCTTCAGTACATGAAAATGGTTGGCAGTGTCAGCGGTTTCAAACTGCTAGTCTGAAAGTTTATGGAAGAAAATGTGAACTGTTGAAGACATTACTATGTGTGCATTACTCTGTACTCATCAGCACTAAATGCGTCAAGTTGTTCACTCATTTAAACTGAAGGAGAAATTCAGACCTCTCAGGAAAGGTAGGCTTTCTTCATTCACCCTTTCTACTCCTCCACCATCATGTCTGGTCCTAGTCAAAGTAACTGATTGGTTTTCACATTTTGCCACCTTGCCACTCACCTATTCAAAATCATATACTAAATACGAAAGCCAAACCAGAACTTCATCTTTGTTCCATTCATGTTCCATCCATTTCTCGAATATAAACTGATCACCTAATACCATTAATTAATAACTCTTAACCAGTCCTACTTTCAATTCTTCAGTGAGTGTTATGGGACAATGTAAGAACTTTTAATCATCATGTCAGTCAATCATCCTTCACTTACCATTTGGACAGTCTCATTAACCACAATGAATATATATCCTTTTTTAACCACAGATCCAGATGCTATGCAATTTTTACAGTTTTAAATCAGTGTTCAGTCTCATTCTCAAAGTCAACATATGTTTTTTGGGGGGATGGAGAGGTAGGGAAGAGATGCAGGGAAACAAAAACTTAGTACGTGAACATATACTTACAGAATCACGCTTTTTCTTTGATTTACTATCATCAGATTCGCTATCTGACAAAGATTTTCTTTTGGCACCATCTGTTTTTTCTTTACCAGCTTTCTGAGAGTTCAGAAAAGCTTCAATTAGCTCTGGACAATCTAAGTTCTCTTCAGGTTCCCATGTGTTGTCAGCACTGAAACATACACACATTTATGTAAAACTAGGTAAAGAAGAAAAATGTAAAACTAGCCCCATGGCTCTCCTTCATTTAAGCAAGTTCATTTTTGTCTCACTATATAAGGTAGGTTTATTAAACCCTAAGGATGTTTATCTTGCCATCTTTAATAGCCTTCATGTACTGCATTTGATGATTGGAAGAAGGACACTCCACTAGTATTGAGAAACAATGTTCTTAAACTGAAGATAACACAAAAAGCAGCCCTATTAACACCTATGTTCTCAGTGGAGTGTGAGAGTTAAGCAATCTGCACCCTCCCAAAACTTACCTGTACATTTAAACTGACTCACTTCCCTGGTTCCTCTAAAGACTGTCCATGTAAACAAACAATATGATATGAGCACTAAGACTTGCAGAGAACAGTGTACCCAGCAGTCATTACAAACAGCCTAATATATACATATATGTATTTTTAAGCTCTTAGATGCGAGGAACACTCTCAAGTTGTCTCTGAGCAGTGAATGCAACTATACCTAGAACTATCTTCTTCCTTAGCTGACTGACTGCAGGAGCAAACAAACGTGGGCAGAGCTGGACACTGCGTATGTTTCAGTGAGTATGCATTTTGTTAACTAAAATTTTAAGAAGTCCATGAATGCTCTCCACAACCACTATGCACCTCATGCGCAAATACTGCCACAGCAGTACTGCACGAGCAGGATACCTACACATTATTTTCCAATACAATCCCTATTACTACAAGTTCAAATCAGACCCTCGAACACTAAGCATTGTGCTTTGTGCTTATGCACACATCACTACACATATTTCAGGTGCCAGAGTGCACAATGTTGCAATGCACTCACTTTGGGAGGTATACAAAATACCACCACTCCATACACAACCATTTATGCACAACTTCTAGGTGCATCACCTTCTTTCAGCTGGTAAAGCAAGCTGCCACAGAGTGTCACTGGAAGGAGGCACTACTGCATTCCTTCTTAATCAACTTCTTAAGTCTACTGTAAAGTTTTCATGTACATACATAAATCCTGGGAAAGGCACTCAAAAATTCCTTTCAGGTATGCCTAATGAAGGCAACCATTCCACAGGCAAATTCAGTTAATTTGAGAACAGTTCAGGAAAATTAATAATAAGTGAACCATCTGCTTCAGAGCTGCCTGCAGTTGAAATCCCTGCATGATTTCTTACTCAGAAGTACCATTCATGCTGCTACATATGTAACAACTGTCAGTCTATCTTACCTTGATAGATATGGACACAAGCTCTACCAGAGTGGTAAAAGAACAATCACTAAGAACTTGGTAAAAGTCCTCGAATATTTTATACAGCGCAAACAATGAACTACATTATCTTCTATACTCGACTGTCCCACTTGACTATGCATTTATGGATGTCCTTCCCTCAAGGTTCTTTGAAGTGGATGCCCATCATCCAATCTCCTCTTTGCACAGTTGTTTCAAATCTATGATTAGTGTTTATCATTCTATCAGAAGAAGAAAAAGAAAGGGTAATGCCTTACTCTGTAAATCCTTTCCACTTCAAGTAGTATTCCACCTTTCCATTTACAACACGTCTGTCCAGGACTTTCTCCACAACAAATTCTTCAGGCTCTGCCTCTTCAACTTTTTTACCTTTGCCATTCTGTTTCTTTCCCATTTTGTGCTACAAAAGAAATTCAGAATGACATTATTCTTTTTTTTTTTTTCGCTTTACACAGTTACTTCACTGGCTTACTAATACTAAAGCCAGAAGCTCAGACTCCTTTTACATTAGTGCATGTGGTCACGTAACCTGAGCAAGACATGTTAATGTTTTGGGATTTTTTCAGTTGTTTAATGAGATACCCAAGACCAGTTTTTAAAAACGTTTAAAAAAAATTTTAAACAAATTTTTGTCCACATACTCATCGACTATACTCCCCTTAAAAATTTAATTCTCAGTGCTACATGCTCGAAACACCAGGAAGCTTCTAAAAGTTAACTCTGTGCCTGTGAAAAGGCAGAGGGCAAGGCAGAAGTAAAGAAAAGTAATAAGGTAACTGTGAAAATGCATAAAATAGAAAAGGGATGGTACTGAAAAAAAGGTGGTTTCTACTTTTTCCAAAAAAACCAAGGAGAAACTGATGGCAGCAAAGTTTATGTTGTATTGCTACAACAAGCAAAATACTCAACAATAACCCCCAACTATTGAACAGGACACATGCTAGGAACATTCCATACTGCAGTCCCTTCTCAATCTTAGCCATGCACCCATGTGACTTACAAAGACATGTCACAAAGGTGCATAAATTTAAGACTGCTAAACTTAAGTACAGCTTATACTTAACACATAAATGGAATTTTGCTAACTTACAAAACTTTTAAAGTGTTTTAAAGTTTACATTTGATATTTCAAGTAATATTCTTTAAGGTCTTAAAACAAATATTACATCCACATCATCCTCAAGGCATTCCCAGTTTAATAAGGCACAATTAAATAGTAGTAGAAGGACACATTTCAGAATTTCCTTGTTTGTAATCTTAAAAAGGTTCAAACAAGCCTATCATGTTGTATCACATTTCTGGAGGACTGGCAGACCAAAAGCAGTTTGCTTGCCATTTTGGACTGCACCCCCTAAGGAAACTATTAAGTGGCAGCCATCAACTAAATATTAAGCTCCTAAAACAGAGTTATGCAGCACCCTAAATCAAAGTGGACAGAACTAATTCCTCACTAAAGCACTTCCTATACAACAGAAAACAGACGAGCAAATATCATGAAGCACCTCTATTTGCTTGATAGCCATTCTCTAGTCCTCTCTAACTTTGAAATTTTCAAACTTTTGGACTCAGTAGAATTTTGTCTTGATGTGGTGAAAGGTAAAAAAAAAAATGTATGTTAGAACAAAAACTGTCTTCTTTTAGTAAACTGAAGACTGGAAGATGATTCTCTTGCCAAAGCCCTGTCTTTGTACCCCTTATTTTTTGTAATAAATTTTGCCCTCCCTCCCCAAACTACTTTAGTCTTTATGGTTAGCAACCCATAAATTGAAGGTTCAAACAACAAAAAGGAGAAACGGTTTCTAGTTTCTCATTTAAACAGCAAGTTTCTGTATATATCTCACATGGCAATCATTTTGATTTGAGAGCATAGAAGAGAGAACAGAGCATGTATTTCCAATTAGATTTTAAGTGCCTGCATATCCCAGGTATATTTTGACCACAGCATTCATATCTGAAAAGTGTAAACTTAAGCACATTGGCTTTTTTTGCCTCCACAGGAAAAAGAATGCAAGACTGATATTGAAGAGAAATACAACATGAAGATGTCCAAGGCTTCTATGAGGGCAGCTTCTTTCAAAAAATGGAAGTGTGAAATAGAAAGGGGTAGATATGAGGAAAATAAACAAACAATAGAAGTAGCAGAGGGAAAAACAACAACACAGAAAAAGACAGACTCACTATACCATAATAATAACATTATAATTACTGGTGATGAGGCAAGCAGGCTACAAGTGGGGAACATCTCCATCTGTATTCTCCGTTGGACTAAAATTCTTTGATTCAATGGAAGACTGTTTTCTGGTACTCTTTTCGGCTTCACTAATTCTTGTCACTTAAAGATCAATGTTTTGGATTTCTGTATCAAAGCAACAATTTGTTTTTTTACTTTCTAAGACTTAAGTATCTTAAGTATCTTCCACAGAGGAAAATTAAATGTCATGGGGGTCTGTATTTATTTCTTGAAGTGCAGTAAGAAATAGGAAAATCAAGAGTATGCTGCTTCTGTTTTAGATATTATAGATTTAATTAGGTCTCATGCATCAGCACTGCTCTTCAAACTCTTGAGCCTATTAAAATAATACTTGATTGCAGAGCCTGCAGAAATACTGAACATGTTAAAAACCTGTATATTCTGAGATTATACATGCCCATGCAAATCTCAGCCCACAAGTGAATTGTGACATCTGACTGAAGTTAAAGCGTTCTAAATGTCCACTTGACCCCCAAAGCTCTCTTTCTCTAGGGTTGCATGTTGAAAGCTGTAACTTGGGCATTCGATCATTGAAGGCTCACGTATAGCTCATTTCTTTTTCTGCATTCAGAAGTCACATATAACAGATGCAGATCTATGGATAATCACTCTTTCTTTGAGGGGCAAGGTTAAAATACTGATGTGACACTTTAGTGTAGAATTTTACTATACAGGAGGTAAGAAAATTGGAATTACAGCTCTAGAGCTACCCTATATCCCTTAACACATTTAGGTTTTGCATGCAAATACATAACGAAGCAGAATTAGTTATGGTTCCCATGGGAACCATAACTGATTTTCCTGACCTGTGCAGCAAAATTCTCAACAACATCAAAAGATTAAAAATACTGCATTCATAGATTTTTTCCTCTCTCCAAAGCACCCCCTCCCCAAGCTGGCTAACTCCTTCTCTTCTTCAAATTAGGGATAAGTGGACAATCAATTACGAACAGAAAGTTCAGACATTCACCCTGGTGAAGTATTTTAAAACAGTACAACACAGAGGAAGCACTCCATTGCACTTCTAAGCCTGGAGTTATTACAAGTTTTTAATATATTTTGAGCTGAGTAAACCAGTAATCATTTCTGAAAATTTAAGAACAGGCCTTTTGAGTGTATTATAAACCAGCTGTTCTGCTATCGAAGTTTTGAATTGTGCACATATATTTTTTGCTTACTTCCCCATCTCAACCTCAGATATATCTCACATTATACTTCTACAATTCTGTCTTTCATGAAACTATTTATCATTATTAGTTGAATTATAACCAGCAACCAACTGCCCTTAGGAGTCCATATTTTAATGTCAAGCAAAGCTTTAGAGGACTTGAGATCCATGAATGCATCATTAAAATGGTCCAGGAGGGGTTGACATCTGATAATCTCTGCTCCTATGAAATTCAAACAAACTGTTATTTGTTAAAAATCATTTCAAAAGGCATCTTAACTATGCCACATCATTTCTCAATAACGTTACTTTTCATCTGTAAAGACTGCCTTTTGTCAGGCAAATAGTTTTCTCCAAATACACTGGGAGAAATTAAATGAGTACATGATTTAGACTTTATTTTTTACATGTATGATGAATTACATGGTATGCTGAAAGGAGTCTAAAAAAATCCTTAGTGTTTTCTATTGTAGGACAGATGAAATAGTGCAGAGTCCTTTCACACTTTTTACCCAATAAGTTTCTCTTTAGAAATCGCAGATTTATTAAAACCAAAGACAATGTCCTTTCTAGTAGCCTTACTTTCTGGATCTGAAATTTTGGTCAGAATAATGCTGGGGAGGGGAGATGTGGATGTATCTTTTAAATGGAGATGCCAAGTTATAAGTTTGAAGAAAAATATGTTGATTAAATCCTTATATACTTTAGGTGTGCATGAACTTACCAATGTAGTTTTATTGGAGGCCATTTTTATTGCAGACTTGCAGAGCTTTTACTAGAAAAATGCATGACAATTAAAAGGAAGTTTGCATTACTCAAAGAAAGGCATCCCAAGACAAGCATGGTCCTTGTTCCAACCCCCATGTATTCATTGCATACAACATTTCTTATACGGATTAAATCCAGAACAAAAAGTAGGTTACTACTTTGTCCGGTATAACCCAGTAATGCACCATTAGGCTAGCCAGGATAAACTATACTGACAAGGTGGTATATAGGCTTGAAAAAAGGTTTTTCCCAACGCCTTCAAAAGCATAGACATGTTTCTAGGGAAAAGGGGGAGGACCATCAGGGATGCTTATTTCCTTAAACCAAATAGAACAAGAGTTCAGATTCTAGCAGTTGAAGATATACCTAAGGTATATTAACTGCAAATCTGATGGGGAACAGATACATATTTGTGGTGTAATGAATCACCCATTATTCTTACATGGTAGCAAATTCTTACAAACAGCAAATATTTATCTTAATGCAACTGTAACGTTGCCTTCTGATTCTCAAGTTTGCAAGAGTTAAGGTCCTAGAGCAATATTAACTCAGCTAAAATGTACATACTACACATTTAACCTACGTAAATTACGTTGAACACAATCCATCCCCTTTTCCATGTCATTTCTCATACCGACCAGCTCCATAGGCATGTACTATCCCCGCCCCGCAGTGAGCTATATAACTGTTAGAATTCCCCATATGCCTGGGTAAGGCAGAAAAGTCCTTTAAGGCCAGAAAGCCTCCCGGCCTCAGCAATCCCGCCCAATCCTCCCCTGACACGGGAGGTGGATTTTGGCAGTCCCATGGGTGGTGGGTAGGCGACGTGGGAGAAGGGCCGGGGCCAAGGCGCCAGTGCGGAGGGTCTTGCCTTGTGTCCCTCCGCTTGAAAGGTAGCAGAAAGGGGTAAAAAAACCCCCAAACCAACAAAACCAGTAACAAACCCCCCACCAGAAAAGAGGCAGCCCTGCGGAGGCCTGCTGCGGGCGGCTGCGCCTCCGGCCTGCGGCGGACGCACATGAGGCCGGCGGGGCCGCCCCGGGCGAGGTAACGGGGACGGAGGCCCCGGGCCGCTCCCGCCGCCAGTGACAGGGCCTCTTCCACGCCGTTTTCCCCCCGCCCCTCCACGTTTCCCCCAGGCCGGGCACACGCAGGGACCGCCGGCGGGCCGGCTTTGTCTGCCGCGCGGGTGCCGCTGCCCCCGCCCCCGGCGCTGCCCTCCCTTCCCGGGGCGACAGCGCCCGCGGGTCCGGGGTCTCCTTCCCTCCCTCCCCCCCCGCGCGAGTGCCGAGGCCCCGACCCCCCGGCAGCCCCGCTCCGCCCGCCACCCCCCACCGCCAAGGAAGCGGGGGTGGGGAAGAAGCGGCGGTGGGGGGAGGCGGGCGGACTGCGCTCCGCATCTCCCCGCGGCGGCCCGCAGCAAGCCGCAGAGGAAAGGGGAGTCAGGGAAGGGGACTCGAGGGTGAGTGGGGTGAAAGGAGGCAGCTGCAGCGAGAGAAAAGAGGGGGAGAGAGAGAGAGAGAGAGAGAGAGAAGGATACAGACTTCAATGGTGCCCAGCGGCTTGGGTCTCCCGTCTCCTCCTCGCTCCCGCCCTGCGCGCACTGAGCGGCGGCGGCAGCAACAGCGACATCCGCGGGGGGCTGAGGCGGGGGGTGGGGGCAGGGAGGGAGAGAGAGAGGGAGGGCGGGAGGCGGAGGGCGGGGAGCGGCGCGGCGGCGGCTGGGCTGGGCTGGGCTGGGCTGGGCTGGGCGAGCACTGCGCGCCGGCGGCTGTGACGGGGCAGAGCGCACGACGCCGCCGCCGCCTACGCGCGAGCCGCTACAAGCTCCGACCGTCGTCGCCGCCGGCACAGGAGGGGGGCCAAGACGTCTCTCCAACGCGGGGCGAGCGCAGGACCGCGCCAGGCGTCCAAAAGAAGGAAGATGCCTCGCGGCGACAGGGAAAGCGACTGGGTGAGCCCGGGGAAGCGGAGCGGGCTGGCGGACCCCGGGCGCTGCAGCCGCCATCATGGCTGCCGATGCGAATGCGGGCCGGGCCGATGCTGCCCGCCGCCGTGGAGGGGGGCCCTCGGTCGGTGCGGTAGGGCGGCTCCCGGGCGCGGGGAGGGCGGGCGAGGAGCGCCGGAGTGGGTTTGAAGCTCGTTTGGAGGGACACCCCCCCCCCCCCCCCCCTTGGAGCGCGGCCATTTCCCGCGTTGCGGCGGGGAGGCCCGGGCGTGAGCGAGGGGCGGGGGGAGGGAAGCGGGCTCGAAAAGCAGTGGAGCTCTGGGGCCTCAAAATTCATTCATAAGTGGAAAAAGGGGTCGGGGGAGTCGGCTGGGGAGGCTTCGCTGCAGGCGGGAGATCGCGGGTGGATCCGTGGTGAAGCTGAAAGGGAGGGGGAGCAGAGGGGGCGGGAAGAAAGGAGCCGCTCCAGCGCCATTTCCCTGGCGCGCGGGGCGGCAGCACTCACCCTTTGTCGCGGTGCGTGCAGGGCCGCCGGAGATAGAAAAAAGGAGGGCAGGGAGGGAGGGGATGAAGGAGGGGACGAGAACAGAGCGACGGAGCGGGCGGCGCGGGGTAGAGCGGAACGGGCTGCGGTGAAGTCCGCCTCCCTTCGCGGGGCCCCGCGATGTGTCGCGCTTGTGCCAAAATCTGTGTACTTCTCACTTCCTCCTGCCCGGGCGGAGGGGGAAGGGGGCCAGGGCGAGGTTTCGGGGGTGCGCTGTCCCCCGCTCGCTCCCTGCCATTACTGCAGGTGTGGGGGGCCGATGCGCGGCCGCCCCCGGTTGATACTAATGCCGAGGTTTGAGCCTTCGGGGCCTTTTGTCAATTTCCGGAAAAAACAAAAAAGTGACACCGTGCCAGCGGCGTTCGAGGCCGCTTCGGCTGCGTTCGGGCCCGTCTCGCGAGCCTCTCCGTTGTCGGAAAGTGCCGAGCGGGCTGAGGTAGTCGATGACTTGCTGCGTCTTTCTCTCCGGAAATTGCCGAGGTGGCGCCGAGCGCCATTTTCGTGTGCTGCGGCAGGTTCCGGAAATTACCGAAGCGAGCCGAATGGGCTGCCATGCCTGGTTCGGCTTTTTCCGGCGGCTGTCGAAGCGGATAAGCTCGACGACTACGGCTCCTTCGGCTCATTTCGGAGACGGCTATTACTAACGGAGTCGGTGACTTTTCATTACATGATAAAAACACGTAGGGGCGTTATTCAGAACTGCAGCCCCTTTGGAGATACTTAAGCTCCAGATCCTGGCTTTTTTTTTTTTTTTTTTAATTAAACCTCGGAAGCGAGCCCGGACTGGGGAAGGAGGGCGCTAACACTACGCGGAGCTGAATTTCAAATTACGTAACAGCTCAGGCAGCCATTACCGACCGGTTGTACGGCACTCTCGAGCAGGAATACGTAAACCATGAAGAACATGGTACGTGGGATGGGAGGATTTAGAGTTTGCTTTTAAGGAGGGAGACGCGTTTGCTTGTGCAGACAGAGTGAATTTTTTCGGGGCTAGGAATTACAGGAACGCTTGAGTCGTCCGCGCAAGTCCGGGCACCGCTGCCGGTTCGCAACATGGGGCGGATGCTGGATGTCTTTGCGCAGAGGAAGGTTCTGGAAGCGGCGGCTGGGGCTGGCGCGCAGCCGGGCAAGGCGGCAGAAGCTGCGGTAACCGTGCACGGTGGACAGCGCGTTTTTAAGCCCGTGGCCATGGGTGTTAGCTGCGCTGTTGCTGAGGAGGAGGAGGGGGATTCGGAGCTCCGCAGGCCGGGGGCAGTCTTGGCCCCACGAGGCGTTGAGCGGCCGAGGCGGCGCTGCGGGTAATGGCGGTGGCGAGGGGGAGGGGTAAAATGGCGGCCTGGCCGAGACTCGCGACTGCGAGGGGCAGTGGGGATCGCTTTGGGAGAGCGGGTAGGGCGGGGGCCAGCTGTAGTCGTCTAGTATTCGCGGGGGCGAGGAGTGCCGGAGAGGTCTTGGTACCGTGTGTGTAGGTGCACGCTAGAAGCGGTTTGCAGTGCTCTCCCTGGAGGCGGCGGCTGCTCCCGGGCGCCATTTTCCCCGCCCGGCTCGGGGCCGCGGTGTTCCCCCTGCCGCCACATGGCGGAGCCGGCGCGGCCGCTGCGTCCCGGCCGCTGCAGGCGGCGGGTGAGCAGCCGCTGAGGGATTGCAAAGCGCGGGAGTTCAGGGATCCCCGTCGCTTGTCTCCGTTAAACATTTTGTTACCCGGGTTAATTCCGCGGTCAGCGTGGATTGTGTGTGCGCACGTTAGTGCTGTATGAGACACCTTTCCTTGCTCCGGTAATGAATTTTCCAATAAAGGCTGTGCGTTTTCCAGTCCTTTCAAGTTGGTTTAAGCCCGTGAAGGAAAGCTTAAAATACGCACGGATGAAGATCCTACGGAGGTTGTAAAGATTTCTTCTGGCGCTCGGTTCCTGGATGTACTGTGGAAATCTTGAAAGAGGTGTTACTTCCAGCTTTTATGTTGTGGCCCTTCGTGGCTATGAGGTGTCAGTGTCTTTACAAAAGAAAAGTATTTTCTTCAGGATTCTGAGAGGTACTGGCATGATGATAATTACTGTTGTACATTTTATACCTTCAGCACAAACTTCAGATGGGCAGAACTCTCTGGGCTCAGGTGGGACAGTTTAGTGTTAGGCTAACCAGAGCTTCTTGAAACTGACACATTTAAGACAAACAGCTTCTCCAGATCTGGAGATTGTTGCGCGCATTAGTGGAGCAGCATGTTTGTGCTGTTTTCGCACAGTGGTTTTCATTAAAGAACTGGTAATGAGTTTCATTACTGCTGTCTTCTGACGTGTGTGGTGCCTAGATGTTCTGGGCATGACCCGAAATACGTCTGTAAAATGCATTACTATTCTGTTCAACGTCTGTTACTAATGTGTGTTATATTTTTGTCATTGTTACAGCTGATAGATTCTGTTCTTCCCTTGCATTTCGTTTACAGGTTTATAACTTTTCAGGAGTAAACGTAACACCTATTGGAAAAATCCTACTTGCCTACTAAATTTTCTTGATTCTCGTATTTTTGTTATAATGTACTTTATTAAATGCATGGCAAATGATAATACAGGGGAAAGTGACTTTTGCGGGCCTATGAAACTGTAAGCAAGTGGTCCCTAATTCTCAAGCAGCAGAACTAAAGGGAGGATTTTTTTTTCCAGTATTGCTTAAAATTTTTTCTTTGCCAGCATACTCAAAATTAATAAATAATAGTATGACATACAATGAACATACGATTTTTTTAGTACTGGTCTGGTATGCAGCATTCTTTGATTTGTTCCTTTTATGTGATGAGGTGAAGGGAAATGACTTAAAACACGTCTGCTGCTTTTAAAAACTTGCCTCATTTTGCCTGTCTGTGCAAGGAGGAGACAGTACTAGCTTTCTTTATGTTTCTAGAAGAAAAAAAAAGCTAGATCCAACAGCAGATTCCAGGTATTTTCAAGAGAAATTGGAATTGATCAGTCTCAAACAGTATATATTTGGAGGGGGGAGGGGAGAAAGTTGACTTCCTTGTCAGACTGCAGTATGTCAAGCTGGTAATATGGAGGTGTATTTTGAAAAAAACTTGGTTGGTTACTGCCTACTCTAATTGTCTTCCTGTTACATGCATTTAGATCCAGGCCTGCCTTGGGCAACTTCAGAAAACGTGTTGGTCTACACGTAAATTGGCTTAGTAATTCTAAAAGTATATGTGCACTGAAGTATTTTGCTTGTCTTCTTAGTCTCATTGTTTTTCTGGTTTCCTTTTTAAATTTATCTTAATGCGTGTTGCACAGTTAATAATGCTGTGTTTGTCAATTACACCTACTGGTGCAATGTTTGAATTGTATAAAAAGCAACCACCACACTAAAGAAAACACACAACCAATCACCCAAGCAGAATTTCTTGCTTTTTGAAGTTAGTTACCAGTATAAAGCTGAAGTAATTGGGTTTGAGTTCTCTTGTCCCTAGGAGAACAGTTTGCTTGAAAGCAACATTCTGAAATAATAAATTTGTGGAAGAGGACTACTTTTTAGTGCATTTTTTAATTGTTTGGCATAAAATTTCGACATGTATGGACTAGTGATACTATTATATTGTATATTTTCTATTGTATATAGAAAATGGCAATTAAGATGCCTGCTTTGTATAAAAAGTTACTGTAAAAGTGTTTTGAACTGGTAGAAGTTGGAAGGTTGTCCTGCTTTAGTTTACCACTAAATCCAAAATAGTAAATGCAATGCCTAGTTACTGGTTTTGTTTTTTGTTGGGTTTGTTTGGGGTTTTTTTTGATGCACTTGTCATTGCAAAAGAGATCTCTGCTGAACAAGTGCAGTGATAATTTCTCTGCAAGGAAATTAGGTCTTACTGGAAGCAAGATTTATATTAGTGGATATGAATACATATTATTCACATTTCTATTTTAAAGGGAATTATTTTAATATTGCTTGTTGAGAGTGTATGGGCTTGTTGCTAATTCAAATGGTGTGGGATCCCAGATTCATTTTACAGATGCTTGACTTTAATTTGTTTTAGTAATTATGGAGAAAATACTAATTGTTAATCTGTTTCAGAACACCTTTAGATGTATTTATTTTTACTCTTAATGCCTTAGATGAATAGTGTGGTAGTATTTATGTAAAACAATTTAAGCCAGAATGGTTTTTGAAGATGAATGTTACCTGGGATAGACTGAGACAGTATGAATTAATTCATATTTTCTGTATTAAAAACAAACCCCAAAGTTCTCATTTTCTTTAAGAAGCATCTCATATGGGTCGTTGAGAGGAATATTCTGGAAGTCTTCAGGTGTGGTCTCTTGTTCTTGATATCTAGAGGGAGAGACAGGAAAAAGGGCTAAAATAAAAATTGTATTGTAAAAGCGGACCTGTAGAATTGCATAAAAGGTTAACTTTTTTAATAGGGGTAGAATGTTTAGAAGAGCCAGGTATTGTTTTGAAAATAAGTCTTACTGAAAGTTTTTGACACTTAGGAAAATCTTGGCTAGTATCTGCCAATATATAAATATCATTATATTTACTAATGCAGAAGAGGTGTTTTAAATTATATTAATGTAATCTTTTTTTCTGTGGCAGAGGGAAAAGGAGCAGTTCCGCAAACTGTTTATTGGGGGCTTAAGCTTTGAAACCACAGAAGAAAGCTTGAGGAGTTACTATGAGCAATGGGGAAAGCTTACAGACTGTGTGGTAAGTTTAGCGTACTAATACGTACCAATGGCATGGAATATATAGGAATTTTAGATGGGGAGTTTGTTTTGTGGTTAACTTAGAGAAGACAGAATATTAAATTTTAATTGTACAGTTGGTTTATACACAGTTCAGTCCATTGTAGCAATGCATACATTTTTCCCTTGCAAATTTGACAGAGTTAGGGAGCATTCACAGTGTTTTCTGTAAAATGCTCCCAGATTATCTATAACCACTGATGTCAACAGTTCAACTGTGGTATCATTGGCTGTAGTGCATTAGGAAGTGCTTATACAGAGCGCTATTATATCTCTGTGGTTGGTAACATTTGGCAAAAAGCTGATATTGTGGTAAGTAGTAAGCAGCCTCAGTAAAGCTGGAAAAGGATGTCTGTCTCTGTGGTGTTTTCACAGAGCCATTAAGGTTAGCGGAAACCATTTAGGTCATCTACTGTTAACCCAGCACTGACAAGTTCATCACTAAACCATGTCCTTGAGCGCCACATCTGTGTGTGTCTTTTAAGTACCGACAGGGATGGTGGCTCTGCTAGACGTTCTCTGCTGAGTTTGTCTTGGGAGTAGTAAATATATATATTACATAACACAGATTTAAAGTGTGTGGTCTTCCTGAAGCTTAAAAGAAATTATGTGTATGATTTTTTTTTTTTTTTTGCAAAAGCAAACATAAATATAAATGCACCTCACTGATCTAGCAGCATTTCTGAGTTAACTGAGTCCTGGAGGACAACAGTGGTTTAAATTTCTTTGATCCCAAGCAGTGCCATCCATGTATTAAATCAGCAGTCTGCTACTTCACTATAATTGTGTTTTGAAATCAAATCAAGGAAAATGTAAGTTAAGCTTACACAGTTACTCCAAATACTGTTAGCAAAAAGCTTAACATGAGACAGGTATAAATGGTTTAAATGTGTTTATTGGTTTTAGGTAATGAGGGATCCTGCAAGCAAAAGATCAAGGGGGTTTGGTTTTGTAACATTCTCTTCCATGGCTGAAGTTGATGCAGCTATGGCTGCAAGACCTCACACGATTGATGGGAGGGTGGTTGAGCCTAAGAGAGCTGTGGCCAGAGAGGTAAGTATGGCTTTGAAAGCAGATGCTTCTCATGCTTTGAAAAATACCTGTTTTGGTCAGACACTTTGTTTTTGTTTGAAATTGCCTGGGTTATATTACCTAATTAAAGGCCAAAGTTGGGGCACTGTTTCCCACACTTCTGGTCTCTTACATAAATGTCTGTTATTACAGTGAATTATTAGGTTATTCTGGTTGTGGAATTATATCTGCAAGGGACACATCTGGGGTTTGAAAACAGTGTTGTAGAAAACATGTTGAATACTGTAATTATGCAAAGTAACTCTTCTCTGGAATGGTTACAGTTACTAAGGCTCAAATTAATAAACTCCTGTCAGTCTCTGTGACTCTTCCAAGATGATCTTGGGGTATTTCTAAGAGGTATATAAAAACAGAGAATGTAGTGGGGAAACTTTTTTCCAGTGGTGATGTCCAGAATCATCTGTGGATTTGTGCTGATTTTAGCCCCAGGCATACTTGATTTCAGTTTCAGGGTACGAATTAGGGGTATGTATACAGGAACAAGGTGAACCTGTAAGCCAGGTTACTGTGGCACAGAGGCACTTGAGGAGCAAGTGTGGATTATAAGGCAAGTTCTGTTCACCACATGGGAGCTCTGGGAGGCTTTACCAGATTAAGGTTGGACCAAGGTGTTTAATATATTTGAACTGATAAATTGGAATTGAATGAGCTGTCCCAAAGGTATGGGGAAATGGAAATTGTAATCACAGGTACCCCTGTTAGCTACCCCAGTTTTCTTTCCATTCTCTGCAGAATGTAGGGTTGGTTAGCATTTTTAAAAAAGTAGTTGCAGCAGCACGTGTGCATACTGTCTGAAGGGGTTAAAATGCATATCCTGAACTCGGTGAGGTTGAAGGACCTTGATACAAGTGGAATGTGTATTGATGCTGTTGGGGAATTGGGCAGAAGAAGCTGATGCATCTTTGTTTAAACAATTACAAGAATCATGCTCTAACTTAACTTACTAAATACTTGCAGTTCTTTCAAATGGGTGATGTGTGTTTTTTTTCAGTGCTTTTAAGGCTTTGACATAAAGAGGAGAGGTAAAACCTCCAAGTAACCCTGTGTTACTTCCCTCCCAGAAGGCCCCCTACACAATCTTTCAAGGCTGTGACTCATAAAAGGGCTGTCCCTCTGTGCTTGAAAAATCCTAGTTTATCTGAATTCTATTCCTGAAATCCTAGCAAAATAGTGCTTTGCCAAATTGTTTTTCTTTGTGCTAATTTAAAGAGTTCTTTTAAACAGGAATCTGGAAAACCTGGTGCTCATGTTACTGTGAAAAAACTATTTGTTGGTGGTATTAAAGAAGACACTGAAGAGCACCACCTTCGTGACTACTTTGAGGAATATGGAAAAATTGACACTATTGAAATCATTACTGATAGACAGTCTGGTAAAAAGAGAGGGTTTGGATTTGTTACATTTGATGACCATGATCCTGTGGATAAAATTGTATGTAAGTAATTTCACTCTTTCCTTTGATAATATTAATTCTTGCAGCCTTGGTGGTTTTGTAAAGCTAAACTTACAGATACTGGGATTAGTTGTGTGCCTGTATATTTGCTACGTCATAGGTTGCTGAATTGCGTGGGAACGTGTATTTCAAATAAGTACTGTCATCTTTGTTTAAAAATCATTTGGCATTTTGTGTTCTTCCATATTATTCAGAATGTGTATGGATTGGAAGTCTGATATCTGACTTGTTGCCAGTTAAATGCTGATAGCCTCTTACTTTGTATGGTTACAGTGCAGAAGTACCACACCATCAATGGCCATAACGCAGAAGTAAGGAAAGCTCTCTCTAGACAGGAAATGCAGGAGGTTCAAAATTCTAGGAGTGGGAGAGGAGGTAATTACAAGTAATGGTTAATGGTTTGTGGTTGATTTTTCTGTTCACTTTCCACAATCTTGCTACTTACAAGTGTTGAACTGTTACAGGGAACTTCGGTTTTGGTGATGCTCGTGGAGGTGGTGGCAACTTTGGTCCAGGACCTGGCAGCAATTTCAGAGGGGGAGCCGGTAAGACAGGCATGTTTGTAGCATTTACATTTTTTACTTTATTAATACTGTCTTTCTGGTTCTGGATAACTTTGTATGCTCTAGTGCTGTTTAATTTAAATGCAGCTGTAGCAGTTGAAATAATTTTTGGGAAAAGTAATTCGCAAATGAAGTTGTGTTTTGGTTTTTTTGTTTTGGTTGTGGTGTGGTTTTGTTTTGTTTTGTTTTTTTTAGCTTTTATTGAAAGCCAAAAGTGACCTAAACTGAATAACTTGTTAACATCAGAGATTCTCTGATTCTGTGCAGTACTTGCCTGACCTTTTAAAACTGGGTACTGTACAAATGCAAGAAGAGGGAAAATGTAGAGCGATGATTGGATGTTTTTCTGAAGTTAATTGTACATGTTCTTAATTGATAATTTCTGAGATTTAGTTCTTAGGGTCATAAGGGTTTGAGAATTTGATGAGTTTGCTACAGGTAAATTGAAATCCTTTGGGTTTTTTTCTCCCAATAGACGGATATGGAAGTGGCCGTGGATTTGGTGATGGATATAATGGATATGGTGGAGGACCTGGAGGTTAGTTTGCTGTTGTGATGATGTATTTTTCTCTTGTTAGGGAACACTGCCATGTTTATATTAATCACCTGAGCCATTTTCTTGGCTTTAAAAAGCATACGTGGTTCTTGGCTTATGTCAAACTTCCATATGGCAAACTATATGGTTATTCCTTGCACAACCATTCTTTTCTTTAAGATAGGAGTGGGTCTTAAATTTCTTGAAAAATGAAGATTTTAATTAAGCCTTTCAGTTGAGGTCTTTAGGCATCTGAGTGGTGGGGTTTGGTCACAGTTCAGTTAGGGTGGGAGTCGGTATGTGCTTTAAAAAATTTCATAGAAATTTCTTTACAAAACTACCTTTTTCTTTCTCTTTGTTCTTCTAAACAGAAAAAATATACTTAGTTTGTGTATCATTTGAGTGCCCTCTATATTGAAAAGTTCATTTAAAGGGATTATGTTGTCACAGGTGGCAACTTTGGTGGCAGTCCTGGTTATGGAGGAGGAAGAGGAGGTTATGGTGGAGGAGGACCTGGATATGGCAACCAGGGTGGGGGCTATGGAGGTGGTTATGACAACTATGGAGGAGGTAATATTTGGGCTTAAAATGTTCAAGCATTTCAGTTACTGCAAGTCACTTGAGGCTGGGGGGGGAGGGGTGTTTGTAAATGTTGCCTAAGGAAGCTGTTGTTTTTCACGTAGTAGGAAATAAAATGAAAACACTGTTTGGTGCATGCACTGCTGGAATACCTATGTGATTTTGCACTTTATTTAGAATTTCTATAATGAGGTAGCTTTGAGTGTTTGTATCCATTTTAGCTCATCTAGGTATTTCCACTTTTGTGTTGATAATACAGGCAATTATGGAAGTGGAAACTATAATGATTTTGGGAACTACAACCAACAACCTTCAAATTATGGTCCGATGAAGAGTGGAAATTTTGGTGGCAGCAGGAACATGGGTGGACCATATGGTGGAGGTACTGTATATGTCCTGACTTTCCTTGTAGCCGGAGTGGGTGGGCTTCTAGATCTTTGGGGAAATAGAAGAGAAGACAAGACATGGGGTAACTGTTTTAAACTAAAAAAAATGTTAGACTGAGATCAGATATTAGGAAAAACTTCATTGTGAGGGTGATGAGGCACTGGAACAGGTTGCTCAGAGGGTGGTGTGAGTGCCCCATCCCTTGCAGTTTTCAAGGCAGGGTTAGATGGGGCTTTAAGCATTGTAGTCTAGTGAAAGATATCCCTGCCCATGGCAGAGGGGTTGGAACTAGATGACCTTGAAAGGTCCCTTCCAACCCAGGTCATTCTGTATGATTCCAAGATGGATATGGTAGAAATTGGATAACTTCTGCAACAGATGGACTGCAGTGCCTGTGTTCTTTCTGCAAGTTGGCTTCAGTGTCTCATCTTGAGATTGTAAAGCTTGTCTCAGGGAAAATTAATTATTTTTAAGCAATTATAAACTAAGTTTTTCCACAGTGTTTTGCAATTTCAAGTTGAAAGATTTTATTTCATGTTCTTTGCTGTCAGCTCACACTATTTGTGGAGAGTTTAATTACTTAATCTCTAGCATATTTGCTGGGATTTCTTTTTATCCTTCTTTTGTGTCATTTTTTTCTGACACTTCTGCTTTTTGTTGTCTGAATGTTACTTAATATGGACTATAAAGCTTGTGAAATGGAAACTGAAACATGAAGCCCTTTCTTGTAAGGTTTATCATGCAAACAAAGTCAGCCCTCACAGGCTCAATCCAGCACAGTGCATCAAATTACGTGTGGCAGTGTTGAATATTCTAAGATTTCAGCAGGTAGTTGCTTCCTGTGGCACTCCTTGGAGGTTATTTAGAGGAAGACAGTGAAATGTTAGAAGTCTTTGTTGTATATGCTGTTGCTGGAAGTAAAGCAGATGTTACTCTTCGTTCAGTCAAGCTTTGGTTGATTGTTCCAGTCAAAAACATTCCTAGATTAAAAAAGTGTTGTGATGGGACCATTCTGTTTCTTGTTCTGCAATTGCAGGAAACTATGGTCCAGGGGGCAGTGGAGGAAGTGGTGGATATGGAGGGAGGAGCCGTTACTGAGTTTCTTCAAGCATGCCATGGGTAAGTATGTTTATAAGTGTTAAAATTGCAGTGATTCTTGAGAGTAGCTGCAGGAGTTAAAAGCTTTTTAGGATATTATCTTTCCTTTAAAAAATGGTTAGATGAATAATTTCATAACCTATTTTTTTACTCTTTACTTCTGTTGAAACAGGCTTCACTGTATAAATAGGAGAGGATGAGAGCCCAGAGGTAACAGAACAGCTTCAGGTTATCGAAATAACAATGTTAAGGAAACACTTATCTCAGTCATGCATAAATATGCAGTGATATGGCAGAAGACACCAGAGCAGATGCAGAGAGCCATTTTGTGAATGGATTTGGATTATTTAATAACATTACCTTACTGTGGAGGAAGGATTGTAAAAATGCCTTTGAGACAGTTTCTTAGCTTTTTAATTGTTGTTTCTTTCTAGTGGTCTTTGTAAGTGTAGAAGCATTCCTTTGATAATGTTAAATTTGTAAGTTTCAGGTGACATGTGAAACCTTTTTTAAGATTTTTCTCAAAGTTTTGAAAAGCTTTTAGCCAGGATCATGGTGTAATAAGACATAACGTTTTCCTTTTAAAAATTTAAGTGCGTGTGTAGAGTTAAGAAGCTGTTGTACATTTATGATTTTAATAAAATAATTCTAAAGGAAATATTGTGTAATTTTAGATTTTTTTTTTTAATACTGTAAAATAAGGCAAGGAGTGGGTAGTATAAGGTCCCACAAATAATACAAAGCTATTGTTGTACGTGTAAAATTTAATGCTGGTGAGAAAAAAGTATGTTGTCTGTAAATTACCAGGTTTAAAATATCTAGGTAACTTAAGGGGTATCTCTGCAAGGAGAAACACCTTTTTAGATTTTTTAGATGCTGCTTCTTCAATGGCAAGGAAAGGAAATACCCCCAGCAAGGTACTCTTCCAGGGATGCAGGTCTAGTACAAGAGAACTCTTGAAAACGTCACTAAAAGTTCAGCCAGTCTTAAAAAGCTGTGCTGTATCTCTGCAAAGCTTTAACTACGGTAGATTGTTTATAAGGATGGCAACGAAGGCTGAGGGTGTAGAGCAAAATAGTTCTAAGCTTCAGTTAAACTTCTTTAGGTAAGATCTTATTTACTTTTCCTTTCTTAATGTTTCAAAACCAAGAAACTAATAATGTATGACAGTATTCTTTCAGTATAGTGATTATCGTTATGTAGTTTAACATAGCAATCAATTGAGTTAACAATTACAAATTGAAAAGAAACTTGTGAATCCTGTTTTCTTGTATTACTAAATTTTTTTACAAAAAAAAATTGTTAATTTCAGCTACTTAACATATTTTTTTCCTACTGGAATCTAGCTATGATATGAACCCTGGACAAGCATAGACTGCTGCCACTGTACACTGCTACAGTTGAACAAATGAGACCTGCAAGTGTCCATTAGTAAAGCTTTGCAAGGGTTCCATCCCTGGTGTTGGTAGTTAAAATGGTAGGTCACAAGTTAATTAAATCATACAACTTTATTTTTGCATCCTGCAACATTTTCTTTTTTCTTGGGAGTCTATGCATTATGGTGGTTGCAAGGTAATGCAATGAAGGTAGTTCTGTGCTGTTGAAAATGAACTATGTTGTTATGTGTCTTGTCTGCTGTAATCTATTTTATATAACACATTTCATCCTGAAGGTTCCCAAGTAACTGTAGACTGTTTACGTGTAAGGAAAAATTGCACCACAGAATACATCTGCCTCTGTGAAGGAATGTGTCGTCCATTCTTTTAACAACTGCATAAGCAGTTCTTTAGGAGGGGAAGTGAAAACTTCAAATGAAACTGCAGGTGGTATTTCATAAGTGTACAATGTATTTATGTAATTTGGAATTTGGCTAGAATGTTGAGGTTTCCACCATTTTTTATAGTTCTTGCAGCTAACAAACCTTAGTGCCAAATTTAGTCAGCCTTACTCTCACTGCATTGAATGTTTGCACCTCAAATTAATGGAAATTTATCAAGTAATGAATGAGTTACTCAGAGTAAGAGTGGCATACTCTACTAGATTTGGTTTTTAAATAAAAATCAACAAAACCTACCAAAAAAAAAAGGCAACCAAAAATGCCTTCATTTCAAAGTTCATTGCCTTTAAAAGGCTACCCATTGAAGAACGTGGACTCAGCTAACAAAAGTCCTGTTCCTTTTGTGTTAGACACACCAGTGAACTGCTTATACTTATTTTTTTTAAAAATGGCTGAAGTTCCCCTATTGGTAATTTGGTTTAGACATATGTGATAAACATCTTCAGATACACTTTTTTTTTCTTTGGCAGGAAGGTGCCATGCTGCAGGTAACTAATGAAGAAGTGGTCAACCACAGAAACGCTTCAAGAAATAAGAAATTCTGTATCATCAGAAAATAGTTGTTTTTGCTGCCTTCATTAAAAATCTAGAGGTTAAATGAATACTGATAAAACATCACAATTAGTACAGCTCCCTGTAATGATGGGTTTTTTAAATTATAGTAATAATGTCTTGTAAACCTTTCGAATAAAATTCAGATTCGTTAGGAGAAACAAATCACTAATGTTAAAATAGCAAGCATTCTGTGAGTAGAAAGTTTAACTACATATATTTATAACTTTCATAGCTTTAAAATAAAGTATTTTTATACCAAAGTAGTTCTAGTGTAATGCTTAATAAAAAATTAGTGTGTATCTAACATTAAATAATGTTTATGTTTAGACCCTTTCATGATTTGAAACATTCCATTTTGAGGTGAATTTAAAAATCAGTTTGACAAGTGTGTTCATGGAACTTGTTTCTCTGACCATAGGCATCTGTTCTCTGTTGGGAGAAACAGTGCTGCAAATTTAAAGTGCTGATGTCTTTGCTGTTGGACACAAGTGCCTAAAAGTAGCTTTTTTTGGCTGTGTTTTATATTATCTCATACTTTCCTGTTAATGAAACTAATGACCTAAGTCAGTTTGTCAGATTGCAATAGGACAAGAGCTTTATTCTTTTCATCTCTAAAGAGCTTTAAGTGTGAACAAAGACAGACTGACTGAAATGTAGAGTTCCTGCTGTACAAAACTGTATTACCAATAGGTGCATCTGGGGGCGGAAAAAATTACCAAAACAAAAAATCCCAAACCAAACAAAACCACTAAAACACGAAGTGTGAGCTTGGGAAAGCTTCAGAAGTGTATTTAAGGGAAGGTGTCTTGAGGTTATACTGTTTTAACCACTTATCTTCATACATGGTTTATTCAAACTTGAAATTTATATACTTTGGCAGAATCGTCATGACTTTAACCTTTATAATACTGTTTAAGGATTCACGTACAATTCTTTTCTGTTTCTTAAGTTAAATTTTGAAGTATTTGCATAGGTAACCGGTGGGCTGCAACGGAAGCAGAACATGAAGACGCACAAACCTGCTTTACTTTCTTCTTTCCAACAGAATGACCAGATCATAAGGAATTTGCCTTCTTTCCTATAACTTAGATGTAGTTGATGGAAGTTTTTTCTTTCAGTTGCCAAGTCCACATTCATATACCATTTAAAAAAACAAAACTACTTCAAAGGGCAGTAATTATTTTTCTATTTGAGATGCTACTTCAGTAGTTTTGCAATAAGGTTTAAAATTTATTCAAGTGTATTTTCCATAATAAGGATGTTCTTATTTTGATCAGTTGGCAGTGGGGGAAGGCAGTGTATAGGGGGACAGCGCTGTGCAAGAATGAAGTTACTGGATATTTTAACGGCTTGAAAACCTGGTGTATTTAAATTTCCTTATGTTCTTTTCTCTTGGTATGGTCTTAAAGAGTTACGGCAAGTGACAGTCACAAAGTTCAGCAGTGAATGTGGTGAGAGAAGTCACAGTTTTGAGTCAGCCTGATACTGGAAGTTAGCAACTTCAAATAAAAACAGTATTGTGTGGTCAATTACTGGTCATCAATTTGTAGACAATGTATTCTTACTTGATATAAGTTGTGTTTTGTCACTAACAGACTTTGTTTTCCAAGTAAGGGTAACAGTATTTCTAAGTGCTAACAGTTGAGGATCAGGTTGTCCTTACTAGGTCCAGCTTTCCCCCAGTGAACACTGTGCAGCAAACTGAGGGAAGAAGGAAAAACAACATAACTGGTTGATAAACTGGTATGTGAGCCAAAGGACACCCAAAAATAGAGTGTATGACTTGTATTTATAAAGTGATGGTGAAAAGAGGAAAGAGGTCAGTAGTAGGGTTCTGGCCACTCAGACTTTATTTACAAAGAAAGCTGAATTTTACTCACTTCTGTTGTGCTGCAGGTGCTGAAAAGTATTTAGGAAGACGCAAACAATTGCTTTTAATACTGTAAAATGGACAGGACTTGAACTTTGTTATGTGTGGGAAAGAAGACTGTATTCTTTTAGTTTGATGGTGAATGTACATGATACCTTGGGGATGAAATCGTATCACTTCTGGGGAAGAGAACTCAAGCCCCAGAAATGGATCTGAATTTTCAAACAGTTGTCAGCCGAGTTTGTTTTGGCAGCTTGACCTCACTGGTAGAGGATAAATTGCTGGGAACATATTGGGGCTGTACATTCCCTGTAGGTTTAGTGTTTCTGTTTTTGAAGCAGTGTGTGATGCAAGTGAAACCCCATAGTACTGCTGTTAGTTCTTTTCCACGTAAGGGAGATGGCTGTTTCTCTTCAGCCATGTTTATTCAGCCATCCATTCAGTGGATCTAGGAATGTATAGCAGTGTTATATGGAAGGGTTTACCTGGGTAATAATGATCCATTTTTCCAGAAGTACTGTCCCTTTTTAACAGTCGTGTTCTTGCTTTGCAGCTACTGTTGGTTTGTGTTGCACAGAAATTTTGTCAGTTAACTCCAGTTAATGGAGCAAGAACTGGTTTGTTTATCAGCAGTAAAATTAACAGTGTAAAAATAGCTGTGTGACTTGCCTGACAGTGCTATGAACATACTAGGTCAACAGTGTTTGGGGACCTTGTAGTTAAAAACTAGCTTGCGTGACCTCCCATGCTGCTTCACTGTATGAGAAAGGGTGACTGGGGGAAAGTCCTAGAAAATTGCTGTTACCAGCACTCTTCTCCTTCCCCCCCCCTCCCCCCCCCCCATTTGTTTTGGCATTCTTGTATGAAAATGGGTGGCTTATGGACTTCATGGAGTTCTAGTAGCTGTGCAGCAGGTATCAAGTTGCAGTACTTTATGGGTACACTACAGTAATAAGATTTCACATGGTTACATCTGCCATCTCTATTTGGTTTACTTAATAAACAGTTTTTCACTACACTGTGGTGCTGAGTGTCTTGTTGCCTCATTTATAGGTCTCTGCCTCTTCTGTCCTCGAGATTCTTGTTAGAATAGAACTGTACTGACTCCCAGAGAATGAACAAATGTGTGTGTGCTTAGGGACAAAGACTGACAAGTTGATACTCATGAAGTTGCTTTGTTCTTTATTTTGTCATTGAAGTTTGTTCTTCTGGTTCCCCCATCTAAAACTAGATTGTAAGCTCTGGAGCAGGAACAGCCTTAGCTTGTAAGAAAGCCAAATCTACTGAATAAAACCTAAAACATGAATTTAAGCTGCACTTCAGTGCAGTGCTGTAGTGGTCATTCAAAGTGTCTGTAGTGTTTCAGCAGAGTGCTGTGTTCTGGGAGGGCTTGTTCACAGGATCTATGAGAGTGTTCAGCCTTATATTTCAAGAAAGATCCTATGGGTGTTGCAGTTTAATAAAGGACTTGGCTTGCGTTTGTTGCTGGTGGGTGTTCCTCCAGAACAGGTATGGATCTAAGAGCAGCCAGCAAGTAATGCTCCATAGTGCATGTTGCTGCCATCAGTAATGGGAATGTAGTATGTGTGCATGGTGATGTCCCCACCACCCAGTGTTTTTCCTTTATACTTAATCTTCCCTCACGTCTTGCAGATAACCTCTTATTTAACATAAAAATGTAGTTTACCACTGAAGTGTTACAGACTACTTAAAAGCTTTACCATGGGAACAGTATTTTAATGAACAGTCCCACTTCAGTCTTTGTTTTTTGTTGTCAACAGCTATGTTTACAATCATCAGTTTTGTGGTTTCCTAGCTATGTTTTTAAAAAGTGTTTTCATTCTAACTTCAGAGACTTATGTTTCAACATTGTAGTAGTAAGGTAGGACACAGCCATAATGGCTTTGTCACATCTGGCTCCAGAGTAGGTTTCATACCACGTGTCTTTTCACAGTAAAGTTCCTGGTTTGCATGCTTGGGATTTTGATTTTGTGAAAATCTTGATCTGTCAGTAATGATGCTAAGCCAGACTTCAGTCAGGTGTTACCCACATTTTACAACTATTTCAGTAACAACTTGTTTTTGATCAGTCCTGTTTACCTGGAAAGCTCAACTCTACAATGTCTCCATTTTGTATAGAGGTTGCAATTACAGACTAAGGCCAGTACATGAAGTGTATTAAAAGCTTCAGGCTGTCTAGCTGAATTGCACACATCATTTAATGACATGGAACTGTAAGGTATAGCCAAGACCAGGCAGTGTTTGTGGATTTTTTGTTTGCCTTTTGTTTTTGATTGTGTTTGGTATTTTTCTTTAAATACAGCCTAGTGGCAGAAAGGGAAGACACTGCAAGAGCTTTTAGGTGAAATACGAGAGTCTACTCCAACTCAGAACACGACATTGGTCTACCTACAGTTTTGTCCTGTGGGCAGGTAGCTGATGGTTTGAAAAAATGTACAGCCAGACCTAATGCTCATTGTATCATCAGTACTGCTGCAGTCCACCCAAAATTAGTATTTCAGCTATGAGATTTTTGTAGGGGTAGAGTTGCTTGTTGGGTTCTGAGGAATTGATCAACTTGATTACATCAAAACAACACATCAACAATTGATTACATCAACTTTATTTCTTTAAAGTTACTGAACAAAAATGACAGTTGAATTAGCTGAGGCATTTCATAATCCTTTACAATCTTCAAATTTACACATAATGGGGTTGGGGCTGATGTCTTAAATGGAACAGGTGGAGTAAGCTGCTTTCCGTTAGGATTGTGTTCTGAAAGGGTTACAGTATGCTTTATTTTTGGCATGTGCCAAAATTTAACCATGTAGCTGTTTCCCAGCTAGGTATATGCAATACTCCATTTGCAGCTGGCCTTACAAAAATCCACAGAGCTCACTTGCCACTGCTACTGAAGGAGTGGGCACCAAAAAGTTTAGGCTTTACTTTTTTTTTCCTCCCATGTGAGGCCCTAAAGGCCCAAGAAATACTTGGCTTTCTGGATTTCTCAGTTAATGAGCCTGATCCAGTATCTGTCAGAATTTATGCACATGGGCAGTGAAGTAGGGTTAAGGACCTGGTCCTGCAAAGGGTAAGCGCATGGACTTTAAAAATGCTTATTATGTCATTTAATTGATTATGACCATGCTGACTTAAATATGTACTTCCTTTTTCCCCTGCAACTAGAAATAAAGTTCACAATTCATCATATGTATCTGATACCTCTTGCATGTTTTGGTTGAAGTTTGTGATGTAGCTAGTAGACAAATCCTATGTGAATACCAGTTAGGATACATGTGTCTCTCGCGCGTAACCAACAGCAAGAAATTGCATGGCCTCAGTAATGAGACTTTTCTGCTATGAATTTACACTTACCAGCTTGAGGCTGTGCTGAAACCGATAACGAACACATGCACACATTTATTTAAAGAAATCTTTTAACAGAAAATGCTGAGCAAATTGTTCAAACAGGCTGATTTCATTATTGATAATTCAGTGCACTTGACACTATCTTAGTGCTCCCCTTTTAGAAAATGCCATTTGATAGTATCGGTTTTGCTACAGCTAAGTGCAAGCAGCCAGTGTGAGTTACATGCTAGTGGCTGTTCGTCTCTTCAGAAGGTATAATTTGGCATTTAAGCTTGTATTGCTTGTATGTGTAGTTCTTACGTGTTTGGTGCAAGTGATTTTTTTAACATACCTGAATGTAAATTTGCTCCATTGTCATCATGCCACGATCAATGAGAACTTTTTTAATACTGGCTTTATGTGTTTTAGTTATAAAACAAATAAGTATTTGTTGTTATTTAGACATTAATATTAGTAGTAATTTTCATAATAATATACCTCAACATTCCTTCCTTATCATTCATTATAGGCCTTTTAGGCCATCTCTTTTGCAGACCTTTTACAGGCTGTAAAACAGTAAAGGATAGGATGTTATAAGTTCATGAGTGAATAAAATTTCTCCTTTTTAATAGCACAAATGTCAAACCCAAAACTTCTTCATTTGGAGCACTATCAGAGTGTAACATCATAATTACAAGTATAGATAAACAGCAGTTTGGTTCAATTTAGTTTAAAGATTAGGTAAAATATTTATTTTAAAAAATTAAATCTGGAACATTAAAGATACCTTAAAAATACCAGTTAAAAAAGCCAAAGAGAAAAACTCAAGTACTTCTTGATGAAGGTATCAAAATGAGCGGAAAAGGGAAGGTACACAACTAAATGTGTAACAGTCACTAAGAAACAAAACAGGAACTCATTCACCATTGGTCATTTTCGTGGAAGAAAGCTGAGAATGATTCAATTGCAGAGGATGCAGGTAAGACAATATTGAATCAGACACAATTTTCAGCATCTATTTGCAGATTGACTGTATGAGTTGTAAAATTAAGTGGTAGATTATCTTTGCTTGGAGTTATGATGGTGAAAGTAGTGAGGAAAAATGCAGTACTGTCCCGGGTTGCTCTCCTCAAAGGAAAACTAGGAAAATCAGAGCCATTGTGAATAAATGCAAAGCATGCAGTTATCTCTCGAGACTATGTAAATCCACAGCGAATTTAAGTTGAAGATGCACTAAAACTATAATTTTTCTTTCAGTGCTAGAGAATAAAATAAGTTCATTTTCTGTATGAAGAGTCAAGTACACAAGACTAAAACATTTTTCGTGCACATGTAACATTGATCTAAAGTTGACTTATGCCAGGATGTTCTCCCCTCTGCCCCCATTACCAGTAACTACATTCTAGTTTTAACATAGGTCTATAAAGCTACACTGATGGTCTAGCTCCTTTAATTGTAACTAAAACTAAACAGATTTCCTCATCCAAAAGCCTCAGCTCATAGACTTTCTAACAGATCGCGGTTGGGTTTGGCAGACCCTTGAACATAGTGTTTGTCCTCAAGCGTAGTTGTTTCTGTTTGAACTGCTGTAATCACTGACCTTTAGTCTTCACACAAGCTTTCAGGCAAAATAAAGGTGATTTTGGTGATCTCAGTCATCTTATTTTTGTTTCTTCTCTTTTCTGTTACCTTGTTTCTGTTCAGATTTGACCAAGTGCTTGGGAATTATGAGAACACTACCATTGCTAGTGCAATGAATGACATACTGGTGTGGGTTAACAGGTCTGCCCTGGTCATCCCTCAATCTACTGAAAATGTCGTGGTACAAGTTGTTTAATTTTTGCTTTATCTGGTTGATTGATTTGCTACACTGGGAGTGCTCCTTTTTAAGGCTCTCCTTTTGTGTTTGGAGATTACACACATCTTCTTCCAAGTTAAGAATTGCATTCAGTTTGCGTTTACGACATTTTTGGGCAGCTACTTTGTTTTTTCCTCTTCGTCTGATGTCACGTAGAAGTGATACCTGAGTTTCTGTCAGCTGGTTCTTTGCTAGCAATGTGTTGAAAGAGTCGACGGACATGCTCACAATTTCATCGTCTGAAAACGGTATTCTCAGAGCTTTTGCACTACATTCATCTCTGCTCCGGTTTGTAGCAGTAGAATTATGGCACCTATCGTTTACTTTGTTTGATTTCTTCATCCACATCTGTTGATGAGGCTGTGGAGTGGATGCTGCTTGACTTGGCAGCTGAGTGTAAGTGTGATTATGAAGAAACTGTGGAAGCATGGTTTCTGTAGAACACTCTGTATCACCTGGATATTCCACAAGGCTGTGTTTAGTGTTTTCTTGGCAGTGGCCACCAACAGCTCCTAAGCCATGTGAAGGAGCAGATTTAACACTACTGCTGTACCCAACAGCATCTTCACAGCAGACTGAGTAAGAGGTGGTGCTGTGATTTGAATTCAAAGATAGTCCTGAATCTGAGCCAGGCTCTTCAAAGATCTGAGAAACTTCTATAGGACTAAAGCCTTCCTCCAAAGCCAAAGACATGAGTTTAATTTCATCAAAATTATCATCATGGGCTGTTAGATTTCTAAGGTCAGCAGCTGAGAACAGCCCTGTCAAATTTGACCCATGAAATAGTGATTCTGGATTTGTGGTATCAGAGCTTGATTGAGGAAAAAACTCTTGCCTTTGTAAGTGTCTTGGTTTTGATTGAGTGGGGTAGTCTGTTCTTAGTAGCATTGCATCAGGAGGACTCAAACTGTTGTGAAATGTCTGGGTCAAATTTATATTGTGGTGTGAGGGTGATGGGTCTTGACCTCTACTAGAAGTAGCAACTTGTGGATCTTCCAGTAAGTTCACCTAAAAGATGAAGGGGGAAAAAAATGGAATCTTTCACAAAATGAATGCTTCTACAGCCCTCACCTACACAGTCATGATCAATTTGTTCTTTAATATTCCACTATTTGATTCTATTAAAGCCAAATTTTTGTATGTTAAACTCTTAGCTATTTGGAATGCTGTTTCCCATCTGTACAAAGCATAATCTGTATTGGCATATGGCAAAAGGAAGCAGGAAGGGTGCAGTAGAAAAGTGACTGAAGGAATGGGAGAAGTACTTGCAAAGGACAGTGTGGGACTGATGAGGGTTGAGAGGTAAACATGGGACTGTTGCCACATGTACAAACTATAGCCTGTGTGTTCTGTCTGATCTGGTCTAAGAAAAAGGTCCTTCTAAGGGTTCATTACCCTTCCCTAGTAGTGGTATTGATGATTCAAGGGTGAGCTGGTTCAAGGTGCTAAAGAAAATGAACTTTTTAAAGAAGATAAATAGCTCATCTGCAGAAGTGAGGACAGTGGTGATGAAAAGAGGAGTGGAAGCCAGGAACATTAAGACTGTGCTGTCACAGTTTCACTGCTTATTTTACAATTTATCAAGTTTTTGGGGCTGTGAGGTGCCACATTTGGTTTAGTTCCACTTAACTGAGGTCTACTGAATCCAAAACTAAGCTGAACTTCTTTCTAATCAGTTTGGAGGTAACATCATCCCCCACCAAATCACATCTTTTGTGGATGTCTTGACTTTAAATTACTACTCAGGGTTTTTTTTACAAAACCAAAGCTGATACATGATCTGTCGGCCCTGATGTCCAAACAATAAACTGGACTGGTAATGCTGCAGTAGCACTAAGGCCCACCTTTTGTGGACCTGAGTTACAGTTGCTGGGTCTTAGAAGCACAAAGCCACTGTCCAAGATTATGTTGGGTGCTTGTTGACAAGCAGAGTAGTCAGAAAATAGATGGATACAAAGTACTTGAAAAGGTAAATACATCAAGTAAGAAGTGTATAGGATTCCTCCATAGTTGAGTGTCCTCACCGTGTCTCAGGAAAGGACTTTCTGATTGCATTCAGCAAACAGACTATGTAAAAAGCACTTTCCACAGGGAAGGAATGAAGTACCTAAGGACCAGAACATCTTAAGTTCTCTATTATGCTTACTGGGAGCTCAGGTAACAGAAGAAGGTCTTGCCTTATTTCTCCTAGGGAGTTGCCTTGTACTAGACCACCTGCAGTGGTCTCTAGTCTGAGATAGAGATGCTATTTTCAACTAATCCCTTAAAAAGAATGATTCTTAGCAGTCAGCTATTAAAAAATACCACTCGCTGTAAAGACTTGATACTTGGAAGAAACAATCAATCCATATTCAACAGATAGATTGTCACAAGATGGCAGTGCATTAATAATGTTAAATAAAATATGCAACTGTGTTTTGTAATAGCTGCATAAAGGCTACAGCCAAATTCCTTTCAAATTATGAGGAGGATGGAGAAAATTAAACTGATGAACTTCTACATCTGGTTAGTGTGCAATCCATTTCCAGAGCTGAACAGAAGAGGAGGCTAATTTGTGGGCTAGAAGGTACTATCCAACCTAGAGATTCCCAAAACTACATAAGCATGAAGTTACATGGAAAACACTAATAACCCTGGAAGAGGATCCTATGATGGGAAGTATATGTAAGATACCCTTGAAGTATTGCAGAAAAGGAATGTAGGAAGTAGCTTCCTGGTCAATGGTTGCACCTATGAACTGTGGGAGAAGAAGGAGACTTCAATTAAGATAACAACTGTTTTTTGTGAAGATAGGCACACAGAAAGTAAAATACAGTATCAGAGGGCTACAAGATTTTTAAAAAACCCAAAAAACCAAAACACTAAATGGGTTTACTGCTAATGCTGACTGACCTGATTTGCAGTGAAGATGGATCTGTTCTTCTTGAGAGTAGTAACCTTGTAAGCACTTGACCCAATATTTATGACAACTGTAATCTTTCACAAATGCTCAATAGCTGCTACTGTATAATAAATCGGTGTTGCTCTAGAGAAACACAGCTGCTGCATAAATACAAATTGGCATTAGGTTTCAGAAAGGCAACTATTAGTTGAACTGAGTTGTCCAGTAGCTCCATCCAGCTTTGAACACCAGATCACAGTGAAGACACAGCTCTTACACCAGACAAGTTGCTGGGGAAAATTTCTCAAGTAGAGCCAATGAGAGCTGCAGTACAAGGTGGATAGTAGCATCTTTAGCATCCTCAGGTAAGTTTTACTTCATTGATTTGCTAATATATTCCCAGAGTGGGTGGGGACGGCTGTGGTTATTTGATCAGAGTAAGTCATTACCCAGTAATTGCTGACTGTATTCCAATCTACTGGCAATACCTGTATTTTCTCATTTACCTCTAGCATGTTTCCCACCTGCGATGACAGAAGCTGTAAATAGCCCTCTAAGGAGAGAAGGGAATCTCCATGGTTGCAGTTGCTCTGTGACAAAAGAAAAGAGAAACGTGTTGTAAAGCACAGTTATTTTATGTAAAAGGAGGTAAAAAGCAAAGTCTGAGAGGAAAAAGAGCACAGTGCAGTACTGCTGCTGACCCCATCATCAAGTCTTCATCCTGATGGGAGATGACACACTGCTAGAACGAGCAGAACAGCTCCATGGCCTGAGCAACCCTGCTCTGCCCACAACAGCAGAACTGGGCTTTCCTCTGAAGCTGCACCTCCCCACCAGTGCGGAAAAATCAGGTAATTTTTCAAAGCCAAGTTCTCAGGGGAGTGGCCAACAGAGAGGCTGTCAAGACACCTGGATCAGATGTTCTCAGCTCCCACACGGTCTCAAGAAAATTGAGTGCCCTTTTCATTGTAGCTCTCAGAGAGAATAAAACTGAACAGTCCAGGGTCCCAAATATAATTCTGAGCATCAAGCTTAAATAAATGGTGAGAACAGTATAATTTAGCATCCATGTCTCTAGTGTTTGTAGGCAAAAACATCCTTGCCCACAAGCACAACACTTTCACAATGGAGAAAATAAACCCAAATTGAAAAACGGTTAGTTGCAAGTGTTTTCTGTAAACCTGAGAGTATTTCAACTACACAAAAAATAGTGGGGGATTGAGGGAAGGAGGCAATTTTCAAAAAGGTGTACAAGAGCATCATTCACAAAGTATTGTCTGAAGTGACCATTCCTTTCCTGCCCTGGCAGGGGACACTTCAAATTAAAAGAGGAAATAAATTATTCCTTTCAAAACCTTTCACTCCATTGCTTTTCACTACTTTTTATCTTAGTGATAAGTTCTATATCTTCCCTCACTTCCTCTTCAGTTTTCCCTGCTTCCCTTTTTTTCACCATTTACTTGATTTATGTTTTTCTCCTCCTCCTCCCCTTGCAGTTCCAGCTGATCCTCTCCTTGATGTGGACAGCAGTCATCCAAAGGTCCCTGACATGCTTTCAGGTCAACATCCTGAAGACAAATAAAACAGTTCTATTACACAGCATGCTGTCAGAATTAATCTTTAAAATGCACTTTTTTGCTACAGCGATAGCATTCCAAATAAAATATGCACTGAACAGGTCATGTGGATGGACTGTGTAGGCTTTGGGGGCAGAATGAGACCAGTGTCAGTTCAGGGGGGCAGCCCCTACCTCCTGTTCTGGTGCCCAGGCACTGAACCTGTCTGCAGTAGAAATGGACACTGGAAACAAATTCTTCTAAACCAGACAAAGAACCACGATGTGATTTCATGAAAAGTTTGGGCTATCAGTGTCTTTTGAGGTAGTTTCACAACAGCATATCCAAGCCAGATAGATACTCAATGATGGAGTATTAAAATAGGCAATTATATATGGCCAGTTAGCAAAATCCCATGCTTACCTGTATTGTAATAGCAACTCTGTTTCCCATCACTTCCATGTAGACATTACCCATTCTCATTTATCCAAATGATGGAGTTTTTTAATCTCCAGTTATGAAATGGTTCACATTTAGGGGCCTCAGAAGCAATTTTCAGTTTTTATTTTATCTATAGTCATATCATCAGACTTCTTAATTGTTTATTATATAGGGCTGGAGTATTGCTAAAGTAAGAAGTAATCAGTGCTAATTTATATTTTTTAAAAGTGTGTGTTTATATTTTAAAAAAACTTCGATATTTCAGCTTTTACAGGGCAAGTCTGTGTTATTGAAATGCAAACTCAGTGGAATGGCAGCCAGAAAACCAAGTAGCCACTCTGCATTATTTCCATATATCCCCAGCAAAACGTTATGGCAAGTTTTTAACAGCAGCAAACATAATGAGATAGTGTGCAGTTCTAAAATTCTCAGCAAACAATTTACTTTACAGGTTTGTTAAGAAACCATAAACTATATAAAACCTGCAGTTATAATAGTCATCAAAACATATAAAAGTATTTATATTGTTCCTTCATACAAAACACATTAAAAAGTAAATGTAAAAAGTTTAAAAGCAGGACCCTGGAGTAAAATTAAATATAATCTTAAAATAAATGAATATTATTTTCAATTTTGTACATTCTATTTAAATATTTAAAAATGTGAAAACTAATTTTATTTTAAACTAATTTTGTTTGTTGGCTTTCAGTTTTTCTGTACTTTCTTTTCAAGACTGAAAGAGAACTTGAGCTTTATAAACAGCCATTTGTGAAAAACAAATAGATCTACAGGGCACTCATGTGTCACTCTGATGTAAGAGTGAAGAGTTTCCTTCAATGATGCCTAACACAGTTTCTAGTCATTAGAAATGATATTCCAGAACATTATGTCTTCTTTGTCAGCTACAGTTGGAAATGACCAGATGATTTTTTTTATTGCCAAATATGAGAAAACAAATTTACTTGCCTAAAACCATACATGCACACATACAAAACAACAATACCAACAAAACAAACCTCCTAACCAACAGTTTTCTTTATATAGTTGAACAGGAGGAGAGGAAATTTAGTATACAAGACACTGAGGACATGGTAAGTAACTACCTGCAAACACTTAAATGAGTCCAATGGAGCAGATCACAGGCATGAAGTTAGTCCCATACTTATGTGCTTGCAAGATCACAGCTAGTCTTTAATTTTACAGAAAACCAACCTAATACTTGTCCAATTAATGTGACCTGCTGATCATTCTAATTAATAAAATTCATGATCATCAAAAGTGAATAAGAAGTCAAGGAAAACTGCTATTAAAGACCTTAAGCAGCTCCTCTGGAGCCAAGTGGCCTGGAAAGCTGCTACTGTGGCAGAGCATTCAGCTCCTGGATAACACAGCAAATTCATTACTCTACTGGCTGCAGAAGAGGCAAATGCAGGAAATAGTTAGAAATGCGGTATCTATAATGTGATGTCTCAAAAAACCAACTGCAAGCACTGGGTTTGAATACAAAAGGTGTATGAGTCACAACTTGATTCTTCCTTTTAAAATTTCCAGGGAAAAGAAAAGCTCAGGGTAACTTTGCTAAGAACCCATGGTGTGTCCTACAGATCATTCAAAATCCTCACAGTTCAACTTGCTTACAGTGGAAATCTGACTGCAGATGATGCTGGTCTTCTAAAGTCTGCAATGGAGATGGTCCCTCCCCAAACCACTGTGAGGAGAACTGAATTTCTAATGTACCTGATAGGACATCTCCTTTCTGAAAGGGAAACTAAATGCTCCTGAAGCTCATAGAAATTTCTGAAAACTGTTGTGGATTTAATTTCCCCAGGATGTCAAAGATAACTGAATTTTCAGGTCTTTTCTTATTACTATATAAAACTGTTGACTGTTAAGGAGAAGGGGAATATTTCTAACTACAAATTTTGGAACTTATCCGGAGTCTGCATTCATTTTTATACATCTTTTAAGAAAAAAAAAAAGTCTGACTATTTTCTCTACTCTGCCATAGATGGTGTCTACCCTTAGTTTCCAGGCTGAGAGCACCAACCGCACTACAGGATCACAAACCATTTTGCCTAAAGGACTCTTTGGCTTAAGCACAGAATGGAGGTCAGAATCTCCCTCTGATCTTTGCAGAGAGCTCCTGCTGATGTGAATGGAGCAGAGGTGCCAGTGTGGAAGGGAGTGAAGCAGGGTCACACATTTGCAGTCATGGCCATTCCCTGGAGCTTACCAAAGGGAATGTGTCAGCTCTTCTGAGCGAGCTCAATAATGCTGCACTGTGTGGCTCTGAAGATTAGTCTTACTAACACCATTTCTCCCTCTGGCAGATGATATTAAAATATACTCATGGCTGCTCACAGCGATTATTACTGCAAAAAGTTATCCATCCTTTGAAAAAACCTATTTCCACCACTACCAGAACAGTTTCTGAAGGATCCTGGCCCTATAGCCAGCTTTTCACAACAGTGGTGGTATAGATACAGCACATATAAGATATTTCACATCACCAATTTTTACCTATGGGATCATTTCAGCGAGACCCTCTACACAGAAATCAACCAGAACCTTTTCACCTTTGTTTCTCTGTTTTGGCTTTTCATAAAAATCCCCTGGATTACTGATAAAGGCTTATGCTCTGACACTACAGCATCAGCTTGTTAGTCTTCCTCAGTGATAAAGAATGGCTGAACAGCACAGCTCAACAACAGAACGCTTTCTTCCAGGCCTGCTGTATCACTTGGGATTGACTGCTGGACTACTGCTACAGGGAGAATAGGAGGGGTGTCTCCCCGAGAAACAGCCACACTGTGTTTTTGAATAAGGCATTTCCTTAAAGATACCTTAATTTTACAGACTAAATGTACATCTAATGACAAAAGCTTTATTACAGAGTCTGGATATTAATCTAATGACAAGAGGGATTAGGTGTAGATAGTATTTACTGTACTGCCACACTCACTATTTCTGTCCTTCCTGTTCCTTGTTTTGCAACAAGGGTAACAGAATAAACACTAATTAAGTCATAGTGATACCACTATGAGTCCAAGAAATTGGGACAGCATGTGGTTGTCTCTGTATAGAGAAAAAGACTTGATTTTTGCTGATTGTAGAAGACTTAATAATACCACCAAACCCATCTACTGCTGCAGCCTTTCCACTTCTACCACTGGAGGGTGTGGAAGTTCATGCCTCCAACAGCAGACTGTTCCCAAAAGGTAAAACTGCAACCCTACTGGAGGGCAACCTTCGATTTGCATTTGGAAGGACTCCTGTGCAAGCACAAAGCCAGAGAGTTACACTAAAATTCTCCATAAAATAATAATAAAAAATATAAAATCCCATGCATCTTAAATTCTCATCTTGCTTCTGCCACTTACTAGTTTCAGTTGCATTAAAGAACACAGCCTGAGACGGAGTCTGATTTACCAAATTATCCACCAGCCTTGTATGTGGAGGGCTGGGCTCTAACCACGCACCTGCCCCTTCCCTGCGGTACAGCTTACCACAGGTCAGCTACAGGCTTCAGTTTGTCAGTCTTTGGAATACAAAAAATAGTAGTTTATGTCAAAACTGCTACTTAAGGAGGGTCAAGAATCAATGTGGAAGTGAGAGAAGGTATGGTTTTGTGGGTGGCCTGGCCTACACTTAATTGGAAGCATGCTGCCTGCTCTGGCAGGTTTCCAGAGTTTCTTACTCTATGTTAAAAATAGAGCTTTCAGTTTCCAAATAAGTAAATCAGAGTATTGATCTCAGCATGAACTGGGTGTACTGTACCAAACCACCCCTCCACATACCTCCTCCCCTTGCTTCCTACACCCATGTCTTATCTACTGTCCTTAAAAGAAAGTATAGGGAGCAGAACCTGTAATGACACCAAAATACAAACAGGTCTACTGCGGTGTATTGGGTGGGTAAACAAGCTCTCTCTGAAGGAGCAGCTGAAAGCATAATCGAGCTGTTTTCAGCTATTGATCTGTGTGCAGTTGGCACACAGGACTAAACCTACACAACCCAGGGCTACAAGTACCAGAAATACTTGAACTGTCTCTGGAGTAACAGAAAGGTCTTGCTGGAAGAGAGCAGAGCAGACAGGGTGGTTTGGCTGGGTGCACAGACAGCACTGAGAGGCAGGGGACACCTGCCCCTGGAAAGCTCTTTCACTGCAGTCAAGACTCAGAGTTATCACTACAAATATCCCAGCGCTGGAACAAAGGTACATGACCACAATTATTTGCAAAAAAACTTTTTTTTTGGTGCTGATTACTCATGTATCTTGTTCATGTGCTATCTTCTAATTACTCCACATTATGTTCTCTTTATTTTACTTGTTAAGTTTTAAACTGCTCCATTGATGTCATTAACCTTTGAGATGGTTTTCTACAAACTTTTGTCCCTTCACCATTACTAACTGCACTTCTCTGTAGAACTACCTCTCTCCTTGTTATTACCTGAAAAGATGTGGCACTGGCCTGGTGCTCTTCGCCACATATTGAATAATTAAGTAGCATTTCCAGAATAGAATCACAGAATGGTTTGTGTTGGAATGATCCTTAAAGTTTGCACAATGCCAGCAGAAGTTAAGCAAAACAGCTCCTAGTAACATAACCAGTAGTTTCACTTTACTACTTGGTAGGATCAAATACAATTAATAACTAAATATAATGATGCATAGCTGATATCATTCAGCTCTAAGTTTAGTGGTCTTGCTCTTTGCCTGTGTACTTTAAATATGTAATGATAATCTTACAAACTGCTATCTACTTAGTAGATAAGAAAAAAAGAAAAAAAAAGTATTTCTTGCTGTTTCTCTATATTCATAATGAGCCCTAAAATATCCTGAGAACACCAGAACAGAAGAGTACTTCATGCAGCCAGGGTTAAGGACGTGTGGAGGGTGGAATGGTAGATGGGAACACCAAATATCAAAGTAACTTTTATGTTATATATGGCTAGGCTTAAAAATTACAATAAACCATGCTAGCTAAGCAATGCTACTGAGTAAATCAAGTGGTTCATAGATGTGACTCCAAATGCAGCACCTGTCAAACATTTATGACGTTTCTACTCTAAATCCTAATAATGCCACCTGGACTGCAACCAAGCATTCCCTGTGAGAGCCCTCCCGTGTGCTGCAGGGAGATGGTAGCACCTCTAACCACATGCATTTCAGGGCTTTAGACAGCATGGGCCAGCTGTGTCAGCTATTACAAAACACACATACTCTGGGCACTCTGTTCCAACACAAAATTAACACCAACCTACTGCCCAGATGGAGGCAGAGACAGGTAAAAATTGAAGACACAGAGACTGATAGTGTTGTCACTGATTTCAATTAAAACATCAGTTTTCATGCTGAAAACAGCTCAATATCCTCTTCAAAATGAGATTTTAAAACCACTTCTAACATACACACCAAACAGGTGCACACTCCAGCCATTTGGTCCTGTACAGATGTTTTCCACCAAAAACTGATTTCATTGTAATGACAGACAACAAAGAGAATAAAAATTTTCAGGTCCCCTCAAAGCTGCTAAATAGAGCTTAAAGACTAAGCAGCAAAGTAGATAAAAGAACGCAAAAGTGGACACACAGGATGCTAAATGTAGCTGGAACCAGTGGATAAACCGATAATGAGGAATACAGTGGCTTTTGTGGCAAAGCCATGTAACAAGAAGCAACAGCGCATGCCCTAAGACAAGTTCAAGGCAAGGTCATCTGTCACACTGGGAGCACTCAGTGAGTATGACCACCAGAGACCCCTTCAGACAACCCTCTAGGACCATAAAAGGACTTCCAGTAAGAGGCAGATGCATGCAAATCAGTTCTAGGAAAAGTGATGTTTCTGTATTATCTAGGAACTACACTGTACTGAGTATCTCTGGTCATGATGGAATAAATACCTTGTTGTAAAGCTTCACACACACCCAATTAGAGGAGATATCCCCGGGTGTGTTCAGCGTACTGAGAGTTAAAGAATGCCTGCTGTCTAATACTTCAAATTGTGTTAGAAAGTTTCTTTTCCAGCCAATTTTGGTATCAGTAAAGTATGCAATATCCCTGACAGTAAATGTGATTAAGGTAATTAAATTTATTCAGTCACTCTTTCAGACAGAGCACAGTAAAAAAACCCAAACCAAACCCAATGCGTGCCCTCCCGCCACCCCCCTCCAAAAAAAAAAACCCAAAACCAACCCCAAACCCAAAACCTCTTTATATGCCTCTGGTGCCCCAAGATACTTTCTTTTGTGGTCAGTGAACTACCTGACATCAGGGCTCTGTAAGTTCTCCCTCCCTTCCTGCTCTACCTTTACCCTAGATTGGTTGTATATCGTCATTGGTATGATGTAGTCACTACTCAATAAACATAAAATTACTCAGGGACCACCCTTTCAGATAAAACTTTGTACACAATTTGATTCCAGATGTCCTCCTTTTGAGTCCTCCAAGGCAAACATACTTTCTCAGGCATCCAACTCCCAGCTTTCCCAAGCTACCAGCCTCTTTGCAACACCAAATGTCTTCCAAGTCACAACTCTGAATAGGGAGCATGGCTAAAAGCCAGTCTTGACACTTTGGCTCCTCTAGAATTTGAGTATCTTCACCTTCCCTCTGACACTGTATGTAATTCCTCTTCTATTTTCCACATTTACCACACTCTAATTCTTCCTTCTTTATGCCTGATATTCCCCTCATCTACTTTCACATGCACTTTTCATGCACCCCCAGCACTGGGAACACATTGGCCACTCTCTAGAGAGCAGGAAAATGCTGGTTCAAGTCAGTCCTACACCACAACTCTAACTTCCTCTAACACCCTCTCTGAATGAATTTGGCTTTTTCAAACCCTTTCAAGACTAAGTTTGAGGTTCTTCTCTTATCCCACCTCTTTCTGGAACACCATGAGGTCCTTCCCCCACCTCCTTACTACATAGGTGAATTCTGGCCAACAGGTAAAGGCCATCCACAAACAGGGGCCCAGCCCATTTATCTATTTGCAGATGTCCCTCCACAGCAATATTGCCATGTCCTACTGCTCAATGAATTCAAAAAGAAAAAAAGAAAAGAATAATTTGAAATATGTTCTGTAAGTTAAGCACACAGCTTCAGTGGGAAGCTCTCAAATGAACTAGGGAAAAGCCTTCAGAGAAAAACCTTAAGAGAAAAGCCTACCTGGTTCATACTTAATTTTCACTTGCCAAACTTTGACGTTCACCAAGAAAAAAAATTTAAAAAGAAAAAATCCGTAACTCGAATTATTCTCACTCAATAAAAACACTTCAAGCGGTGCTCAAAGTCTGGGATGGATTCCCCCCTTCCAGTGCTTTAATACCATGAAACTCTGCCTCTGACAGGGTTCAAAGAAGTGTGCTTGTATGAGATTTTACATAACCTGACTCAAACTGCCCTTTCTAAACAGTAACATAGAGACAACAGTACAAACAATACAAATTATACACTGTGCATCTTCTTCCTTAAATGTTGTAATTCATAAACAACAGTAATATTATGCTGCCAATTATTACTTAGAGCAGGTCTTTAATCGAGTGCAGAAATTCAGCTCTTGGAAAGGGCCTCAAAGATCTGTTGAAAGAATGCAGTGCATTCAGATATAACAAACCTACTTGACGTGTAGGAGCAGAACCCTCCTTCTCTGTCTCACCCCAAGCTGGAGCTTGTTTCACATGCAGTGCAATGACCCAGCACAGCAACTCCTGCCCTCATTCAGGCACTGCCTCTTCTGCTGGCATGGGCAGCATCAGTGCCTGGGGTTCACGGGATTTAGAATGAACATTTTTACTGTAAAACTAACATAGAGAAAAAGTAGAAGAGCTACACAGTCCATCCATTTTTCCATGTATATTCTGTAAAAGATAAAGAACCCACTGAGTTTTTAAACTCCCTTTCTTCAAATGTCTACATACATACATAAACATATACTTACACACATTAGAAATACTGATACACAGAAAGGGAAAAGAGAATCGCTGGATCAATTACAGCAGTTCTGAACCCTTGCAAGACCTTCAGCTAAGACACTGTTGAATGACAAGCTTCTTGAGACTTTCCCTGTTTGGGAATATTAGTACTACACACATAGGACTGATGCATCTTGCGGCACTGAGGCCTCCCGTTTCCCCACACACAGTTTTTAAGGTACTTTGGAAAATGTGTCTCATCCATTTTTCATATGGACTTAGGGCTCAGTGTAAGAGCTTTCAGAAGTGTTGTTGAGGCAGTATTACACTGAGAAGCCCAAGGAAAATGCAGCTGGCAGAGTGGGGCATGGAATGTAACCCAAGTTAGGCACCTGTAGAATGGCTTCTCTCTTTTCCCCACCAATGTAAGACCTACACCCAGTGTCAGCGACATGTCTTCCCCGCTGCCCCCCCCCTTTTTTTTTTCTTTTTCTGTGCTTAAAACTTCAAAATGTATACAGCCACACAGTGCCTCTAAATTTCACTAAATTTCAGTTTAGTTTTAGTTTTCCTTACAATAAGCTATTTCCTTGAGCAATCCAACAATAATTTACAAGCACATTGGGGAAAAATAAGCAGATATACCCAACTTTACCTGTGTGAGTAACTCAATGGGACTTACTTGTGTGAGTAGGTTTGAGTAGGACAAAAAAAGTTAGGTACCCTGTTTTCAATAGGGGGATGTCAGCATTCAAACAAGTGCTGACTATTAAGGAGTAAGTGGTGCTCCCATTATAAATCCTTAAAAAAAAAATCCAAACAAAACCAACCAGGACTGCAGTCTCTTTTTTTCAGCAAACTGTGAAGAGAAAGACTAGGTGCAGCACTACACTGTTGGATCTGGGGAAAAAAAAGTAGCATGAGAAATAATCACCCCAAAGAAAAGACCTGGTTCACTCTTAGGTGGCTTTTTATCTGTTTCCTTAGCAAACATGCCCACAGGAGCCTGGACTCTTAGTCTCCGGTGTTCTGCAAAGAGGTAGGGCCTGAATCATCACCTTTCATAACTACAGAAGTGAATCCATTTCCTTGCATGAACTAATGCATGTTTTTCCAGTTACCCAAAGTAATTGTTTATTGCTTTTTTACTTATTTTCCTCTAAACTCATGGTTCTCAGGGAGGAATCCTGGTACCTTAATCTCAAACATCCCTGAGAACGAAACCTACAAGCTTGGATTCTGTAGCTGCCCCAGATCAGAACAGTGCAGAGGCATTAAACTAATACCCTAAGCCATTAGGGCACATCTACCAGTAGCCTGCTTTGACCTTCTGTAGGGGATGCAGAACAGGGTAGTATGGACAGTTCAGCACTTGGAACAAAACCCCTCTTTTTAATGTAGTCTCTGCAGTGGTACAAACACTTTCGTCCCAGGTCCTGTTACACACATCCATCTAAGAAAATGAGTAGCAAGACACTGGGATAATATGATTATTTTCTCCATTAAAGGGTGTATTTCAGAGGAAATACATTTTGTTATTTTTATTACTAAGGCAGTAAGATATTGTGGGGTTTACATTTCATGAGCAAGCCTATGTTTGATTACAGAAATTAACAGCATGAAATAGTTTGCGGGGAATATAGTGAATATGAAGGTTAGGGATGATCCCAGACTGCTGGGCAACAAGGTGAGTGTAGGAACCCACCTGCTCACTTTACTCCTTATCAAAACCAAAGTGCTCAGGCTGTTCTAACACTTCACTTCATCTTAGCACAGGACAGAAAAATAGGCAAACCCCTGCAGTTTCGCATGCTCCAACAGCATGCTTTGGCCACTGAATTAATTTTCTTTTTCATCTGCAGTTGTCTTCACGAGCAGTTTTAAGTACCAGATCTCAAAGGACGAGGACCAACAGCTTGCATTGTGTTGCCAGCAACGTTCTCAGCAGGGACCAGAGTCCAATGAATAAAATGAATCCAGGGATGGATAAATCCAGCTGTAAACTTTTCGTGATGTAACACAATACCAGGCAGAAAAAACCCAAATACTTCCACCTGTTTACATAGACTTCTTGTCCTGATCTAGCGTGGATAAGAGAAATGCAAAAATTAGCTCAAATCTATTCTTACAAAAGGCAAGTTGAACGTTATAAATCAGCTGAACCACTCTGCAATCATTATACTATTACAATAACATTTTGACAGCATACGTAGACTCAGTCAAACCTACCAAAGGCCACCTTTAAAACAAAGATCTACTTTTTGATCTGAGTTTCATGTTTTGGAGCTGCCATGCGCTTCAAAAGAAGTCTGGTGGAGGAGACATGGGGGTTTCCACATAGATGTCCCTTTACATTTTATTTCAAGAATTGAACAAATGCCTTGTCTTGCTCCTATCATTATTTCACTTAAATGCATTGTGCTTAAGAGAGAGGCCCAGACCTACATTTAGCAAAGAAATGAATCATCTTCTCTCCACATAAAAGAGTCATCTCTTACAGTCAGGGTGTTGAAACTAGTTTTGCAACTACTTTACAGAAATAACCAAGTTAACACAAGGGGAAATTGGGGAGAAGAAAAAAAAATTAAAATAAAATTTAAAAATAAAAATAAAATCTACCATGCATGACAAATTTAACAATTACCATTTGATGCTGGTCCATTAAATCATAATAAGAACCAGCTATCCACAATTGTTCAAAACCAACTTGAAAAATGTTGGTAGTTCAACTTGATATTTCAAAATGTACTGAACATCAGAGTCACAAGCCCACCATCTTGGCATTCCTGTATCTTTTGTATCCACGAAGCGCACCACAAAAGCCCCAGATCATAAACTACGCACGAAACAATGAAACTCTATTCTCAACAGCAATTTAACTGAGAAAACCGGCGCCGCAGCTGAGTGGCTTGGCTAATGTTGGAGCTACAGCTGTGCACAACTCTTCAGCTCTGTGCAGGACGAGGGCAGGAGTGGGTGCAAGGAGACAGAAGCGCAGCACGGACCGCATGAGGCGCGAATAACCAGGGAAATGGGTCAGCACTGCTTGGTGCTTACTATCTCACGGGGAGTTTTCAAACTGCCGCGCTGATAACGGACGGCAGATAAGGGAGCCCAGAGGATAGCCTTGGCACAGTAAGATCCTCTACACGTAAGAAATGTTCCTGACAAGTGTAGTTACCGGACTACGACATACACGTGCCCTGCGCCCAGGTGAGGGGCGCACTGTGTGATGTACTATGGAGAAGCTGCATTTCTGCAGCGGCGGGATATTCTTGAGAAGCCTGTGTGCCCACATAAAGAAAACAGAAGCGATGCCGGAGGAAATGCCAAGCAGAATCGTCCGTCCTGGCCGTACAACTCTGCCTGGCAGGTGACAGCGGCTCTGGGGCCCGGCGTGTGCCCGGGCCAGGGCAGCTCTGCGGGGCTGACCTCGCTCCGGTGCACGGAGACTCCGCGGGTCGCTCCGTTAGCAGAGGCTGCCCCGCAGCCCGGCCCCGCCGCTCGGTGCTTTGGCTCCCGCCGCCCGGGACGCGGGCAGGGCACGGGCCAGCCCCGCACACCGCCGAAGGTGTGTGTCCCCCCTCGCTTATATTTTTCTTTTTTTTTTCCCTTGTGGGACAGTGCCTGGCTCAGAAAAGCGTCCTCCTCCACGTCTCCACCGCTCGCCCCCCACGAACACCCCAGACCGCCCGCCCCGGTGCGCGCCCTCCCCGCTCGGCCGAGGCGGCTGCGGGGGCCGCCCGCGCCTCCCTTACCTCCGCCATGGGGCAGCCGCCTCCGCCAGGGCCGCCGCCGCCTCATCCTCCTCCCGCGGCGGGGCGGGGGACGGCTCCACCAGGGCGGGGCGGGGCCGGGGGAGCGGGCCCGCGGGGCTCGGTGCCCCATGACTGCCCGGGGCAGGCCGTCGGGAGGTGCGTGTGCTCCGGGGGACGCGGACCGCAGCCCCAGCCCCGCAGCCACAAGCCCGCCCCCCGCTGCTCTCGCCGCCGCACCGGCCCTGCCCGCGGACGGGAGGCGGCGCCGGGGCGGGACGGGGACACCGCGGCCCCACCTGGGGCCTGGGGGGTCAGTGTGCCGGGGGCAGGAGCAGCATGCGGTTGCTGCAGCAAGCTGGAAATAAAGGAGACGAGTTACATGGGACAGTAGCCGGAAGGAAAAAAAAAAAAGTAAAAAGCAAAGAGATTCTCCACAAGCCCCGGTCAATAGAATCCCCAAATAAAAATACAGGATGGAGGTACAGGTTTTAACTACAATCAACCTGCTCCCTAAGTATCTCTTCAGTGGCTTCTCTTTCCCACCTATTGGACTGCATTTTCCTCGGCACATCTACTCAGCACTACAGGAACTTGCTCTCGCACATGGTAGAAATATATTTTCCAGCTGTGTGCTCTCTGTCCTCTGAAAAGGTCTCTTATCTCTTCTCATCACTTCTACTTATCTGAGTGTTTCAGACTTGTTTTGGCATTTGCAAGGCGTTAGGCTCTTCGGGCAGACGCTGAAATTGTCACTTCCCCAGTGATGACTCTGTGTGTAACCGGTGCAGTTTCTCAATTTCACTGTTATCACAGAGGACATTTCCCTTTTTTGTGGGGTCCTGTGTGATACCACGCTACGAGTGTATTACAGTATTCCTAACGTTTTATTGCAATTTGTTTCTTGAATTCTAATGAAGTAACAGTTTTCTTTAAAAGATCTAAATGTCCTGGCATAGGATACAATCTTCCCAATCTTCCACTGCCAGCTTTCCCCCCCCCCCCCCCCCCCCCCCCCAATGCCAGAGTGAGAGCTCTGGATTTTAAAGAGGAAGTAAAGTTGATTTTGGTGTTGGAAAAATAAATTATATGTGTGTTAAAGTAAATACATTTACAATCCTGATTCACTGCATAAAGGCCAAGACAGACAGCCACCATAAGTCCTTATATTGCACATTATGTATTGGTGTTAAACCTTTTATTGTTTGGGGTTTTTTCTCAGCATGGTCAAAAATCTTTGCACATAATTTTTATGTTTGTAGATCAAGTCTTCTAATGATAAGAAAATATATGACAAGTGAATATAGCCTGTAGAATTTCTTGCAAGAGAGGAGGAAGGAACTTGGCACATCCCACTCCCCAAGGGAGACAAGAGCCTCTTTGTGGCCACTGTAGGCCACTGCAACGATGTACATGAAACAGGCCTGTTTAATCGTTTAGTCTTTAGCAAGATGTGTTCAAAATGTTTAACAGAAGCTCTGAACTGTTACGGTTGCTTTTGGCTGTTAGGTTTTCGTCTGAACTGAGTTTTAAATCGTGGTCCTTAAGACCCTCAGCAACACACACAGGCATTAGAGAGGGACTGAAACCTCAGGCTGGCCCAGGTACTTTAAACTGGAGTTAACCTTCACTCAGAAAAGATTCCATGGTGGCAGATTTAGGGATTCTGTTCAGGTCTCTGGCTCAGGATTCAGGATTTTAAAATCCTGCCCTGAAATAGTGATGAACGAGTGTGTGCTCAGTTAGCACTGTCCCGCAGAGAAGGCATTGGTGTCAGAGAGCTTGTGTGCCCTCTTCCAGTCAATGCTGTGGCTGTTTTGCACATTAGACACTCTGTCTACATAGACAGTAAGCCTTTCCTCCTGATCTGCAAAGTCAGTATTCTTTCTGTGCATGTTTACTAAGGAATCAATGCAAGGACCACTACGTAGATAATGTCATAGCATGAACACTCCTTTTAAGATGAACCCCTTAAACAAGAGACCTCCCCAAACCTCTTAGTCAAGTTCAGCACAACAGCAAATGTGACAATTCACATCAGTTTGGCCTGCACTGGTAGCTCACTGCTGGGGGAAAAGAGACAATTGACTTCCCTATGTCTGACTAAAAGCTTGATCTGAGTCTATGAAAAATCATAGAATCATACGAAATGCTGAATTGGAAGAGACCTACCAGGATCATTGAGTCCAACTCCTGGCCCTGCACTGGACACCCCAAGAGTCACACCATGTGCCTGAGAGCATTGTCCAAAAGCTTCTTGAACTCAGACGGGCTCAGTGCTGGGACCATTTCCCTGGGGAACCCATTCCAGTGCCAGCCACCCTCTGGGTGAAGAATCTTTCTCTGGTATCCAACCTAAACCTCCCCAGACTCAGCTTCATGCCATTTCCTTGAGTCCTATCACTGGTTGTGAGAGTGAAGAGATCAGTACTTGCCCTTCTGCTCCCCCTCTTGAGGTTGTTGAAGACCACAATGAGGTCCCCCCTCAGTCTCCTCTTCTCCAGGCTGAACAAACCAAGTGACCTCAGCTGCATTTCATAAGACTTCCCCTCCAGACCCTTCACCATTGTCATGGCCCTCCTTTGGACACTCTCTAACAGCTTAATGGGTTTTTTTATCGTGGTGCCCAAAACTGCCCCCAGCACTTGAGGTGAGGCTGCCCCAGTGCAGAGTGGAGTGGGACAACCCCCTCCCTTGCCCAGTTGGTGATTCTGTGCCAGCCAGGACATGGTTGGCCCTCCTGGCTGCCCGGGCACGTAAAAATGAAAGCTGCTGTCTCCTTCTTTACCTCAATTTGCAATGTAGTAACTTCTCAAAGTTTCTTCCAAGTTACTCAAATGGAAATGAGAGTTGATCCCTATGGCATGTGGTCTCCTACACTTGTCTCTGCATACGGGAAAGCTGGACACATAGCCCAGGTAAGTGCCACAATGGTTTTTACCAGACTCCTGGTGTGAATTCCTAGAGAATGAAGAGTGCATATGTGTCCATGTATGGAGCTGCAGGTGATTACATCCCAGCTGTTTACAGCCTCCTGAGTGCATCTGTAGTCATTAATTCCAGAGAAATTGTTCAGTAGTTTCAAATACTGAGTCTTACATTCAGTGAATCTAGTAAATAACTGTGTTTTTTCCCTTATGCTGAATTCTGAAAACAGTTTGTTTTGTTTAATAACACATCAGCAAAGTTGCTTGCATGTGAGATTTCATACATAATTCTGGATTCTTTCAATTTATAAACCTATTTCTTTTGAAACATGCTTTTAATCAAGGTAACCTATTTAGATAATCTTCTCTCAGAGAAGCATTGACATCAGCTTTAATAAGTATGTTGCTCAACTACTTAGTGTTGATTCTGCTGTGCTAGACTGGTGCATTGCTCCCCATCACACCTTTGTGCTTCATGCCAGTGTTGAACAGAAGGGACAGGCTCTTTAGTAACATCAGCGCATTTACAGCAGAAGCCAAGTGATGCAGTAGAAATCCTTGCAACAGCTAATGCAAGTTTTAAGTTGGGACTCTTAGAGCAGGCAGGTACTGTCAGTCACAAACATTCAAATGTCAAGAATTTGTTGCCTGGCTTTAGACTGTAATAATTTTCCTATTTTATTATTATAAATCTGACTGATTTCTCACCATGATATTAGTTTGTCACCCTAACTGTGACCAGATAGCAACACTTTTATTACTTCCCTAACAGACACCCCTGTTCTTGTTTCACTTTCATACTTTTTGTGTCACAGGAGATTCTACAACTGATAGTGGATATAACCACTCTCTCACAAACCTACCACTATATAAGTGGTTTCATTTATCACTCCTAACAGTTTTAGCTATAAAACAAATAGAAAAAAACCCCTTTGTTAATTTTGGTCAAATATTTGCCCTGTGCGTTGCAAAAAACTAATAAATTACAGGTGTTTGTATGGGCAGTAAGGAAAAAAAAAGCCAATGAATCTGCAGTGGCCAGGTCTGGCATTTTCTGAGTCAAAAGACACAAACCGAGCAGGTATCTGGAACTCATTTTCTACACACCACATTTTTATCACTTTCACACACTCAAACCAACTCTCCTTTATGTCAGATGCACAGATACAATGCCAGTGAAATCACTGTATAAACACCAGGCTGGATCATGTATCTTGCTAAGCTCTTACTACAAATCCTTTGGAAGGGCTCTGAAATAGCTGCATTAGTGCTGCTGAGGCCATGGCTTGTAGAGCTGGACACAGATCATGGGAGAGTGGCTCATGAAGTCCTCCTAAGCAGGGCTGTAGCACACACATGCTTTCATGTCTTGTCTCTCATTATACCTCCTTGCAAGGGATATAAGCAGATACAGATCTAAATCTGTCTATCTATCTATCTATCTATCTCTCTATCTATCCTCAGGGGTGGGAGGTCAGTTAATCCTCAACACAGAAAGACCTTATGTTCCAGATATTGAAAGAGTAAAAAGTAAAAAGCTTTGTTCCCTGGACATTGAACCACTCATTCCCAGATTTAACTAGTTAAGTGTGTGACAAGAAGTGGTATGAAGCTGAAACTCACTTTCTTTGCACAACCCATCTCTTAGATTCAAGCTGCCAACTCTCCTTCTTCAAACACTTACCCAAGCTGCCCCCCAGTTTCTGGCACTCTGCCTATGCACAGCAGTCTCCCACAGGAAGGGATGGTTCCTGGTTTTCTCTTTTGACCCATACCATCCACCTACTTAGTGTTTTATCTCTATACCATCTGGAGAATATATATTAAATGTCAATTCCTTTTACAACCATGGAAGGTATCATTTTCCCTCGTTGACATACAGTTCAAAATGTAGCAGACATCCAACTTCCAACATTGCATTTTTTAAGGTATGCCTGGATATGATCCAGCTTCCTCTCCATCCTCCACAAGGGAGGCCATTTGTCCTGTCCCAGTAGCCTGAACTCTGGGAAATTCACTCTTTGTTCCTCTGTGGCATCTTTTTGTTACATCTACTGATCTCAGTACATGAACAGTTGGTGGCAGCCGTGTATAGGTGGGTGTAAAACACCTAAGGGCTTTTTGTGAATCTGTGCCTTCATGCTTTATTCCTTCTTCAGACAGTAGCTGGGAACCAGCTGAGGCCACAGCTCAGCAGGAATTCCTCCTACCAACACAGTCACAATGGCATATGCATGAGGAGAAGACAGCACACATGTACAGAAACACACTTGGACTACAAGGCTGGTGGAAATAACAGTTGTAACCTGAGGAACACTTGACTTCTTCCTGGAGAGAGTGATAAGTGAGAAGTGATTGATCCTTCCATATAAAAAAAAGAACCAAACACTGAAAGCCAAAAGACAACAACAAAAAACCCACCAGGGACACTAGCTGAAAGCTAAGGGAAAGAAGATGGAATAAAAAAAAAATCCAAGAAGAAAATCCTTTAAACTATCTCAAACAGAACAAAATATACTAAAACGCAGAAAATAAGATAATTTGATGTATGTGGCAGGAATGTGTTGGCTTTGTTTGGGAAGAGGACAAAAGTCATCACATACTAAACTTGGTTAGCACTTGTCAGTAGAAAGAACTACATTTCCATTTCATTTTCAGCTGAAGCTGCCACTTCCATAGTAGTGGCATCTGTGGAATCCAAACATATATGGTGTGATAAGAGGTCCTGACTTTTTGGAGGCAGTCAGTGCCTTAATACTCTTGACAACCTGAAGCCCTGTTCTACTTTTGGCCACTAACTACCAAAGTAGAGAAAAACAGTAGAGACAGAACACTTGGTGCTTTCAAGATGTTTTTATATTTGGTTTCTTTTTCCTTATTGATGCAGTTGTATGCAAGGAACAATTTGTCACTGAGACCGTGGTAATGTAGGATAGAAAGGAAAGATAGTGCAAGGTGAAAGGGGAGATTGCATTGTATTTTGCAGCTGCAGCATTTGGAAAGATAGCATCCAGCCAGCAATGGAGTTCATGGCTAAATGCCGAACATGTTTTGACTCATGAGGGTTTGCTGGAACACAAAGAGTTCAGAGAAGTAGCTCTTCAATTTACCTCAGTCTTAAAAGACTTAGCAATTTTAGAAGTTTACCTCAGACTGGAGATTTCAACAGGAGCATGGGAGTTTCTCTTTAGCTGAGGCCTACAGCAGGTCAAAAGACTGATTCTTAGGATATAGGAAGATTTAGGGAATCCACACCTGTCAGAAAATATTTTGTTGTACCTGGAAGAAAATATTTCAGCTCTGAGTTTTCTTAGTCAAGCTGCCTTTATGCTATTGATAGTTGCCTGAGCAATTTTTGAAACTCACTTCAGTGCCTATTGGTGCTTACTTACATATTTCATAACTGTATCTTCAAGACATTTAAGGATTCCAAAATCTCTTCCTGCTGTCTTTTCCTTTTTGATATCTTAAATATGTATGATTCTATGATTCTCTCCTACTGGATTGCCTTGTGTCAACTGTATACAGCCTGTTTGGCTTGGAGATGCTTTCAGAGAAAGGGTGAAAAAAGTAGAAAGTGTCATATTATCTATGTTACTACAACAGCTTCCACCTTTGTAACAGCTGCATCTTCACTGTGATTAGACCAAATGCATATTGAAGTTGGATGTGTCTCATAATGCCTTTTCTCTTGGAAGCTGACTGCAAACAGAGGCATTGCTAGCACTGTGTTTACCTGGGCACCATTTGAGTAGCATCTCTTTCTTCTGTTGTTTTTTTTTTTTTTGTCCCCCACCCTGCTTTTTTGTGTTGGCTTTTTGTTTATTTTTCAGCATCGGTATAGGTCTCTTTCAGGCACCTGCTTGTGTTCTCCCATAGTATCCTTTACAGTTGGGATGACTTACACAAAATGATTCATTATTGCCAGATTGAAACTCTTTTGCAAAACATCTTCTGCACCAATTCTCCGAGTGAGGAGCATGTTGGATGGCACCAGCTATGCATGCCTAAATAAAAAGCTGAAATCCCTCTTATCTGCTGGGGTCCTGCATCTTGTATTTATTTTAAATCCCTCAATACGGTTTCTGTTGCTAAAATGCCTACAGGGATGATAAAAGTAGCAATAACAATAATATTTGAAGGACCAATAAAGAATACAAGTTCTGCTAGTGGTGAGTTCTGCTAGGGTGGAGACTGCTACCTGCATTTATGTGCAAATTCTGTGTTGGCTGAGCCATTCTCTTCTGTCTTGGTGTGCATTGAAGACACAGCATTAATAGAATAGAATAAATAGAATTAATAGAGTAAATAGAGTTAATAGAGTTATACCCTAAGTATAAAATCGATTTTAAATCCCATAATCAAATTAGAACCACCACTTTCTCAAGCACTCTAAAAATCCTTTGCCTTCTTTAAATACTTTAAAGAAAGGAAACATTAGTGAAAACTTGACATCATTTTGAGCACAGAGCTTTTATTTGGTGACCTGGTAGAGGACATTTTTAAATTCACTAATGGCACAGCTTTTCACAGAAGGCAATGAAATAAGAAACTGTCCCTCATGGGTCTGTGAGCTGGTGCAGGGAGTACAGCCACCTGTTGGGTAACCCACTGAGGTGCTACTGCCTGCACAGCTCACAAAGCAGCATCACCAATGTTAGTGGCCAAAAAGAGCTGGAAGAGAAGGAGATAGAATTGCTGCCAACTCATATCCTTTCCATCACTTTGTTCAGGATCAAATGGGATCCATCAGTCTTTTTCTGGAGTAGGGTCTTACAAGGACCTTGCTCCTGACCTTGCTTTCCTCCCCCCTGGTGTCAGATATGGACCTTCCTGATGAATGAGTTCATTTAACAATGATTCCTTCTTCTGTGCCATACCTGCTCCTTGAGTCACTCAGATGATACCAATATGTACATTTTAAACTAACCATTTTAATGTATTATTTAAAATAACAGTAAGGAATGAGAAACTGTCTCCTTAAATCACAGTCCTGGGTAATTATAGCCAGGTTAAGCACTGGAGACCAGAAATCAAACCCAAACTATTCAATTGCTGTAGCAGAAAATAATATTCCCTAAGATTCTGTAGCAAGGTGCTCTGCCTAAGTGGGGATACAGCAGCTTGAACTTTGTCACATTTACAGTGTATCAGTGGTGGATTGAGCAAGGAGGGTCTGCTGATCACTGATAAGTTTGAGCAAAGAGGGTCTGTGGTTTTTAAAGGACATGAAAGCCAGGAGCTTCCTGACTGAGACTGGGATCAGCAAGGCTGTGCAGGCCCTGATACGGAAGTGAGAGTCAGAAGTGTCAAGCAGAAGAAACTGAAGAGCTCCTAACACCTTTCCAGCAGCAAAGCATATTTTGCTGAGTAAACCTGACAAGACACAATCTAATAATGCATATGACTGACAGACAAACACTTTATTCTATAAGAGGCCAGTCCCACTTTTTCATGGCGAGGACATCTAGCATACCTCCCTAAGGTGTGTGAAGATCCTTCCCTGGAGTGCTGTCCTGAAGGTTACTCCTCAAGGCTGAGCTTGGCACTGACAAAGCTGTCATTTTTCTTTTATACTCATAATGAAATATCTTTCATGACATCATTCACTAGAGTGATACAGAGCTGTTGGCTAAAGTATGCATTCACAGTCAGGCTTAACAAAAAAAAAACCAAACAAGATTAGGCATGTAGCCAAGTGTTTCTGGAATAGTCTTAGTAGCTCTTCAATGCTTCAACAAGTTATTTTCTTTCCAAAAAATATTTGTCTTTCACATGTCAGTTCTGTTTGCCATCTCACACTATTTATTGATTTTTGCAAATGTCTCCAAATATTTTAAGACTAGAGTTCAAGCAGTGACATGGACCAAAATATGGACTTCCTATGCCAACAGTGAAAAGCAAAATCTTAAGTTTAGTTATAATAGGACATAATACCAACCCCCAGATTTGTGGTTCTCTGCAACAAGCACAACAGGACTTAGTTTTATTGATGGTAGGCAAGTCTGCCTTCTCTTACTCATGCTGGGTATCTAGTTTCTAAAAAACCCCTTAGTTCTAGAATAATATTCTAGGAGACCAAACATGCTACAGACTATGGTATATATTCTCTGAACCCCTAACTGGAGGGGAGTCTGTGTGCCAAGTCTTATGACCAAATAGGCACCAAAGCACTCCAGAGGGTGTCAGGTCCATTACTTGCATTTACTTTTGTCTTTAGACTTTTGAATGGGCTCCACAGCAACCTCCCTTGATTATCAACTACAAATTCTGTTTTTGCCTTGACTACAAAGATCTGTAACTTCTTGACTCTTTTTCTACTGCTATTCTCATTTGGCAAACTGGTAGAAGAAGAAAACTAGGAAAAGGTCACAAAGAAGTTGCACTGTGACTCACTCAATGGAAGCAAGATGTCTGATTCTAGTAATCTGTTCTGACAAAGTGAAATTTATTTCAATAACAAAGTTTTTCAGGACAGATAGGAACAAAGATTTGCCCCTTGTCCAGAACTCAGGCAATAGAGAAAATGCAACATACTGAAAAGCATGAGCTGTCAAGTTCAAAACCAAGCTTTAATTTTATGCTTCAGTTTAAAATTTTGAAATTTACTGGACATGCATTTTTGCAATAATTATTACATTTAGGTAATGGCTATTAGCATGGAGATCTCTAAGTGAGGTGTAACTCAGAGGTCAGAAATCAAATGCGCCGTTTCCATGGAGGATGGCTAAGCATCTGAATGGATCACATCTGCTATTACCTGTAATTCTGTGTCTGCAATTCAAAACAAGGAGCTTTCCATCCTCATTTCAGTATTTGGTTCACAACACTCATTTAACAGAACCTTCTCTTTTGAGTATTCAACTGCACATAAGGACACCAAAATACTAAGGCTAGACATTCACGACCAGTTGATGACACCAGAATAGTACATCGAAGAAAGTGTCTTGTAGATGACTGGTCAATAAATCTGCTTGACAATTTAATTGGTATAATTGATAAAATCCATATAACTACTAGGGAGGAAATTAAATTACTTTCTACAAATCAGATTGGGATTTAGATTAAAATTTTCTGGGTCAATTCGCTCTCTGCAAATTACGTTATGGAGGACCTCCTGGTTTGAAACAAACTTATTAAGCTTTCTCCTATAAAGTGTCTTAATTCATATAGAATGGCATAGCCTAATAGCTCTGCACAGAATGTATCCATTTTTCCCACAAAGTCTTCAATTCTCCACATGGAGCAAATACTCACACACACAAAAATGCCACAATAACCGCAGGTAGTATTGCTCTTTTATTCTTACATGCAAAGACAGTGCCTTAGGAGGCACAAGAGGTTGTAGCAATGCTCAGACCTCACTGGTGTTATTCATGAAGGCCTTTTACTGCAGCACTGGTGAGACTGAGGGCTTCACCAAGTTCTCAGCTAAAGGGGAAGACAGCTGGAATTGCTGAATGGAGGTCCACGGCTTGAGTTATGTTGTGGTAGAAAGGCTAAATAATTACAACAGCTTCTTTCAGCCTTAAAACCCATGAAAGGAAATACATTTAGTTTTTTGCTTTTCAAGCTTGATGGAGAGCAAAGGAAGACCTTTTTCTTTCTGCTATAGAAAAATGAGAGTATTTTTGCTGATCCTGTTGTTTCTGTGATGATGCATCTGGACCTTCCCAGGTTCTGAGGGAAAGGCACGATTGCTTCTGCCAAGCCTCAGAAATCTCTACCTATTTCTGATACAAAAGAGTTTAATGTAAGATCAGTAATCCTGGCATGCAGCCTTGGGAGTGCTTGAACACATGCTTATAGGAAAGCAGGAAAATGATGCTCCTAAATGGGAGGGATAGACAAAGCCTGGAGGCAACTCCAGGCCCACAGCCTGCTTCCAGGAGATGGTACTGCAGTTCCTGAGAGGGGAAGATGCTTTTCATGGGAACATAACAACATCTACCAGTTGTCAAGGAAAAGAAATGGTCATAAGCCTGCTGCTTGTGTTTACATGTCTGCATACCCGCTGTACAGTAATATTGTAATAAAAGCTGTTGGGGCAATCATTGTTATGCTGCTGCTGTTTAGCAGCTTGCTTCCAATATTGCATTACAAAAATTACATATTTCATGTAATCAGGTCTGTCTCTTACTTAATCATCCCACTCTGTGTATAGATCTTTAAAGTGGACAGGTCTATAAATCACATGCATTTTTCATTTACCGTTTATTCTAAGCCAGGCAGTTTCTTATTTAAATTGCCATATGAATAAATCTAATAATCCTTATTCACTTACATCATCTCAAACTTTAAATCTAGTTCTGACTGAGGTCATAAGTGAAATCAGTATTAAGGGCAAAACTAGCAGCTGTAACAACTATAATAGCTCACCAAATTATGTTAACGGGCTGAAATAACATTAAAAATGAGGAAAAATTAAATTACATTATTAAAGCACGCTATGCTGAATCAGGCAAACATTTAGCCTAACCAGAGATCCTGAATGTGCATGTACTGCATTTATCATCACACTAGTCCATATGCCCTGGACAAATGAGGAGTAAAGACACTCACCCAAACATTCTATTTATAAACTGCATTTGTATATGGTATTATGCAGATTTCTGTAATGCAATAAAAGAATTCTAAACTACTGTGTTCACAATTAGAGCCAGAAATGCACTTCTTGGCTCAGAATGGGTAGTTCTGATGGTCTTTTATTGTGTGATTCTGAACCTTTTAATCAGCAATACAGAAGATCTAATGGAGAAGCTATCAAAATTATTCCTCCCTCTTCTGAAAAACCCAACAAATCCCATTTTACTGTTAAAGGAAATGAAAGGATGGAGTCAAGCATTCCATCTGTCTAAGAAGCAACTTACAATTCCTATGAAAATCCACACACAAAAGGAAAAGAAAGAGCTCTTTGGTGGTAAAGGAAGCATATGTCACAGAAGAGGGTCTGAAAATCGTCAGCATTACTCCCAAGGTTGATGGATTTCAGAGGCTTTGCTTATAGCTGTCACCTGGGTGCCACAGCAGCTTCTGCAAGGAAGTTTCCCTCCAGAGCTTGGAGAGAAGAAAGACATTGTTCACTTTCTCACTGCTATTTTTAATAGTAAGTGGACTTGTTATTTGTGTGGAATTGTTATTTAGTGTTTGGATTGCTGCAACCTATAAAGATCACTCATTACATCTACTTTTTCCCCGCACTGATGGAAGGAGTGTGAGGATCAGGGTAGGATCCTTCCTATGCTGAGCTCTTCCAGCTTCTGGCAATGCACAGCTCTGGGTCTTCCTTTGCCAGAGGTTGCCTTTGGAACATTATCTTTCTCAGCTGTTCCTGGCCCTATTTCAATTAATCCAATTCCCTTTTGAAATCATTTGCACTTTAGGTTTCCACAGTATCCTCATATGCTGCTTGGGGTAACCTGTTACCTGGTCATTTTATGAACTGCCCCTTATATCATATGATCTGTGTTATGAGAAACAGTAACAAAACAAAACAAACATTCAGTGTTGTAGGAATGTTACAGACCTTTCTCTGTCAAAACCTTCAGGTGAGTTAGTCCATACTTCTGATCCACCTTCTTGCCTCTTTCCACACTTTTATTGGTGCTTTATGCAGTGGCATGAAGATGCTCTCTTTCCCATTTGATTTCCAAGACAGCAGAACATTTCATTTACTAGTGGGGTGGTTAGCAGATCCCTGGGCTTAGCAGGTTCTGGGACAAGGAGAGGAGAAGCAAATCCCCAGCTCCCCAGCCTCGCTTGGCACCAGTCACATCAGCACTGCTGAGCCTCAGCATCCTGAGGCAACCATTGTTTCAATTCCTTCAATTCTGTGCACTTTGTTAGGATAAAGCCAGATTGCCTTTATGCATCCTTTTGTTATTATAATGGATTTTCTAGAAACAGACTAATTGGCACATGTAGCCAAAAACTACTGAAATTTTTTTTTTAATCGCTGTAATTCAGAAAATTCAGCAAGCAAACACACACACACACACACGTAAGGTCAGGATAATGCATTGGACAACACTCTGAGCTTATTTATTTTGCCAACTGTAATTATTTTTAATTGTCTATAAAACCAAATAGAACAATAAAATTTCATAGTCAATATTCAGTAATTGCCAGGACACTATAGGGGGCTGGGTGCTCCCTGGGGTCCAGCACCATGGGAGCATCCCAGGGGCAGCAGGCCAGGACCTCACAGGTAAGACCTGTCCCACCACCCTGGCTTGGGAGCAGGAAAGCCCTGGGCAGCCCCCGCTCTTGGCATAGGCACCCCCCTGGGCACAGCTGGGGGACCCCAGAGCCATGGCAGAGCTCATCAGTGGCACAACAATGTGGGGAATCCGGAAATGTGGCAGAACTCAAACCAAGTTCAAACCAAGAGGACAATTCTGTGCTGACCACTTCAGGTTGTTATACCTTGTGATATATTTAGTAAAATAATTAATTTTTAGTAATAGGGTCACTTACACTGTTAACCAGTGTCATATTTTTACTGAGAGACAAGTAATCTCTCATCTTTTAGTGACAGTGATTGAAGTTATGATTATTGGAGACAGATTGGTGAGATCTGGTATCTAACAAAGACATGACACCTTCCAGTAGGTAGAAAAGAGCAACTTTTCTGTTGGGCAAATAAAGGTATTTGCTAAGCCTCTACTTTAATTCAGCATTAAATAGTTGCCATGATTTTGTTCTTTTTAGCCATATCATTGTAACTCTATTCTCATACATTTTGAATACGTCTACAAATTAGCAATGAAGGACTTTGAAATATTTCATACTAAGTCTCTGTGGAGAGCACCAGGTCCTCCTAGATTTTAAGTGTACCTGATAAGCAGAACCACATCTGTGTGTACCAACAAGATACAGTAAACATCTGCTGCTCTCTATCAAATGGGACAGTGCTGGCTTCATAAGCAACCTTGAAGGAAATCGTGTTAGGCCTTTGTGCCTTCATTACCTCTTCTACGTCTTTAACATTTTCTGTGACTTTGCAGCTGCTAACAGCTGTCAGGAATAAATAGGGCATGTTGGAGTTGCTGCTTTTCACTGCCAGAGATCTCCAAGTGATTAACTAACAAGTCTTCATGATTCCCCCAAATCACTTGCGTATTTTTTCAGTACATTCAATACTTACACATCAAAAGATGCTACTCTGGAGATGTCAGGTCTCGTTTCTCTCTGCAGACAAGATTTTTTAAAAATCCATCACATTGCCTCTGCTCTGAGCTGGTCCTGCCCTTTAAGGAAGTGTACTGAGTTTGGCTGGGATGGAGTTAATTTTCTCCATAGTAGCTAGTATGGGGCTGGGGTTAAACCACGACAGAATGGAGGGAACTTCTGTAGACAAATATCCTTAATTTCAGTAATAACTTCTTTTTAATGACTGAGTCAAAGAAAAAATGGTTGGTTTGGGGGTAGGCATGCGGGAAGTCACAGCAGAGGGAGGAAATTCCCTTTTTGCATCTAGATATGCTGATACGGATCGGTGGTGGCAGCTCCTCGAGCAGAGTGCTTTAACCTCTCCTTTTCCTCCAGCAGCCATAGGGGGAAAAGTAACTCAGAGACTGCTGGGAGTTGCAGTCCTAGGTTATGCCAGCCTTTAGCAGAAGACTCTGGCAAAAGTCCCCGCTGGAAAGAGCACAGTATTTATACAGAACCTTCTCTGCACACGGGAGGAAGTCCAAAATGCAAAGCCCTGTCCCAAAATGCTGAGGAGCCTCCTCTCTTCTTCTCATGCAGGCTCTAAACCCCAGAGCTGCTCTTGGCCCCATGTCCCAGGGATGAAACCTTCTCTCTTTCTTTCCTTTCTTGCTCACTTAAACCCTAATCTTAGGATCAGGGTCCGCTCTAGGTTAGGGGTGTTGCCTATTGTCCCCTCCTCCACGCAATCCTGATGAATATGGGGATGTCACTTCTGAAGTGCCTATCTAGAGCTGTGTCATGCCCTGCCACCCACTCAGCACTCTGAGCCTGATGTCTTTTCCACAGAGTATATCCTTACAGTCAATGCTTTTTAGGGAAACTGTAAAGATTGACTTTTACTTTCCCTTTCCCTTTTGCTCCCCTCCCCCCCTTTTTTTTTTTTCTTTTAATAAAAACACAGTGAAGGTGTTTATCTTTTGTTTAATGGTCTGCTTGGTTAAAACATTCCCTCTGAACAGCTGTGAATTTTGGACCTCTTTCCACACAAGAAAGAGGTTTCATCTCCTTTCTCTCAAAGAGCAACTTCATGACCACCACAAGTGCAGAGAGAAACTACAGGTTTATGGGGAAACGAGGGGCTGTCACCTGGTGGGAGGGTGCTCAACAGGAAGGGAGGATTTTTGTGTTTGGGCTGTAGGTACCGGTCATACTTTAATTCAATGGAAATGACCACTGTGGGAGCTGTCTCTCTTGTGCTGCCTGGTGGTGCAGAGAAAGGCTGAACAAACCACTAAACCCAGAATCCTAATACCATAAAAGATGGGAATTCGAACCCCTATGGGCCAAGAAGTGAAATCTTCGGGTTATTTAGGCTGCATGCAAAAGAGGGATGAGACCTACAGCTCTACCTCAGCTTTTCACTGAAAAGCTTGTTGTTATGTGTCTGTGTACATGGACAAGGTAGGTCAGACTTGGGAGATTTTGGCTGACTGTGAGCCTGCAAGCTGATGCAGAGCTGGAGCTCCAGCTCACACTGCCTGGGTGCCTCTGGAAGTAGGACCACAGGCACTGCCAGGGGTGGATGCAGACAAGCCAGGCATCCCCACAGTTCAGCAGCAGCTGCATGGTTTTTTGGAACAGAGTTTTAGCCTCTGCTGTTCACAGTTTTCCTAAGCCATCTATAGAATCTGGATGTTGAGGCTTAAATAAAGACACAAAGGTGAAGACACGTGATGTTAGAAGGGAGTTGGAAAACCTCATCCCTGTTAAGACTGTGCCATGAGTACAGGCACTTCTACAAGGACTTGCCAGGAGGGGGCTCAGGGTCTTGAGCAAAAATCCTCACGTGCCTCCACACTCTGGCAAGTCCCATCCAGCATCCCTGCCCACCTGGCTTTTCTGTCTTGGGAGCTTGTAAAGGGTCAGTGGGTCAAATTCATAAAAATGATAACACATACCAATGATTTCATGCATTATAGTTCAACTCAAACTGATGTGCACCTGTGCTTGAAGCTATGAGAGATCTGAGGCATTACTCACGTTTCTCCTAGTACAGTAATTCACATTCAGCACAAATAGGGAAATGATCCACTGCACTGTGTAACATCTATGTCTTAGTGTCAGTGATTAACTTTCTGTAAGCTCTGACATGCTTCTACATTAATAGGAACAAATGGAATCATAGAGCAGTTGAGCCAAATTAATTATAGAACCATGTGATAAAATTTCAAAATGAAGTCTATCTGTTGCTCCATTTTTATTTACAAATAGGTAAATAAATTCATGTCAAGGTAATGCCTTGATGGTCCCACAGTAAAAAAAAGCTTTGGTAGCCAGGTTTACAGGACAAGATCTATGAATGTAATTTCTTTGCTTTTTTCTTGCATTAAAGAGAATATTTGGAGTTGAATATCTCTCAATTAAAACACTCTGGAACAAGTTGTTAATATATTTGAATTGACATGATGTATCATGCTCTGTGCCTTTAAAACAGTATCAGGCCATACCTGCCAATCTTCATTGCAAAGAGATGAGACAGAGTGTTCTGTCCTGTAAGAAATGCACAAAAAACCCCATAAGAAGCACACACACACACACAGAGGAAAATTAACGGTTCGTGTGCAAACTCTTGATTCTGTCAGACTAAAAAATACCTCTTTTCTGCATCCTGCCTGTTTCTGCCCTCAAATGTTTAACATACTTTTGGGAGCTGTATAAATAAATAATGCTCTTATTTGATGACAGTGTTCCAAAAAGAGCAATTTGTGGAGAGAAGTGGCTTCATGAAGGTGAGTCATAATCTCCCATTTCACAATCTCCGTCATGGTATAATCTGTAGTACAGACTACTTGAGGCAGGGATTAGCTCTTGAATTTAGGTCACTACAGTCTAGTCCAAAACATTAAGTCTCATTTCTAGTTCTACAATACTCTTAATTCCTGAGCTGTTCTGACTGCTGCAGTTCTTGATCAGTAATGGTAGATAAAAGTGCAATACAAATCTATGCTATCCGTTATCCAACAAAATAGTTGGCTGCAATATTAGCCAGTGTTATTAGTTAGGAAGTGGTGAGGTTTTGTTGTCCAAATAAATAGCACTATTCTAAATATCAGCGGAAGCTAATTGAAGTAATTTACATTATTTTTACTGAAAAGAAGGTGATGGAGGAGGAGACCTGAAAAACATGAATTTTTTAAGGGCAGGGATAATTATGAGTAATTATGGCATACCAAAAAATTAAGCAAAGCAAAGCACCAGACTCAGTATGAAAGTTAGCACACTTGTCTTGTAAACACCAGAGGACTGAAGCCATCCTACTTTCTCCAAATGGAAAAGCAAATGGCCTTCTTTCAAGGTATACATCTCTTTTTTTTTTTTTTTTTTTTTACCTGAAACTGTGCACTGTTCAGAATCAGAGTATTTTTTTCAGCATAAATTAATCATCAGAGCCCATATTCATCTCATGGCAGTTTGAACTTGATGTGTATGAGGGTTTGGATCACAGGCTTCGCACCTTGCTTCCTTTTCTCTCTTGCCCCTCTGAGGACCACGTACTTCACCACATCCATGAGTCCCTTTTTTTTATATGTTGGATTCAAATGAATTCTCTGTCTTTTCAAGGCAGCCTTATTATTTGCCTACATTTCTGCATGGAAGGAAAGATCTTTCAGGTCGTGCGAGGTTTAACTGTCTCCTGTCTCTGCTCCTCTCTACTGCCCTCTGGCATAATTTTGGCCAGGTCTGTGCAGGAAATATCTATAACTCTCTAGTAGATTTGCATGTTGCCTGTGTCACCTTCTTTCTTTGACAGAAAGGCTCTGTAGATATGAGTGTGTGTATATGTACATATGTATAAAACTGCTTGTTCATCACTTGCTGAAGAGATGTATTCATGAAGAGAAAATTATTTCTTCCATCAGATGCTTTTTATTGGTGTAAATTACACAAGCAAACACCTGTTAATAGAATGAGGCATAGCCCTCACTTAATGCTTGCCTACTGCTCTCTTGGTCTTTCCTCCTCTCCTTGAGTCCTACATACTCTCAAGCAATACTTTGCACTTGGATCAGCCACTCCTTCATTAAGATAATTCCTTCTTTGCTTTCAAAACTCTCTTCAGATGTTTTCCTTCCACTTAGACTTCACCCAGTGTGCCCTCCAGCACTATCTGCCACCATCTCTTCACTTGATCTTTTTGTTCTTATCCTCTATATTTGGATTAAATTATTTTTTCCTTGGGGCAGAGATCTTGGTTTGCATGCTCTTATGAAGGGATATTTTCATGTCCAGGAATGCAGAACTAGGAGAATACAAGCCAAAAAGAAAATATTTTCAAATTCTATTCTGAAATTTCAGCTGTAATTTTGCTGTTGGATAGGCAGACTGAAACCATCATTTAAAATCTGCCAGTGTAATCTCCAGAAGCAAAAAAAACCCCAGCCCCTGGAGCTCAGCAATTAGAAAATGAAAGAAGATTGCTTTCCATAGATGTGTTATGATTTGCAGAGATCTAGATACTGGAGTGAATAGCTAATTCACACGTATTATCATTTAAGAGCCAAATCCACTAAACACACCCCTGACTTGAAAGATATCTAAGAATAGGAGGCATGTCAATTACTGTAATCCTTAAATTATGCATATCTTTCAAACTCTTCTATCAATGTCTTAGGTTTTTCTTCTTAGGTGGTTTCTGCACTTCCTCCACAAGGCAAAATAAAACATTGGTTTATTGCAATAAATGTTGTGCCTGAGGGGCTGTTATTTGTTACTATGAATTAAATAATAGAAGGGATCGTGCCTTGTCATACTGGCATGATCCTAAAAGGAGTTTTGGTCCATCAGATCTTGCTTCAGAAGTGATCAGCAGGTAGAGGAAAATGCTCTGCTTCTGTTACCCAGAAGGGAATCAATTATTCAAAAAATGTTAATGTAGAAGGCAAGCAGAGAATAACTTTCTCCATCAGTAACTCAAAAAAAAAACCCCTTTCACATCTGTCTGTATCAGAAGAACATAGATACAAGATGATTTTGGGTTTCTGTTAAAGAATCCTAAAATAAGAGCATCTGTTAGCTGCAAAGGTAATCACTATACAAACATATGGGTATGTGATGAAAGAAAAAAGTATATATCTTCATCTTTTTGTGGCTTATATGGTAAAAGGCGGGGGTAGCTCACTTGCATAACAAAGGAGGCAGAGCCGTAGGCTAAAGATTTTGAGGATCATTCTCATTCTTGAGGAAAAGCAAGTATATAGATTATTCTTAATGCAAGGTCTGAATGCACACAATTGGATCCGAGAGAAAATGGAACTGTGGAGCTGCTCTCTCCTGCTTCCATGGAGAATTTCTATTTCTCCAACTCTCGTGGTACCATGGCACAGTCTCCCCTCACCAGATTCAGCTCTGTAGGTGCAGAGATTCTCACACCTGAAATCTTTGTCATTGGTAATCTTTGGTAAAACAATATTTAAATTTTATTTTAAAATTATTTAAATCCTGAAAGCACAAGTTACAGGCTGAAAGTCCCTTTCCAAACCTTCTCAAAGTGTCATGTCACTCCTGTAGGAGGCTTGTCACTGATACTTCCTTTACTAATGCCATAAATCCTTTCTTTTCACCTGCAGCCTTATAACTTGAACTGAGTATGAAACTGGTCAAGCTCAAGTGGTCTTTTGGGCTTACTAACTAAGACAGGTAAAGCACAAGAATAACATTGCCACAATCAGGCCCAGCCACCTTTGGCTCTATAGCTCCACCGCCAAATACCTCTGTATGAATGGGTGAGGTTCAAGCCTGGGTCCTGAGCAAGCACTTCTCTGTCCTGCTCCACCCTGGGTCAGAGCCACTGCCCCTTCCACCCTGACAGAAATTGGGCTGTGACACACACTACACTTTGGGTAAGCCATGATTATTCATGTGTATCCAGCATATCCATACTCCTGATCGTGACAGGAGCATGACAGATGTTTAAGTCTCCTAATCCCATTTTTCATCTAGAATCAATTTTTTGTTGTTGCTTTTTCTACAAGAATTTAGGCCATGTTTTTGAGAGTAAAAAAGAGTCTGATTGCAACTACTCTGCTTGCCCATACTAATCAAGTAAATACAACTGCTTAACACCTCTTTTTGGAATATTTGTGCATGTGGTTGTCCATATGCAGGTATCATAGTGAGAAATATCAGATTCATGGTCTCAAAGACATCCTCACTCTGCAAAAAAAAAAAGAAAGACCAGGCATCAACAGGATAAAGGACCAAATCTCATGGGAATTTTTTCACTCAGTGTCTGTTTTAACTCTGTTGTAACTCTGCTGCCAGATAGGACTATCAGTTAGTCTAGCAGTATTTCTTTGAATATGATCTTCAAAATGCTGAACTTGAATGATAAATTTGTCTTACAGAGTCTATGGACAGATGGATTTTATGTGCTGATACTGAATCAGTGCTATCTGAATGCATCCCAAGGCATCCAATTCTTCTGGCAGGCTCTGAAGAACTGCAGTCTTTAAGTGTGATTTTAAATTATTTTTTAAGGTGTAGATTGAGAAAATTATTTTAATGTCATAATCTGTCATCGAGAAATACACAGCTGCAATTAGCAACAAGATCTACGGGACGCCATATTCCTTTGTTAGGGAAACACTTCTCATTTGCACATTTTTTGACACGTGGGGATACCCTCAAACTGTTTGCTGAGATAGAAATCCTAAGAAAACTCCAGTTTGAGACAAGGCTTGAGGCAATCCGCTACAGCATTTTAGGATGCAGATCAAAACTGCTTATATTAGCTAAAAAAGCTTCTCTCAACCCTTGCACATGTGTGTGGGTGTGTTCTAATTAAAGCTTGGTGGATAATGAATAATTTATCCAAGGTCTTTCACCTTCTTTGTTTGTAAATTGTTGACAATAAGATCACAGTTTTCTTGAATTTTTTACTGGAAATTACTCCTTGGGCCTCATTTATTTCCACTTTTTACCAGTTTCTACCTGTTTTGGTATCCTATTTTTCTTCTGTCTTTTTCTCTCTGGTCTCTTACCACACATGATCTATATGTGTCACTAACTACCTTTATACATTCTGCCTATCACTGCATTGCATTCAGACTTTGCTCTAGCTACTTTTTGCTCCTAAAACTGTGGAATCATCCAGACCCTGGCAAAATGGATATAAAATGGTGCCAGCTCAGAAGGGGAATTTTTTCTGCTTCTTCTGTACTCAGATTATACACTCATAAATACATATGTAGGTGTGAGAAAATAAAATAAACCCCTCAATCCATTGTGGTTCATCTTATTCTTTCACACTTAGCTACTAAGGTACTGTAATGATTTTGCTAAAGTTGCTACATTTTGGTTAATATTTTTTCTTGTCTCGTCATATCACTCTTTTTCCCCAGTTCCCTAAGTTTTCCTTTGTTTTTAGTAAAACTACCATTTCTGTAAAGGCAGATATTTGCCTGAGAAGGAAGAGCAGTGACAGCTGAGCAATAGTAGTAACTCATTTGTATTTCTTTCATATGCAGAAATGGTAGTCTGTATATTACTGAGCTCTGACATTCTGCTAGTCAAACACTTTATAGTTTTCCATCCTATTCCACCTTTCTGAGACACATTCAGGTGGTGTTACGCCCATGCATGGGGGATCTTTCACCTGTTCACAGAAATTCTGAGTCCAGTGGCAATGCTGGGTATTGAATTTGGATATAATGATTTTTATCACTTGGTACCAACAGACTCAGAAGACCCTCAGGTAGGCTGTATCCTTGGAAGCTTTGTTATTCTCTTCCAGCCTGGACTAAATCCCTTAACTGCAGGTTCAGTCTCTGCAGAATGCTGGATATACACAGTCATGTGTACATGGAGGGGACACAGGCATGCTGCTATCCCTCGCAGGAAATCACTGTGTCCAAAAAATTCTTTGTGGACTTTGGACACATCACCTCTTAGTCTATCAAAGAGAACATATTGGAAATCTCTCATATCCTTACATTTTCTTAGCATCAGCGTGGCTTTGTGGAAAAGATTACCCCTTGGGTTTTATGGTTGCTATGGATCCTACTAGGATCCTACAATCTTTTTGTAAGAAATACGTGGAAATCACTACTGAACATGAGAGAGTGGATAGTAAAACATGGTTACATTCAGAAGTTGTTTCTTCAAATAACAGATGACTAAAATAAAGAAACAAAGTTGGAAGGAAACAGCATGGCTAAAGCAGTCTATCAACAGAGGAAAGGGGCAGATTTTAGGTTAATTTCAAAGTGTTTTTTTATGGTTCAGAGCAGAACACAGTAGTGTTCACATCAGTGTCATTCCAGGGAGGCTTAGAGAGCCCACAAGAGGTGTGCACAAAACAAGGGAAGCAGTCCAGTGCTGCTGCAGGCTCCTCACTGAACCCACCACTCATGTTTCTGATGCACTAGAAAACAACAAATAAACTTCAGGCAGAATCTAAAGTATTGTTAAACTCTGAAAGGCAAGAGCAAAATAGAAGTGGCAAACCTCTGACTCTAAACTGTAGCAATGATACTAATGCAACACTGAAGCCTTCTGCATCCCATACTGAAAAGTTTTGGTCTTCCAGTGGGTGACTTTCTTTAGATTGTTTTGTAAGCGAAACTAAAACATATAAAGCAAACCCCTGAAAAGCCTGTCTGTTCCAAAAAGAGGTATGTTAAATTCTGACAGCTTTATTGCTGTACACCAGGTGGGGAAACCCTAGGACAAATGACTTGCAAAAAATATGTATTTGTTCCATTTTCTGTTCCTTTATTACAATCCTCCTTGAAAAACAAAACAATTCTTAAAAATATGCTTCTATGCTTTCTATATTAGCAACCACCTAACTTGTGACTTCTGCTACCTCACTTCCAGGTATCTGCCTTGAACACATTAAAAACTATCAGTGTACTCTTCCCCACTCCCTCGCCCCCATCCTGACAATCAGGGCCATTTTAATGTTTTGTGCATTGTTGCATTATTTAGTTGCTGGTGTCACTAGAGTGCTGGTAGGTTTTAATCAACCATTAAAATACACTTACATGCTTCAGAGCACAGCGGCTTCTTATCTCAATGACTGACTCTGGAAACAAAAATAACCCTGAAACACTTGGGTTAAGTATAGTTATGCAAAACTTTGCTTCCTGTATGGCAGAGGCACCAAAAACATTGAAACCTCTTCTAGCTTCAGTGGCTGTGGGCTATGTTGCATACCTAGCCTCACTCAAAGCTGGTTTGTCTGCTTTTCTGAGGGAGGTGAGAACTGCCTAAAGGGCACTGGTTTCTTGGCAGAGCCACAAGCTATTTTTTCCTGATAATAAATGAGAGGTGAAAATTAATACCCAGTACCCAGGTGCATCTATTTTTGTGGTTCTGACTTAATGTACCTTACCGTGACCAAAGTTCTACCAGGTAAAATAGCCAAATGCTGGTTGTATTGTTTCACCCTCTTGTATCATGAGGTAATTCTCCTGACTTTCCTGGAGTTTGCCCTCACAAAACCAGGTGCTCACCTGGCAGCAGGAGAGTAGGTAAGCGAGCTGCCTGAGTAGAAATACAGCACTGTAAAGGGCTGCCAGTGGGAAAACCCTGCCTAGATCTGCTGCAACACCTCCTATGTGGGGCAGAAAGACACCAGTGTTCTGCATCTCTATTTTGTCCCTGTAGTCCAGAGTCACCCCTGAGATTTGCCTGCTGCTGTGCAAATGTGTGTCACCTCACTGCAATCACTGTCCTCTAGGCCAGCACCTTGACCTTGTGATGAGCATAGCAGACTTGCTCATCCCAAAATCATGGGACTTCCAAAGCAGTCTGGAGGACTTTGGCCACAGGTTTTCATTAGGGATGTGTTCTCCTGCTCTTCAGCTGGGGCACAGGAGCAGGAAACGAGGTGGGTATGTGCTCTCTAGTGGGGACACACCTGCAGGTGGTTTGCCTGTCTTTGAAACAGTGAAACCAGTGTGACATCCATGTTCCATTTTCATAGTCATTGACACTTCCCTTCTCACCACGCTGTTCCCTGTGGCGTTCAGGGGAGCCCTGTAGCACCATGGGGCAAGAGGCACAACCCAACTCCTTGAAAACACTCCCCCTCAGCATGGCCATCACTGGCACGGGGTTGCCAAGGCTGAGAGGGTCTCTTGGCGGAAGGTGCTGTGAGAGGTGGGGTGAGGGAAGCAGCTGGCACAGACGTGAGTTGGGGCAGCAGGCAGCAGGCAGTGCTGGCTCATTGCTGGTGTTTCATGACAAAGGGATTTCCTGTTGCCTTTTAGGCACGATTTCTATGTTTGGCAGAGCTGGATACTGCAGGTACCTGGTCAGCTTTAGTAGTGCCTGGAATTCATGGAGGTTCTGGCTTGCTTTTTTCCTTGGTGTAAGAGTGCTGTGCATAATGTGTCAGATCTCTGCCATGGAAAGGACAATCTTGCTTGAGCCTTGACCCTCGAAAGGCAGCAAACCAGACTCTTCCCTCTTTGGCCAGGGCTGGAGGAGATTCAAGCAGGAAGAGAAAACAGGGAAAAGAGCAAGGTGTGATCAGACCAGGGCATCAGGTTTGTAATGCCAATTACTGTACCAATGGAGAGGAGCATCATTAAGGCAGTGTCTAGATCACTCTTTTAAGTCTAAAATCCACCTTGGCAGAAGCCAGCTCCCACTCTGATGTTCAACTCTATCCACACCCACTCTTGCTTTTGGACAGAGCTGTTCAGAATGGGCATGTGGGGGACCTTCCTCACTCAGTGTGGGCACTGATATTAAAAGGCTAGTCACTGTTTAACTGATGGATTTAATTGTCCATCAAGATGAGTGAGAGCAGGACCCTAGCTTAAATGTGCTGTTTCACCTCCTGTCTCCACTGGACATCTCAGAAACCGTCACTCTTGGTATTTATTTTAGGCACTTGAGGGAGGCAGCTCCGTAGATTTTGCTTGCCGTGCTGCATCAGAGACACTCACAGCACTGTAACCTAGTGACAATAACCTAGTGCTAATAAGTGAACAGTAATCTGGGATTGCTTTAAAATGTGTATCAATGATAACAAATTTTGTTACAGACATCACTTGTGGCAACAGCTCTATTTGTGTCGGAGTAGAGTTAAGTGGCCTGTGGAGATGTAGTCACAGTGTAGGATGATTGCCATATTGCTTTAGAATGGCAGGCTTTTAGAAGTCTCTTGGGCCAAATTCTTTACTTCTTTGCACTTCATCTCATTAATTCCACCAGAGAAAAAATCAATCTGATTAGAGCAGTCACTGTGCAATGTACCTACTTAGCATGGTGAGAAGTGATCAGGAGTCTGAACCGCACTGCCTTTAGTCCTCCCTCAACTTACACCTTCCTTCACTGTCTGTTCAAGAATTACTGGTTAATAATATTATTTACCACTGACACATACTGTCTTAATTATGTGGCAGACTGGCAAAAAGGAAAAGTTTTAGGCACCCTTGAAAGCAACGTCATGCCTTTGAGTTTGACTACTACTCTTATTGTGAGTGTATTCCGCATTCTCGCTCTTCCATGACTTTCCCAATTCAGATTAGCACAGATATTTGAAAAGTAATACGGACCACTATTGAAGACAATGGTTTGAAAAATTGCAGTAAATGAATGAGTAACAAATTGCACACCCTTTCATCTGTGTATTATTTGTTTAAAGCCAACAGGAAGGTGAACTTGCTTAAAATAAGCATTTTTTAGGGGTTCAAAGGTTTCTTCACCAGTGAGTTGGTAGTGTCAATCCAGTGGTCGCTGTTGTTGGTTGGACTCAGCAGGCTATTCCATAAACATAAAGAAGGACCCTAATCACTGGGATTTTACCACCTACCAGAGCTCTTCAAGAAGATATTTGCTTACCATGACATAGCAAGGTACTTTAGTGCAAGCCTAACTAAAGGCATGTGAGTATTCCCAATGAAATGAGCAGGTCTTCAGTATGTGATGAAGCACTTACTGGGTGTGGAAAACATTACTCCTAAAACTGAGCATTTTCATCACAGAATTAAAGCTTTAATCAATGTTTAATTATAAAGGCCTCTATTTCAGGCAGTTTATAGATAAAATGCCAGTATCTGTGTGACTGTTTCACAACAGACATTTAAGTGAATGTGCAGAGGGAGCACATCATACCGCATAAGGCAACCCACGTCTGTAATTAATAATGCCTTTGGTGGAGCCTGTACTTAACTGAAACATAAGAGAAAATTGCTTCAGGAAACTGAAACATGCAAAGATGCAGAGCAAGCACTTACGGTGGTCTCAGCTGTATAAAAACTAATAAGACTATGAAATGCATCCATCTGGTTTAAATAAAGGGAAGCGTGTGCTCCGAGTTAATGACACACGCTTAGCGGAGAGCCATTCCTCCTTCTGCTGGGGAGCTGGGAGGCAGCGTCACCTGGAGCTCCAGACAAGCCAGGAAGGCCCCTCTTCTGAGATCACCTACCAGTGTTTCCAGATGTGGAGCTGTGTAGTCAAGGCTACTGTGTTTGGTTTTTAACTCCAGCCCTTGGACATCGGGGAGGATTCCCTTGGCCTGGACTGCCATTCCCCATAGGATTCTCATGCCTTAGCGAGGTGAGGTCAAGAAAAGGGGAGGAGGAGGAACTGGATGTGATGAATTGCAACTGTTATTGCTACAGTCTCAGAGTGCAATATTACTATGGCAGGAATAATTTGTAAAAAAATCCCCAAATTTGTAGGGACAGCTAATCCTGAAAGCAAGCCGTAAGCTCCGCACGGCTGGGCAGCTGAGGGACGGAGCCAGGCAGACGGCTGGGGTCTAAACTCCTCAGTGGTGCCCCGCTGGGCTACCACCACAGGCACAGCTGGAGACACTTTGGTAGGCTCTGCATTACCCTTGTCTTTTAAAGAACAAAAGCAACCAAATGCAAAGCAGCAGTTCTTTACATTCTGCTTTCCACTAAACATATGGTAGAGTCTCCCATATACCACGTGATAATGCAGCTGATAAAAAACCTTAATATTTGCAAATACATATAAAAATCCACATGCTATTGACCTCAGCTTTTCAAGATCTTTTAAAAGTGCCCAAAGTATCACACTATGTATTCCATGAACAATCTTACATCTGCCTCTCTCAGTCCTTCCTCTGGGTGGAAAACTGCTTGGTGTGAGGTAGCAAGGAGGCTTTTGAAATTCATTGCCAATTCACTATCAAGGAGACCTTTAGGTGAATCAGATAAAGGCTGGATCCCTTAAAACCAGACTCTGCATGTGCATTCCATTATTTTGTGTGAATGCAGTGAGTAAGAATTGAATTAAACTCCTCTCCTGGCCAATATATCTTACCATTTTCTGGTCTAGCAGGGATGGTTTGAGAAAAGTCTGTGGGGTGCAGAGAAAGAGGAGAACAATCTAATATTTTATGAAATCTCTGATTGTGTATTATTTGTTTCTACTTCATAAACTACTGGATTGATAGTATCTTCAGGCTATTCTCCTGATGGATGAGATAGGATCAGCCAAACAGGGAGCACAGCCAATGTTACAAGACCCTTGTAATCACAGGCAAAATCAATTTTGATTGAATTGTGTGTGCAACACACACATGCACCACAAAAAACTGAGCATTCTTAATTGATTAAGAAATGAAGACTCAAGTTGCTACCCTCACGAACAAAAAAATGTTAAATATGTTTGGGTAATTAATATATCTGGTGAAATTTCAAACTAAGTGCAGCTGTTATAAAGCATGAAAAGCAGATTTGTGTATAATTGCTCACTCAGCTTTATTAATTGATACTGAAAAACAGATACTGTTTGCTGGTTTTATGGGAAATGGAAACTTCTACAATAAATTCAATTTCATCAGCAAGATTTTTCTGATGAAATTTAACTTATCAATCTGCAGCTTAGCATTTTTTTGTCCACCTTTTCATTTGAAGAAAATGGGGGGTTTGAGTACGTAGCATAAAACAGGATCAGATTTAGGAAATTACAGTAGATCCTGATATACGTTTGGTCACCTTAAGGGAAGTCAGAATTATTTAAAATGTGCATTGAACAGAGTTCTTAGCAGTCACAGCCAGAGGAATGCATTTTATAAACATCAAGTGGTATTTATTTCTGAAACAGTTTATGCTTTAAAGGACTATTTTTGATAGTCATTTTTCCTGGTACATGAAAACTAGAGAAAACATGTTTTGGGGTTTTTTTTTTGTATAGCAGTGCAATATAGGATCAAGTAAATAAAGATGTTTCTATGGGGATAGAAAATGTATCTCAGCTCAGAACCACACAAAATCTTGTAAAAAATTTTTTGGCCTAATAAAAACGATGTGATGAATGTATGGAATTCAGAGAATGTATTTATCTTGGAAGCTCTTGAGATCTTGTTCTTGTGTTTCTCTGGAAGTATATAGCATACTTTTTTTTTTTTTTTTTTTGGTGTTACAGGATAGGACAGGTACTGGGAAGCATTTATGAAAAGAGAGGTGAGAGAGGACCTTGAGGCACTGAGGATTGAGTTTATTACAAGGACTACAGAAATAAAAAAACGCTGTGGTACATTTGAACCTCAATAACTACTTCAGTCGAATTTTATGGCAAGCAACTCAGAGTGAACTGTATATCACACTATGTATATTTTATTGTAAGTTGTGATGTTTCCTTTAAGGAGTCAAGGAAAAGAAGGGAGGGCAGGGATAGTCACAATCACCCTGCTCTGCATCAAGTACTGTCTCACCTTCATGACTTTTCAAAGCTTCACAAAGATGTTCCACCTCCATCAGGCCCGAGGAGTCCCATGGAGATAAAGCAGTGAGCAGATCCTCCTCTACAACTCTACATGGGACAAAACCAAACACAGCACAAACAGTTACTGGCAGCAATTTCAAGGGGCCAAATTTTATTTCCCATCACACTCCAGGGTCTGAAAAAAAAAAAAAAAGTGGCATATAGCTCCTGCAACTTTATTGCTAGAGGTTTTATTGGCTGCCCTCTAGTGAGACCTCTCAGTTGCACAGTCCCTAACCTCGGTGTTGGATTTGGCTGGGCAGGAGTCAAGAAGCTGTGTTTAACCTCCTTGTCTTGGTCTGTAGCATTTAGATCTGCAGCATTTCCTTCCTGAGCAGTAGTGATTAGGCACTGGACACATGTGGGGGCAGGAAAGAGAGACACTCTGTCCTGGGAATTTCTTAGCATTGTCATGATGGCAATTAAAGGGTGATTTTCTCATTAAAAAGATGGGCAACACCATGTAGTAGGTTTCCACAGTTATTTTACATTCTAAGATTTAAGGATGGATGATTTGTAATTGTTATCCATGAAAGATCATCTTACCCAAGTGTTTTAAAGTCTGGTTTAGCTAGCTACGTGTGATACTCATTATAGGCCACCATTTCTTACAAATCTGCCTTGAACATAAAGCTGTTCTTTCTTCATTTCAGGTACCTCAAAACTCCCATGAAACTGATATTCTCAGAGCCTTTACAGTCACACCTTCCAGCACGCTCTGAATTTCTAGGTAATCCTTACGTAGCAATACCTGTGTTCAACACAAAGTTCAGAGGTCCTCTTGCTCAAACTCAACCTCCTCTTGCTCAGACCTATGCCAGCAGAGGAGCAGGTCTGTAAACTCAAGAGGGGCCAACTTTACTGCTTCCACGCCTGGACACGCTGCTAGCATGTTTGGTTTAGCTCACGTTTGACTTTGGAAATAAAGAGAAAAGGTCGGGCCACATGAAAGAGGCTTGGTAACTCTGGGAAATGAGACAAAGGCTCTTTCTTCTGAGTTGCTTTCAGTTCCTATGACCCACATTTCCATACAAGAACGTAATTTCCCAGCACACACCCGATGTGCAGAGGCTTTTCTCGAACCCACACTGGTTTGCACGTCCAGTTGTTTTATTTCTCTCCAGTACTACACTTCCCCCCCTCCTGACTCCTTGCTCAAGCTGTCCTTACAAGGAAGGATCTGAGCACCCACGAGAGTTGTGTGTGAAGTGCACATACTTTAAGAAGGGTCTGCATCAGCCCTGGCACGTGTTCTATATTAGTCAGTGTTGGAAAGGATGGGTGAAAACTGTATGATCAGGAAGTTGGACAAAGCCATTTGCTCACCACCTTTGGCAATGGATGCAGCATAAGAACATGTTATTTTATAGCACTTCCAATTCTGTTGGCAATAATCATAGTTTGGCACATACCCTCTACCACAGCAGGCAAAATGCTATTAAAATATGTCAGATTTAAGGGAAAAATAATGGAATTTTTCTTCCATAAATCATAAAACCCTGAATCTTTACAATCTTGTAATGGTTTTGTAATCCAAGCCTCTGCTTACATTACTTTATCTTTATGAAGGTGATAAAGAAAACACAACATGGTGTACTTGATTATAAATTATAATTTTATAAGCATCAAAAAATGCAAACTTGCAAAACTTTTGTTCATGCTTAGGTTTTCACATACTTAAGTGCCAGCAGATGTTCAATGATCAATAAAACTCAATTTATATACATTATTCTGAAGCATCCTTGATCATAAATACAGGCTGGGAATGTTTAACTTCACTCTGAGTAAGAAAGATGATAATAGGCTACAAAGTTGCAATATGCAGTTCTATTGTGGTAAGTTATACTTCAACTCTAGAAATAAAACACTTCTTGATTTACATTGAGACTTCTGGGACAGACCCCATGATTTAGAACCTAAACTGTAGCTTTATGGAAACAGCAAGTGGCAAAAATTAACAAATTAAATTAAAATTAGCAAAGATCTTGCTTATTATGGTAAACTAAACGTCCCCAGAGGCTATAGGCTTTGTAACAAGGCGTCCCTGAATTGTGGTGTTTACGTTTGCAATGATAAACAAACATACCTTTATCGGGGACTGAGCACTGACTCACAGAGGCATCAGGAAAGCAGGTCCGAGGACGTTCTTCATTTCAGAGCCGACTCTCCACAGCAAACACTGGGAGTGTAAGACAATGCATGTGAGCTCATACCCATCTCAAGAGTAGGACTGGAAGAGCAAACTCTTCTGAAACCAGGTGCCTGTCAGAGGTAATAGAAGATGGTTCAAAGTGGAGCAAGAAGGATCAGTGTTATTCACTTCGTGTGTTAAATAAGAAAAGATTAAACGAACAACAGAAGCAAAAAAGGTAAAGTGATATATTGTCTTCCTCTTTCCTGTCTTTTCACTGCACTTCATCCACAGAAGTAGCAAACCCAGAAGAATTAGACAAGAGTAACAAGACACCAGCCCATTTCCCCAGACGTAGAGTTACTTCAGTGCTGAAACTACAATTTCTGTCTTTCCTGATCTCTGCAATTTACTTGCTGCTTTGGACACAAAAGGAGCGCTTGACCAGTCAGGGGTTTTAACTTCGCTTACACAGTTGCCAGACTCTCGTTTCTTCAGTATGCAAAGCCAGCTCAGAGGTTGCTGCTGCCCATCCCCTTCGAGCACGGACATTGTACCACGCCGTTCCACAGCGTCAGTGAAGAATTTGCATTCAGGAGAAACACTGAAGGCTGGACACTTTCCAACTGTGCGCTCCTATAAGAACAATCGTGTATCGTTACAACCCCCAGGTCATTTTACAAAGTTACTTCTTTCTGTAAACTCTGAATTGTTTTTTCAAATATAATCTCAAATTACTTTCTCTTTCGTTGAAACAATTCCCCTTCAGTGGTAGCTGTGGTTTAAATTAAAAAGAAACCAGCCTGCAGGATTGGTCTATAAATTTTTGCAACTGCCTTACATGGTGGAGAAACTAGCCTGATAATTATTTTACTTTGCTACTTAAAGCTGTTTTTTCAGATACAACAGAGCTTGTGTTACTCTTGGTTAAGACTAAGCCTATGAGAGCACAACCATGAAATTTTCAGCTGTAAATTTTCTTAGTATAAGACTCCTTTGAAACATGATAAATTGTGGAGCTCAGAGACATTCTTACTGAGATGTTTATTTTTGTCTTATAATCTTCTGAAAGGATTTTTGCTTAAATCGCTCATGTACAGGCAGTGTCTGTATCCAGTTCTACATAATATCTGTCAACAAATTCATTACTGATGGTGAAAAGAATTTTCTGCCAACACATTTTTTTTCTGTCTTACCCAGCTACAACCTGTCTTTCATTCCAAAAGTTGTCCTGATTCAGAACTCACAAACTCAGTTGGCACTCTATTGCTAACAATACGGGGCTTTTAATTGGGCTCCTACTAATTTTGTACACTGAGACAGCACTGCTAGGGTTTTCTTAATCATTTAGCGATGCACTGTTCAGATATTTGTACCTAACCCACCTCTCATAGATTTCCCTTCTCTAGAGGCTGTGGTATAATTTTTTTCTATATAATTCTCCTGCGAAACAGTTTCCTGAGCCTCCCCACATGCTAGAACATTGGTAAGGGCTTTCACACTGAAATGAAGAACACATCATTTCCCAAAACACTGGCGTGTGTTCTTGCTGGAGCAGTCTGAAGCACATACACATGAATGTCATGATGTCCTTGAGACTGTGACCTTGTTTCTGAGAAATGCACTGCAGAAAATTAACACCAAGAGGGAAGATCCCCAAGTGAAACCCCAAGTTTCTGTGCAGAGAAGGTCTTGCTGCTGGTTCAGCAGGCAGCCCTCCTCCTGTTGCATTAGTACTGAACCAGCATCCCAAAATATGAAGAGGCACTTTTTAAGATATGCCATTTTCAACTTGCTGCTGTTAAATGTCTCCTTATGTCGCAGTCATTTACAGAACTCCTCCAACCACTGCGTGTGTATGTGTGTGTGTTATTGGGATCCATTTAATATGCATGCACCAATAAAAAAAATTTTTGAGTGCCCTTTCATAACTAATTTTTAAGGCAAAGATGCATCTTTGACACAACATTATTATTTAGTAATTCTTATTAAAACAAACTTAGTTTTACCTTTGACAGGATTTGGTCATGGTTAACTCCAATATTTATGTATCTCTTCTTTTCACATGTGTGTCTTTCACTGGTTAAACTGAGCAGAAGTTATGGACATAATTCTTGGTGAGAACACAGCTGACTAAGACAGCACATGGAGCCAAGTGAAGAAATAGGATTTTCATCATAGTAATAATTTCTAGGTGTTCTGATAAACATCTGGAAGCTGTAGTTTGGATGTAAAGATTTTGCCTGTATTTTTTAAAGGCATGCTTCTTTGAATATTTTGCCAGTTCTGCACATCTTGCTATTGATCCATATGGACCAGTGCACTTGAAACAGGCTTTTCCATTGAGCTGCATTCCCAGAACAAGACCAATGTAATTCATGTAGGTTTGTGTCCAAAGGCTGGGCTCCTCTCCTTGCCCTCAGCTCCAGGTGCACGTGGCCATGCGTCACAGCCGGCACCGTGTACCTCCTTGGGCTCTGCGGGACCTTCTTGTGTAAATAATTGCAGATAGCTGATAAACGGGTACTTTGTGTTGTGCCAGTGGAAGGGTTTTGTTAGCGTTTCCTTTGATCGTTTCATAAGGAAACTTCTGTTATTTACCTAGGAGGCACTCACAGTAATATGTTCATTTACTAAGTCGGCACATAAATGTTCGAGCTGCATTGCCTTCAAACTGCAGATGTGCTAAATGCTCCCTGTGTCTGGAAAAAGTCACACCGGGGAGACCAGGGAGAGATGTGCCATCTGCAAATCATTTTCTTAAAAACTCCAAAGAGTAGGGGACTCTCATTTGAAAATGCTTTTATTTGAGAAATCAATGTGTCCTTCTTTTGATCCTGAATTGCCTTGGGCAGAAACATTTGAGCTTCCTCTTTGGAAAAATACTTCTTATTTTACACAGCTGTCTAATGTTTTGATGGTGAAATTCATTCTCTGCTCTGGTAAAACTTCTAGTGATAAGGGGAAGAAAGAGTGTAAACTTCAAAGACAAAAAAGACAGAGGTCTTCCTTTCCAGGCCTTTTAGTGTATAGAGTCTATAAATCCTCCCAATTTCTCCAGAAAAAGGTGTTTGAGACCCCAAAAGGGTGCTGTAGTCTTTGAACACAATCCCGTGAGCTGTGTATGGAGTGAGGCAGAGAAGACCTGAACTTACTGTCAGCGCCCCTCATTGCTGAGATGCCTCATCTGCGCATCCTGCAGGTTGGGTAGTGGGGACTGCCCAGTCAGCAAACATTTGCTGTTTCCTCGGCCCTTAACTGGGCTTCTTAATTGCTGAGTCAGTATTCTGGTATCACCAGAAGTCCCTGCTTTGTGCTCTGCTTTGAACAGATTTAGCTCTTTTGGTCTCTGTGCCAGTGCAAGTCATGCATGCAGAGCCCTTATACAAACCATGGCTTGGGAATTCAGCATCTTTCCTTGGCATCTTTACCCTGAGCAATTGGCTCCTGAGCACAGAAATTCCCTATTGGACTCCAGGCAGCTTCACATGATAGAGGGGAACTACATCCTGCTACTCTAAATTGTCCAAATTCCTCCAAAATTATTCAAGGTCCCCAAGAAAAACTGCAAGCAGATGACCTTACTGTTCTTATATATCTATATCATCCTGATGTAATGTCATAGGACTTACTCTGCAACTCACTGGACCAGTTCTGCTCACAAAGCTGGCAGACAGCTATGCACAGTTTTCTGATGGCTTTAATTTTCTCCTGGGCTCCTGAGTTGAGATCTATTCTGCTGGATGCCAGACCTGGCACAAAGATAAGTGGACAAGGAAACTGGAGCCAGCAGCCGAACTGAGAAGAGGGAACAGGATCTTCTCCCCATTTTGGCATCAGCAGCAATCAGATCTGGTCTAATCGTGTTTCCTGTCTCCACACTAGGATCTGTAGTCAGTGGTAGAATATAAGTCCTTTGGACAGTGACTGGGAAGCACAAGTTGTCTATGCCAGCGGGTCCTATTCTCATCTTATGGAGGTACTCTTTTCAGAACATTGTCAAAATAAAGAGAGGATTTTTACTTTTTTGGACTTCCCTCATCCTCCAAAAGATTGGAGGACAGAGACCTATTGTGCTAATGACACAAACAAAATTTTAAAATACTTCTCTAGCTGAAACTTTTCATTTGTTTGAGGTTAATGTCATTTCCAATAGAGCCAAACAAACAGTACATGCTTCTCTCAGTCTCCAGGATCTTTATTTGCAGTATTGCAATGCACAAGATTCAGAGGCAGAATAGCAAATTACAGCCTGCCAGTACAAAGTGTTACTCTCTCTCCTTGTGACAGCATTCGGATTTTTTGCAAACAGCATTAGAAAGGCTGTTTACAAATCTGTAAAATCTGTAAAATCATACCTGTAAGTAGCAGATTCTGCATTTTTCCCCTTGATAAGGCCTAAAAATAAAAAAAAGGCAATAGTAATTGTGGTAGAAAATAGACACTCCAAACCAATGAGGATTTATTTAGAAAACAGATTTCAAGTTGTTCTGGACTCATACAGCCTCCTATAGCTTCACCTCGGGACATCAGATGGCTTCATTTCCTGGCATGGAGATTAGCTGGCTGACTCTCTCAGTAAGAACATTTGATCTAAACTCCCAAACATCCTGATTCAGAGCAGAAAATACTCCACAGAACACATGTATTCTGCAAAATGGGGAGATTAGCAATATGGTCCCCACTGTGTGAACTGCCATTGTGCTGATCACAGTGTCCTGATATGCTGGAGTGGCTTCTGGAGCAAAAGGAGTCAGGAACATTGCTGACCTTGCTAAGGGTTCATTCTGGCACCCTTGAGCAGTGACATTTTGAGAGATGCTTAACCACAGGCTTCTGAGACCTGTCTGAAGCATGCCTCCACTGCATCTAAATCCTATTTAAATCTTTAGATGGCTCTTCCTTAAGAGCACCTGGCAACATGATTGAAGCTTTTAAAATTTTACTTCAAAATATGCAATCAATGAAAAATGCATCTCTTTACTGTGTCCTTGCTAGACATCTTTCAGAAAGAGGGGGAGCTTACGAAGTTTATTTTACAATGCTGCCACAGAACCACTTCCAAGAAGACAAATTTCCAGTACGACCTCATTCAAATACCATTCTGATTTCCAATTTCTGTTGAGATCACATATTTCAGAGTTTGCTTCTTGGAAGTTTGGGGATTTGCCTGCAGTTATGTTTGGTATTTCATTTTCTGCAGTAGAGAGAAATGGGGTGGGGTAAAGGACATACTTGGCAGCAAGAACTTCTTTCCAAAACACAGTGTGCGGTAAGAAGTGCCTGGCCCTGAACATGCCTGGAGAAGGAGTCCCCTTGGGGTGATGCTATATCACTTTATATGACTCTGGTACTTCTGTAGCAGTATCTTTATTTTGTCTCACTTTGCAACACCAAACAACCTTAATGGCAGAAGAAGGAAGTGGTTTATTCAGCAAGAATTACAGCAGTAGTTTTAGTTATGAGATCAGAAACAAAAGGCTGCAGGTAGGGCAGGTGTGAAATATGATTCCGGTCAAAGTGTAAAAACTGGATATCTTGGCAACTGCTTATTCCAGCTTACTTGGGAGACCTGAGGTATTTTTTCTGTCAGAACTGGGGCTGTTATCTCCTAGCTGCACCCTGATTTCTGAGGGTTTGTGGAAGGCTGGTCTGGGAATGGATCACTTGTGTTGCTGCTGTGCCTTGGACTCTCCCCTCCTGGGCATTTCCTTGCTGCTGTACCAGAGCTGGATGGCCTGACTTATATTTACCAACACCCACACATGCACAAGCAGCTGATTTTTCTTTCCGTCTCCCTCATTTACTCTGCATGCTATTTCCTGGTTCATATTTACTACTGACAGAGTCTCAGAATATTCCACTTGCCAAGTGGGCTAGTTCACATGCCCAGCTCTGGACTACACAGACAACTACCCATGGCAGCCTGGAAAACTGAATAGCAAGCTCTCCTGTGCTCAGCTCATACATGTCTAACCCACCAGTGGGGCAATTCCATTTTCATCTAATCTAAACTGTTACCTTATACATTTAAACTTGAGTTGCAGCTTCTAACATCTGATATTTGATACGATAGAGGATATCAGTTATACAAATGCTCTGTAAACTGGCACATGATCAGCTCTTTATGAAGCCCATATGCACCACATAAGCAAAGCAGCTGATAAATCTGGTGGCAAAGGTACTTTGTCCAAATTCCCAATGGCCTTCAGGTCGTGCCATCCAGCTTTCCCAAACCACAACAGCAACACAAAACACTGCACCATGGATACTGTTCAGGTGTCTTCATCATGCAGCACAAAGCCTTTTGGGCCTCGTTCTCACTGGAGACCCTGGGTGAGGACACAACAGTGTGCCTGCTCAAAAGTTCTGAGAAGGCTCCTAGTAGTTTCTCTCCACAATCAAACTCCCTCCTTCCATCCTCTATCAATTATTTTCCACTCTGCAAGTATGCTGGCACATCCTGGCACAACTATTTGTGCAGCTACATGGTGACCCGGATTGGGGAACTGATCCGAGTTAAAAATAACTCAGCAAAAGAAAAGGTTATTTTTAACCCAGCTGAGTTCCCCAGTCCAGTTTTAGGGGCAGTTGTAGTCCCATGGGGAGGGTGCAGCACAGAGCCCACAGAAAGTGGCAGTGGTGAAGAGAGAGGTAGGAGCTGCCACTGCTGCTGGGCAGTATCTGTGTTATCCCACACTGCTGTCACTGCAGAAAGCACCTGCAGCTCCTGCAGAAAGTGCATCAGCTAAGCTGGTGACAAATGCAAGGATGTAGAACGATGTTCAGCCAGCCTGGGCAGGGAAGGCAAGCCTGGCAAGTGTACATAGGGTTTTCACCACCCCTTGCTCCCTTGGACTCAGGTCCCGTGGCAGTGATGGTGACTGTAATGATATGAAGATGGCTCAGTACCTGTGTATACAGACACATAAACATCTCTTGTGCTATTAGTGCTCCTTCTCTTCCACTGCAGATTGTGAAACATAAACCAAATTAACTGCTTATACAACCCTACAGTCTCGCATTTCTGTGAGAGTATTATGAGTACCTCACAATACTTACAGACAATCACTAGATTTGCAAGACTTAGAAGAGAAGAATGGTCCAGATTGTTTCTCCACACTGATAGAAATCAGGATTAGCTTTGGACACTGGTTCACCCCTGTTTGAAACTGATGTGGGTAATGGGAAAGACCAGGAGTACTGGCAGAGAGGATCCTCACTTCCACTTACGCTGGGGCATTTGTGTGAGTTGCTTTTCAAGAGTTCAGAGATAGCTGGCTGCAAACATCCTTTAGCCTTTGAATACACTATTAATGAAGTGATTTTCCTCTGATATATCTAACAGGCAGGTATTTCCTTCCTGCCCTTCCCCTTGCTCTTTTGGAATGACTACATAGCTTCTTTTTGGCATATGTACTTTATATACTGTGTTCAAAGAACTGTATAAGAGCAACAGCATGACAGGCAACCCATAAAACATGAAAGGGCTGCTCACATCACCCTGTGTGTCGAGCTAATGTTACCCTCCAGCCATATGCAACCATTCATTATATGCAGCAATCATTAAAAACTGCTATAAAATGCTTCGTAAAAAATAGGCTTGCCTTAGCAAGGGATGGCACGGATAATATAAAATATAAAGGTCCTTCTCTTCACTGCCTGCTGCAGTATTATTGTATATGTAAGTATACAATATTACTGTAAATATAATACATATGTATTTACATATGTAGAGTACTGCAGAATATTTATCCTCAGATAATGAGCCACTTCCTTCTTAAAGTAGCAGGCAAAGATTTCTAGCTTTTTCTGTCATACTAAAACTAAATGGGTTTCAATGGGGTTTCTTCAAAACTGTTAGAAAAATGAAAGCATCTGCAGGTTTTAGAAAGTGAGCTCCTTTCAGAAGATACAACCATAAGTGAAGGCTTGGAAAATAATATTCAAAAAATGCTACTTTGTATGGCAAAGGAAAATGTGTGTGATCACTTCACTAGTAGGTGAAATTTATTATGGCAGCTATTACAAAACCAGATGTTGGAACACACTGTTTTCATATGAATATGAAATATTTGAATTTTTTTAAAAGGTATTGATAATATCTATTACCTCAATAGCTCAGGCATTTCCAAATGAACACAGCATCACAGACAATAAGGCTTGTAGGGACCTGTGAAAATCATCTAGTTCTTATCCCTGTGCCTCAGTGGTTTGCACAAATGAGTCTTAAAAGCTTCCAGCTCAGTTCTTTGCTACCCTTAGAGTCAGAAAAAGTTTTTTCTAATGTTTAGCTCAATTCTTCCTTCATTTTAAGCCCATTATTGCTTGTCCTGTCCTACATGGACATGGGAAACAGATCATCCCATTCATTTTTGTAGTAGTCTATAAGATACTTCATGACTGCTAATTTGTTCTTCAGGTTTTTTTTTCTCTAGATGAAGCATCCCCAATTTTAAGATCTCCAAACCCAACTCTTCTCTATCGGTCTATACCTTTCGTGAAATGCATTTCCTAAAATTGAGCACAGGCCTCCAGCTGAGGTTTTATTAATGCTGAGTAGAGTGGAATGTATGTCCTACAGACAGTAATTATCTTTATTCATCCCACTGTAATATTTATCTTTCTCATAACCATGGGTCCTTGTCAACTCCTGTTCAACTTGTGATCCACAACAAGCCTCAGATCCTTTTCTGCAGAATTCTTCCCTACCCAGTTAATCCTTACCCTTTCTTTGTGCAGTTAATCATTATTGGCTTAATCATCTTGCAGTTGCAAACTCTTGTTATTTGATTTCCTCTTACTTCTAGGTAATTTCTTTAGTTTGCCGAGATCCTTTACAGTTCTTCTCCTCCCCTCCAGCCTTCCAAGTGTGCATCTATAATATTAATGCGTGCACAGTTTTCCAGCTCACAAATAAAAATTATGAAAAGTACCTTAAGACCCTCTGAAGAACTAGTAAATACTTCCTGAGTAGTTTTCTGGCCAATTGTGTCCCCACTCTTTGGTGGGGTTTTTTTGTTGCCTTTTTTAGTTGGTGGTTTTTATTTTTCTGTTTTATTTTGTTTGTTGGTTCTTTGGTTTTGTTTGTGGTTGGGGTTTTATTTTATTTACTTAACTGGCCCTTTTAGGGAGTTTTTACTAAAGCCATGAGATATTCCTTCTCTCTATTCACATGGTTTACTCCCCACCAAAAATTTAGTTGCTTTGGTCCTATTTGTCCTTAGCAAATCATTGGCAGCTATTATTTATCTCATTTTTTTATTGTGGCTGCCTGTAAATAATTCCAGTATTTTTCTGGGAATTCAATTTTGGCTGACCCCATTATCCCTTTTAGCCTCCTTTTGAGACAGTCATGTCTCTTCCTTTGTGGAGCCCAGGAAAAAAACACACGTAGCTATTTAGTGTCAGGGAACATCTCTGTTACACAGTGCAAACTATGTCTTCCTCTGATGATGACACGTCATACAAACTTTTTCATCCTCTGTGATCAGATTACACTGCACAGTTAGTAAAGAACTGGGAAAATGATATATTTTTTCCAGTGTTGGTTCCTCTCTTGACCACAGGTTTGCAGACACTAGGCTTCTGGTGTCATTCAATTGAAGCAAAACTTGTATCAGACTGTGCTAAGTACATTTGCTTTCTGAGTATAGAGATAACAGTGACCAGTGTACCATGACCCACTGTGGAACTTGAAGTGGACATTACTTGGGCAACTTACCTCTGCTCTTTTTCTGCTGCATCTCCTGTTGAAACAAAGCTGCACAGGCATTAGCAATATCCCCACATTCAGCAGGGTTATTTCACTGCCACAAAACTGACTCTTCTTACATCTAATTTGTAGTCAAATTTTCCTCCTCTTTTCGTTCTCTGGCTACAGGTTGCAGTCTCTGACATCCCTATGTTAAGAATAGATATTAAATGAATAATATCCTTTTGTCTGGGCAGTTTGCAGGAAACAACACTTTGAGAGGTAATTCACTCTTGTGCTACGCCACAGGTGAAGCTCTGATCCAAATAGAGTTTAAAGAAGTTTCACCACTGGCATGACAAGAATCAGAATTTAGCCCTCAGCAAATTTTTATTTTTTTTACAAATGGCAAAATAAAAATACTGGATTGAATCATTATTGACTAGTTGTCCTTAGTGCAAAGACAGATGTGTGCTCCACCCCCCAAAGAGTGTCCACAAATTTTCTCCTTCCCAGAGAGTGGTGTCTGGCAAGTGTCCAGATATCAAGATTTTCCCTTTGAAAATTATTGATTATATAGTTCTAACAATTGGTAAATCCTCCCTTGTTCAAGTCAAATTTTGTCTTTGTTTAGGGGCCAAAAGAAAGATTAGGAAACATTCTTGTCTTGGGGTAAAGAAAAATTATAATGTTTAGGTGGAGGGAAACAGATAACAGTCAAAGGAATATGTAAGGCATCTGGCTTTCATATTCTACAATTTGTTATAGCGCATGACTATTTTCTGATGAAAAAAACACTCACAGCAAAACAAAAGAGAAATAGGCGAGAGCCTTTACATACAGGAAAGTTTAAAATAAATTAACTAAGCATAATAACCTGGTGTGTCACCTCTGTAAGAACAAGTACTTTTCCCTTTGTTTTTTATTTTCTAAACTGAGTACAAGGTTATTTGCTTCTTTCTCTTTTTTGTTTTCTTTTTTTTTTTACACCACAGTAGAGGTATAGCATTCTCAGGGACTCTATAAAAAATTTTTATAGCTTCTGTTTTGCTTTGGTTTCTTTACCCTCCTCGCTCACTGTGGATGGGAGCACAATGGCAGCTGTGCTGGGATGTATCAGCTCTGAGACTGGATGTTTGCAAGCACCATGTGTACAATCCCAGCTGTGGAGTACACTAACAGGCAACCCAGTTCACAGAACTGTCCTAGTTTTAGTGGTCTGCTCTGAAGTTTTGAGGATACAATCCCTTTTGTGATTTTGCATTGTTTTGTTAATGTCTGCAAAGTAGAAAAGCAGCTTTTTGAGCAGGGAGTACCTTATCTTCTATGTGCAATAGCTAAATACCTTCACAATGAGACTACTGACTTTAATGGCATCTTTCCTCTGATGCTGCCATCATTCACCCTGACTTCGTTGCAGACAAATGAGTAATGATAATCTAGATGATTACATAGTTGCTCGTAGTTATGCTGAAGTGGCAAACAGAAATTTAGTTTCTAAGACCCAGTGTGGGCAGGATAAGATCATTTTTTCCTTGCCATTTGCTTTTTCTTTGACATCTGTCTTTCTTTGACATTCCATTTATTGCAAGTCTTTTCTTGATACCTTTATTGCACTCAGACTTATTTGGTCCTGTATTAAAAAAAAATGCATTCAAAGTAAGGGTGATGGAAGTGCCAATGCTCAATCTTTATTAGCATGCTGCCATATGAAATCGTAGAAAACTTCAGGGAGAGCACAACACAGATGAGTCCTGGAAAAGCCTGTAGAGTCTACTTTCAGTCTCACTCAAGATACCGTGCCAAAAAACAAATAGGAAATCTCTGAAATGTAGCAGGATTCATGTCTGAAACTTGTGAGTATATTTTTCCATCAAATTTTGATCCCTCTGTTTTGACTTTATCCACAGAAAAGAGGAATTGTCTTGATATTTTGGGCAACCATGCTTGTGACTAGACATTTGTACAATACATTATAATTTACCCACATACTAGTAGTGTTGCTTCTCAACACATATTTTCAAACCATCTATAATAAAAGTATATTTAAGGAACTTCGTAGGCAGAAATTAGCTCTCTATAACCTAGGAAACGTGTGCTTTTAATGATGCAGTAGTCAGTGATTCCTTAGCCATGCAGAAGTGTTATGAATCAGGTAAAAATGGGGGTATGGTGTGGCAGAGTGTTTTGGGGTGAACAAACCCATTAGCACTCAAAAGGGAAGGTAAAAGCTGGAAAACACAGCAAAGCTTAGAGCTTGAGCAGTTCCACTCATGTTGCACCTTGGTTTATCTGGTAAACCTTGGCCATCACCTCACACTGCAGTAATTCCTGCACTCCTGCAGATACCTTCAGCCAGTGAGAGATTCCAAGCAACCTTAACTCCCATGCAGACTGTTAATAAAGATAGCAATCCCCACAATGAAGTGATAATGGTTGCTGGTTTAGTCATTGGCCTTCATCATAAAAGGACATGAGGCAGTCCTAGAGACAGCTTCCAAAGCCAAAGGTCAAGGCAGCAAATTCTTGTCATAAAGACTGCTAGAGAGTGGTATTCAGAGGGGACCTGGGACACTGCAGAACTAGTGCTCCTCTTTCCCTAAGACAAAGGTGGATTTAGGGAGTCATGGACCTTGGAAATGGTGGCTTTTGTTATATTGTGGTAGATGTGTGTGTGGGAAGAAATCACCATGTTCTTTGACTAATGATAATTTTCTAATTAAGACTCAAATTGTTTGGCCTGGCCTAACTGTATTGAGTACCTGGGGAGGGAGTGAGATTGGTTTGGAGTGGAAGCAAAATTGAAGCAATCTTTCTTGTTCTCTGATATCTACGTTCATTAAGAACATAGTGTGAAGGCAACAGCCACTGTGGAGAAGGAAAGCTGGGTGAAGTGACTGCTCTGAACTGGAATAACAAGCTCTGTGATCCAAGATCTCCTAAAGAGCATAACAAAGACTATCTGTCTTGGTAAAACATAGACTTTACACAGCCTGAAAGGTCCTCAGGCTTTGCTTTTGCAAATCATTTGAAGATAAAAATAACTGATATAAAAAAAAAAAGAAAAAAGTGTTACTAGGATACCAATCATTTGGTGGAGGGCAAATCAGAACTCAGTGAGTCTGTAGGTAATGATAATTATAGTGTTGAGTAAACATGTGAGACAGGCTACCAGTAATCCTTCCATTAGCTGGGGAAGTCAGGGTGGGATGCCTGGTTCCAAAAGAAAATTTGGTTTATACTGGATTGTTTTCTTGTAGGCTTCTTGCTGCTACACATATTCAAAACACGATCCTTTTCCTGGGAGGGAGAACTCCTCAGCCTTTATTAATGTGTTTGCCCAAATGGCTTCACAGCTAGGATTTTGTCCTCACTACAAGACCCAAATCTGCTTTGCTGCCAACAAAACTCACTTCTTTTTGTCCTACCAACTTCCAGTGGACCACCACCCTCCCTGTGACAAGATTAGGCACTGGAAGTCTGATGTCGTGCCTCTTGTCATTCCCCTAGAGAAGGAGGCATCTCAGTCTCCCACCATTCTTCATATGCTCCTTTCACTATCGTTGATTCTGTCTATTTCTCTCTAATTCACCTTTAAGTATTCCTGGAGCTGTAAATGGGACTTCTGCTGAAACTTCCCAATCCCCATTTCTTACACACAGTCTAGCTCCTAATTCATGTAACAGTACCATGTTATTAGTTCACTGAGTTTGAAATCTATCATAATTTGGACTTCTTTCTTCCTTCAGTACCTCTGAAAATATTGCACTTATTTCCTGTTGTTTAAGTATTCATTTGTTTTCCCCTTCCCAAGTATAATGCTTTAGATATGTTTTTACTGAACTCCATTTGTTTAATTTGGAGTGAAGACTATTTTGAATTCAGATCCTGGTCTCCTGAGTGCCTGGAAGCTCTCCTGTCCCTATTCCTCACTGTCACCTGTAAATTTTGTAGGTGTATTCTCTGTTCCAATACCCATATCATCCATAAGTAGAAAGCAGATATACAAAATCTTCTGGTGAGATTGCAATTAAACTATCACCCATGTGTGTCACAAAACCATGTGTATGCAATTTTTTCTGTGCACTCCATTAGGCAGCAATTTTACTTGCACTTAACAAGTTAAGATTTGGATGTCACAAAAGGTCATGCCAAAATCCTTGCTAAAATAAAGATACAGCATATTGAATGCTATGAATGTGAGTTATTTGGGAAATAAGGGATATCAATTTCACTTGGTGTGACTTGGTTTTAATTTTTAACACCTTTTCCTCAAAATGTTTATAAGTATATTGCACCGAGAGTTGTTGGAGTCTCCTTCTGGGCATCAGCAGTAGGCTGGTTGCTCTATAATTCCTCTCCCCTTCCAACATTCAGGTATTGTACTATATTTATATTTATAATTATATTTATAATTACACTTACATCTATTCTATTCTATCCTAAATTGCCCCCTTGTTCCTCAGGCCAACATACTCCCAGGCAAGTTCTAATGGCTCAGACATTACTGTGACTTGTTCCTTCAGTACTTCTTGGTGAACGTGGTCAGGCCTTGAATATTGCTTCAGATAAGCATTTCTAACTGTTCCCTCTCTGCCCTGGCCTGACCCTGTATTCTTTTGTTTAAACTAGTTTTATTAGGCATTGTTCATAACAAGTTTCTTTAGAGAACACTGAAACAATGGATGCTTTGGCCTCTGTTGTGCAGTCTGTTATTTGCTCTCTCTGCTATATAGCTGTACTTCTTTTGTCATCTTATGTTCTGGTAACATTTTCTGGTTGTCTTTTATGCCTCCTACTATTTGTAACTCTTTGTATGCCCAAACGTTTTGCTTTGTCCTTACATATTATATAGTCAGACATAGAGAGGTGTCCTGGTTTTCCAGGATTTCTATGGGGCTTTGATTTCCAGGTGCCCAAAGAATGCGTTAGAATACCATATCAACCTGCAATTGTGCTTTCCTTTCCCTTTGTATCAGAACAGCTCACTGAAGAACCTTTAATATGGGAGTTTTTCAGTATCTGCCAGTGGTCCCCTACCCTTTTATCCTTTCAATTATCTTCTCAAGAGGCCTTCACACCAGCATGAATTTTTAGAAATCTGCTCTTATCTAGTCCATCCTTAATAGTAAGGTTATTCCTAAAATAGTGGTCTGTCTTTTCATACTTGCTTTCTTTCACCAGACTACCTTCCACCCTCTAAAGCAACCCTTCATTATTAGCTGAATCAAATTCAGTTTAGCTGTCTCCCCAAATATTATGTCTCTTCACACCACACCTTTTGAGGGAAAACCTGTCCTCAGTGTATTCCAAGACCCTGACAATGTCTGTGTCCTCCTCTATTGCTTTTCAGAGGATATGATGCTATTTGAAGTGCCTTGTAGAGACAAGGTTGACTCTTGAACATCTCTATGAGTTGCTCAGGTAAAAAGACCCTCATGTATTACTTCTTCATGATTTAGTTTTCTCCAAAACACATCCAACAAGACATACATCTTTTTCTTTTCTCTCCTAATTTTCACTCAAAGGCAGTCAAGAAGCCATCTTCTTAGCTCTCACTGAAATGGAAAGCAAGTATACATGTCTAAATACCTCGTCCTGTCTAGTTTCTTGTAAAAAAAAAAGCTGTATCTGTGTCCCTATTCCAGTTCCCTGATTTGTTCCATCAGGACTTCATGGCCCCTATGATGTCATGGGTTTGTACATACGAAGACTCTGAGTTTTCCTCTTTATTCAACACATTCCTGATATTGCATGTAGCTATTTTGGATATTCAGCTGTTGGCTCCACCACTCCACTCGATCTCTGATCTTTCTTGTGCTTTTTGCTAACCATTTCCCTATGGAGATTGTTAACAAACTACTGATTACTGCCAAGTGAAGGGTATAGTGGCGGCTTTGTGATGCAGATACTGGTCAGCCAGGAACTTGACTGAGACTACTAAATTACTGTAATTCCCATCTATCTCTGGACAGACTCCAGATAGTAGTAGCTTTCAGTCTCTGCCAACCTGGTTTGGAGCAGTTTCCCTGTGTGTGATTTCGCATGTCTGTCAGCCAAATCAGAAAGCCAGTCCAAAAATCTAGTACTTAGAGGGTGTTTGATACCCGTGGGACCTGTCTGAGTCAGGAAACCAGTGACTGCTTTATAACAGATTGGGGGAAAAAATTAAAAGAAAAGGGTAGAAATGACATGGCTAGCATTTTAGTTACAAATATACAAATACTACTGTAGTTGAAAGAAAATTACCAATGTAAAGCAGAAAGGTGGTTATTTGGTTTTTTGGGGTTTTTGGGGGGTTTTTTTGCAAGTGTTGCCTGACAGTCTTAATAAAGATTAAAGCTGAGCTGGAATTGTTCATAAAAAACGTGAGGAGCTGCAGCCTCCCCTGATGTGTGACATGGTTGTCAATGAAGTGTCATGTTGTTGGTTTTACAGTGCCCACAATGTGCAGCCTAGGTGGAAGTCACAGCTGGAGAAGCTGCCACTGAGCAGTCTTTCACTCCCTTGATCACAGGGAGTCCTTGCAAGTCCTTGATCAGAAAATAACACCAAAAGCATTGAAAAAGTTATGGCCCTTTGCAGAGCATTAAGGGCAGATCTCTTAGAGCCCTGCCTTGTACACATCTATATATACACACAACTTCCCTTTGTATACCCCAGCCATACTTTATTATTTAACTCAACATAATGAATAATTAATACACTATAATTGATGACATAATAATATACTCCATACACTATAAGGAGGAAAATGCTAAAGCTCATTGGAGCGCTGTCAGTTGTTATACATGACAAATAGGCAACAAAACTGAAAACCCTATTTGCTGTTCATGTGAGTTACTTTCTAACTGGATTTAATATGTGCAGCAACTTCTCTGTTCCTGATTAATGGGAATGTTTGTACATTTTCAGATAGAGACAGATTTGTGCTCATCTATTGCTTTATAGATGTTACAAGGAGATGAGTAGGAAGCCCATTCTGAACCAGACAGCTAGAATGTTCTGAATGACATATTCAGAAGACAAATGAGTGACAGGTCCTATTTGTTTTCATTTAACACAGCAGGTCAGTCTAAATCACGCATAAAATACCATTATCAACTATGACAAGTAATAATCCATATTTGCCAAGTGTAAGAGAAAAACCAGTTTAAGCCCTCCCTGTTCAACAAATCCCTCCTACTAAATTCTACCTTATCAAAAATCTCAAGTCTATAAAAAACCCTTGCAAAAATGTTGGGATCTAGTGCACCAAAGCAAAGCAATAATCATGAGCTCTTTACTAAGAATGACCCATCCCAAGCTTATAGCTAAGCATATCCAGGAAGCATTTGCTTCTGAATCCCAGTTTATCTCAGCTGCTGGGTAAAACCACAGGGACTAGTTTGTGAGATACTTATGGCAAGGCCAAAATGATAAAATAACTCACATCCAAGCCTTGAACTGCACCTGGATAGAACTGGGAACTAGCATTGTTTACAGAGCCGTGTGTTCCTTGTACACACAAGTACAGAGTGCTAAAACTTGATAATTCAGGCTTTAAATGGACAGAGGGACTTCTTTAACATCTGAGATGCCCTTCAAACCAGCTGCTCTACCCCAGAGCCTGAGCAGCTCAGACAAGGATGCAAGACACATGTCTTTAGTGAATGCACGGAATAAGCCTCTTTTTTTGTCCTCTCCAGCACTTCATTCAAGCTGATGTTTAATTAGAACTGTGATTTTGGTGTGCTCTTTGCTGCTGCTATGACAATTCCTAAAAGCATTTTGTGAACATCAATTTTGTGTGATAGTTCTGCAATGAGCTCCCCAGCTACTGAAGGAGAAGAGAGGGACAACATGAGCTCTGTTTTATTATTGCACAGTACAGATAATGATACACTAACCATATCAAAAGGAGCTTTGTAATTATTGACTCAGGAGCTCTTGTGGTTATTTTACATTTAACCCACATACCAATTTGGTGTCTTCTGGCACATGGTGGCCATATGGAGGGCAGAAAGCATTACTGCCTACCACAGGAGAACATAATCTGGAGAGCGGAGGCATTTTCATGTGCTGAACAAAGTTCCACCCACATCATAAATTGGTCATTCTGCCACATCATAAGCTGCAGAAAAAAAAAAAAATCACATAAATCTCCACAGAAACTCTACAGGACTTCAGTCAGAGACTGTCTTCTGTGCAGCCCATGAATGCACAGCTGATGCTTTATAATAACAAGCAATAGTCATATATCTGCTACCAATGCATTTTGTCACGTAATACTGCTATATATTCTTGGAGCAGTGTTGAAAAGCACACAAACGATTTCCCTCCTGTGAAAGATGTTAATTAGACAAATTATTGCCTGATTAAGATGGGCAAAGAAAACCATGGAAATTTATGCAAGATGAAGATCCGTAGTTGTTGTTTGTAATCGCATCCTTTCACCTGTTGTCTTTTGGGAATGAAAGTTTCAAAATAGCTGAAGAAATTTTATATACATATATTATATATAATATGCAACTCTGTGCCGTTTATTTTATATTATTGCACACAAGAATATTTCTCTGGACCAAACACACTCGCCTGTCCACCTACATAAATTTGGCTTTTATTTGTGTATATGTGTATGCTCCTCTGCTGGTGTGTTTGTTGGGAAGGGGTGCGGTAGAACTTTCATCCAGATCCTATATGTTTACTAGCATTTTGGGCAAGTTTTATTATTCCTTATCTAGGGGAGACTGAAAAGGAGATCAAAAAATTCATTTGAAACTAAATTGTCATCTCTCTTGCTGGTCTTGTACTATAATGCAGCATAAATGGCAAGGGAACTTAAACACATGGAAGGGGGGATTTTGTTTGCATTGCCTAAACAAATATTTTTTAGTAGTATAAAAATAGGTGGAACAGGAAGATAGGCAGGACCGATGTAGAAGAAAAGCATGTTTGTGCCCAATTCACCGGAGAGATTGTTAAAGAACATTTTATCATAATGAAAATATTGCCCTTGGAATGCCAGCAAGATCAATGTCAATTCAAGTTGCCTGCTCTTTTTGCTTCTCGTCACTTAAGTTAGACTTGTCCTAGAGTTATTGTGGCTAGATGGGTTTTTTTATTTCAGAAAATGTTCTCTTTCATTCACGAATCAATAGCTCTTTGCTAGTCCTGGCTTTGCTGCTTGTACTTCTCTGTCGGCCCTTGCTAAGGGCTGTTGCTAAGGGCCAGAGGAAGTGTCTTGTTGCATTCTGCTGAGAAATTGGGGAGGAAAAGCACATTTCTGTGAGGTGCAAATGAAGCACTTTGGCCACTGCTGTCCTGCAGCATAGGAAATATGATTCTAGCTGGAACAAGCTGCTCATGATTAGGATCCCCCTGTGTTTCAGAATTTTGACAGGCTATTCCTAATCTCATAAAATTAGGAGAGTGCCATGGTGGGATCTAAAGGGCACTATTTTTCTTACAGTAAAGGACTCCAAGCAATCTGTTTCAAAAGGAAACTTTTATAAAGATTGTCCCCTTCACTTGATGAAACTAACAAAAAATTTTTTGTGGATTTCAATGAGAAAAACCTTTAGTCAAACAGCTTCAAATAAAGTGCCTTTATTTGAAAGCAGCTGAGTGGGGCATATATAAATTTGCTAGAAGTTTTATAGACAACAAACTAATAAGCCTAGTGAAATTCTCCATTTAATGATACGGAATTTAGCTAGAGAGAGCAGAAACATCTAGACCCATGAAATATGCCTCATTTACTTTCTGATGTATTTGATTTTAAATACACTGTTCAGTTGTTCAGATTATTTATTTTAATGCATTTCATGGTGTGTTGTACAGCAAGCTTTGACAAAAACAAGAAGTGACACACTCGTATCGTGACTTACTGTGCCTAGGAAGTCCTGCACAGCAACTACACCACTCTTTCAAGTGACTCTATTAATAACTGATGACTGCATCAATTAGTAGTTTTACTGCAGAGTTACCCTCCAGCATGGAAGAAATACAGTTCTCTGGGAAGTTGCATGCAGGAGAACCTGCCCTATCCAGGTTTCTCATGCACGTGAGCTTGGGATCTAAGAGCCTGCTCTATCGAGGTCACATGAGCATAGATAAAGAGCCACAGTCGGGGTTATATGAGCAACATAAATATGAATACATAATCCAGTTGCGTCAGGCAAGCCCACGTGGTTGCATCTGCTCTACCCTGTCTAAAGGCTGAAGGCTTTTTGTGTCTGCCTACTGCCTGTAGGTTACAGTGCTAATGAGCCTGTCTTGTCTCCTCTGAACAATCTGTGCTGGAGTTGGAATATATTTCCTGTGGTTCATCAGAAGAACTGGCAAGCAAACAGGGCTGACAGATGTAGTTCAGACTTGTGAGGATTTCCTGGTAAGATTGTTTTTTCCCTGTTCAACTAATTATGAAAGTAATGGTAGAGATGAATATCCATTTCTCTTTGTTTGCAGTTGCAAAAGTTTGGCATTCACTGACATTTCCTGGTGGTGTAGAAAAGCCAGAAGAGTAATGGGTTGCTGTAATGGTTTGGCCTGAAGATTCTTCCTGTGGACCTAAGCGGATGGTGGTTTGAACTAAATGTCCTGCAAGGTGAGAGCCATAAATCAGATCTAAGCAGAAGTGAAAGTCTAAGTGATCATTAATGTTTTGAAATTAAGGTACCAAACTTCATTTCACCTCTTCAAGATCTGGACAGGACAAAGACACTTTCCCTGCTTTAGAATAAGGAAATAATGAAAGAGGGAACTTTTGAACTGCATTCTTCAGAAATTCCCAGGAGGTGTGATGAATGCACTCCTTCTTCCAAGACTGCTATGAAAAGCCATAGTGTTCTGGAGGAGGTACAGATGGCCTCTGAAGGATGGTTGTATGATGCTTCATTCAGTGGGATTCCGACTCATCATACCCAGCCTGCTACCTCAGAGACAGAAGCTGATGTTTTAAATATGATCATGGTGCTGAGTACCTTCTGGAGCAGTCACGCTGCATCTTGGATGAATACCAAAGCTGCCGAGTGTTCAGCACTGCGACAGTCTCCAAGGGAGCTAGAAATGGTATGACCCAGGAGGACCCACAGCTCCACAATTCACCAGGAAGCACAGCATCTCTTTCATCCCAAGCTAACAAAAACCTTTCCATTAGAGCAGGTTTTTCCTAAACAAATACCTCTGTGTCATAGGATTCTTTGAGAATTCATGATTTATGTGTTTAAGGAGACTGAAGAAAGGGGTCTCCTGCTAAAGATTCTGTTTCTTTACCCTGAATAACCATACCTTCCCCAAATTCATGCTTTGATGTAGATAACAGAAATGAAATTAATGTGGTAGAGATATTCTGATTTTTAATGTTCATTGGATATTATTTTTTATGCTTGTTCCTTGAGGGGTAAGCTGTGCTTAAGACCCTAAAAATTTAAGGAAAACTTTAAAAAAAGAAGGGATTTGCCAGGCAAATGGTTTGGAAGAGCATAAGAAAAACTCTCACACAACACAACTGTCACATATGTTTTCTCCACCACCCTCTATCTTCCTTGGTTATTCAGTATGTAAGAATAGTTTTCATTTCCCAAATACTTTAAAAACTTCCTTTAAAGACTATCTGCAAATGACATTACTTTTACCCAGAGAAAATGTGTGTGCAGGGAGGACAGGGTTACTTTTATAATGTTCTCAACTAATCTGCAGATGCAAGTTGAATTACTGACATTTACTCATTAAGTTTTGCCACATGAATTCTTTTCCTCAACCTTGCTTACCAGTTGAGATTTGCTAGGCTTGAGGAGCTTGAGGATGGATATTAGGAAAAGGTTCTTCAGAGGGTGGTTGGGCACTGGAACAGGCCAGGGAAATGGTCAACAGCCAGTCAACGCAGCCTGACAGAGTTCAAGAAGCATTTGGACAACGCTCTCAGGCACATGGTGTGAACCTTGGGGTGTCCTGTCCAGGACCAAGAGCTGGACTCTGTGATCTTTGTGGGTCCCTTCCAATTCAGGATGTTCTATGATTCTGTGAGAAAATGTAGCACTCAAACACTGAGGCCACAGGCAGGAGAAATGGCAGTGATGGTGCATGTCTTTACAGTTTTCACTTCAGGAATACCCTATGCAAGTGCTTTTCCATCACTGTGAAAGCAACTGGTTTATCTTCAACTGCCAGTGTAGGGCAGAGGGAAGAAGTAGGTAACTTCATGACCATCCCAGCCATTTCCTCAAGAAGCATTTGACTACAGCCTGCCTAGTTCTTATTCCAGTTATTTACCTTCTTTTCACATTGTTGCAGCCAGAAGATTGTTAAGTGCCTTTTCAAGGCAGGTTTGAATTCAGTGAGAGTACTTACATAAGTAGCTGCTGGCCAGTTTGAGAAGTATGACCCTTGGTTTCCATTTCTGGGACACACCGTTCAAGATACTTGGGTCTGTTACATCAACAACCTCCTGGTTGCTCCTTCTCCGTCCTGGTCCTGCAGACTGTGCTGACAAGCTTCAGCACAATCCCCATTAAAGTTTTTATAAGCTGAATAAATTGTGGCTTGTGATGGATGGTACAGAATTCAGTTGTTTATTTATCTCTGGCTGATTTTCTTGTATCAGAGATTCCTACTGCTCTAAAAATGAAAGGTTAAATGCCTTCAAGTCTTTGTCCCAGATATTGCCACGTCACTGTGTTTGAACTCAATAGAGGACCATATGTGTGTGCCTCTGTAAATACCATTACTATAATTCTCCCTTGAACGGTTTTTTCTGGAAGACTCTAAAGTAAAGCTTGGTGGGAATTTTCCCACAGTATATTTGTTTGTATACAAAAATGCTGACTTGCTGAAATGGAACCTTTTTGTGGAAAAGTATTTGTTCCAGTAAGAAGGCTTCTCGGATTCAGGAGTGAATTTTTGGAAGGGAAAAAAAAAAAGAGAGAAAGACAAACTTTCCCTTCTTTTCCTCAAAGTAGATGGCTGCTTAGTGCTCAGGCATTCCCTGGAGGAAATGGGCAAGAGAGGCTCAAACCCCACTGATTCAGTGTTAGTCTCTTTCTGGGCCAGCTATGCAAAGTTGAACATCGTCAGACAGGGTAAAAGGGAATACTCTTACTGGCTTCTGTCTTTATATGCCTGTTTGGCTTTTTTTTTTTTCAGAAAGCTTCTAATTTCATCTTAATGTTCAACAAAAGCACATTTTGAAATGTCCATTGTTTTCCAAAATACTAATGTTTTGCAGATAGTGTTACACTAACCCAGCAGTGATTGCCTTGCAGATCCATTCATATCTTCTTTAAAATGAAGATGACAGAGTCACTCCATTTGGGATCTATAATGCAAATGGAGCCCTTCTCACTCTTTGCAAGTTTTTTAGGAGACATGTAGGGTTTGATTCTGCAAATTTTTAATGTACAAGCTGTTATGAGCTTTAGCTACTTAACTAATGGAGCTATTAATATACTTGATGCCAGCACATTAGGAATTGATAACAGTTTTATTAAAGTCAATAGAACGATTTCTACTGGCCTCAAATGAAAGTTCATTACATTATGTCCTTGTATCTTCAAGTTTTGATTTGACACTTGATCTTGTCTTATTTTAGGAATGTTCAGGTTCTACTAAAATTATGTTTATATCAGTTGTGCATCTCTACAATTTCAGAAAGAAGTATCAACTTTGTCTATTCTTTAGAGAGAGAATGGGAATTCAGGAAACCTGAATTCTTCTCTGACTTACCACTGACTTAGACTATCTATCATTATTTATTAACTTTAGCAATTAATTTTATGATTCCAATATTCAAGGAAATTTAAGCACTAGGAAATAAAACATTCAGTAAAATATTGCATTACAATACTCATAACCTTAATTTACTCAATGGCAATTTCACAATTAGGACATTATAATGCAGTTTTAATGCACATTTATTATAGTAATGAAGACCAGAATTACACAGATATAACACAAATCATATTTAATCAAGAGCAATCTCAGATAATAACCAACTAAGAATTAGAATTATATGCCACTGAGATTCTATGCATAATTTTTCTTCTATCAATAAGTAATGCTACAAATTGTCATAATATAAATTGTTTACATTTGTTTTAAAACATTCTATAATATTGATTGATGCTTTTGGATGAGTACTTATTGTACAAATACCATAACAGTTCTCTAACTAATGAGAAAATTAATTTTCCATCCAGCATAACTCCAGTTTTCAATTAGATTTAAATACTAATTCTTATAATGTACTAATTTCTTCAAAGTGAAAAAAAAACAACCGAAAAATCAACCAACCAAAAGAACCAAACCAAAACGAAAACCACAAAAACCCACCCCAATTCACACAAAGCTGGCAGAGGAAGACCCTTGAAAAACAGAGTCTTCATAAAAATAAATTCTGTCATAAAATTCTCCCACCTTTTAAACTAACATTTTGTGAAATATTGTTTAGCTTTACTTTACAAAACGTCACAGCTTAGTCCTTTTTATCATGTACTTTTGTCTGTCTCATATAGTAACCACCTTCTTGAATCTTCTTAGTTGGAAGCATGCTGCCAAAACAGATGGACTCTCAAAGTGCAAGACTAATTATTATTTCTTAATCTTCAGCTATGAGATTTATCTTATAATTTAAATTGGAATAATACTTTCATTGCAGTTTATCATACTTGTACTGTGAAAAGCATTCTAGGATTAAGTAAAACACTATATCATAGTGGTTTTAATATATTTTTACATTTTATGTTATTACAGTACTATTTTTAAAACTACACCTAAAATATTTTAGGACATACTGCATGTCTTGAGGTATGTTTTTAAGAGTGGTGAGTGCATAGGTTTCCAGCATCTGTTAATACTAAAACAAACACTTCTTCAGAACAGTGAAACATACATGAGAAATCTGTGTTCAGTAACTGAAGAATAGCAACTGACTTCTGAGAAATCCCAGTGTCGTGTGCATTTGTAGGTAGCATTATTTTGCATTTGGAAGCTTTCTCCATGAGTCATGTCCTAAAGCAGAGTTGTAACTGAAAGATGTTACTGCTCCAGCCCTGCGTGCCTCCCCGGCCATGACTGCCAAATCAGTCTCCAATTAAGAACGTGAATGACGAAAGAGTAAATAGCTTTGCCTTTTTTACCGAACATGAGGACCCCCATAGCATCTTGAAATGTATGTTATATTCAGCACAAAGCACGGCAACATTCACAAACATAAAACTCTGCTGCCTGATATATAGATCTGTAGTCACTCCTGCAGTGAGGGATTTTGGTGGATGAGAAATAGCCTCTGACAAAACCAGCAGGTAAAATTATTAAGTAAAGATAAAACCATATCAAGTGTCCCCTTGAGCTGAGAAACAATAGTTAGCTTACACTAATCTTGACTCTGAGCCTGAGAATGCTGTGGTTTCTCATGTCATTTTACAAATTACTTTTGCTACATTTTAAGGCATGATGCAACGGTTTAAAAAGTGGAAAACGTATCATGGAGAACATTCTGGCTGAAATCCCAGGTCCACCAAAATCAATGGGAGCTTTTACTCCAGTTTTGTGTCATACATTGGTTATTCCTCCTCCTTCGTTCTTTTCACTTATGCTCATTTTATGATACTCCTCGATACATGTCGCTATGTTGGAGTTTGTTGAAGTACTGGATGTTTCATTACATAATCAGAAGCCAAGTTTGCACCACACAACGGAACATTATTTTTATTTGCAGAAACAAAAATTATGCATTTTCCCTCACCACAACTGTTGTTTGATAGATACATGATAGATAAGGATAAGAGGGGATTTACTAAGCTTTAAAAAGTGGATTGTATATCTGTGGCATGCTTTTTTGTGTATGTCACCTGCAATATGTGACCTTCTGCTGGATATGACTTAAAAGTAACTGCGTGCTGTAAGTTAAACACCAGAACATAAACACCTACATTATATCTGAAGCACACAATAAAATAAGAAAACACATTTCCATTGTCTGACTGACCTCAATCTCTGAATGAGGACCCCTGCACATTACATTAGCAGGCTGGGCTCCATTACACTGCTGCACACTCTGCTCAATCTACTGAAATATTGATTTTTTTACAGAGCATGCACACTGTCAAATCAATATTGCCATACACACAGCTAAGTAGCAGAGGCATAGCTGGGGCCTACTCCATGGCCTAGCAGAGAGGATGTATGTCGAGGGAGCAGGGATAGAGGGGCAACAGGAAGATGGGAAGTACTACTACACATGGCAAGCTGCAGCAAGACAGAATAGGGCTGATGACTGAACAGCACACTGAAGGTGCAGACAAGGAGGGAGGAACACGTTTCTTAAACAGAACAGAAAGGCTCAGGAAAGGCTTGCCCTTTCTGTTTTCTGCAGACAAAGGAGCTAAAAGAGACAAAAGCTAATTTCAAAGCATTTTTATTTCTCTTTCAGATACTGAAATGACAGCCATAGGTTTGAGTTAACAGGTATTGCTGTGATCCTGCAATGGCAAGGACCATGTAAACACTGGAGCTCACGGCGCAGTGATGCTGCTGCAGGACAGGGCCAGCACGTCTCCTCCCGTGAACACCTGCATGTACACACAGCTCATATCGGTGAACGGTTCTCTTGGAACTACTCCAGTGCCTCAAGTACAGAAAGAGCATTTTTACTGTCGAGGCTTCCACGGCTGGAGGAGCCCTGGATCAGTATTTCCAACTGTTAGTGGCGTTAGCAGTTCTGTCTGAGCCTAGCGAACAAGCCGGACATTTAAGTTCTACGACTTTAATTCAATGTAAGAGACACAAACAATTGCAGGATTTATTTTCAAAGCTTTGTTTAGGTAATTTTGTACTACTAGTGTACGATGAGTTCCACAAGAGAACTAGTGAAGTCCTGACACCTTCGAGAGAGAGCAGAAAACATTGTTTTCAGACAAGAGATGCCCTCAGCTATTACCTCGGGGAGAGGGAACACACTCTTCGGTAAAAGTTGTTACATTCTTTCAAAAGTCCTTCAAATGCCAAGCGGGAACTCGAGACAGGCGGGGATTCTGCTGCTCGCACCCACCACCGCACAGCCTCGGCTGCTCTCTCGGCGGGAAGCCAGGACACCTGAAGTGCCCGCGGAGCCGAGGTACCGCGGCACTCGGCGCTCAGGGGCAGCACCTCCACCACGAGGTTACATCGAGCCCTCCCCGCGGGGGCTGCGGGAGGCGGGCCGGGGGTGGCTGCCGAGGCCGGGGCCGGGCACGGCCGGGCGCGGACAGGACCCGCTCGGGGCAGTAACGCTGCGGGGCCGCAGGCGGGGGGGGGGGGGGGGGCGCACCGAGAACCGGCACCGCGTCCACGCCCCCAGCGGGCCCGCGGCAGCCCCTCCAGCCCGCCCCACGCCCCCAGCCCCGTCCGACGGCCGCCCGAGGCGACTCGGGGGCGAGGACCCACCGGGGCACCACCGCTCCCTCCCGTCCGCGCCGCCCCCCGCACGGACACGGCCGCAGCGGCCACCGGGGCCCCGCGGGCGGCACCGCCCCCGGGCGGGCGGGGCAGGCGGCGGGGCGGGGCCGCCTGCGAGGCGGCTTTGGCGCGGAGCGGCGACAGCAGCCGTGACCTCCGACCCCGCCCGCCGCCGGCCAATAAGAGCGCGGCTCGTCCCCGAACCCAAAATTTCCACGTCGGCAAAAGTCAAGATGGAGCGGCGGGCGCGCGGCGCGGGCGGGCGGGCGAGCGAGCGACACCGGCCGCCACCGCCGCCCGGCGGGACGCGGCCGGACCGGACGGGGCCGCCGCCGCCGCGGGGGACTGCGGGCGGCACCGGACGGGCCGGACCTGTTGCGCTCGTCGGCGGGGGAAGGGCTGGCGGGCGGGGGGGCGCCGCTCGGGTCGCTCCCGTGGGGGGCTGCGGGGCCGCGGGGGGATGCCCGGCGCTGCCCGGGGTCCCGCAGGGCCGCGGCGCCGGGGCTGTCAGCGGCAGCCGGCAGCCCCCGCTCGCTGCAGCGGCAGCGCTCCGGGCAGCTGCTCGGCCGCGGCTTTCGCAGGGCGGCCCGTTAGCTCCGGGTTGGGGGAGGCGTGGGGGGGGGGATGCATTTTGGGTATTTATTAAAAAAAAAAGAAAAGAAAAAAAAAATCTCTTCGCCTCCTTCTCCCTCTTCCCCGGGCAGCGGGTCTCCCGCCGAGCCGCGGAGGAGGCGGGGGCTCCCTTCCCCCCCTCTAACCGTGTGCGCCTTCCCTTCCCAGGCAGGGAAACTTGTGCTGGCGGGCGGCCCCGGCGCCGGTACCGGCGGAGGACTGGAGCCTCCGGAAGCAAAGTTCTGTGACACTCCGACTCTGGGTACGATAGCAGTCAGTGCACTACAGAACTTTGTCTCCGGCGGCGGCGGCGGCCCCGGAGCCTCAGGTGGACACGTCACTGCGGGGTTGGGGAGCCCGGGCGCTGCCGAGCGCCGAAACCTGCGCTGCAGCCTCGGAATAAAGTCTGTGCTGTCGTGGCCTCCCGCTCTGAAGTTTTGTTGGGTGTCCTTTTTCTCTTTTCCAGGGTAAAAATAGCGCAACATCTGGGTACTGAGGGTTATTTCAGTGCAGTCAGGCCGGCCTGGCTGCCGGCATAAATGTGAAACTAACTGGTGCAGCTGAGCCGGTGGTGGGTATGTGAACGTGCTCGATGCTGTGCCTAATTGTGCTTTCTTTTAAGTGTGTAACAGACTATGACAGCTTAACTGGGGGCTTGAGTTTGATAAAAGGCTCTGTGCTTCTAGCAAAAATCTATGCCACAGAGCCCTGCTGTAACACAATGCAGTGTGCTAATTCAGGGTTTAGGCCTTGCCTCTGGTACTGGGCTGTTTTCCTCTTTAGGAACCTCAGACTTTCAGCTTCAGTTGAGTAATAGCTACAACTTCAGGCCTCTGTATTTACAAAGATCACAAGGTTTGTTGTGTGTGAGTACTGCAAGGCTTCATTCTCAGTGATGGTGGGGGGAAGGCTTTGGAAGGAAAAGTGACACTTGTATTTATTGGTGCAGTTGCAAGGTTTTATAATGTAAACTTACTTGACACCTGCACAATACTTAACTTGGACAGTGGCTTTAAGGGCTGAGAAAGGAAGGGCCAAGCTCAACTTTTTTCAGTTCATGTTGACATCTGGCAACGGTACAGTAGCTGGCCTGCCTTTCTTCAGAAATTTTGCAGAGTTTCTTGGTGTGTAAACTAAGCTGTGGAGTTCTTGTGAGGTGGATGTGATCAGCTGATCAGCTTTCATCAGAATGAGAGTAATATGAAAAAACATTGCTAGAGATCAGATGGAGTAAGGTATGGCAATTTATTTAAAACTAAAAATCAGTATGTGCCATAGAGTATGTTAATAATGAAGTATTTTTCAGCACCTGTGTTGTATGGCAGATATGTTACTTTTATTTTTATATTTATATATAAATATGTATGTATCTGCATATATGTTAGAGGTCTCATATTCTGTTAGCTTCTTGTAGCTAATGATCCCCCTTTGGCTCACTAGAAACCTGAATCAACTTTTCCTTTCTGCCAGTCTGAATGTAGAAGGTACAGCAAGATTATACGGTTCATGGAATTGGGCTGGAAACTGAAATGCTATTCTAAGTACATTCTTTTTAGCTCAAACTGTTTAATCAAAGGGTAGGTAAAGTGAGGAGCACTTACTGTATGGCAGCCCATGTGACCAGCTAGGGCTATATTTGGATGCTGGAGGTTTAAGGAATCCTTTTTGCTAACCATTTTTGGCCAATTGCCTGCTGCTTTATGTTGTGCAGTGTGACGTCTGCTAAAAAGGACTTGGAGGTCTGGTGTCTGCAAACTGTTTAATCAGTGCAGTTATAGGGAAACACCTTGTACTGTCAGGGCTAAAGTCCCACTGTATTTAATTTAGGGGTGGTTCCTGCCTAGCAGGATATGTAATGCAAATTGCAGTTTCCAATTTTTGTACTAAATAGCCTTTTGGAGTGTTGGGGAGGGGGTGGGGCAGGGTGCAGTAGATCTTATAAAGGCTTCTTAGATACTCAGATTTGGTGGTTAAAACTCCATATAGATTCTTCCAGTTCTGGAAACCCACAGACTGGAGCATAGGCTCACTCTTTTGAGGTAAGTGTAGCGTGTTGGGATCCTAGCTTATTGCAGCATAAAGTCAGCCCAGAACAGGGGGGCAAGGATCCTGAAGCCTCTTGCAGTGGACTGGGTGTGATGGCAGATAGCAAACCTGAGTCCAGCTGCAGTTGGAATGAAGAGCTGTCTGCCTTCTCTTTAAAACATTTCAGATGGAGCCAATTTTTGGCCTGCTTTACTTCCCTTGTGGTCAGGCTGACCAGTTCTGAGGGCAAGGTGAGTGAGTATTGCTTGGCCTCTTGGTAGCCCTCACTTGTCTTGCCACATGTCTGCAGCATGTTGTACCTCCTGTCCTACAAGTAATACTTGAATAGTGACCTTTTGGTGACACTTCTGCTTTGATACAGGAAATCATGTGGCCTTCAGATAGGACCAGAGAAGAGCTTAGAGCTTCCGATTTTGAGCTTTATTCTTGCACTGAAATGTATGTGATCTGACATTACCCTGGCATTTTAACTTTCTCACTTCTTTGCGGTGTAAGACTTTAGAAGCAAGCTTGAGGTGTGTAGCAGTGCTTGGGGCCTTGAATGGGAGATGAAGGTTTGGCTAACCTATTAACTGTAGTGTTTGATGAAGATGATGCAGGAAATGGAAGCAGAAAAAGAACTGGTGATGCTATTTAATATGAAGTCTGAATGCCAGACTGTTTAAATGCATTCATACATGTTCTTTTCCAATGACTGCTTGGCATTGTCTGCTTCTCTTCCAGTGTATCACTGGAGATGTACTCAAAACTGCTGCTTCATTTTTTAGTGCTTTTTGACACTTCAGAGTGTCTATTCCAATTACAGTCCTTCCCTCATTGGAAGAGTGGCAAATGAGCATGCTGAGTAAATTACACAAATTTCCAGAATAGTACAAGTCTGTTATTTGGAGGGGCAGAGGCAAAGGAAATGATACCAACCTATTTATTGTTCTGCCAAGTGGAGAGCAGGAAAGGAGTTTGCTGTCAAGTACTCTGAGGGTTGAAGCTGAATGGATCTGAGCATGGCCTGGACTCCCTGCATGTATTGATTCAGCTGTATGTACGTGCTTGAAATCTGTATAGAGGTGCTGAAGTTTGAATTCAGAATTTTAAAAGAGGCATCTTAGAATTTTAGAATATAAAAGGTGCTGTCTCATGCCTTCTTTTCCAGATAGGGATCTCCTTAAATGCCAGGATTTAGGTATGTCTTGCACTGCTGGGAGTGATGATGAGCCAGTGTGCAAGCTCAGGTGTTGGGGGGTTTTTTGTGATGGGAGAATAATTAAGAGCATAGGGAATATAGAGTAAAGGCAAGCTGCACAGCCTGTAGCTGGTTTGTCTCAGGATGCCATGGGACCTGATAGGGTTGAGGAATGTGCTTACTCGAGTAGCTTCCAGAGACTGGATTTTGAGCTGAAGTTTTAAGCAAAAATCTATCTTGTACCAAAAAATGCTGTTGGAAGAGATAAAAAGGACAAGTCTTTCTTGTGTATTTTCATGGAACTAAGTTGTTCTGTTTTATTAGAAACAGAAGTCGATTTACTAACTTCTAGGAACTGTATGATAAACAATTTATAAATAGACCATAAAGTTCAATGAAATACAAATAAAGTATTGGAAGTCATGAGCTGACTACCAAAACCCTGGTATGTTTATATTTATCTGGTGCCTGGGCAGCTATATTCAGGAAACTTCTCCAGATCCACATAAAGTGAAGTGTCCTGAAAGCCCACCTAGAGCAGCAGCTTCTGGAGTCTTGGTTGTTTTGCTTCCCGGTGGTTGCAGTTGTCTTTTCCCAAAATCTTGGGATAGTAGGATGGAAATGTTTTGCAGGATACCTAAGTTACCAACATAAGGCCAGGTGCATATGTCAGCTGCAGAATGGGAGTGGTTGAGCCTGTATTTAAAATATTAGAGGTGGTGTGCTGAAACCTCATCCTAATTAGCTGCAGGATGAGGGAGCTGAAACTTGGTTTCATATAGCCAGCACAAAGTAACTACTTGCTGAATTATATATATGTATATAGTAACTTTCTGAAATGAGCATACAGAATCCTGGGCCTTGTCAAAAAACAGCATTGGACTTTTGGTGAATGTTTGCCACTTTATTTTGAGTCCAGTTGGGCTCTGAGGCAATACTGCGTCTTTGTGCAATGACAGTTTTTGCCCTGTCTAATGGCTGTTACCTTTCAAGTTCTGGAAACTACAGTTTTGCACCAATACTTGATCTGTTGCAGAGCTCGTATGAATGTTCTTCAGCTGTAGCCAAAGGATGATTTTCTTTTTGTTAAAAAGTAAGTCTCAATGCTGAATATTGACCTCCTTGGATGGTAAAATCCAGCAGCACTAGTTTTGGAAATAGCATTAACAATATGGGAGGCCCAAACTAATGGCAGTAGCATATTGTGCAAGTGGTGCCATTTAAGCAAACAGAAGCTGTTTAACACTGCATTTTGGCAGCTGGGTGAGTTGGAGCTGTCTAAATTCATAGGCAAGTAAGTTCAATTGCAGTGAGTGCTATCATTTCTGCTATACTGACTCCCAGCTCCCAATAGGACATCCCAAAAGTGTGACTGCAACAGTTTCTTCAGGTGCTCCTTCCTTGGAAGAGGCAGAGAAAGGATGGTCTTAGTTTGTGGAAATGTACATAGATACAGCAATCAGCTGTCATCCTTTAATGTCTTCTTTCACAAACTGAAACACAGGAGGCCTGTCTGAACATCAGGAAGCACCTTTTCACTGTGATGGTGACCGAGCACTTTTACAGCTTGACCAGGGAGGTTGTGAAGTCTCCATACTTGAAGATATCCAAAAGCTGCCTGGATACAGTTCTGGGCAGCCTGCTCTTAGTGGCCCTTCTTGAGCATGGGGTTGGACCAGATGACCTCTGGAGTTCCTTTCCAACCTGAACCATTCTGTGGTTCTGTAATTCTTTTCCTCACTTTATATGCAGAAAACTCTTTTACCTTTCCTTCTCTCTTCTCCCTGTTCACAGTTTCTTCTTGCTACTCATTGTCACATGAATTATCCTTTCATTAATAAAGCAGAGGGGGAGAAGAGTTATAGAAGATCAATATTAATCTGAATAAATGTAATATAAAGCATATAGTGATCATCTTTGACTCTAGTGTGTTACTTAGCTTGAGTTGAGGCTTGAATGTTTAAAAAAAATGAATCCCTTCAGAAGCATGTTCTTGCTTTGACCTCCGTAAGTAGTGAAGTACAATATTAAGTATGTATTTAATGCAGAGGAATTCTCATTTTCCTAGTGACTCTTAATCTCCTAAAAGTGTGGGTTTTGCTCTTAAGTTATGGCTGGTCCCAAGGAAGCAACTGAAGCTCAGAGATTTCTTTTGCATAAGGCCTTCCCAGTGCAGTGATGTTAATAGGCTGACAAAATACTCCTAGTGTGATTGCAGCTCTTAACCAAATGGCACCAATGCCAGTGAGACTTGCTCCTTGCCCCTTCACCAAGGAAAAGGAGCTGTGCTGAGATGGGGGAAAGTGTGGCAAACCACACATCCATACAGAGCTTGAGGGCTTGCTGCAGTGGAAGATGTTGGGTAGATATGAGGGCTTCAAATAGTAAAGAATATCTGCTTGGCTGCCCTGACTCCTTTTCAAGGTTGCTCATGTTTAGTCTTCAGGGAGTTGCATCACTGTATCCCCCACACAGCCATCAAGGCAAGAAACTGATAGTGTAGAGCAAGGCTTGGGGAAAAGGTGCATTTCACACTATGAGAGTTGTGAAACTCTCATAGTCCTTGCCTTGAAGAGCAAGTATGCTGGGGAATATTTACTTTGCTGCTGCCACGTAACCTACTACACTCTCCTGTAGGTATGGCTTGAGGGATCAGGAGGAGGAAGGAGATGTAGATACATCTGGGAAGAGAAGAAAAAAGGGAAGAGGACAAGGCAGAGGGTGGTGGGTGGAAGAGGGTATGGAAATTGCCGAAGGAGCAAGATTTAGGCTCTGCTGTAAAGTTTGATATCCATGTGACCATGACTTGGTAAGTGCTTTTCTAGATGTTAAACTGCTGGACTCTACATTGACCAAACTAATTTGGGAGCCTTATGTACACTCACACTCTGTGAGAGGAGCTTGTGTCTCTTGAGATATTTTAATAAGTACCTGAAACATAATGTTCATAAAGTACTATAATTATGTAGTATGGGACTTAAATTTAAGTTGTGCATTAATTTGAAAATAAATGTGGGCTTCAGATTCTGGGTTCTTGTGGCTTATATAAATCCTTTAGTTCAAATATGTTAGCTAACCCAATGAGGACCTGCAGTACTCAAACAATTGTTGGCAAACAAACTGTAATTAACTATCTCTTTAGAGAGAAGAAGGAGGTGCTATAGAACCCTGACAAGAAAGAGGAACTGTGCTTAAGAATTGCGCAGTAAAAAATACAATACCAGTGGAGTCCTAAACAAGGACGGAAGGCTCGCAAGTTCTCCACAGTAAAAGTTTCAGACAACATCATTGTTAAGGAAATAAACGTATGACAGCAGCTTTGATTTCCAGCCTCATGTGTTCTCAGCCAGTCAAATCCAAACCAGAACTGAAAAGCAAGGAATAGCGCACGGAGACAAAGCTCAGTGTTCAAGGAGAGATCACTCCTGAAAGAGAGGAGAAAGCAGGCCCAAGCCTGCAGGAGGGTGCTTCTCTCATAAAAGGCTTTTTCAAAAATACTCTAAAATAACCTCTTCATTTTATGTTCAGTTGTGGGCTTATGTACTGGCTGGTTTGTTGAAATATTAATCTTGTAGTTTCATTAAACACAATGCATTCCATGTGGGTTTGATTAAGAAGCAAGAATAAAAATACAATGAAAATTGAATTCTGTCTTTAAAATACTTCATTACTCAAATTGTATGTTCTTGGCTTAATGTTGAACATCCAATTCTGGATTGGTTCACTTGTCTGAACCATATTGTTTAAATTTTGGTGTTAAATATAATCATAGTTGGGATCAAGCAAACAAAATGGGAATATGTAAAGGCAGCCTTTAGTGTTTGGATATAGATGAAGAAAGGGCATGGGCAGCATAGCTCTGAGCCTTTGGTCACAGCATTAAGTGCTGAGATACTTTCTTCAGCATTATATGGACCACTTGCCACGTATGGTGAGCAGCATGAAGGGTGGTGGAAGCAGGGAAAGCTTGTGGTGCAGGCCTGTTGGTCTTTGTCTCAGTGCTTTGAAGTCTTTTCATTTAAATTATGTTAAATTGACATCTTGTTTTAAGGGTAATGTTAAAATGCTGAGTTTTGTATAACCACATTTGCTCTCTGCATGAAAGGAGGCTATAGCGAGGTGGGGGTCAGTCTCCTCTCCCAAGTAACAAGTGATAGGACAAAAGGAAATGGCCTCAAGTTGTGCCAGGGGAGGTTTAGATTGGATATTAGGAAAAAATCCTTCACCAAGAGGGCTGTCAGTCATTGGAACAGGCTGCCCAGAGAAGTGGTAGGGTTGCCAAGATGTGTAGATGTGGTGCTTGGGGACATGGTTTAGTGGTGGACTTGGAAGTGCTGGATTAACAGTTGGACTTGATGATCTCGAAGGTCTTTTCTAACTTAAATAATTCTATTATTCTATGAAGTTCACTTCTGATGTACAAAGGCAGATATACTGGTAGCAGTCACTGTTTCAGTGTATGAGACAGTAAGTAGAAGTACTGCTAGCTGTGAAAAACTTCCAAGGAAATGTTGTTATTTCATCACATTCAAAGTTATTGAATGTGAAAAGGAACCTAATAAAATACTCTGAACTACAAATGGATTTTACAGTCTCCAGACTGAAATTATTTCTCTGCACTAAGAATAAAAAACATTTGTGAGAGGACTTGCTGTTGGATCATGCTCTGCCAAATTGATGCTATTTATTCTGCTTCATAAACTGTTATTTTGGGGTGGAAAAAACTTGAATGATACATGATTATCTAAATATATGCATGTAAACATGTATATAAACATATATATATATAAAAGCAATTATGGTTTTAGGTTTTGATGTTTATGAAGTTTTTTCAAGTGCATGTTATACATAAGGGATCCTTTGAACATAGATTTTGCATAGCCAAAAGGTACTTCAATGCAGACATCAATATGTCTGCTTTTTTGAGGTAAGATTTGATTAAACCACAGTTAACAAGAGGTTGCATGCAGGGGAGGCAACCTCCATACATGTGTAGCACTGGGCAAAGGATGGCAATGCTGCCAGCTTGGGGAATTCCTTTTGAGCAGTGAACACTTGCAGCAAAATATCCATCTAGTCCAGGGCACTGTATTCCCTTGAGAAAAAGGGAGGGGAAAAATGGGAAAGAATTAAAGGATGTTTTCACAAGCATAGGGGAACTTCTCATGACTTACGCCGTGTAGAATTTGGGAGGTAAGTAAGGTTAATACTGTGAACCGGTGCAATAGCAGGAAAACCCAAGAGTGGATTTACCATCTAGTTGATGGAGGTTTGTTTTTAATTGCATAAACATTTTCATCAAATGGGGAGTAGGAGTTAAATATAGAAGAAGAAACATACAAAGGACATTTTGGGAGAAAGGCATGCAGCTAGTATCAGAGTTTGGGAGATGCAGTTTGGCTGTGATGTCTCCAGCAGAACTGGTTTTGGAGAGAGTATTTGTATTTCCATTTGGCCCAATCTAGCAGTTTTTTGCAGGGAAGGGCTATACCACTGTTGCATGAATATCCTAAGTGATAGAACTGGGGGACAACAGGAGATGAGTAGAGGCTCTGAACAGGTTTGGATATAACTGCTAAATATAAATTAAAGGATGATAGGGTCTTGTTCAACCAAAACAAGTGGGTTAGAAGCTGGGTACTGTGGAGACAGGGAGGAAGTGTGGTGGTTGGAGATCTGGCACTCAGGGAGGTGATACAAAGCCTCTGAGAACAGAAGAGTATGTAAGGAAGTTCATGTCTGATGTGGCTGTTTGAATCATCAATTGCCAAGCTAGGCTGTGAAGATGCCAAGTATTTGTGGGAGCCAGATCTTAACAAAATGAGTGAGGAGCTGAGGGCATTTGTTAATAAAGACACAGTTATGGTACATGATGGTGAAAAGCACAAAATACATCCCAGCCAGAGGGATTGGAGTGTTCTTTGTGATAAAACTGTCAAAATTGGAGCCTGGTGGTTTAGGTGGTAACAGAAACATAGTGCTGATATGTTCAAACAGAAAAGCAACTTTGCCTTTAATCCATAAAATTTCATGCCTATTCATGAACCAACATTATCTGTAGCTTGGTGTAACTCATTCTTCATGCTCACCTAAATGAACTGGAAAATGCTACTTCTAAAATTGACAAGTACATGATGTGCAGGTTGAATATAACTGGAGAGAGACTTACTGTTGCAAATGTACTCTCTGGAATATTTAACACAAGTGCTGTGGAGCAAAATCTGGACCTAAATTACATGCCTACAATTCTCTCTCAGACCTCATACCCTATGTTTTAGGGGTGACACAGCACAGGCAGCAAGCTGGGCTGCAGCTCTGGAGCAGGTCTTACAGGTGACAAATAAGGCTGCCACTAGTAGGATGCATTGGTAGTGTATTGCTTGCCTGCAGCACTTCAAATGGGAGTGTCTTTGGACTTGTTGGGATTTCTTTCAAAGCCATTATAATGGCCATCCCCATAGCATTATAAAGGAATGCTTGAAGAGTGAGGAAAGTTATTTAGGGGGTGACAAACCTAAGAAGGGCTGGAGGCAGTTTATACTGACTTAAAGTGAAGAAATAACTGATTGCACAAGCTGCAAAAACAAGTGAGTTTCTGTGCTTGATCTGTGTCCAAGCCTTCTGCTGAAGATGTGGACAGTCCATTGTGTATTAACAGTCATGCACAGTCTTAAGTGTTTGTGTAGGCTCATAATTAGCATCATCCAGCCTTCTCCTGATAGAGCTTGTTTGATGTTTTTATTCCTGCTTTGCACTCAAGTGTCAGACCTGCTCCTGCAGTAGCCCTCTCTTTTAAAGGCACTGCTCCTCTTGCTCTGCTGAAGCACTGATGTGCAACACGCCAACAGGAGCTACTTATTGGGTCTTGGAGCTGGTGACTGGGTAAAGTTGGTGCCTAGGAAAAAGGCACCTTTGAAGGCATTTGAATAAGGAACTGCAAAACTAGTGATATGCATCTTGTTACATCTATATATAGTGTTGTAGCCTATTTAAAGTTGTTACAGTTTTTGCTTTTCAATGGCCATAGTCCCCATTCAAAAGTGCAGAATGTTAAACACGATCTATTTTAATGTGAACACCAGAGGAAAAAGCAGAGCAGGCACCACAGGGGTTAAAGTGCTCACTAGCTGGAAAATAAAGGAATGATAACAGGTAACAGCCAAATACAAAATGACTGGTTTTGGCCTGCAGTGTTTCAGCAGAGAAAAATTTAGAAGGTGGGTGAGAAAGGCTCCCTGCTAAATAGTTGTGGTAACAAGACAGTCCTGCACATGGCCGTGGGCAAGATCGGCACCAATAATCTTACCAGTCTTGAATTTGTGTGTCATGCTGTCCCTAATGAGTAAATCCCTCGATATGCCAGAGATGTTTATTGCTGATACATCTCATAATTTTCTTAGCATTGCTTCTCAAAATAATTTTATAGGAGAACAGAACAAAAATCTATCTTTTTACTTCAGCACTTTCAAAACAAAGAGGTGTCTGCATTGTGTCGCAAGTGTTCAGTTACTCAAACCCAATCCTCCCTATGTTTACTTAATTTCTTATTCCTGTGTTTGAATCAGTACAGCTCTGCCAAGAAGAGATGAATCAAGGAGTTATTCTGTGAAAGAAAGGGTCAAACCTGTCTGTCTTTTTCAAGGAGATACTAGACTACAAATGGGTTATGAAACATTACTTAAGCCATTACTAACCACAGCCTAGCAAAAGGGGAACAATAAAATCTCAGAGTCCCTGAATTTGAACTGTGCAATCAGAAAAGTTTCTTAATGGTGGAGTTGCACAGAAGACAAAAGAAACCCCAGCACTGATGAGTTTGCTGGAAAATAGAATGATCAATTAGAAGGGTTTTGCTGACATAGTTCAGAGTTACAGGGTTCATTGCCCCCTCCTTCCCCCCTGCCTTAAAAAAAAAAAAAGTTTACATTATCTCAAAACCTAAACTGGATAGAAATACATACCTGAGGTTCTAGGTTTAAAAATAAAACCACAACCCCATAATCTCAATTCTTTCGTAGAAGGTTTTATTCCCATTTGAAAGCTGCTAAACAAAACAAAAGGAAAAAAACCACACTTCACATTCCAAAAGAAATGATTCTTCACCTTTAAATATAAAGATCCTTAGCTTTAGTTATTTGTAGTATGAGCATTATTCATCTGAGCTCATGCACCAGAATATTTATAACTCAGAGCAGGAGAAGTGAAAGACATCAGATGTAGAGAAATATTTCCTTCCTCAGTGTTAGGAGGAATTTGGCTGCTTCTGTTCATTAGTGAAGGTTGTGCAGCAATGCTCTGCAATAAGTGATGTTGTGGCAGCTTGATGGTTGGTTTTGTATGATGTAATAAGGGCCACGCTGCAAAACCAGCCTTTGTTTAAATGCCAGTCAAACAGTAGAGGAAACTGATCCCAGCGCAGGAGCAAACTGCTTTTTCAACCACTTTTGTTTCTGATGCAGCTCAAAGCAGAAAAAATATACATTGTGAGTGAATGACACTACTGTACCAAGGCCCTTACTCAGATGTCCAAACACTGTGCACACCTTTGAAAATTCATTCTGCCCCGGATCTGTTGATGTGCAACACCCCCTTTGGAGCTTACAGTCATCCTAATGGGAGCAGGGTAGGAACAACAGCAAACAGTGGACAATGTATTTTCAAAACTGAACCAGAAAACAAAATAAATGTGCTCATTCTCAAGAGCTCTATATACATATGTAATAGTATGATCCTACTTTGGGGAGGGTTTGTTTATTTTTTCACCTTAAAAAGGTAACAAAGTGATGAACACAATAAACTGTTTGAAACACAGAGGACAGCTGAAACTCAAACCTCAAAAGACAATTCCCAGGACTGAGAGTCCATTACCATTAATTCTGTTCATCTGCTCTGTTACTTCTTGCATCATTTGTTTTTCAGTCCTTTCATTGATGGATATCTGTTGAACTGAGAAAAATCCACTCCATATTGGTGGTAATAATAATAACAACAATAACAATAACAATAATAATAATAATAATAATAATTTTTTTTTTTTAATCTGCAAGACTCATAAGTTGTACCCTAGTCCTGCAGCAGTGGTACCAGCAGGCCAGTAGAGTGTGTTCCCTGCCAAAGTCACAAACTGTCTGTGGCAATGATCACAATTTTGCCATGTGCTTATGCAGTGGTAAGTAACGAAGGCTTCCTAGTGCTGCCATAGAAATAACACCACCAGATGCTAGGAGTAATAATGAACTCGAAAATTAAAATGGCCATCTTCAAACCCAGCTATCCTTGGCATTAAGCCACTAATCCCTATCAACCTGGCTTTATTTCGTGGTCAACCACCAGTAAGTGTATTAAGTGAACATTAGATGTTATTAAGCTCATTACACAACTGATGAAGTGCCACTTCTCCTCACACTAATTGAGGAGGGACTGCTTTTTCTATTGAAGTGAACGATCACAATTACAAGTGTTACTTTATTACCAATGGCAAAATGCTGTAGGACGCAGGGTTTTTTCTCTCTCTGAGAAACCCCAGCAGAGTTGCTCAGGGAGGAATGACGTGAAGCCAGGGTGGCCTGTCAGGTGTCACGCCGACTCCCTCCACCAGCTCTTGCAGAAGCTGATCAAGATCCTTCAGCAAGTCGTATTGAAATATGTGAAACTTGTGGGTCTGGCATTAATTCTGCGCATCCACTTATTCCACAGACCAGGAGCTGGGGTGTATGGACCAGGCACGATCAGTACCCTGGTTCAGCTGGGCTGGAGCATCAGTGGGACAAAGACCAGGCCTGGCCTTCAGTACAGAGCTAGCTTCAAAGGCCGTGATGGTCATCAGGATCCATCAGCAAATGAGGGTACTGGACTCCAGCTGCTCAGCCGTCCCCACTTCACATAGCTAAGAATACCATCCCACCTCTCCCTCCCACTCAGCCACTAGCAAAACCCCCTCCTCGTATAACCTGACTGGCAAGACATACTTGAATTAACTTCCTTCTTTCAGCAGTCTCTTGAGGGGATCAGATCCCTGAGGGGACTTTACCCCATTAAATAATCCTTGTAACACTCGCTATTCCTCACCTCAAGGCCTATAAAAGTTACACTTTTTCAGTTCTTCTACTGAGCTGCTTCTGTTTCATAAAAAACCATGTTCTTCCCTACAGTGTAGAAATCCTAGTAATTCTAGCCACTTGGCACTGAGAACAAAAGCTGATTTAAATATGCACTGATATTGGTAAGCAGAGAGCTAAGAACCAGCCTGCTGAAGCTGCAGAGAAAGACAACATAGGAGCTGATGTTCTCCTTATCTGGAAATGTCAACACTTGATAGGAATCATTTGAGGCACTTGAAACTGGGTCCATTTTGCAGAAACTCAAATTAGCAACCCACAGAGCACAACACTGAAGCAAATGGCTGCTTTCCTTCCAAGCTCTCCAACATAATTTGTGGAGAAGATGCTTTGCTCCCTCAGGAGGTCAGACAGCATATTTTCCAATGAAACTCTAGAAATATGGGGAAAAAAAAAATCTGAGAAATCCTTTGCTAGTGCCAGTATTTTAACTGCATTCTCACATATATAGGCTACTGGTTTTTCTTCAGGGAGAAAAGCATTTAATTTAAAGGTCAGCCCTTATACTTTTCTGCGGTATGGGAGGACTGAATTTGAATGAACTTCAAATTTAATTTCAGATAATCTACTTTGAATGTACTGTTAAGCTAGGAATTTCCTAGATATGACTCATAAATGTACAGGAAGAATTTCCTGGAAAAAACAATAACTAACTACACTCCTTTCTTTTCCTTACAAATTCAAAACACTTCATGGTGTTTTTACTACCTATGACACTTTGTATTTAAGATTTAATATTCTTCTTAAGAAGAGCTAATACGATTTGTTAACTTTTGTCCATTTTATCTCATTAACCCTCAGTTTGGGGGAAGAAAAAAATTGAACAACCTTTTGCATACTGTAAATGATATAATTCATCATGCCACTCATACGTGGTTGATGTGATTGCTATCATGTGTGCTGATTTAGGACACCGATCCATCATTTCCTATGTTCCAGGCTGGCAAGTGGCTCTGTGTTAACTCATTCCTCATATGTCCCAGGAATGTGCCCATCAGGAAAAATTCCCTGAATTCTGAGCTCACTGAAGAGCTCAGAACCCATCTTTTCTTGAGAAAAAAGCATGTCTTAAATCTATGGACTGTGTGAACAAACATTGCATGAACACACAAAAAGCAACTCTATGTTTAATAAGGCAGAAAAAAGTTTAAAAATTGTGAATTCTATAAAGAATGGAACAAATATGCCCAGAATATCCAGAGATTTCAGTCAATTATCAGTTAACTGGAAATAATGGCTAAATTTCAGGAAGTGTGAAATATGATTCAATTTGTTTATGCCTCAGGTGTGGCACTTAACAACTTTTAACGATTACCTGGAAGCTTTGTAAACATTTTAAGAATCAGCCTGTCCTTTCTGCATGAAAAGAGCTAGATCCTCAGCTGCCACAAGATTTGTAACAGAAGAATGTCTGTAATTAAGCAACTTACATCAAATATAGGGGGTTTTTTTATGTCTGCTTTTTGGTATAACATCTGGTATTTTGAGACACTAACAGCCTACTCAGGGACCAGCCATCTCCAGCTGCTGGCAGAGCAGTTTCAATGCTTGGCCACAAGCTGGGCACATGGACAGCTTGGGCCATAGGTCACTGGAGGCTGGGGCAGCATCTGACAGAGTTATTACTGTGTGTATCCCTCTCTGGATACTCAAAACTCTTTGACCACCACATAGAGGGGACACAACATTTATGCACATAGCCGAGGTCAACCCCAGACAGTTATCGCTGCTATCAGATTCCTTGAGGGTGTCTCTGCTTCCTTTCCCTGTTGGGGACCTTCCTCCCACAAAGGGATGAGGCTAACTTCTTTCCATGTCTCCAAAAAAACTATAGCAGTGAAGACCCTGCCTTGAACTCATGCCACCATCTCTGTTTGGAGAGCTCCTGGGTGCTCCTTCCCGCTAGAATTCTGATCTGCTGCTGCTTTTTTTTTAGCTGTAGAAAATCAATTTTCACACAGCTTTGGTAGAATGTCCCTGTCCCCTATCTCTTCAGAGGGAGAGGTGAAGAAGCTGTAATGATATCACACACTGGCGTGGCCCAGCATAGTGGGTGCCACTCCCCTGCCTACGGGGCCGGGACTATGGAGGGTATGGCAGGGTTTGGGACTGGAGCTGGGTAAAATATATAACCATAAGGAGGTATTTGCATGGGAAAGAAAAATTATTTTGGGAGAGGGTATCCTGCAGCTAAGTTATCAGCCTGCATGGAGATGAGAGCTCCCACCAGAGATCATGGGTGCCTGGAGCCAGTCTGGATCATTTTAACTGAAAAATAGGCATATTCTGTAAAGTCTTCTTTTTTCTCCAAAATTCAATTCAGGCAAACTCTGGCTATTGAGAGCAGTTACTGCCTTCATATGAAGAGCTTTGCTTTTTTGAGATTAGTCCAACTTGATTAATTTCTTTCATCTGTGGGAAATGTAATTTCTGAATCACCCTTATTTTGGTCATTTATCAGATCTCAGCATCCTTACTATCTCGTAGTGTTGCTTTTATGGAAATACTGCCTAGAAAATGTTAGGCAAAATTAGTTAATCTCATCTAAATGCATTTGGCATAGGGCTTTGGTTTGAAGCAATTCTTAAAAAACTACAGTTTTATTATGTAAATGGCTAATTTTTCATCTAGCTCTGCTAACTGGCTTGGTTATAAAAGAAGAAGTCGTCATGACCCCCTAAAACAAATCAGTAATGCAAAGTAATGAGTGCTAGCATGAAGCAGAACAGTTTTCTTTTCTGTTGGGGAAGAGAACTTCATGGAGGGCATCAGTCTGAGGCACTCGTTGCGCATCAGCGGAGCCCCATAGGAGCAGCGGCTGGAACAGGCCAGGAGTGCCACAGCAGCAGTACTGGGACCAGCAGATGTGATTCATGGCCCTCAGCCACCACCACGCTCGGGGCTGAAGGCTTGGTGTCCTGGCTTCCTGCCAGATTAGAGACTGCTGAACCCCCTCGACAACGCTCTCAGTGTTTAAAGAGTGGGGAACAAACCATCAAAGGGGAATACTACAGACTTACCAGGATGAAAATACTCTTGTCTCTTGAGTCTTGGTGTATCTGTTGGAATATTTTGTAATCAATGCCCTGTATCTTTTACCTCTCTTTCCTGTTGTATTGGTAAGAAATATCCTGGTGTACCTGTGAGAACGGAAGGCGAGCACTTCAGGAGATTTTGAAGGAGGCATCCCTAAAAACACTTAGCAAGTCTGTTTGCTGGGGAAGAGAACTCCAGTCCTGGGAGCTAGGTTTCCTTGACCCACTTCTTTGCATTCGGAGAGAAGCTGGCGAAGGCAGATGACCATTCTGGCTGCGGGAATGAGAATGGGTGTGTGAGAACATAGCTGTGCTAGTGATGCATCCCAGTGAGGCATCCTTCATACCATCTGCACTGTGGATGGGGGAAAAAACTGTCTGGTTCTAGTGCTGGCTTTTTCAGTGATGTGTTGAGCATAACAGGCATGGATGTTTATTTCCTTTTAGGAAAATTGATATCCTGAAGGCTTCTCTTTCCAAAATACAACACTGGGAATTATTCTCTAAACTTTGAGACATGATGTGTTATCACTTTCTTTTCAGGAGGTTTGAGAAACTGTTATTCCACGTCAGCATGAATCACTATTCTGCTTCTTTGGAAGGAATTTGCCACTGGTAACTGCAAAAAGAGACATTTAACAAGGCATTTAAGATAGAAGGACTATTGTCTAGACCATTTACATTTGTCTCAGGGAAGTCACATGAGGGACTGTGATGCTTTATCTGAAAAGCTTTGCATATTGTAGTTGGAAGCATGTGGGTCAGAGGAAAAAAGTGTTAGTATTTGCTAGCTAAGGAAAAGCCTCATTTTACCAAACTCTCCATCTGGTGACCTTTCAACCCACACTTGTTAGCAGAGAGGATAGCTACTTATTTGCACACCGTTTCGTGCAAGCACAAAGCAAACCTGTCAGATAACTGCTGTACTGCTATTCTGCCCTATTCAAACCTTGCTATCATGTGTAGATGGGGCACTTGGGCACATGGTTTAATGGTGGACTTGACAGTGCTGAGTTAATGGTTGGACTCAATCTTAAAGGCATTTTCCAACCTAAATTACTTTATGATTCTGTGGCCTAGAAACCCTGAATTACCCAGTATTGGGATAAGCAGGCTTACATATTGTTCTCCAGTTATTCAACTGCTAAATGTCCCATCATCCACTCAGAGAACAAAGCCAATACACCTTGCCTGATGATATATTATAAAATAATGAATTATTGCCATGAGCAGTCTGTTAGCCACATAGGTGGGGTTGCTGGATGATGTGAACCTCAACAGGAGCCATCAATGTGTATTTGCAGCCCAGAAAGCCACCTGTACCCTGGGCTGCATCAAAAGCAGCTTGGCCAGCAGGTCAAGGAATGTGATTATCCTCTTCTTCTTTGCTCTCATGAGACCACACCTGGAGTACTGCATCCAGGTCTGGAGTCCTCGACACAGAAAAGATAGAGACTTGCTTGGAGCAAGCCCAGAGGAGGGCTACAAAGATGATTAGAGGGTAAATATCTTATAATAATATAAATTACTCCATAGGCTTTGAAAGGATTTGCTAAACATGAGAGGCAGCTCTTGGTTCAACAGAAACTTCCTTGACTAACTTGGAAGAAAATGCTGAAAGATGAGTGCTTTTCAGTCTCACTTGGGTACATTTAATTTTTGGAGAAGCTACCTGTGGGCAAGGCAGAAGGGCTGTGTCCTAAGATCTAGATCTCAAGGATACATTTTTCTTTGTTTATCCTGGCTGTTCTGTCTCATCTCTTGGTCTCTTAATATCAGGTCCCCTCAGCACTGATTGCCACTGGTTTGGTACTCTGCACCTCTTCTTCTTTAGCTGAATTCAAATTCACACAAACACATCTCTTGGGACAGTCTCAAGTAGCTGTTCTAGAGTAACACTCTTCTGTCCCAGTCGCTTATGTGCTATCCAGAGATCAAAAACTCTGCATTTGTTTTCCACCTGAGCCACCTTGTGGGCCCTTTTTCTAGAGCAAAAGTGTTACTTTTAAGAGGAAAGATACCATTCACAGTGTATGGTTCAGAGCATTGTAGTGGAAACTGATGGAGAAAATAGCAGTACTGTGGGACTTGACTCATCACTGCTTATCACTAGGCTCTTCAATTACCTCTCTGAAATGAATTAACTTGTTTGGTTGTAGTTCCCAGCATACCAACAGCTCCACACAAAAAAACCCAAGGAGTCACGTCCAGACATGGATGTGGACATGAACCAAACATGGCTATGGCAACAGAATTGATCCCTTGATTATTGTCCCTGATACTGTCAGGACTCTAAAATACATTCAGCCAAGTTCACCAAGAGATTTTTTTGACACTGCTCTCACAGGGGAAAGATATCTGGGAATTCATTAAGTTAGGTTTAACATTACCTCCCAACCCCTCACAGAGAAGCCTTTCTATCCCTGGAGGTGGGAATCATCTGTCAGGGTGCTCTCTTTCTTATTAGGCAAAGTATCTTGAATGGTGCCCCGGGGGCAATAGTGCTGGAGAAACTTAAGCCACTGAAAATGCAGTGGGTCCATGTGAAGTGGTTTCCATAGAATCAGAGAATGGTTTGTTTCAGAAGGGACCTTCAAAGATCACCTAGTCCAACGCCCCTGCTGTGGGTAGGGACATCTGTCACTGTAGCAGCTTGCTCAAAGACCTGTCCAACCTGGCCTTGAGCACTTCCATGGATGGTACTCCACAATTTCTTTTGCAACTGAAAGGAAGTGTTCAACAGAGAGAGGTTTCTGTGCCATTCACAATCAGCCAGCTGAGGCTTTGTTATACTTTTTTCAAGCACAGATCGTTCAGATGCTTCTAGACTCCATCCTTGCTTTTTTGAATCACTTATGGCAAAAATTAGGATGAACAACAATGCCAGCCTCCAGAAGCCAACATGGTGTGCTCCTGTTTGGGCACAGGACCCTCTGATCTGCTGGTACCACATCTCTGGCTCCTCTGAAAGGGAAAATGCAGCAAAGAAGATATTCTTGGTGATGCTTTCCCACATAAAGTGGGGTTGTTGTTCCGAGGGCTCCTTCTCAGGGACAAAGGTCTTGGCAGCAGCCATGCTGCTCCAGAGGTGAGGGAGATGCTCTGAACCCACAAATATGATCACAGAGTGTTTGACTGCACAGTCAAAGGTGAGGCACCATAAAAATGCTCCTACTGTGCTGCATCTGAAGTGTGCCAAACCCAGGCAGTGAGGGGTGGGATCTCCAAAGGTTTATTTAATAAATTTCTGGATGGGCTGTTGAACAGGTGGGTGGGGAGGTCTGAGCATTGCTGGCCATGCCAGTGACATGATGGCAGCACTGCTGATCAGTATTTCCAGTGATGAGGAGCAAAGTGCTCACTATAACCCATGTCAAGGAGGGGTTAACACTCAGCTTGCTGTGCTTTGGTGTTGAATCCAGCAGTTGGCAGTTTCCAGCCTTTGCTTGAGGACTTTATCAACGTGAAAATGAACAACTGTCGTGTTTTCTATTTCTTTTGCAGGACCGCTGGGCAGATTTCTCAATTCTTCCAGCTCTGTGGCAGAGCTAACTATTCAGTGGGATTGTCCTTTTCTTCCTTTCCTTCCTACCATTCATTTTTCCTCTCCAGACCAGGACACCTGGAGGCAGCATCTTCCTGATGCCCATGGAGAAAGCCACCAACTCAAAACCTATTTACATGAATGTACACCATCACATGGAAGTTTCTTTCTCTATCAGAATAATAAATTGGGGTTTTTTCTCCGCTCAGATTAAAGGTAACATAAAAAGTGTTTTATCTGCTCTGGGCTGTGCTTTGGGTTTCTGGGTTGTTCCATCAGCATCTGCTGATAGTGCTAAGCCCTGAAATGTGAAAACAACTACTTTGGCTGTCACATTACCAATGCAGTGATTATTTTTGTGATGCCTGCACAACACACACAGCAAATACATGCATAATTTTAACAGGCTTCTTTATGGGGCCAAAACTTCGGTTTATATTGAAGCAATTCTGAAATAGCATCTTTGTCTGCCTGGCACTGGTTGCCTGCCCATAGCTAAGATCAGGCTTTGCTCCATACCCTGAAAAATTTTGGATTTCAAATTAATTCGTGCCTTTTAAAAAACACAAAGGCCCACAAATATTCCAGGCAAAACTTCAGATTATTGCCCAGTGAGACAATAAGCTGTAAGTGCTCTGACCTTACAGTATCGCTAAATTATTGTGTTCCTGAACAATACTGCATTGTGGAAACAAAAAGCACTAGTTGCAGCCTTCTGTTATCAATCAGCCAGCAGCACAGCAATAAAGTTATTTAACTCTCAGAAGCACACAAATCAGTACCACTAGGTATGGAGCAGAAATGGACAGCCAGACCTTGATGTTTAATGAATTCAAAATTACTCTTAGTTCATAAATGGCTGACTTAAGCAGTGTGAGTGACAGCACATGACAATTGTGAGTATCCGTATTTCCCAAAACCTAAAAGAGGCATCTTAAACCACAGCAAGTCAGGGAGAGCACAACAGCTTGGCAATTGGAACTGCTTGGTATTTTTAAAAGTAGTTTTCAATTTCTAGCTGATGTCACTAGCTGAAATGAATAGGGTCCATGCAATTGTGGCACATAGTCTGTGTTCCTAAGGCTTGGGCCTCAGCCTTTTCAATTAATTCAATTATGTCTTAAAGTCCTACTGAATCAATCTGGGGTTGGTTTTTAGATATGCTTATTTAATTTGTACTTCTCTTTTTATTTTTGCACAGACACTTCTTGACCTCCAATCCTCCCTACCTGCTTTAGGGAAGGATGTTTATGGTTTGTTTGGGGGTTTTTCTGCTGGTTTTTTGGGGTGGGCTTTTTTGCTTCTCGTTTGTTTGGTTTGGTTTAGTTTTGTTGTTGCCTTTTTTGGCTTTATTTGGTTTTGTTTGGGTTTTTGATGCTTTTTGCTTTTAATTCTGTCATGGGAAGGAGTTAGGGAGGAATGTACGCAGAGGGATGTGCGGGCGTATGGCTACACCTGTGGTGTGGGCACTCACACGTACGGGCTCTCGGGCGTACAGGCGCTCGCAGGAGCAGGTACAGGCGCGCATTTACTCCCAGTCACGGGCGTCCAGAGGACGAGGAACTCAACCGGCTGCGCGGTCGCGGAGCGTCCCCTGCTGCCCATCCGCCGCCACGACGCTGGGCCGGAGGGACACCTGGGCTCCTTGGGATAGCGACACCTGGGCTCCTTGGGATAGGGACACCTGTGATCCTTGGGATAGGGATACCTGGGGTCCTTGGGATAGGGATACCTGTGATCCTTGGGATAGGGATACCTGGGGTCCTTGGGATAGGGACACCTGGGGTCCCTGGGATAGGGACACCTGTGATCCTTGGGATAGGGACACCTGGGGTCCTTAGGATAGGGACACCTGTGATCCTTGGGATAGGGACACCTGGGCTCCTTGGGATAGGGACACCTGGGGTCCCTGGGATAGCGATACCTGTGATCCTTGGGATAGGGACACCTGGGGTCCCTGGGATAGCGATACCTGTGATCCTTGGGATAGGGACACCTGGGGTCCCTGGGATAACGACACCTGGGGTCCCTGGGATAGCGACACCTGTGATCCTTGGGACATGGACACCTGGGGTCCTCGGGATAGGGACACCTGGGGTCCCTGGGACGTGGACATCTGGAGTCTTTGGGACATGGACACCTGGGGTCCTTGGGATAGGGACACCTGGGGTTCTTGGAACATGGACACCTCGGGTCCTTGGGATAGGGATACCTGGGGTCCCTGGGACGTGGACATCTGGAGTCCTTGGGATATGGACACCTGGGGTCCTTGGGACATGGACACCTGGGGTCCCTGGGACATGGACACCTGGGATCCTTGGGACATGGACACCTGGGATCCTTGGGATAGGGACACCTGCAGTCCTTGGGATTGGGATACTTGGGGTCCTTGGGATAGGGACACCTGGGATCCTAGGGATTGGGATACCTGGGGTCCTTGGGACACGGACACCTGGAGTCCTTGGGACAGGTCTCACACCTGCTTTTGTGGGAAGCATGTCCCAGGTACCCACCCGACCAGCTGGAATTTTCCCGAAAGCTCACCACATGTTCCTGGTAAAAACTCTGCTGTCTGAAATGAGCACATGGGACCTCACAGTACCTCCAGGGGAAGGCTAGCCTGATGTCCTTCCTGCAGGTAGGGAGGAGCCACAGGCCTCACAGCCAGGGAACTCTCCCCCTGGTAGAAGCATCTTTCAGTGTGGGCTGAAAACCAGATGACCTAAAGCCCAGTGTTTCCACTGAACAAGAATCGTGCTTTCTGGCCACCTCTCTCCAGTCTGACCCATATGCCCCTGTTTTCCCAGCAGAGCATATTCCCTTCTACTGTATGAGGGAAGTGTGTGGCACTGAATAGCAGCATTGCCCATGATATATAATGATAAAAAAGAAGTTTCCTCAGAGGTTCACAGGTTTTCTTGTCATTTCTCTGCCGCAGCAAGTGAAAGGGATTTGTAATTGTGCATATTTTGAAAAGATGAGATGAAATGCTTCCTGCAGCTGAAGTTATACCTATGCAGAGCTGACTGTGGGAGCTGAGACCTAACACCCCTACCCTAATTATTTGGGCATGAGCACATCAGAGTAATCTGGAGCCAAGGCAAGAGGAGGTGGCTAAACTGTCCACATCATCCAGATTAGTCAGGGATCAATGCCAAATAGTCTCACCTACCCTTAAATAAGTACACAACTGGTCAGTGGGCAGGATGAAAAGCTTGTGTCGTGATGTGCAGTGAGATTGAACTTCCCTCAAACCTGCTCTCCACCTTGACAGGGGCGGGGTGGAGGTTATGTTGCCTTTGAGCCCAAGGTTGATATTTTGGCCTTCTGGCCAATGCAGAAATTCTCTGCTACCTGTTTAAGGCATGCTGTGACCTGACCTCATTCTAGGATTGCCAGGTAGTCTGGATTATAAAGGATATCTTACATTATATTTGCGTTAGAAGTCCTGCGTTAAAAGTTTATGAGTAATGGACTTCCTTGGATGTTTGCTGCATCCACTGCTTGTCTGACAACCCAAAAACTGTAAGTCCAGAGACACAGCTGTTGCACACAAGCAAATAAATAATTTACTATATTTACTATAAAATTATCCTCCATGCGCAGTGAGGTGCAGCTCACTGCACGAATGCAACTCATCAGAGAATATCCCGAATTTTGATAAACAAAATGTACCAGCCCTGCCTAATGTGCAGCCCTTTTTCTGCAAAAGTAAATATCCTGCCATGGGCTGCTGGCTTATAAATCATGGGTTTTATTTCTCCATTGCAGGAATGTACTGCAGATTTATAAAACATTTAAGACCCTGTGGTTAATGTTTCATCTGTTCATGAATATCCTGAGGGACCAAACTATTGTTTAATCTTCTACAAAAATAACCATGATTTATAGAAAGTTGTTTGAAACATATTTCTTTTATTAGCAATTCCATTGAATGCCAAAACCAGAACCTAGATTTATCTACCATTCATGCTACCTGTATAATATACAATGCTGTGTGCATTAAGTAAGGAAAAAAGTAAATATTGCCCCTCTTGAGTGAAGGTCTACAGGCAGATAACTTAATTTTTAAGGTGATTTGGATCTAGATCAACATCCAGCAGCCATATGAATTAATAGAGCCCTGAGTGTGTTACAGATCTGAAGCACTCCTTGTCTGTAAAGTGACTTTGCAAGTCAAAATCAAATGCCAAGAAAAAAAGAGTTTTGTTTGCCTTGTCTGGCTGCCAGTGTGCTGCTTGGATTTCCTCATGTGGTTCAGGCTGGACACAAGGGACACTAAAATCACCAACTTTTGAAAAACCGACATAGAAAAACAAGATTTAAAGTGGGAATCCAAATTAGAACCTGCTGCAATTGTAGAAGTTCTGAAAAGGTCTGTAAAAATGCGGTGACCAAGGGGCTTGTGTGTTATCAGGTGTCACAGACTCCATTTCCTTGAAGTTACTGGAGAAAACATTCTTTCTCTCTGACCCACAGACTCTGAAGGCAACATGTCATTTTGCATCATGCTACATGTCCAGTCATTTACAGGCTTAGCAGCCTTGAGGCCACCCTCCACCTGGAACCAGCCCATTCCTACCAGCAGGACGGGCCCCAGGTCCCAGCCTGATCTCAATCAGCACTCAGGAGGAAGAAATAACAGAAAAAAAAATGGGGTTCAACATCAACACCTGGGATGATGCATACGAGCAAGGAAGGCAGTGATAAATATTTTTATTTAGTCACTTCTCAAGGGGCACATTAAAGGAGGAAGTGTGTTTGTTATTCCCAGTCAGAAACAGCAGTGAAGCTTGGGGGCTGAGGTTGAAAGTGCATGTCAGTAATTCAGTGTAGAATATATTATAGGGATTTGGTGTAATTATCAAAAGCAAAACAAAGAAATGAAGAAAAATTCATTCCTGCTCTCAAATTACTTTTGGTCAGAAAGTTTTTGTTTTTTTTTTTTTTTAATTTGAAAACCAGAAGCAGAGTCTCAGGTTTGCACCTCTGCACCTTCAGTTTTCAAGCCTGTCTGAGAACTTCAGAGTTTTCTACACAGAGAAAGCAAGATATAAGGAAAAAGAAGTTAAGCTGAAAACTGTTTTCTCTAAGAACACTAACTTAGTTAATAATTACAGGAAGTTCAGAATTAAAATTACAATTTAACAAGTTCTCACATACCATAGATAGGTTAAAACTTCAGAATGTTGCTAATCTGCTCACAAAACCAGAACTTGCCTCATGGAGACAGAGTAACAAGCATAAGAATGTAAACAGAGGATACTGGCATTTCTGATCATGTTGAACTAAAAAATTCTCTTGCTTTTCAGTTCTATGTTAGTACAGGGAAGTACATGAATACAAAACTCATGTGCTTGAATTCTACCTGACTTAAGGATATATTATTTCATTCTCCATTCAAGACCAATGCTAAGTTGTAGTATCAGTAAGTGCAATTCAAAATGCGACATTCAGAATCAGTGTATGCAATTCTCATGACATCAAGGAGGGTAAAGATGGGCCTTGGGTTTCAAACCTCCTTTCACGAACACTATGGCTGTGCCATCTGGAGAGTGGCCAGAGAGAAGAAAGGATTGAATCCATGAAGTGAGGAGAAAGATGAAAGAGAGATTCCACTGACATTACCTGATGCAGCTTCCCTGGGCCAGCTGGTATTAGAAGAGAAATGGACTTTGTTTAGTGAAAGATGGCCTCCTGTCTTGACATTCTTCCTTGTCAGGAAAGAGAGGTTGATAGCACCAAGCGCTCACTTACTCCGTGAGTTTACCTGCTGTGACAGAGTCTCTGAAAAGGAGAGTCAAGAGCCAGCACAGATCTCAAAAACAAACAAACAAACCAACAACCCATAACAAAGCAAAACCCGAAAAACTCCCACAAAAACAACAACAACAAAATCCCCCAAACAAACTAACAAACAAATTCTACTACTCTTATCTTGCCCTTATTTTGGTCATTCCAGCAAGGATTGTCTTTCCTCTTTCTCCTCTTTTTTTTCCCCTTAACTTTAAGACTATTCTTAGCTATTGATATCCTACAGTTAATTATTTGGGTTTTATTTTACTGTAATTTTTGGCACAGCTCTCCTTACTGAAATTCTTAGCTGCCAAATGAGGTAAAAACAGATACAAAAATGTTCATTCAATATCTATGCATTAAAAAAAAAACATTCTAGCAATAAATCATTGTCTTATTTATGGTTTCTTTCACTGTCTAAATGGCTCTTTTGGGCAAATCACTAATCTTAGCAGCAGTGGAGTAGTAGGGAAAGAGCTACATTCTGTCTAATTTTACTGCAGGTGTGTAGGATACCTGTGCTGTCAGAAATGCTAGAGTTGTTTGGCAAAAGAACTTCTTCTGATCTTCTTCCCCAGAGGTGAGGGTGGCCTTTCACTAGGTAACAGCCATAGTATTAAGCATAAGGGACAAAAACTGTAAAAGCCAAGCCCTCACCAATATTGCAAATGGGGTATTTTTAATCAGGATAGATGAAAATAGATATACACTCATGAGCTGTAAAAGGGAAAAACCCCACAAGGTTCTCAGGATTCTCCACATAAAAAAAAAAAAAAAAGAAAAGTCTGGATCCCTCTTATTTTATTATCTGCTTTGGAAATCAGTGCAGATAAGGTGGTAAAGATTTGAGGGTTCAGGCTCACACAGGAAATCTCATAAGAAGGGAGTATTGTCCTAAGCAAGTTCCCTCCTCCCCAGCTGACAACTGGGACCAGATTTCCAGCTCCATTCTCCTGACTCCAGGGGCAGCAACCTTCCTGTCAGGGCCCCCTGTGCTGGGTAAGCCCCACCAGATAGCTGGCACAGCACAGCCTCCCACAAACTTATTTTCAGGAAAGCAATTCACAGCAATCCAAAATGGCCTAGAAATGTTCTACCATAATTGAATAGGTACTATGTTCAGTTTAATTGGCTAAAAAGCTATACTTAATAGAAATAAGCTGTAATTCTACCCACATTTGACTGGTATCATATGTGGCAGAAAGTGTAGCAAACAAAAGATCAGGAAGCAAATTTAGCCTCAGTTTTTATTTATCAATTAATTTCAGTGGCTACAAAAGACCTCCAGTTTTGTCCCTAATAAAAATAGTTATATTTCATAGATAATGTGCTCAAAATGTATTATGATATCCCTGTGGATAAGAGTGAAAAAAAGAATTTGGACCAAAATAAAAGGCACAGCAGTGAGAAGAAATCTCATTCTGAGCAGAAATCTTTCTACTTGGTTACCACGCAATCTAATTCTGACAGTGCACTCGACTTGAAAAATGACATCCCCATCTCTAAGAATTGAAAGGTGGCAGAAAAAGCAGGCACTCGGTGCTTTAGTCTAAAGCAATTATGAGCTCCTCACAAGCTCGAAGACAAGAATTGATTTTCATTTCTAGATTATCAAGAGGTGGGGGCAAGCAGGTCAGGAAATCTGACCCTATCTTGACCTGCTGGATTGGATTGTTCTCAGACCTGTTCAATATTGAAAAGGATTGTTTGGGATGGGAGAAAGGGAGGAGGAGCAGAGAAATCCTTTGGCATGTTTCGTGGCCACTGATATCTAAGCATGCTTTTTTTTACCTTGCTTTATGGTCTTAGTAATTCAATATCTAGTAATTTAAGGTGCTTATTTGAAAGACATTTCCCTGTGAGTGACCAAATCTGATAAAGACAGCAAAAACTGCAGACTTCTGAATCAAGGGAGTGTAAAAGTGATATAGAAATAAGCGCAGTCTGGCCTCAGAGGGGACCTGTAAATCTTTAGATCACTCCTGTGCTATATATATACCTATAAACCAGCCAGTTGTCCTATATTTTTTGCTATTGTGGTGATCCAAAATTTGTGTAACACTATCTGTTTCAAAAGACTCCAAATCCTTGCACCATTACTTGGCTTCCACAGAAATTTTGCCATTTACCGAGGTGAAGCACTTGCAGCTATGCTTTAAACTGAAATACGATGAAACTTTTCTAATTCAAGTTCAGAGCTCATCACTACTCAGACTACTGAAAACTGGAATTACTGTAGCATTGCTTTGTTTTTCTGTAGGTGCTTCAAACTCATGTGCTTTTTCTTTTTTTTTTTTTTCCCATTACGAAGGAGCATTTTGTCTACAAGGAATAATACACAAACTAAACAATATCTTCAAGGAGCAGGTGTGAAAAATACAAACCTTGTAGAGGAACTCAAAGCAGCAGGGGGTCAGGAATAGCTCAAACACTAAGCCCGTGTTGTGTTTTAGCCTGGCAGGCAGCTAAGCACCACACAGCCATTCCTCAGTGGAATGGTGGAGAGAATTGGACAAAAATGTGTGAGTTGAGGTATAGACGGTTTAATAGGACAGAAAAGGAATGGAAAATAGTAATAATGATAGCAACAATAAGAAGAACTCTGAAATCATTAGAAAAAACAAAACAAATGATGCACAATGTTATTGCTCACCACTCACTGCTCAGAGAGTTCCTGAGCAGTGCTCTCTGGCCAGCTGTCCCCCCCAGTTTATATACTGGGGTATATATGGCATATGGTATGGAGTAACTCTTTGTCCAGTTTGGGTCAGATGTCATGGCTGTGTCTCCTCCCAACTTCTTTTGCCCCCAGCCCACTTGCTCGCAGGGCGATGTGAGAAGCTAAAGAGTCCCTGACCACTGCTTAGCGACAACTAAAACATCAGTGGGTCATCAACATTATTCTCATCCTAAATCCAAAACTCAGCACTGTGCCAGCTACTGGGGAAAAAAATTAACTCTATCCCAGCTGAAACCAGGACGCTTTTTGTACGGGTTACCATAAATCACCTCCAGCACAGCTAATTTCTTCAGGTCCAGGATATCTCTCTCCGTGCTGATCCACTTGCCTGGGTGATATATAATATCTTCCTGGAAAGGATACCTTTCCTTCTCTCCTGAACTGGAGGCATGTCCAGAGGCTGAGGCCTCATGCCCCTTTTCCAATCATTTTTTCCAATCAATGCAGGTTTCCCTAGAAACAGATCACAGCTTTTTGGCTTCCCTACCCTCTAATTCCAGGCTACTGGCCCAGTTATCCCAGCATTGGAACAGACAGGTGACAATGTGCTCACCTGGAAAATGGCTGAAATCTATTCACATATCCCACAGGAAACACAGGGATACAGATTGGGTGGTTACTGCTTTGTTTATGAGTTCTGTGTCTTCTTCCTTCCGTTCTCATGATGGCCTTGCTTTGGAGTAGTCTGCCTCATCCGCTTCTTCCCTTAAGTAAGGGAAGAGTTTCTTCCTTTATTGGGTGGGTGGACTTTGGCTTCCAACATTTCTCCATGTGTATAGGAGTGACTGATAACGACATGGGTTGGTTCTCTGGTTCAGCCACGTCATGGGGGTTGGAGTAGCTGCAAAACCTATCACTTTGTTGTCAGATTAAGAGACCTGCTCTTGCCCTTGAGGGTAGTGAGTGGTGTTGAACAGTGCTCAGTGGGTGTAGGCCAGGCCACAGCATGTTGCAGTGATTTGTGGCTCTCAGAAACAGCCAAGGTGACAGCTCACTTTTACCAAATATTTTGCTAGTTTTTCAGGGTTCTGCTCTTGTTTAGGGATGAAGTCCAAAATATTGGACGTGCCTACTGTCCTAGGTGCTTGCCCATACTGTCCTATACACCCTGAAACTCACAACTGTCCAGCCTCCAGGTAGATCTCTGGATGGTATTCTTAAATAGATATTTAACTTTAAACAAGATCTGGAGCACATTCAGTAATGTAAGACATATCAACAGAAACATGCCAGTCTGAACATCCCAATAATAATCAAAATTCTCAAGAGCTATTGTAACTAGCCTGGAGAATAAGGAAAAGGGGAAGACAAAAAGGAGGAAAGGAGGGTGAAGGAGTGGGGGACACCTTGCCCCACTTTGTCTCATCCATAGCTTGGCTCTCTAAGGAGAAGTCATAAATTATTACTAATTATTACTAGTTTCGTAATTATTACATAATTATTACTAGTTTCTGAGAGATGGCTCCCAGAGTATGGAGGTGGGGGCAGTCTGAGTACAGATACCAGATTAGTCTCATGACCAGCAATTTTATCGTATCAGAAGCCAGTGTCACAAACAACAACAAAATGATAACCTTAACCCGGGCCCCAGAGGGAACATATACAGCAAGTAAGGTGCTGCATAGTGCAGCTCTGAGAACAAGGGCAATAACTCTGTGAGCAAATAAATCAACACTGTGATCAGTGACTATTAAACTAATATAAGGAATGTATATAAAAATTTGTTTTAAAACACTCTGGACAGACCTGTCATTATCTTCACCCTCTTGGCACCACAATGGGAGTCTGAAAAATGGCTGTTGTGGTTTAACTTGGCTGGCAACTAAACACCACACAGCAGCTTGCTCACTTGTTTTCCCTCTCCCTGCAGCAGGATGGGGGAGAGATTCAGAAAGAAAGAGTAAAATTTGTGGGTTGGGGTAAAGACAGTTTAATAAGACAGAAAAGGAAGGGGGAAAATAATAATAATAATAATAATAATAATAATAACAACAACAACAACAGTAATTATAATTATAATTATAACATCAGCCACAAAACCACCACCACCACCAATAATAGTTGGTTTTGTTGTTGTTATATACAAAATAACCATGCACAATGCTATTGCTCACCCCTCACTGGCCGATGCCCAGAACAGTTCCTGAGCAGTGGCCCCTGACCAGCTGTGCCCCCAGTTTGCATACTGAGCATGTTGTCACATGGTATGGAATATTCTTTGTCCAGTTTGGGTCAGTTGTCCCAGCTGTGTCCCCTCTGAACTTCTTGTGCCCCCAGCCTACTCCCTGGAAGGGCAATATGAGATGCTGAAGAGTCCCTGACCACTGCTTAGCAACAACTAAAACATCAGTGGGTCATCAACATTATTCTCATTCTAAATCCAAAACACAGCACTGTGCCAGCTACTGGAAAGTAAATTAACTCTCTCCCAGCTGAAACCAGGACACTCAGCTGTTAGATTAATCACTTCCAGAGTAGTGGGCTCCCACTCTAAACATGGTATAGGGTGTATACAGACAGCCACCACTAAGATATTGCCATTTCTGCCAGAAATGCTGCAGCTGCTTAACAGCCCACATTGACAGAAGCCCTCAAAGGAGAGAAGGGGAAACAAATACTGCACTAAACATTGAGCCAACTGTAACTGCAGGACTGCTACAGAGAAATGGAATTGGTCACTGGGAATTCTGTTACTGCAACCATCTGGTTTCCCAAATCTTCAGGAAAAATGAGGGTTTTATGAAGGGGTGATGGAAGGAACAAGCAAAGCCATGCAGGCATTTCAGCTCAGTGTAGGCACTCAGGGCAGTGGGGCAGCCACTAACACACAAAGAAATTATGTTTTCTGTAAGAATTGGTCTGGCTAACACATTATAGTGCCCAGCTTTTTCACTCCAATTTTAAACTGATGTGAACCTTTAAAGTAAGAATAAACAGGCCACTTTGCCTTTTTCCTGATGTATTACTGCCCAAAATCAAGCAAAAAATGAAATGAAAATGTCTAAAATGTCCCAAAGTAGATCTCTGCTGCTACTAAACTTCTTCAGTGAGCCTTACAGTCTGGTCTGTGCAAGCAGACTATATTCAAAATAACAAATGAACATGTAAGTGTGATTCTAGTGTCTTGCTTCTTGATTCTCAAGCAGGAATGTGAGGCACAATGGCTCTGCATACATAAATGCTATAAAATTAGTGCAGACAGCTGGCAAATCATTAATTAACAGCAGTAATTATTTCAAACCAGTGCTCTGGGGACTCCACAGGAAATAGGAAGTGCACTGGTCCTGCTTTCATTTATGCCTCTGACCTTGTTTCTTCACCATAAATAAGAAGGAAAAAACAATCCATGTCTGAGCCAGGTTATCACACAAACCACAGCCAGTAGTCCTTGAGATAATGCACACTCTGAAGGAGTCTCAGCACAGAAAGCTTTCTTCAAGTATGCTCCAGCATCAGACAGATGCAAAAACGACTCTGGAATACTATGCATATAGTGCTAGATAATTAGTCACAAAGACTATTCTAAATAATTCAAAATTAAAAAAAAAAAAAAAAATAGAGGTAGGTTTTGTCCCCTTCTATTGTAGCCTAATTTCAACATCTTAGATGATTCATATTGTTCCCTGGATTGTCCCCAGGAGTATCACACAAATGGAACTGCACATAAATGCTAAGCTAATATGTAAATGAGAAATAATCTCAAGATTTATCTACGAACTCCAGCTTCTTTTAGCAAATTAATTCATTGACAGCAGAAGGGTTACTGTCTCTCTGTGAAACATAAGAGGGAAAATGTTGGTTCACAGAAGATTTATTTCCATAATAGACCTAACAGGTCCAATAATTATTATAGTTCACCATGTTGTTCCCGAGTTTGTACTGAATATTGCATTCCCTGTTAGCATAAAATATATCTGCAGGGAAAAGACAAGGAGAACAATTTAAAATGCGTAATATTTTCTCCTGAGGATGAACTCTACTAGAGTAGCATCTCCATATGCACAAGATGGAAGTGATAATCTGGAAATTATGTACTAGTAAAGCCCTGGGGAACAGGCAAAGACAGTTATGCTATGGCAATGGAAAAAATGGCTGTTCTCAATGAGCAATTTGTGCTATCCCTTCTATCATTACCAAAAAAAGGAAAAGCAATTCTTTCTGTTTTGAGCTGGCAACACTATGGGTCCTATCACCCCAGAGCCAGCCTGAACCTTTCTGGCACCGTTGGGAAGATGGGGATGTGAGGACAGGGGTTTGGATAGAGAGAACCACACAGACAGACTGCCCAGGGCTGGGAGGAGGCAGGGTGTGGGCACCTCCAGATCACCCAGGCTCCACAGGGCTACAGTTCTGCCCCTCTCTTTGCGGTCAGCACAGCAATCCCAGAGCTGGATGCCACGTGCCGCATGGGAGCAGGGATGGCAGATGCATGAGGACGCCCACTGAAGTGGCAAAACCTGCGCCTTCTCTGCCTCCATAGGAAAAGACTGAACCTTACACCTGTCCCTGACTTTGTGCATCAGAAACACACCAGTTTCCCAGTGCCTCTGCAGTTGCCGTGTGCGTTTGGGCTGGCAAAGGGGAAGATTTTGCTCTTTGCTATTTTCTTTTTTTCTGTTGATATTGATCATGATTTCTTGTTCAAAAAACATGGAATGGGTATTTTGACTTACTGGTGAGAAAAGGGGCTGAGTGAATAAAAAAGGTTCTACAAAACGGTTTAGCACAGGCAAAAACCCAAACAAACCTGAAGTATTTGTATAACCGTATATTTAAACTATAGACCTGGCCAGGAGATGTCAATTCACCTTGTGTGCTAACCTGAGCTAACACAGCTCGTGTCTCTCTAGGATGTCACTCATTCCTGTCGCTTCCCTTACTCTGTTTCCCTTTTATCCGTTCTGGTTTGCTGCCGGTGATTCAAACCAAGGGCTGAGGCAGCACTTCGGGGCTGCGGTTCAGTGTTCCTGCAGTCCGCCAACCCTCCTGCGGCAGATTAAAGAGCTACCTCAAGCCTGCTTTTCTGCACGGGCGATAACACAGCGCTCCTGCTCTGAGAGAGGAGAGCTGCGAACCTGCCTTCCTTTCTCAGAGGAGCTCCAGAGCTCATGCTACCGCCTGGACAAGCCTGAGACCATGCACACTAACGGAGTTTTGAGCGTCTTAAACATTTTATCACATGACGCTTCTGCTTTTCTATTCTGCAGTCCAGCAATGTTCAGGATGGCATTCACAATCATAAAGATCTGGTTTTTGAAAGTTATGAGCACATAGGTCTTTTTTTTTTTTCTTTTTCTTTTTGAAGAAGGCAAAGTAAGGTTTATAAAAGCCCTGTCTGTCACATGGGGCTCACAGTGAACAGTCAAGGCACATGAGTGTGATAGACTCTACCGGGGGTGACTAATTCAAGCAGAATTAGAGGGCCAGGTCTAGAACTCACAATTATAGTGATCTAACGTGAAACAAATTCCTTAGCTGGCTCACAGTTACACCACCGAAGTGGTGGTAAAATCATTCTAGTCCAGCAGAGATCATGATCAGAAGGTTTCTATTACTGCATTTCAGAAGCTCATGACTTGGAAAAAGCTCCAAACAAATAACAAAACCGAGAGCAAACTATAAAGCACAAACTAAAAATGAGTTTCAAGTGTTCAACTTGTCCAAACAGCAGTCCTTATGCCACTAAAAACACCTAAGAAAAGAAAAAAATCTGTTACTTAACTGTTACTACAGTGTGCTTTAAATGAGCTCTTTCCTCCCCCCCCCCCCCCCCCCCCCCCGCCGTGTCTGGAAAGCACACTTTCTGCATTTGCTTTACTTTAAAGTAGGCTTCAGTTTGTGCTTGGTATACGGAAAATTGATCTTCTGACGTAGCCATGAATTATCCCTGATATTTTTGACTTATGTCTACAGGCTGAATGTTTCTGGCATGCAAGAGCTCTGCTATTTCTGCCTGTGTTTCTGTTACTGTTTCCACACAATGCTTCGTATTTCTAAAAGTCTTTCCACAGTGACTCTTGGAGCATTGAAGACAAGGTTCTTAACCTGCTTCAGTAAGGCAAACTCTGAGTTACTACCTACAGACCTGTAAACTGAGAGAGGGTCACACACCTAGTCAGTCTCCAGGGTCAGAAACAGAAACCAGGAATTACACTCTGCTATCCTGTCCTCATCACCAGGGAGTACAGCCTCAGGTGTAAACCATTTTTGAATCTCTGTTGCAAAAATTTTCACTTAAGGACTCCCCACGTAGTTAACTGCTTCACTCTTTCTTTCTGTGAGCAGCTACCTATTTAACATATTGGGATTAAATAAATAAGTGTGGAAGAAAAAATCTGTTTCTCTAACATACATAAAATGTACATCATCTGCAAAATATGTTGAGTAGCTTTTGTGCAAATCACAATAACTGTAACATGAGAAAAATAGATCTAATCAGATTTCATGCTTATTCATTCTTTGGCATTGCATGAAGCACAATGATTCCTTTAGGGCGTAATCCAATGCCTGTCAGTCTTTGGGAATACTCCCACCTATTTTATTGTGGAACAGATCTTGATTTAAGAGACGCAAAAAGGAAAATACATATAAGCGTTGGCAAAATTAAAAGTGGTTTATTCAGACAGATATCAGTCCCAGATGAAGTGAAGTAAGCGATGATGAGTAACTCCATGATAAAGGATTATGAAAAAGCCTGCACTGGGAAACACTATTTCCAACAATGTAAATCTAGTCTTGTTTTACACCCTGGTGTATTTCTATCCCTTATATATGCCTGTATTACCAGTTCTTTGGGCTTTTTTTATTATCCATACAGCTACACAATCCTTTTAAAACTCCTACTAAGCTATTTGGATCCATAGAATTTTCTGCCATTGTGTTTCAGACATCTTGATGAACTATATCTCAAAAGTAATTTAGAAAATTAAGCCAAACCAGGATTTAAAACACAATAAAATAAGCTGACACCAATTGTTCAGTGACTGACTTTTTTTTTTTTTTTTTTTTTTGCATTGGCCCGATCCTATATCTTTATCCATCAAAACTTCTTTTGCAGTTCAGGTAAATTAAATTCCAGGTCCTTAATAGCAAATAAATCTGTCAATATCACAGATCCCCAGCTAGAGGGAAATGTTCCTACCTACATCAATTTAAGTCGGGTAAAGAACCAAGCTGATGCAGTTGTGTCACCTTCTCCTGCTGTGCTCCTCCTCCACAGGAATCTGTAATAATCTATATGAATAACCAGCAATTTATTTTCATATTTTTAAGTACTTCTAAATGACAGGAAGACTTTGTCTAGAAGAATACACAGTTAAACTAGAAATTAGCCTTGTCATGTGGGTTTTGTACAAAAATTCCGTTAGCTTTCACCTCTGTGTTCAGTGGTTTACCATGTCATTTATGTCAGCAATAACACAGCAAACATGCACAATTCGCCTATTAAGTTATGTGAGCAGCAGAAATGCTGGAATACAGTATACAAAAATTTTAACAATGTAGAAAAAAACCTGAAACAAACAAAAAACCCCCAAACAAACCCAAAACGTCCAAACAAAGGCATTTGACATATTTTGAAGTAACTTAAGCACATATATTTAATATAAAAATAACTCCCTCGAAGGCATGCTGTCATGCACAGAAAAATATGCGTTGCAGACTTGCTCTTTTCCCTCTCAGGCACTGCGGGAACTTCATACATTAATTATTCTAACACAGCGAACTTCAGAATGAGCAGGTTTTCAATACCACATCCTACAGCTGCGTTCTGGGCGTACTTCGAATTTTCTACCCAAATCTGCTCCCTGAAAATGAGCTACACTCGGTATCTCGTGTAGCTTCCCTGATTGTTCATTATGACATTTATCTTTCTTTACACGGATTTTTCAGTCTGCATTTGCTTGATCCTTAAGCAGGGATTTTGTCCCTAGTTTTGCAGAAGTTATGAACAATTGATCCTAGAAGTCCTGATAAATAGCAAGCATGACTCCATTACCGCTTGCAGGATCAGAGCCCAGTTGTCTCCCTCCTTGACGCCACAGTTCTCAGGCTCTCAATTAACGAAATACACGGTACGATTTAATAGTTTGTGTTTAGAACAAATATTGCAAAAAGCCTTCACGGACAGAGAATTATACATTACAAACCACCCTCGTACAAACTACAACGTGCTGTGTTGAGAACTGTTTGCTGCCGTTCTGAGAGACTTCGGCATCATTTATGCATTTGCTGGGCCAGCTCTGAAGCGAGTTCTGAAGGCACATTTATACCCACAAATTATGCTATATTATTCCCGCGAAGTGTTTATGTCAGTTGTCAATTCGTGCGTATTCAAGAAACACAGCGAAGAACAGCTTGTACAGTACCGTGTCAATTGTGAGGAACAATCTGAAAAAAAAAAAAAGAAAAAGCTAATAACGGTGAAGAAGGATTATTCACGAATATATATATATAAGTAAGCTTTCAGATGTGCTTTATTCTTAAGTTGTTAGCTACAAATAAGCCCTTTAAAGCGGTGCCTTCAAGGCCACACTGACCACAAGGAGATTTTTGTTCTGAAAGCGACTTTAACGAAAAGGCTGAAATGACCGCTCGAGGCAAGACGATCACTTAAATCGCTACAAATGATCATGGAGAGGTGAAGCTCGGGCACTTAAAAAAGCACGAAGCTGCCTAGAGCGAATAGTTCCAATGCTATTTGCTTCTTTTAAAAACCGCATCGGGGAGGCTGGCGGAAGGTTTGAATTGGCGCTCAGACATTCGGTGTCTCGCAGGCACCGTTCCATTAGCGGAACGTTTTCAATTAACCTCGTAGGAGCCGTTTACACTTTTTCACCGTGACACACGAAGTGATGGATACCAAGAGGGGCGAACAGCCCCACCCTCGCTGCGGCACCCGCGTGTCAGACTCAGCCCCTCCTGGCTTGGCCTGAGCGCTCCTCTCGGCTGCCTCGACCAGCTCTCCCCGCTCACACCGCCTTCCCCCGGGCTGACACCCGCTCATCGCCCCGCGCTCGCGGCTGCTCATTAGCCGCAAACGGGCGGAGCTGGGACCGCCCCTCCCCCCGCCCCCAGGGGTTTCTTTCCTCCCCCCTCCCCTTTTTATCACGCACCCCAGCGGCGGCGGGGCAACACCGGCCTCCTCCGCTCCTTTTCCGCCGGAGCGAAAGCAGCCGGCTGGGGCGCAGCGGGGCTCCACAGCGCCCGTGCTCGGGGGAAGGCGGGCACACGGCGCCAGAGGGGCGGTCCCCGCTCTCCCGGGGCGGGCGGAGGCGGCGGGCACGGCCGGGAGGGGCCGGGAGGGGCCGGGAGGGGCCGGGAGGAGCGCGGGACCCGCCCCGCCCCGATCTCCGCCCGCCCGGCGTCACGCGCACCGCCCACGCCGCCGGCCAATCGCGGGCCGCCCCCGCCCCCCCGGCAGGGGCCGCCCAGCGCCGGCGCTCCGCGTCCAATCCGCGGCCGCGGGGCGCGCACCGCCCCCTGCGTATTTGCATCCAGCATTTCTATTGGCTGGACGGCACGCGAGGGGGGCGTGCCTTGCGGGGGCGGGGAGGAAGGGGCGCACGCCCCAGAGCAACCCGAGCCGGCGGCCGCCCTCATTGGAGGAGGGCGCGGAGACGTCACGCTCCGGGCGGTGCTATTCAAAGCAGGGCCCGTCTCCGCCTCCCGCCCACCGCGCGCTCCGCCCAGGGCGGCCCCGGGGCGTTGATTTGCATAGAGGCCCCACCTCATTGCATATGCATGAGGGGCGGGCGCGGGCGCGGGGCGGGCGCGGGGCGGGTCCCGCCGGGGTTTGCGGCGTCCCGGCCCCTCCGGCTCCCCGGGCCCTTCCGCCCCGCCGCGCTAATTGGTGCGATGTGTGGTCCCGGCTCCCCGCTCTCTCTGCTTTCACCTCGGCGCTGTAACCCAAGCCCGCTGCCTCGCCGTTTTTAATAATGCTGAAACCTGGCCCAGATGGGAACCATTAGCGGCCCCAGCCCCTCTTGCTGATCTTTATAATCTTATTAGTTTAATGGGTCACGCAGTGCAGGACCTATTTCCTACGGATCAAAGGGAAAACAAACAGGGTAATATCCCATCGGGCTTCCTCCGCGCTCCCCCCACGGGTGCTGCTGCCGCTGGAAGTGTCCCCGCTTATTAGCCCGCACCGGCCGCTGGGTTTAAAAAGCTCCCGGGCTGCTCCCACCCCAGGCGGGGGCTCCCACCGCACCGCACCGCAGCCGGTCCAAGCCCGGGACTCCCGGTGGCTCCGGACCGGTGCTGACACCGCCACCCAGGGCTGCGGGAGTTTTCCCGCTTCTCCCCGTTAAATCGGGCACGGTTTCCTGCCCTTCGTTTCAACACTCCGCTTTATCAGATACGCGGGAAACATATTGCCTGCCGCATTACCGGGGTATCGTGTTGCAGTATCCGGTGCGGTTTTTTTTGTTGTATTTTTTCCCCCAAAAAGCATGAAAGAGGCATCACATGAGATGGATGATGGAGCCGAATGGGGTACCCTGTGGCTTTGCCCGGCTCACCGAGGGGCGGTGTTTTCCTATCAGTGGCAAAACATTTATTTGTAGTCCGAGACCCCCTCCCGCAGCCGCTGCAATAACTTTTAGCACAATAAATTAGATGTACGCGCACTGTGGTCCATTACGGAGGAGTGTTTTGTGACGGCTCCTGTCAAAGGTTACCGGCCCTCATGCAGCCGCATAAACCATTTCTCTCGAGGGTAAATATTTGGACTTATTAAAGGACCTAGAAGCTGTGAGCTATAGTAGGGAATAAAGCCCGGGCGATCCCCGCTCCCGGGCAGGCAGATCCGCCGCCCGTGCCAGGGTGCCTCCCTCCGCAATCCCTCCAGCACATACTGCCTTCACCCCATCGCCCCTCTGCGCTGCGGTACCTGGCGGGAGGCACCGCCATCGCCCCCGCAGACCGTCCGCGGGGGGGTCTGCCAGGGCCCCCCGTAGCATAGGCTCAAACCAATTAAACTACGTTTCTTGCTAAACGTACACACATATACATATACAACGTATATAGACGTGTAAAATATTTATCTATTAAATACAAATAAAGTACATATGAATGCAATACCTAGGGAAAACTAAACCTATGGATGGAAAGCTCCTAAATCGTATCGTTTAACACCCACCGGTGCCCTTTCATGGGTTTGGTGGGAATCCCTACAAAAAGGGCAGCACGTGTGTGCGTGTGGAAGGGTGCGCGTGTGCGGGCACACGCGCGTGTGTGTAAAGAGGGAACGAAATGATTTAATACCCTCGCAAATCTCAGGGATTTTATTTTCCATACTTTTAACGACTTTCCAAAGAGAAAAAAAAAAAGATGATGGATTTTTCTTTAATATCTCATAGAAAATCCATTATTTCCGGTTGCGTAGTCTGGCTCGCAAAATATTTAAGACACACAAAAACCCCACTTGTTGAAATATCGGAGATGATATATTGTTCTCCCAGCTCGGAAATTAGATCTCGGTACGTGCGCAGGCAAACCCAGACATTCACTGATTTATCACTACGTGTTAATGGGTATATGTATATGCCCCCTTTAATAATTCCTGCACAGGTTATCCAGCACACTGAGAACTGGACGGTGAGTGTAGCCATATGCACACAAACCACACACATACAGAGTAAACTTTATTTTATTAGAGACTATTAATACACAAGCCCATAAAAATCTACCCCTATATAAATTTTATGGTGGTCTATGCTTTAAGTGCGCCTGCTTGTTCATGGAAAGGGAATTGATATGATTGTATATACACACACTGAGCTTGCTTTTTTTTTTTTTTTTTTTTTTTTTGGTATGTGTGTATTGCAAAATACAGTCGACACTAAATATAAAACGAGTGATTAAAACGCCTTTTGCAAATGTAAATGTCCACATAACGGCCACTTAAAAAATGACAGATGGTGCTTTTCCCTATCCATACAGCCAGTGGAGACTAAGCCAGGTTTTTGACTCTGTGTGTGTTTTTTACCATATTTTCCCTGGAAACAGATGTGTATTTTATTATAGGGGAGCGCGCTTTTTTTTCCCTCCCCCTAACCTGCTAATTCCCCGAGTTTATTCGTGCCATAGACAATAAAGCCATAAAGCTGACTGCAGAAATTTGTTTGCCGTAACGACGTGTTATTTGAGTCCCGGCTTTCGGGGCTCTGACACTTGGCCAGATCAAAGAGCCCCCTTAAAAATACCGTGTGATTCAGAGCCGGTGTGTGCGTGTGCAGGGAACGGAGGGGCAGCCCTGGACGGAAACCAGTGAGGGAAGAGCCCGGAGGCGCCTCCGCGGCTCCCGGCACCGCGGCTGGTCGTCCCCCACGTCCCTACCCCGCGCCCCGGGCGGGGCAATTCGGGCTGCTGTGCCCCTTCTCCTCCGTGCCGTTTCCAGCACACGCTCTCTTCCCCTCGCTCCCAGACTCGGGACAAGAGGGTTTAAGGATCGTTTCCCCACTCTCTAGCCACAGGCTCGCTTCCTGATTTTGCGTATATGCCTCTTCGTACTGCATCTACCCCGACGTGGTTTTAAAGCACCGTGTCTAATTGCCTGGTATTAGTTTTACTACCAGATATAGGCTCCTGAAAAATTACGTATTAGAGAAGCGATACTATAAAGCGGCAGAAAGCAGAATACCTCCTCAAACACGTTTATGGGCTCAGACTGCAAAGATCACAGGCTTCAGGTTTTGCCTTCGGTTTAAATGTTGTCCCGGCACGGGAAGTTATTTGATAAACCTTTAAGCTGTACTTCATAATCTTTACTGCTTTATGGAGCTTTCCAAATCTTTAACACGCTGTAACCTTTTCAAGACAGATTGCCAGACAACATTTCGGTGTTAGGTTTACTTAATGAAATTCTTGCGAGGAAGTGAATTTTCACGGTACCCACATTACCGCCGGGCACTCTCCTTCTCCCGTCCCCGCCCCGGCCCCGCGGAGCTGTCGCCTGCAAAGATTTATGAAACCTGTTGATTTATAACATCTCCCGCATGAAGTTTGATCCGTCAGATCACAGCCTACGCAGGCTCTGAGGCTGCCGATGGTGAAGGGTACTTTTGGGACATATTCCTCCGATTGGCGCTTTCCTGGAGGGGAGGGAAGCTATGATTTATTGCCGTGTTCAGCCGTTTAGGAAGCGAAATTAACCCCAGAAAAGCTCCATCCCTTTTGAAGTTCATGGTTTGTTTTCCTTACTGTACAGAGCCGAGATCAAAGGCTCGAAACGCCCTCTTGTGTTTACTTTATTTTCGAGGCAAAAAGAAAAAAAAAAAAAAGAGGGGAGAAAATAGAGCTGCTTCGCCAATTAAAGCATCAATTTGCCGCCGCGGCGGAAATCCAACACCTGGCGGCAGCGGCGGTCCCGGTGCTGCCGCAGGGGGATCACAGCTCCAGCCCTCGGTGCCCACCAGCCGTGACGACACAGCCCCTCCCTAGTGACGTCACCCAGACTGTCTCGGGGCTGCTCCGGCCCCTATTTCTAAATAAGGGCGGTGAGAGAGTCAGGAAGCACCTGGGGCTGTTTCTGTTTTGTTTTGTGTGTGTTTTCTGTAAACACGCCTAAGAAGCCAAAGCCAGCCGTGCTGTACCCCATCGCCGGAGGGCAGCGGGGCGGCCTGGCCGCGCCTCAGCGGCTGCCGAATCCTTTCCGCTGTGCGGCCCCTGCGGAGCACCCGCTCTGATTTCTGCCCCCCAAAATACCGGGGCGCGTTGGGACAGGCGGGAGGACCGGGGAGCACGGGGCTGGCTGGTCCCCCCCGGTGTCTGCCCGTAGGCCCTCCGGGACCCGCGCAGCGCTGGCGGCTCTTTTTGCCAGCCGCGTCCCGAAGCACGTAAATCCCCGTCCCTGTGCGCTCCCAGCCCGCTCCCCTTCATGCCGCCGGCGGTGACGTCGGGGGCCGGAGGGTGACGTGAGCGCCCGTCGGTGACGTGAGCGCCAGGGCTCTGGGGAGCAGAGCGGGCCCGGGGCGGCGGGGCCGGGGGTGGGCTGCGCTCCCGCTCGCCCGGGCGCGCCGCTTCCCGTGTGCGCAGCGAACGGAGAGCTGCCGCCTCTTTTCACCCCCGCGTCATTTTCCCCAGTGCAGAAGCCGCGCTCGGCGTTGCCCCGCACGGTGGGGAGCTGCTACTCGGCCTCTCTCTCCTGAGTGTCCCGGGGCCCCCACCCCCTGACTCCCATCCCGCGGGGAGACGCGGGAGAACGTGCCGTGCGAGCGGACCGGCGGCCGGGGCGGTGGAGGAGCACCCACGGCTTTGCCTCTTCCTCCCGCTGCCGGAGGAGCCGGACACACGGGTGTAGCCGGCACAGCTACACGCACCACAAACACACACCACGAGCAGGGGCACACGCTCTCGTTCCCGCGCTGGGTCATGGTTTCAGAGCGGTGTTTGCAGGCGCCATCGCCGCCACAGAGCGCCGGTAGCGCGGAGCTCCGCGCAGCCACGCGCGGGGCGGGGCGGGGCGGCGCCAGCGCGTGCCACGGTTGTGACGTGTGACTCCGCGTGACCGCCGGGCCCCCGCGCGCCCCCCGCGCCCCGCCCGCCTGCGCTCCCACGGCGGGAGCGCGCTCGCATGCAAATTACTCCTGATTGACATCCGCGCAGGCAGCCAATGGCGGGGCTCCCGGAGAGCCATTGGCGGGGGAGCACTGGCGTCAGAGATGACGCGCGTGGGAGCGTTGACCAATCCACACGGCGTATGTAAATCGCGGGGGCGCGGAGGGGGGCGGAGGAGGCGGGCGCCGCCCCGTGGCCGCGCGGGGCGCTGCAGCCAGGCGCGGCGGGCGCGGACGGTGCGGGGACCGGGACAGCACCGGGACACTGCGGGCGCCGGGAATGCACCGGGCCGTGAGCTGGGGCTGCCCGCCGTGCTGGGCAAGGCGGACATACCCACGGGCCGCAGCGGGAGGGCGGAGACACCAGGCAGGCCGCCGGCCGAGCCGCTTGACTCTATGAGTTTTAGCACTTTCCCTCCCACGTGTGCCCAGGGAGAAAATTTTAAAATAAAATCGGAAACTAAACCCACGGGCAGAGTGGGTAAACACGCCTAAGAAGCCAAAGCCAGCCGTGCTGTACCCCATCGCCGGGGGGCGGCGGGGCGGCCTGGCCGCGCCTCAGCGGCTGCCGAATCCTTTCCGCTGTGCGGCCCCTGCGGAGCACCCGCTCTGATTTCTGCCCCCCAAATTACCGGGGCGCGTTGGGACAGGCGGGAGGACCGACGGGAGCTTCACCGTCCTTCCCACCCCGAATTCTGTGTAGGGTGAATTTCCTTTCTTAGGCCAGGAGAACTGGCATTTATTATTAAAGTTAATTAGACAAAGAGAACCAGGTCCGGTTCTCTTTTCCCCGGGAAGGGACGGGACGGCGGTGCTTCCCGGGTTGGTTCAGTGGCAGCTCTGGAGCGGCTCACGCTGGAGCCGCCACTGCCGGAGCCGGCTTTGGGGATGCTCAGGGTCGCCTCGGCTGCGAGATCGGGGGCACCGCCTGCAGCGCGGTCCCATGCCAAAAGGCAGACACGCACTCAGCAGGCAGGCCCGGGTCGGGGCAGCCCCGTCAGCTCCTGTGCGGTGCGGAGAGCGGGGGCCGGCCCGAGCTCTCCCCGCAGCCCTCCGCCGCGGAGAGCCCGCAGCGACAGCCCGGCGTGCCCGGCTCCTATCGAAGTGTTTCGGGTGTGATCCAGGTTGCGTGCTCGGGTCCCCACGCCGGGACTGCAAATATACACATCTACACGCTGGCACGGGGAGCGTTTCTATTTTATACGTGTAGTTTTAAGTGTAAAAAAGGAAAGTTATCCTCTAAAGAGCTTCCCCGAGCCGATGAGCTCGCTGGAGCTATCTATCTTCTCCTTGTCCGCAGGCTCCGGGACTGTCACAGCAAGCCCCGTCCCCGAGCTTCCCGCCGGGCTCCCGCGGCCGCGTACAGCCGCCGCTCCCTCCTGCCCCTCTTCTCATCCCGCTTTCGCGGGGCTTGCATTTTTGTCTCCAGGGGAACTTGCAGTCCCCTCGGTTTGGTTTAGCAGATGAGGCACTTTGAGGCCACTGCGTACAGTGTGTAATTTAAACAACTTTTAATGGGTCAAGAAACATCACGCTATGCTTCTGCCCGGCGTGGCAGTAACGCTGGGGTAGAAGGTCATGTCGTGCCTCTGTGAGCCTCTCGGAGCTGGGCTGTGACAGCTCACAAGTGCTTATGTACGTGGAAAACCTCTTGAATTCAGTACTCAGCATTTAGGAATAATCCCATGAAGGAATCACATGTGACATTTGCATGAAGCAATGAAAGGATTTTTTCTTTTTTCTCTTTTCTTTTCTTTTCTTTTCGCGGGAGGGAGGGGGAGGAAAGGGAAAGGTATTCTGCTTTTGTGACTTGAAAAAAAAAATTAAATCGCTGTGATGGTCCAGGACAGTTTATTCTGCAGTGACCCAACAGAGGAAAAACATTTCCCTTTTCCAAGAGAAGGGTGAAAAGCCACCTTTTTAGGCAAAGCAGTTTTACAACTGTCTCTGTATTGTGTGGCTGGAAGACAGTGGGGCTGCATGTGTGCAGGAGAGGTTAGCAAGGGGATAAAGAGGCTGCAGGCATTGGGAAAGCAGTGATTCCTGAGAACCCATGTGGAGTTGTTCCCCCTCTCCCCCTCCTTGTTCCGCCCTTAAAACCCTAAACAGACATTCCAAGAAGGAGGAAACAATCCTAATTTGTTTTCATTCAGGTTGTAAAGCAAGACCCAAACAGAATTAGAAATATAAACCAACTGAAAGATCTCCCAGCTGTTTAGCTGCTGCTTCTAAACAAGCCTGATTTCTTTTTCTCCTTCTCCACTCCCAGATCTCCCTGGCTTGTGGTTTCTCTCTAAATAAGGAAGGTTCTTTAGGGAATAACTTGCTGTAATTCACTCCCTCAAGAAATGACTGTGTAGTTTGGTGAGAAGTGAAAGGGGCCTTGAGCTGGGGAGGGCTCAGGGAAATAGAGATGGCTCCACAGCCGAGGGGATATATCTGCTATGGTAACAAGGAGAAACAAATGCTACACTTCATTGCACAAGTCTGATTACCCACTGGGCTTGGAAAGAATCTCCTCTCCCATCTCCAAATAATCGGAAATAATTGACCCTGTGCAAAATTGGTCCCCCCTCCTCTCTTTTCCAAGTGCACTGGTCATTCCCAGGAGCCACACTGGGAGTTAAGCCTGCCCTGTGGTGAAATGCATGTGTTTGCTGATGAGCTCGTTATAGGGTCACTGCTGAACCACGGCCCCCCCCCCACCCCCCCTCATTTTCTCCCCTCCTCTTACTAATCCTCTGTCCCCAAGCCTCTCCCAGTCTTTGTCCAGTATCACACCGCCTTTCTGGCCTCTTCTTGGACAACCATTTCTTTTGGTTTTATTCAGGCCACTTTGCACCCTGAGGGTTTTGAATACAGAGCCTGTGGTTTTCTAGTCTATTTTGCTTTGGCACGGAGTCAGAGAATTGTGACTTTAAAATGCTTTCACTGCGTAGTTTGTTTGTTTCTATAGCATGGGCTGTCTGCGCTGGTGAAACCCTGAAACCTTCCCCCCCTAAACCCTCGCTTTCGCCTTTCCGTGAAGTTAAGGCACTGCAGAAGAATGCTGGCCGGAAAACAGCCAGATCCGTGCCGGGGGCAACGAAGCAGGACAAAATACAACTCGGCATCTTTCCCACAGTGTCACGTCTGCAGACTCGACAAGGGAAAGTGATTCCCTGGGGAAGTAAGGGGGCTGGGGTGTAAAACTAACAGCAAAGCAACCAAGCAATTGACAAAAAAAAAAAAAGAAAAAAAAAAAGGAAAAATAAGGGTTTCAAACCCCCCACTCCCCCCATTTTGGCTTGCAGCTATTGCTGTGCCACAGATTATTTCCTTCCACACAGATGTGTTTGCTTGGCTTGGGAGCCTGTGCGTGGGTCTATCTGGTGTGAGGTGTTACCTTTTTGCTCTCATTAAGGGAGTATTATGCAGTGCTGTTAAATGCCGTCCCCAAATCTTATGACTTGCGTCCCCAAAGCCATAAATGCAGGGGCGGTTTGGGGTCGAGGGGGATGTTAAGAGAAACACGATGCTTTTTATGTATATATCTATATATATATACATATACACACATACACATGTATATCTGCATGTATGTACACACACATAAATATATGTATACGCACACGTCTGTATGTGTGTGCATGCGCATCTACATACCTGTATACGTGTATGTATATATGTGTGCATGTTTATATGTACATATGTATGTAGAAACATGTCAAAAAATCGGAGCCGTCCGTGCGCTCCCGTGTCCCCCCCGCCTGTGCCCACGCCGCGAGCACTCGCGCAGCCCGGCCGGGGCAGCGCCGGCGGGCGGCCACCGGAGGGCAGCAGACACCGGGGAGCGGCCCCGCCGCCGCACATCCCCGTTTCCAGCGGTTTTCCTCTCCCTTGCCATGCTGCCGGACGGTTTTCCCTGAGGCAATGGGTTTGTTTGATACAACGGGAAAGCTGGTGAAAATCTGGGTTAGCAGAAGCCGCGTTCCCGTAAAGAAAAACATGCAATGTTTTCCACACCCGTGCCCCGATACTTCTAGCCTTAGCAAGGGAACTAATCCCTTTAAAAAAACCAAAACTTTTCTACACATTGAAAAATACCAAGACAAATTTTTGAAGTTATTACAGCTGGTTTGGGAACCACATTGCTTCCCTCACAGAAAACAGTAAGACAATGCTGGAAAAGCTGAGGGCAGACTTACTGTTGTCTAAATGCAATTGTAGAGTCTTATGAAATCCTGGGAAAACATGTGCATTTAATTCAGGAGAGAGCTTTTAACACAAAGCAGGCAATGGATATACAAATTGGACCTGGATACACAGTGGAATGTCTTTCCTGTGAATTTTCATTTTAATTTTCTAATCTGTCCACTTTGTCCAGCCTGATGCTTCTTCAAGTTCTCAGTATCGCTCCTGTAATGGAGTTTTGAGGCCCCAAATGGCTCCAAAAGGGGAATTTGCCCAGTTGCTTTCTGTTGGCACTTTCACCAGCAACCTGCTCATAAGCTCTGGTTGGGGACCACCACTAGGTGACATACCCAACTGCAAGGGAGTGACAAGCTCAAGTAGGCAACCCTAGAATAAACAATTCTCACATAAAAAAAAAGTCTGCTTAACAGTGATTTGTGTGCCAGAGCAGGTAAAAGGCACCCAATTTTTTTGTCAGTGATGTCACAGTGCTCTTGCAACACTGTAGCTCACTAAAGACAAAATAAACTGGATGAAATTTAAATTGTTTCTTCTAACAGAGTACAAAAAAAAAAAAAAAGGTCAAATATTTAGATTTTGTGCATGCTGTATAATGTAAGTGGTGTGCTGGAGAGGGCAGATGCATTCCAAAAGTTACATTGCCAGGTCTGAGTGATCATGGAGCTCAGGGGACTCTGTGATTATGTATTGAGTCCATAACCTGTGGCTGAAGGTCCTGATCCCTCTAAGCCTGCAATAGCTGCCAGTGACATGGTAACCGCAGTTCCTGTCATGTCAGTGATCGGGGGATAAAAGGCCATTGAGCGTGGGGATGCTTGCAGCTGAATAGGAGCACTGCAGCAGTTTCAGAGCCAGAGTCTCTATACATGACATTCAAGACAGATTCTTTCTTCTCTTTTTCAAAACAAAGAAACAAATGAAATAGGAAACACTCAGCAAAGAAGCTCAGATGCTTTCTCATCCTCCTCCTCTGGGCCTTGGTGAACTGGATGCAGACGGAGTATGAGAAGACTCAGTGTGAGCTTGCAGAGAAGTGGCTGATAACAGAGATGATATGATGGGCAAAGAAAGGCCTCTGCTCCAGAGGTGCTCTGGCCTTACTCCAAGCTTGGCTGATAAGCAGTTTTGAACGTTTTGCCTATTGGCAGTAATGTGATCTTTCCAAAGGGTAACGTGTTTTAGTTTGGACGTTGCAAGCCCAGTTGTCAACCAGCCAGATAAAATTACTATTCTGACATTTTGCCTGTGCTGTCATCTACATGCACAAAATATCATCCTGAAAAGCAGACATTCAGTGTTTCATTACCCAGAAAAATAATCCAGGCTCCCAGCTGAGGTGTGCCCAGTGTGCCTAAGTAGGTATGTGCATGACTCTATCCCAAAGGATTTTTTCCTGACATCCCCAATAATTACTTGTACTTCAGGAAGCACCAAGATATGGCAGTTCCAGCAAAGATTCCTATTACTGGAAATACTAATGGGAATTGCAGACACTAATTTAACTCCTGGTCATGGTGCCTGTGTCTTAGATATCTCAGGCCAGACTTATACTATGTGAATGGAGTCAAGGGAATGGTGCTGATTCAGCCCATTTGGGAGATCTATCCCACTGTGTTCCTTATCTGTTTGCCAACATAAAGCCTGTCATGGAACCTAATGGATAGCATTTGGGTAGCTTCTGAATAAACCCCGGAAAAAAGTTTTCATGTATTTTTTGATAATATGGTCCTGTTGTTGTATTTTTCCTAGATATTAAGTGGAAAATACACGCAAGAGGCAGATGCTGATATTTTTTTGAATTTCGGAAGCCCCTCTCAGTATGACCAACTGTGAGACTATAAACAGAAGTTCATTTGGTGTGAAGATTATGAGTTTCAGCTCTTGGAGGGTACGTGGGAATGAGTACCGTGGTCGATGCAAAAGCTTTGAACGGCAGGAAGGGGGAGCAGAAGGGTAAAAAACCCCTGTGTTTGGGGTTTTCAGTTTGGAAAATAACTAAAACCATGCATTATGGGAGAAACCAGAAAGCTTTCTTACTCATGAGCCTGAACTGCAGAAATGGCTCCCCCCAAGCCTGTCAGAACCATTCAAACAGACTTAGGTAAGACTTAAGTAGTTAGGGGAGACACTTAGTGTGGAAACCATGTTGCAGTTGCTGCTGAGAATAAGATACTGCAAATAAACAATGTTTAATGTACATGCTCTGTACCTTTATCTTGGCAAGGAACACTTGGTGGCCCGAAGGTGAGAATCCTGCCAGCCCAAAGGATGCAAGGATAAACACTATGCTTTGCACTTCCACAGGATGTCCATAAAAATCTGTTTTTTTTTCATGTCTTTATTGCCTATTTAGATCCCACTGGTGGTATCAGATGTCACAAGATATCCTCCTGCCCAGTTTCTTCATGTGCCCATAAGCAAGGAATAACTAGAATTTGCTTATTGTTACGTTATAAACCAAACAGCAACAGGAAGCTTCAGAGAAGAGCACCTTCAAATTGCCTTACATGAAGTGTAAGAAGCATGGTCCAGTCCATGTTATTGTGGCCAGGCCTAGGACGTGTCCTGTCCATGGATGAACTGGGAAGCTGTGCTTTCTCTCTGGACCAGGAGTGGTGGGGAATGTGTCCCCATCATGCACCCACAAAGAGGAAGGCTGAGGTGCTCCAAATGAAAGGGGATTGAGAAAGTAGCTTTTCCATCCTGGGATCCAGCTTCAGGGATTTCTGAAAATGCATGGGGGCCAGGACTATACCTGTCTACCTACAACCCCAATCTTCTCCTAAGTACGTAATTGTGAAAGTTGTGGCATTTTTGTGTGTGTGTGTGCACTTTTTTCTCCAGCAATTTGTCACTTTTGAAGGCTTCAAGGACATGAGTCCCCTGGAATGCTAGCTATGCTTGTCCCATGGGGAGCTGCAATAACCCCCTTTGGGCACCTTGCCCAGCACAAGTCACAGAGCCCGAGGAAGGGGGAGGGATGGGGAAGGTGCCGGAGTGAAGAGTTGTGGAGAAGAAAGAGTGATTTACAGAAGAGGTGATTTGAAGATTTCTCTGCCTCAGGAAGTTCAGCTGAGTGCAAATGTAATTGACTGATGATTACCAGATAAGCAATAAGTCTAGTGGAATTTGGCACAGATGGGCAACATTTTCCATGTAATTTGGAGGAACTGCATTTCACTGTGAAGCAGAATTTCTTTATTTCTTTTTCTTGTCTTCCTTCTTTTTCCCTTTCCTTCCATGGATCTGTGAAATTAGTTTTCTGCAAATTACCTGTCTTTCTCCTTCTTGCTCCCAGAGCTGGTGCTTGTGGAAAAGGAGGTGGAAGAACCCATCGTGGTGTGCAGACTGCAATGACACCCCAAGGACTGTGGGTGACTCCCATCCTGTGATGAGGGTTTCCATGTCCCTCTGCTCCCCCAGAAACTGCTGTCTCTGAAGTGGCAGTTCAGGAGCAGCAGATAGAGCCTGAAAGCATTAACAAAAATTCTCTTTAACCCATGACTCACCCCCTTCCCCTACCCGGCAGGTCTCTGCTTGAAGGATTTACTCTGCCCTGCAGTATTTTTTTTTATTCAGGCTGATCATCAAGTGCAGAGATTCCCTAGAAGGGTGTTTTATTTCCTAAGCAGGCAATCTTCAGCGTGGTCAGACTTCAACATCCCTCTGACATAAACTTTCAGACCTAATACAGTGATATATTCACAGGTTTAAGGGCAGAGCAGGTCTCTAAATGAGGGGGAGAGGTTAAAAAATAATAATAAAAAAAGGCTTTTCCTTTCACGTAAGAACTGGCTGATTTGTGGTTTGGACGCCCCCACTAGATACTGAACAGAGGGCATGGAAAAGGTTTGTTTGGCTTGAGCTCCTCTTGTAGATTTTGGCAGGACTGGGGCCCCGGCTGGTCCCCCGCTGGCCCCTCTGGCTTGCTCTCTCCAAGGTGTTGACAGACTTTTTCAGCTGCACCAGAGGCTGCAGATCTCATGTCAGGCTTTGAGATACACTTCTTGATAAACACATCTGCCTCCAGCGATTGGCAGCGCTCTTTCTGGAAAGGAAAACAAGAAATGGCTTTATGTAAACAGGCTCAGCAGTGTGTGGAGTGTAGCACAGCACGGCTTTGGGAGCATGGCTGAGCTTTTGCCCCTCCAGCCACTGGGCTCTCACTGATAGGGAAGTGGCCACTTGCTGACAGGGTTTTGGTGGGGGCTGTGGCTTGCCCAGCTGCAGCAGCAGCCCTGCTCTGCTGGCTGCCCTCTGCCAGGGTAGAGGAGTTGGCCAAGCCATGGTGGCTGCCCTGACAGAAAGCATGGTCACCCCACTATCCCCATGGCTGCCCCAGCCAGCCCATTGTTATTAAAATCATTTCTGTGGATATGCTTCCATGTAACTTGGTCCTTTAGCCACCATCAGTTTGAAGTGCTGTCCAGTGGTGACTGTTTACCCTGTCTGTTGATATCACTGCCCATGGGCACTCACAGCCCATGGAAATGGGTAGAGAAAAGTCTTGATGGGGCAACATGGCAGCTGGGAGGGCAGAAGACATCGTTGGAGTCAGGTAAGTGTCCCGTTGTTTGACCACCCTTTCAGTGAAGAAATTTTTCCTAATATATAATCTAAACCTCTCCTGGTATGACTTGAGGTGTTTTCCTTTTGTCTTACTGCTTGTTGGCTGGGAGAAGAGATGGACCCCCACCAAGAGGTCTGTGTCTGGAAGACAACTGGGAGAGGGATCACCTCTTGCTGAACAGGAGTACTTTGCAGAAGTATGAATAACAAATCCCAGATCTCTTGTGCCCTGAACAAAAGCTGCTAGTTTTGTCTGTGGGGGAATGGGTTTCTCTTAAACAGAAGTAACAGGGTTTGGTCAGCATTAGCCCTGACCCAGCAGAGGATGGTAAATTCCCCCATGTGCCTTTTGAAAATGGGACCTCTTTTTGCACGCAAATACAGACCCTGAGTGGTGTTTTAGCACCAGGTTTTGTACTGCTATAGGAGTACAGTAGCAATTGCTAAACTCCCTTGTTGTTTGCTAGGAGACCACAGAGTGGGGAGTGTTTGAAAACCAGTGCAGCTCCTCAGAGCCCGTGATCATCACCTCTCCTTCTGCCATCTCCCACTCGATCGCTGTTGCAGACGGCTGTAGGAAAGAACTGATTACACCTCTCAGTCACTTCTCGAGGCTGTGGAAGATGACTGTAAGATGCTTTTGGTGCAGTACAGTCTGGCATAAACCAGTCTGTGAATGCTTGGTCTTTCCCACTGCAAATGCTTCAGTCAAAGGCTTGATGGCATTTCTGTTCAACAGACAGTACTGGGTCTGACAGTTGTTTGTCAGGAAAATACAGACTGCTTAAGCTATAGGCACTGGATAAGAATCTTGAAAATAAATCAGTGAAGTTAAAATAAAAATCTAGAGCAGATGTTGAAAGTCCCTTCTTTCCTTATTTTATCCCCCCTGAGGGGAGAAAGAGAGGAAAAAAACCCCTTCTGCACAAATGCAGTTTCAAGAAGGAAATGGCTTCCTGGTGGGGGCCTTTCTTTATGTCCTGGAACTCCTGAGGCTGTCTGCTGTTCCCTGGTTAGTTATCAGGATAGGCTGGGGCACAGCAACCAAATTCTGGAAATGCATTCTCCCCCAGGGCTCAGGGTGTTGAACAGAGGTGCTGGGGAGTTTTCCCTTCCCAGCTGAGTACACGTGGCAAACTTCACTTTGCAAGTGCACATTTGTAAGGCTTCCTCTGGGGCTCGTGATTTTCCTCTTTCTGAAGTGGCTGGGGAGCAATAAGCTTGAAGGGCAGGGTGTGTTCGGAATATACTGCTCCTTTTGTATATTCTTCCCTTTCTTAAGTCAGAGCTTGATTTAAAATGCTGTGGCTTGAACAATTCAGTGCAAGGGAGAAAAATAACACAGTGGGGGGCAAGAACAGAGCGTGGTTTCATTCTCAGTTGTACTAATCATCTGCCTTTACAACAGACTGCTATATGTTCGAGGGAGTGATTTATCCCTCAGCAGTGCAAGGTGACTTTAATAGGAGACTCCATCCTTCCATCCAGAAGCCCTCATCCCTCAAATGTCTTTTATTCCTGTCAAATGTATTTTCTTCCTATAAATTCCCTTGCACAAACTATACTTTTGAAGCAATGGGATTGTGCATCAAGTGCCTTGTAAACCATTGATGGCTCTGGCCATAATTTGGGATAGGAGTATGTGAGGATCAAGGCAATCTGGGTGCACTGGAATGTGAACACTATTCCCCCCTCCCCATCTATGCAATTAGCAAGGTCACTGTGCCTTGTAGTTTTACTTCTATAAGTGGAAAGACATGTAAGCTCTACCTTTTTTTTTTTGCAGAGAGCTGGTGTGGCTGTCATGTTTTGTTACCTGTTTGTCAAAGGAACAGCACCAGTGTCGTACAACACTTTGGATGCAAATAAGAGAAAGGATGCGTGCTTTGGATTGGTAAATGGAGCCTCTGTGTTTGCTGTGACCTCTTCTTCCTCAGCTGATTGTGGATCATAACGATTGCTGCCATTTGGACAGGAATAATTAATGAGATAAGTGTAGGTTAGTGGCTTGTGAGCAGCCAAGGGCAAGGCTGCCTGTCCATTTCAGCTCAGCCTAAACCATGGGGGCACTTCCTTCCTGAGTCAATAGTGATCCTGTAATGCTAACAAAAGACCCCCATTGATCATTGCCCTCTGGTAATTGCTGCCAGTGTGAGCCTGCCTCTCACAACTTGTTGACATCTCTGGACAATTTAACTCAGCCCCTTAAAAAGGTCTTTGCAAAAGAAGCAGGCTGAGGTCTGTAACAGAGTAGGTCAGGAATGTAAGGACAAATGAGATTCTTCCCCAAAGATGCCAGGGCAGGGTATACATGGAGCTCCAAAGATCAAGATGTTTTTACGGTGTTACAGGAGTAACACTCCTGTCTCCATGTCTAGAATCAGTGCTATTTTACTTCTGATTTATCTCACTGGGACACCTGGCCAAAAAAAGTGACATTCCTTTTTCACAGGGATTTGCATGTGTGCATGCAGAATACCGGCTTTGGCTTGAACCAAACATAAACCAAACCAACATTTTTGGGGGAAACTCTACCCTTCTCAAAGCTGGGGGTTTCCCATGTTCTTTGTTTGAAGGTGTTCTCAGGAGTTTCACTGGGAGTTAATTGCCTGGTTATGGAGAGCTGGTGTGAGCTCTGTGGTACATATACTTGCTTTGACATTTATTTTCATGTTGTCCTGGGTTTGTCTGTACCCTGCTTGTAAACAGACTTTCTGGGAAAGACTGGAGATAAAGGCCTTATTTTTCAGAAACGTTCTGAGGAATCGAGGCAGAGGCTGCAAGAACTTTGGCTTGGCATGAACAGATGCCTTGGATGAAACATTCTGGATACGAAGAAATTACCCATCAGCTCTATCATCTTGCTTCCTTGATGTCATAGAGACTTCTGTCTCTTACACATTCTTCAGGAAAACCAAAGAACAAAGTATTATTTCAAGTGAAATTCACCATTGGTTGCTGGAAAAAGAAGATTGAAAGAAAATAAATCCAGTGAGAAGCACCCCTGTGACTCCTGCACAGAAGCAGCATGGGGACAACAGCTTCATTCAATGGCTCTGGGATGGAGAGGGGTGCCCCAGGGAACAGTGGTCAAGACAGACTTGGATGACCAGTCTACACTAGATGCTGTCATGAGGGAAGCATAGGTCCATGATGTCATTCCAGCTTGGGGGATGGAAGATTGATCACAGAGGAAATAAATTTCTTACTCAAATTTGGGAGCTGGGTTTTTCATGGAAATTACACATGCTCTTTTTCCTTCTGCATTAGCTGGTAATGCAGCCCTCCAGCAACTGATGGTTGTCTTGCATCTGATGTGTAGGTTTGGTGTGCTAGTAACACTAGATGACACTTCACCCTTTACAATATCGTTGAATCGATAAATGTAGACCTTGTTTATTAAGTACAGCTGACATTGTCTTGCCAAGGACTCATGTAAAACAGATCTGGGTAATACTGTGGTTCAGTAATGACAGCTTATATTAAAAGAGAAGCATAAGGCTGAAGCTTTACCACAGGATATTGGTTTTCTACACATTCTAGCAGGGTAAGATCAGTGTCTCATCTTGCCAGTATGGGCAAACTGAGTAATACACTATGTGCTTCATGGAGATCTTTTGAAGGATGCTGGAAAACTAAGGGATTTTTTCAGCTGCCAGAGTTCCTGAAGCAATTTTGGGAAGAGATGCCCCAGTACCCATGGCCATTATCTTCCGTGCCTTCCCTCTTGCACTGTTTCTTGGTGAACTGGTACCATCTATCCACCAGATGCAGCCCCTTCAAGCGATATTTAGACAAAGGCTTGTTAAGGAGAGAGGTGCCTTGCTCTGTAATATCTTAAGTGGGGTGTTGGGGTCCCTCCCCTGCCGTGTAGCCCTGGGAGAGGGGCCCTGAGGGCACAGACACGGGGTTTCCCTGCCCCTGCTCAGCCTCGTTCCCGTTGGTTGGTTTGTGTTCCCTGCGCGGGCAGAAGGACCCTTGGTCCAGTGACTGTAACAGTTCCTCAGCAGAGCTCCGGCCATGCAGCTGGAGAAATAAACATCTCTCTGAAACAGCTATCAAGAATCTGTCTGTCCGTATATATTTCCTTTCCACGGGACTCCTGGTTTGATATATGCATGTTGCAGTATCCCCACTGCAACACAATGGTGGAGAATGCGGGCAGCACGATCCCTGATCCCTAAGCGACTGATTTGTGTGAGTAAACCCTGGAAACTTTGGATTCCTCTTCTTGGTTTTGTTTTGCTATTCCATATCTAAACTATGGAGGAACCGTGGGAAGACTCTTGGCTCTCAGAGCCGCATATGGACATTTATCTTAAACTTAAAATGATTCTTGAACAACGATTTGTAAATTTTAGCTTGATTCAAGCTCAAAAAGAACTGAAACACTTCCTGGCATGGTTGTTTAAGAACTTTTTCTATGTTTCTTGGGATTTAATTATTACCAAGGGCTTTTGGAAAACCGTTTGGACACAGTTAATACTGGAGTCAAAATATATGCCGATGGAAGAATATTTTCGTGAATATTATTTAATTACCGAGACTGTTGAGCAATGTCAGCTGTGTCCTGGTGAAGGGAAGCCTGGCGCAGGGACCGTGCGGCCCAGGCCACGTGCACCGAGCGCTCTGCGAGCAGCAGCGAGGCAGTTCCCGCGTGCGGGCGGAGCCACGCGAGCCGCAGTGTCGGCGGCGGAGCGAGGCACGGCAGGACCCGGCGGTGCCCGCCCGGCCCCGCGCAGCGCGTGGTGGAGCGAGCCCCGTGAACGCCCGGCCGAGAGGGGCGGCACGCGGGTGGCGGCTGGCGGCGGTGGAGCGGAGCCGCGCCGAACCGAAACACGCACTGGAGCAGGGCGCGGGGGAGTCATCGCTCGGGGGCCCGGCCGAGACGTGGGTGCAGCGCCAGGCATCGGCAGCGAAGCTGCGACCAGAGGAGGCGACGCACGGAGAACTGAGCAGCGCGGCCCGGCCCGGCCCGCGCAGCCCCGAATGCGACCCTGGGAAGAGCGCGCAGGCACCAGCAGCTCCGACAATTCCAACACGGGAGTGACCGAAAGAGAGAGCAAAGACGCAGCGAGACAGAAAACAGCAGCCACTCGGAAAAAGGAAAAGATCATAGTAACTAAGATCTTAGGGATAGTAAAATGGTATAATGTTAAGCAAAATTATGGTGTTATAACAAGGTGTGACAACCAGCAAGACATATTCGTGCATAGAACTGCTATTAAAAAGAATAACCCTGAAAAATGCATCCCAAGCTTGGGAGATGGAGAGGTAGTGGAATTCAAAATTATACGAGGTAGAAAAGGGTTACAAGCATCGCAGGTCACTGGGCCTGATGGTGTTTCTGTGAAAGGCAGTATATATGCTAAAAATCGTAGTCATGTTAGGCAATATCTCCCTTGTAAACCCCCCCTACAGTCTCCCTTTCCTAATCCCACCTTTCCCTTTTACCCTATGTCCTATTACCCCCAGTGTATTCCCAATCCGTTTTTTCACCCATGGTTTCCCTCACAAAACCATGCTTTTGCCAATTGTTTCCCCAAAAATCCCTTTCCAATGCCGAGCGGGGGATGAAAAGGGGGAGGGAAGAAGTTAAACCCTCTCCTGCCTCAGTTTCCCCACAAAGCATGCTCAGACAGTTCTGTCTCCCTTCTGTCAGCCCTAAGATGTTCCATAGAATCTGTTTGGACATTTAAAGACTCAGGAGGGTGGCTTGTTTTGTTTTGAAACTGTTCTTGTTATGTTTATCCAGTTGTTTTCATTCTCCTTTTATTAAAATAAAACGGGTGAGGTGTTGGGGTCCCTCCCCCGCTGTGTAGCCCTGGGAGAGGGGCCCTGAGGGCACAGACACGGGGCTTCCCTGTCCCTGCTCAGCCTCGTTCCCATTGGTTGGTTTGTGTTCCCTGCGCGGGCAGAAGGACCCTTGGTCCCGTGACTGGAACAGTTCCTCGGCAGAGCTCCGGCCATGCAGCTGGAGAAATAAACATCTCTCTGAAACAGCTATCAAGAATCTGTCCGTCTGTATATATTTCCTTTCCACGGGACTCCTGGTTTGATATATGCGTGTTGCAGGATCCCCACTGCAACAGTGGGGTGCTTCTCAACATGCATAAAATGGCTTTATGTTGTCCCAGCCCTAGGTTTTTCCATTTTTTTCTGTCCTGCCTAGTGTGACTTGGCATCTCTGTTAAACTCTGCTGCTCACCTGCCTGACCCAGGGTTACGGCTGGTATTTTAACTGGAGGAGCAGATATAGAAACAAACAAGCACTGGACTTATTCTTCTGGCTCCCAGTTTCCTTGATGTCTTCAACTTTGAGCCGGTGCTAGATATGATGAGGCGACTCACCTTGTGCAACACATCTTTCCAAAAAAGAAATCCCTCCTCAGACTTTCAGGAATTCTCAGTTCCTCCCCAGCCCTGTGGGTTTTTGCAGGAGTTGGTTTGCTTTGCAGTGGAAATTACCGCAGATGTTCAGGTGTTTCAAAGGGAGCCAAAGCCAGAGCTCTGATACTGCCTGGCATTTGCTAACTATTTGCACTGTCTGCCCATATACCCTGAAGTTCTCTTCCAGTCCTGCCTCGTCTCTGAGGCCATGGTCCTGATAGGCATAAAAAATTTGCCCTTTGCCAGGGAAGAGAAATCAAGTCCTTATATGAGGCTCCTGAGCAGGAATGGATGCTGGGAGAAAAGAGGGCTTGGATAATTTAAGTCACGGTGCAAATCAACCAGGTGCTGCCCAGGGCCTTCATCTATATAATGCTGATACTTGTCTCAATGTAAAGTCCTTTGAAATGTCTTCAGAGCATTATGGACAGTTAGCAGCCAATCTCTTACTGCTTTCCTTTTGGCAGTGTGCAGAAACCCTGTTTTTTAACACTCTTCCCTCAATATCCTCACAATGATATCCAGCCCTCAGTTCCTTCACACTTACACCTGACTCTGGAAAATAATGGGAAGGGAAAAAGCCATTCTGTAGCCAGTGGCCTGAAAAGCAAAAATTCATCTGTTTTTAATAGTTTTTCCTTTTGACTTTTGTTTCTGCTCACTGGCTAATGCAAGTTTGCTACTCAGCTTGATCTGTGAGCGTTATTTATTTTTGGGTCTTCTGTGTGGATGGGATTGCTGCCACCAAGTCCACAAGGAGCATTACAGGAATGGGCAGGGAAGTCCAAGAATCTCTTGGCATTGTGGTGTCACATGGGACAGTCTGGGAACTTGGTCACTGGGAGCAGAGTACACATGGCACAGAGATAACCAAGGGAGTCATGCTACGTAACAGAAGATTTGGTTCTCTTTGATGAAATCACAGGCTGTGATCACATTCTGGATAAAAATATCCTTGTTGTAATGAGAGGTATAAATATATGGAAAACTATAATATTTTCCTGATATTTTGTATTACTTTATTCACAGAGACTTCTCCCAAATATGAAAAAAAAGAGCACTTCTAGAATCAGACACCATCTGATGGCTATTTTAAAAGTAAGGTAGCTGGTTCTTCTGGAATACTGTTTTTCTTGGTCTTAGCATAAAGCTTTTTGGGGGCTTGGATGTAAGCAAACAGGAAAATAGGATACAGCCTGGACACCCAGGGTAGGTACTTTTCAGTATCAAACTATGAACTAGCATAGAGATTTTTCAACACCAGAATACCACAAAAAGCATGCAAACCTTAATGAAGTAAGAAAAAAGTAGCAGTCCATTCACAAAATACACATTAGCTGTTCCTGCAGAGAAGCAAGACCTACAAAAAACAACATGTGAGCTGGAGGTCCAGGGTGATGTTTGAATCCTTGCTTAGAAAAAAAGAAGCTTTTGGCTGTGTTGGTAGGATTAGGAGAGCCAAATATCAAAGCTAAGAGAAAAAGGAGAAGGGAAAGAGAAGATGAAAAACAGGGACAAAGGACTGGTTTGGTCTGAGGATGGTTTTTTTGTGTGCTTTTGTATTTTGTTCAACGGGAAACACTCAGAAAAGATATAGAAATACTTACCTGTTTAGACTCCATCATGGAAAATGCAAAAAATCAGATAGCCTGATGGGGAATTAACTTCTCTCTAATTTACGTACTTCAGAGACTCCAGCCTGTGAGTTTGTCAGCTTGTGAGTTTGTCAGCTGCCACAGAGTGAGTTGGGGCAGAAATGAAGGTTTGGGAGCTCAGATCTGTCCCCACATCCCCCAGCCCACCATTTTCTGTCCTTGTGTGCCACCAGTGATGGGTGGGTTGTTATCCAAAACTCTCAAGATCATATTATTGTGAAAGGCCTGTGAATGTGGCCAGCCTTCCAATGCTTGGAAAGCATTGCACCTGTTGAAAGTGTGGAAGAAAGGTGGAGAACACCAGTGACACTGAAGCAGAAGTGTTGCATTAGTAATTGCATTTATATACACCTGTCTTCAAACCTCTGAAGCCCAAATCTCCAGAAATGAGTGACTGGCTTAAAAAGGCCTGTAATGTGAATATCATGCAATTGGTTTTCATCAAAGACAATTATCTGGGCAAAATTCTTTGGTGGATATGTTTTTTTATGGTACTTGTTATCCAGATGGAACTGGATGTCATTAACCATCAGGGAGCATGAAAAGGAAAGAGTAGAATATGTATTATTCCCAGCATGGTGGCTTTTAACCCCTTGATGAAGGGAGCCAGAATTTCCTGGGGCTTAGGCAGCAATTCTGGTGCCAGAGCTAAAGGAGACATTGAGTTTATTTTATTTTGAAAAGGTTTTATGAGTTGATCTCTGGCATTTCACACAGATGATTTCCACCGCATTCTCACACATCCAATTGTTTTTTCCTACCCAACAAAGGTAAAGCAGAGATCCTCAGTTTGAATGAAGGCTGAAAGTATATCCAACCAGGACAGAAGATAACTGCCTTCTTCCTTGAAAATATTTATCATAGTTCAACATTTTGTTTTGCTTCCACTTACTTTTTAGGTGCAGTTCAAAATGCTGATACATAAAACCTTTTGCAGTTTACAGTTCAGTTACATTACATTCAAATTTTTATGCTAAAATTTACGACTGCCCAGGAAACTAGAATTGTGTGTGCCTACTCCCTGTTACCACCTCCATCTACACTCACTTTAAATTGAGCATGGTTTCACGAAAAAGCTTTGCCTTGGCTCCTGAGACATGCTGAATTGCAGCAAAATGAACTCAACTTTTTGGTTCTGCAATGAAATCTGAAAGCTCAGGCATTTTCTCCTGGTTTCAGCTTTCACAGGGACAGTTCCATGCAGCTTGAGTCCTTTGAGAAGTGCCAGGCTCCTAATGAAAAGGAGGTGGAATTGCTAGTTGGGGTTTCATGAGCAGGTGGGAGGGAAAGAGAAAGTGAAATTCTGCATTACCCAGAGCTTGTGCTGACAGATGAATTAAAATGTAAATCTAGGCTAAGATTTCCAACACCAGGGCATAACGTTAAGCTCCTGGGTTTCTCCTCAGTCTCTTAAATAAATCCTAATTTTAAGAAAATCTCACTGCCCCAGCATTCCCCTGTAGAAAATTTAAACAGGGTATTAGGAGCATCCAGTTGTAAAAGTCTTGGCCCAGATTTCTGAATATATGCCACTGTAAATCACAGCATGATTCACAGTTAAAAAGGGGAAGGAAACCACAGCTTTAAAATGGAACGAGACGCTGTTCTTGTGTTCAAAGTCTTTGCAAAGTGTGAAGAAAATATTCAAATCTACACCAAACCAAAAGCAAGATTCAAAATAAAACTAATCACCAAACCCAGAGTGTGTTGATGTGTTCAAGAGGGGAAAAAAAAACAACCTCCAAAAATAACAATAGAAAAAACCAACCAACAAAGAAAAAGAACATTCTCTGGAGTAAATCCCTAAGTTGGGCTCTTTGGGCGGCTCCATTTCTCTGTGAGATAAAAGGCAGGAAAAGAGAGTCTGACTTGAATTCTGGTGCTCTGCAGCGGGTTGTGCTGCTTCTCCTGGCTTACTTGAAGAGTAAAAATATATATATATAAATGCTTGAGATTTATTTAGTGAACCAAAGAAACCGAGTCTAGCAGTTCTACTGAAAAGTGCTGCTGCTCATTTGGTCTCTTTGCTTGGCCCAGAAATGCCCTTGAAAATGTAGCCCCTAGTCAGGTATCTCTGGAAATTTCTGTCTGGCCATCTCCCATGCCCGTGTGAGGTACACAACAAGCAATGTGAGTGTGCATCTTTGATGAGGCCAAAATATTTCATGATCACATCTTTTCTGAAATGTGCTGAGATGATTTGTTGAATCAAGACCCAAAAGCAGTTTGGGATGCTTTTAAATTGGCTGGTGAGAAACTGGCTGAAATAAATAACAGGTCTCTTTTCATATGCTGCATGGATGGCAATGAGCCTTATCAAGTGGCTGCGCTGCAGCGGGGTTTGGATAACATTTTCTGATCCCTCATTCCACTGGGGAGATTGATCTGCCAGGGTTGTTTTTGTCAGGAGCTTGCCTATTGTGGAGTGCAGAGAGCATGGGAGAATCTCCAGTGGTTAGGGGTGGGTATGATGCCTTTCTTTTGAGATATTTTGTTGAGTGTTTTACTTATTCTAAACATCAGAAACTAATATTTTAAAAAGAGGAAGGAAGTGATGTCAGGAAAATGCATAAATAATTACTCAGATGTCTTTGGGATGAGGTCTTCTGGCAGCAGAAGCATGACATAACATTTTGCAAGGAGAGTGACCATTGTTTTAAGACAATTAGGCCCATTACAGCCTTGTCTGTAATTTTCCATGGATAGTTATATCTAGAGTGACAGTTACTTCACCTCTGCAAGGAATACAGTGTTGCAAAAATGAGGCAGCAAAATAATCCTGCCTTTTTTTAAAAGTCAAGAATGTTTTTAAACTGAGCAGTAATCACCCATTCCAGCAACAAACTCTGGAAAAAAGTCCATTGAGCTCCGAAAAGTCACCAAATGCTTCATCTTGTGAGGCTGGAAAGAGCTGTGAATATCTCTGCCATGTAATACTTTGGGCTGGGAACTCAACTCTCAGTTTTAATCGGAAACAGCCTTGTGTTCGGTTGCACATGCCAGCTGCTGAAGGCTGCATTAGGCAGCAATGCAAGCCCTCCTCTGCAGGGATGGGAGGGAAAAATCTGACTTTCTGCCTGGGACCATAAGGCATCTGATGCTGGCTCAGCTGGGCAGATGCTCAGAGAGGTGGCGATCAGAAAACAGAGTTTGACACCAGCTCTTCAGTAGCATGTGCAAAGACAGCCCAGCCGCATCCCTGCCGGGAGAGGGTGAAGCCTGAACAGGTAATGGTGTAGGGAGAAACCTTTACAAGCTGAAAAGGATCTGCTGCTGCCCAAGACAGGAGGCTGTGCTCAGCTGTTCTGGGCTGGAAGCCGCTCACTGTCCACACGTGGTGGTACCTTTACAATGGTTGACTTTACAAGACGCAAAAACTGACTCTGCTCACGGGTCATCAGCTCATATTGGCTAATAAAATCCACACTCTGCCCACAGGCACTGCTGGTCAATGTGCCTCCTTGGTTACGGCTGCATAAAACGGTACCGTACTGTTTGGCGCAGCTGTACATTGGGGAATGACATTTAAATTTGCCCATAAAAGATCCATTACTTTACAGCAATATTAAAAGAAACCATTTATGAGTGTTAAATCTTTATTTAAATATAATCCTTACCATGTGTTGGGTGGAAAAAGGCAGCAGCCTGTAACATAAGAAAGGTATACTCAGTATGAGGGGCTTTAGAAGTGCTTCATTTTCCAGATATTTTGGGGGGAGAGGGAGGTCTGTTTTGGTTGGGGGGAGTCCAATTTCTGCCTGGCCAAACCATGCAAGAAATTTTCTATTTATTTATTTATTTGATCATTCAGAAACATAATGTTTGCCATACTTATGTGTCTGATCTCTGGCACAAGAAGGAACTGAAGGAGCGAGCTCCTCTGCTCCCTGCCCCATCCCGAATATCACCTAATGCAGGGTATATGGTATGGCCAAACAATGTGGAAGCAGCTGTGCCCTCCCCATATCTCCTCACTCTGTGATTCCTGGTCTGTATATTCATGGTCATCACTGGTGCTGTGTTCACCATCTCTTCCACACTGGTCTTCCTCTAGCACCAACACGACATAGCTTTCCTGTGTTGACATCTAGCGCTCTTCTGCTAGTACTCCATGATGGATTGCTCCAAAAGCCACCTTAACCTCTTGCAAACCTCTTGCCAAGGCTGCAAGAGCTCACAGCCAGTTCTCCTCGAAAGATTCCTCTCAGGCTGAAATCCCACTGTTAGCAGGGGCAGCGGGAGGTGCGGGCAGAGCACAGCTGGAGCAGCTGATGTGCTGTCAGTGTATGCAAAGGCCTAAGCAGCGCAGCTCCTGCCATGTCCTGCACTGCTTTTCCAGAAAAACACAAGCACCCACCATTGCTGGCTTCCTCACCCTTCCTCCCCACTCGCTCGGCCTACAACCTCACTGACATTTTTATAAAACTGGTTTTCACCAGGAACCTTGGTTTTGACATCATCTCTGAAAACTTCCCTCTTTTGGGAAAGTTTCAACATTTTTGTCAAGAAAGAGAAAAACTCTGTCAAGCCAAAACATTTGTGTGAGAAACAAAAATTTTTTGCAAGAAAACAGCTGCTGCATTTTATTGTTTGGTTGGTTTTGTTTTCTATTATTATTTATTTCCTTATTTTTTTAAAGGAAAAGCCCGAGCCATGTTATTTTTCCTTTGTGCTTGTTGAAATATTCCTCAAGAAAAATATTTGATCATCTTTTCTTATGGCTGTAAATGCTACTGGAGACAACTTATGAGGCCTTTAACTAGAGAGACAGAAGAGGGAAAAGCAAGAAAGATTCTTGCAGCCTTCTCCTTTTAAAAACATTGTTCAGAAGACTGCAGAGATTTCTTCAGAACCTGTAGTCCAAAATACAGCAGTGGCCTCTTTGTTTTTTCAAATCTCCAGGACAACTGGAAAGATCTTTTCCTATTGACCCAAATAAATCACATCCTGCTAATCTAATTCATACTGAGATGTTAGAAAAACAGGTGGATCCAGCTTATCCTAGTATCTATGTAAATATTCAACTAAAAATTTGTGTACAGTAACACTGTCGTTTTTACTTAGCATGGCAAATTTTGACAACATATTAACCATTTTTTTTTTCCTCAGCATCCACATCTGAAGACATTTTCATTCTGACCAGAAAATAAAAAAAACATGGCATGCAATATGAAGAGTAACTTATCCCAGATAAAATACAGGGAGGAATGAAAAGAAGAAAGAAAAAGAATTTTTGTCCAATGTTCATTCTGTAGTGATGCATTTGTGCTGTAGCTTTTTTTCTTGCTTTTTGTGTAGCATTTTTCTTTTTGTTTATATCTTACAAATATTGCAGCAAATGAAAGGAACATAGCAGACAGGGTTAATAAAATTTACATATCAGTATTTATAATTAGAATAGGAGAAGGACATAAGCATAGATCAAACAAGCAGAAAAGAGAAAACAGTAAACCTTGTTAAGCACTATGCATGTTAGTACAAAGCATTGCCTAATGCAGTATTGATAAAAGCATTGTTAACTTTTTCCAGGATAAATTCTTTTGCTGGAATAACCATCTGTTACACAGTCAGCACAAATCAGGGGCAATCTTTGGGTCAGGCCTTAAATGCAGGGAGGTTCAGATTAAGACCACAGTTACTGAGATCAGAATCTGATCCACAGTCCTAGCTCCCATTACTGCAAGAGGGTAAATCTTGTAAAGTATGTGTGGGGGGTTTTCCCTGGTTTTGTGGGTTCCCTCCAATGTTCCAGCCACTCTTCCTTGCACCTCTAGTTGCATGGCAGTTATTCCCATCAACATGACACAACGGATGGGCTGTAAAGGGGCAGTGCGGAACAGAGACTAAAATTGCCCTTGCAAATGCATCCAGTGCCTTCGGGAAGATTAATCAGAGTGAAGTACGTGAAAAGCTGGAAAAGCCTCCATATACTTTTGAATGCACATATTCATTTGGAGCAGACTGCTGTTCCTCTGGTGCCCTGTAAATCCTTGAGGAATGCAGCTGAGGTCTGGGATCTTCCGCAAAGGGATTTAGAGAGTTTGTGAACAGAAAAATGGAGGATTTGTCTGACTTTTATAAATCTGACAGTTTTAATATATTTTTATAGAGAAATTGTTAGTCATATGTATATTAATAAAACTGTGCAGCTTGAAAGAATCCTCCATGAACCAACCAGTCCTATTAGCTCTGGCTGTATTCAATATTTGAAAGTTTTTGCCGTATAATTTGGATCAATAATTTTCAGACAAGAGGTTTGCTCATTAACTCTTCTTTATTTATTACTTGTGATTGGCCACATAGCATGGCTTTGCCTCCTTACTTAAGTAACAGAGATGGGAGAATGATAAGTACAAATTATGAATAATGATTTTCTGTATTCATGCAGAACCAGTGGCCAAAAATCTTGACAAAAAGGAGTCACATTGAGATAATGCAGCTCATATTCAAAATGTGCAAGTGGATTTTTTCACTTCATGACTCCTATGTCCTATGCAAAATAACCTCCTTTGGTTTTTGGTAGAACGGGCTAATTTAATTCTTATTAATCTGGGTGCGGTAGTGAGCATGATTCAAAGAGGAGGGGAAATCCAAATGCTCAGACTTAAGGCCCTTTTATTTTCTCAGTCTGCTGGAGCTATGCATGTAGTCAGGAGGATTAGCTGAAGAATAGATTACAGATAACTTTAGGAAAAATGCTGTGAGAATTCTGATATTGTTGAGTCAAATTCTGCCTCATTTTTTTGAAATCAAAACAATTGTTGATGCAGATCTCGGGGCATTTGCTCTGTGGGCTGTAGCTTCCATGAATTTAATATAGATGCACAAATTATGTTTAGTTAAAATTTTCACTAGCATAGTATTTTTTTACTGTGTATTTATCACTGTTTCTCAGGGGCCAGTTTTCCAATCATGACAGGAAAACAAAACAGTAATTGTAGGGTAACAAATCTCAGACACAGGAAGTCTTGTATTTTTTTGACAAAGTAGAGTGCATTTTGGGACACACAGAGATGATTTGCAAATATGTTCCTTTTTTGGCACAGCTGTCACAGAGAGACTTCAGATTGAGAGGGAGGGAAATCCAGAGCACTCAATAATCCAGAGGGCTTTTCTGGCACTTTAGAGAGGTGTGGGATCCCGTAACTCAAGCACTGGGGGAAGAGTGTTTCCTGCTTTCTCCTGTGCAGGCAATTCCACTTTGTACAAATCACTGAGGATGTCCTCAAGCAGGACACTGAATCTGAGATACTGTTATTCTGGGAGAGTGCCTGGATCAGTATTCGAACACAACATTACTTGCAAGCATGCAAAGAGGGAGAAGAGATGAAGTTATCTTCTGCCTGAAATGGAATGACAACATTTTAGAAACATTTTTCTTTCTCAGTGTATGAGTGAAACATTATTTACCCATTGCCATTAAAGGAGAATGACCATAAAAGCAGTGCAGGACCTGTAAGCTGACACCCATTCAAGTCACAAACATTGGTAGAAATGAAAACAAATTTATGGGAGAGCCAGTTCTCCTTCTTGCATTGTAAGGTGGTGTGTTGAGGCAAGGAACTTTTGCTTCTCTGTTCTGTAGATTTTCTGCACTGTATTTCTGAGTATTTCAGTATTTCAATCTACCTTTGATTCTTCTTTAGAACAACGTATGTGTTCTGCTGCATTTCTGTGTAGGCTAAGTGTAAAGACAAACCTAAATTCATTTGACTTGTCAGAGGAAAAAATAGTTATTTGTCTTCTCCTGACTTGAAAATAGCCTACAGTTTAGGGTTTTTAATAGGGGTAAGTGAGAAAAAACATGTTGGTAGAGTTTTCTATTTTTCTTTAGTGCTCTGTAGGACTTTAGCTTTCATCTAGAGATTTTTTCCCCTGAATTGAATATTTTAAAATTGAGTTTGACTAATGACCTTTCAGAAAAGTCAGACCATTTGTCATCTTGCATGAGAGAATGTAGCTGGTTGTAGTCAATTTTGTTTAGAGATTTATTTAGAGATTTTTTTTTGTTCCCATGCTGCTCACAGAAACCATTTGAATCTCATTCCCTTGAGGAGAAAATAATAAACATATTTTTGATCACTTGTTAATATGACTATCTTCCCAAGATGCAGACACAGATATGCTTAGTACATATCTTTGCACATGTACTTTTGTGCCTTGTCTGACAGAATGGAATATGGTCATGGTACCAGCTGCTTCTTGGGATGAGCCCAAGAGAAAGTGAATATTTATTGTACAAAATCATGTGTAGAAAGGCTGCCTTTCTATAGAGATGTTTTCCTTCTTGCTCACATTGTTGCAGATGATTTACATAATTGCCGCTATCGTGTCTGATGTACCCCCACTGTACATCATTTTGTATGTGGTTTGCACTACTGAAAGAGAAGAAATAGTGGAAGCTGAAATTCTGTGGAGCATTCAAGTCATTTCACATGTATTGTTTGACCTTGGATTACTGTGATTTTTAAGGAAAGGGCCAGCAAGTCTTGGTATGCAGTGGATAAAGGACTAGCTTTGCTCTTTGAGTATTTTTATTGGAAATTTGGATCATGGCTCAAATCACAACTAGAGACCTAAATGAAATGAGTCTGTTTTCATCTGAGTCCCCCAACGGACAATAATCCAGATCATAAAATATACCACTTAAACTTTGGCAGTCTTCTGTTCTCAGGAAGCTTTATTGCTTCATATTACCTTAACTCAAAGATAGTCCTTCCAGGACTCAGTTCAAGCTGAGGTTATTCAAAGAACAAAGTTTGTATTTCTAACTAACTGGTCTGTAAGCTCTAATAGGGTTACAAAGCAAACTCACATACCTTTCTGTTGTATCTTAAAGAAATTTAGCTGTTTGGCACGAAGGAATGTCAAATCATTCCCTCTGTACCTCCAGCATGGAGCCAGAATGAGGTGGGGAGACCTCAGGAGAATTAGTCCTTGAATCCCTAGAGCCAGAACCCTTCTGACATCATCACTGATGGCTCAGATATTTTAAAGGAATTCAGCTCAGTTTGGGATCGATGAATGTAGAAGGTCACAATTGACAGCGTGTATTTTTCGATCCTTACAGCCTTCTTAGCTCTGTGTCCTTGGGTCAGAGTGTGGCCGCCTGCCCTGTGCCCGAAGGGTGACACGGCTGCGGGTCATGCGCTGCCTCTTGGCAGCAGGGCAGCCCCAGGGGCACGAGACCTGTGCTGAGGCAGGACAGTTGCATCCCAGGAATGGGAGCAAAAGTGCCTACAGCTCCTCTGGGTTTACATGATGTAACTGGAGTCTCAGCCCTCAGCATTGTGCGCTGGCTGCATTTTGATGTCATGAATGCGAGATATTTTTCATGCTTTGATAATAGAAGTGGTGCCTGGCTTCAAAGGAAATCTGGCTTGGAACATCCTGTAGCATCTCAGAGGCAAATGTGTTATCAATATAGACACCTTTTCCTGATGATTGATCTAAGGCATAATAGTCCTTCCAAAACAAAAGGCATGGATGCACTGTGAATTAAAATTTGACATGTATCCATGCACACCAGGAATAAGGGGAAAAGGTTCATGCAAATGTCATGGATTGTGGATGGATCCCATCCAGGTGAAATTCCTTCTGGTTATTTTAAATGTAACAACAACTGACATTAGTAGCATTTTTTTACCCTGAAGGTGAAACACTTTTCATCCTGTAGCTTAAGACCAGCTCTCAGTTACATAGTGTAAATCTGTGCCAAATAACGCCGGTGAGGCCAGCGGAGTTACTGAGGATTTACATGGGTGTAATTCTGAGCAGAGTTTGACCCTTTGTGGATATAGATATGCACTCAATTTATTGCACTATTACACTGCAAGCAGGTATGCAGGGACATCCACTGGGGAAGGAAAAATATAACTCCCAACTACAGGTCATTTCATATCCTTTTCCCCAGGCTTGCTGTATTTCCAAATCAAAACTCACAGGCAGAACAAATCAACTTGAACTACTGGGTAATAACTACTCAAGGCCATTGCAGCTTCAGCCCTATGCAAGGGAAAGTGAGGTGTCTTTGCCCCTAATATCTTCTTTTACACTTTGCCCACTTCCCCAGCTGTGGTCTTACCTTGATCAGGGCTGTGATGGCAGAAACTGGGTAGCTCTTTTTATGCTGGGCTTTCACGGCATCTTGCTGTATCTATGTGTAAATGAATAAGTGTAGATGCATACACAGGGAGGTATTGTGCTTGAGATGGCACCTTTGATAATCTAAAATAATTTGAATGCGCGTAGCTGTCTGGATGGGTCCCTACTGAGAGAGATATGTACAGGGCCAGAGTGTTCTGCAGGTTTATTCCTTATCATTTGATACTGATTGGAGGTTTTGTGCTGCCACAGTGGCTACATAACAATATTTTTAGGAACAAGTGCTTTAAGTGAAATGATGGGATGAATTGTAGGAAAGTGGCATATTATAGGAAAGTAGCATATGGAGACTTAACTAGAGTTTGACCAGCATTCCTGGATAAAGATCCCTGAGGCCAGAATGTATACAAAAAAGGGCCAGCAAATGTTTAGTGAGAGTAAATAATCCTGATTCTGGTTTTACCTTTCCATTGAAATGATGACATCTCCAGCAGATTATAGTCTCTTTCTTAAACCATGGGTTTAAATGAAAGCCAGTTACTTTATGTCCTGACTCATTAACATTAATATTCTTGGTCATGCCTCTTCATGGTATATTTTTCCCCTTGCAGTTCATCCTCTCTGTCTCTCACTTTTTCTCACTATGTGCCAGGAAGGCTTTTCTTCCTCACAGTCCCACAGTTTCTAGGTTATTGTATTTCTGCCTTGAACAGCCAATAGGCCTCACCCAGCTACCAAAATGGTGAAAAACATACTTGCAAATTTCCCTTTCTGTGCCTTGTTTAACCCTGAAAGCTCATGTGAGTGAGGCACAACACTGCCAAAAAAATTCGGTGATCTTTACTTGGATGACCTTTTGTGCTTTCTGGGGTTAAGAGAAAAGCAACATTTACTGCACCAGCTTTTGCTCTGCTGGGGCAACTCATGGTGTTTTTGCTCATGACATGTTGGGCACAGCTTGGAGAGCTTGGCTGTGTGCTCACACTGCTGTCTGGAAACCAGAAACCTCAAATTAATTCCATGGGAAGGTCAAGAAACATGAAGTTTCCTTCTAGAACAACTGAATAAAAAAAAACTTCCCTCCACCCTTATTTTTTTTTTTTTTTAATTGTTCTTTAGAATCTTCTTTAGCAAGTTTTAGAACAGGAGTCACCTTTTAAGTATTAAAAATCAGTGTGGAAATTTTTTCATATTTGTATTGAACTGAGTTACTTCTTTTTTGCCCGTATGGGTGAAATATCCAGCGCCACCCTCACCCTGTGTACATAAAGTGATCTTCACCAACTGTTCTATTAGCTTCTCAAGTTGAAAGGAGTACTCTGGTGCCCAGGGCCAAAACTGTCTGATTTGCCCACAAATCAGGTCAATCTTGTACCAGAGTCCTTAAAAATTATCAAACCACTAAAAAAAAATCTTTCCTAAGTAAATTGCAGGCAATTTTTTAGTGTCATGACTTATCCAGATCTATTGTCTTTAAACCTTTGTAGGAGGAGATGCTGTGTAAGCTTCTCAGAGTCTGAGTTTGAACTAATCATCTTCTACCAAAAGAGCCTATTTTCTGTGAATGTAGAAAATAGATAAAATAGATACAAATTATTTAAAACTGAAAACACCTTTACTTTTTTTTCAAATGTCAGTTTGGAAAAATACTAACAAAGCAGTTTGGGATTTGCACCCACCTTTCCCACAACTTGGTAAAGTTGTACCTTTCTTCTGTATTTTTTTATCTCTTGCATATCCTCTCTTCTGCTGGTTTTCAAGACAAGACAGGGGAGGAAAAAATTATGAAGGGAAGAGAGGTGGAGTGGAAAAATGAAAGAATAAAAGCTAAGTGAAGGCAGGGAGGGAAGGAGGGAAGGAGGGAAGGAGGGAAGGAGGGAAGGAGGGAAGGAGGGAAGGAAGGAAGGAAGGAAGGAAGGAAGGAAGGAAGGAAGGAAGGAAGGAAGGAAGGAAGGAAGGAAGGAAGGAAGGAAGGAAGGAAGACGCTTGGAAGGAAGGTAAAAATCAACCTTTTGAGACACATTTGTGAAAACTCACAAAAAGGGTTTAGGTGCCCTTTCTTCCTTTCTTCCTTTCTTCCTTACTTCCTTTCTTCCTTTCTTCCTTTCTTCCTTTCTTCCTTTCTTCCTTTCTTCCTTTCTTCCTTTCTTCCTTTCTTTTCATATTTTTCTTTCCATTGTGGTCTTCTAGGAAGGAGGAGAGGGGTAAGTTTCTTCCCTGTGAACAGACAGCAAGATGAAAGTGCTGCTTCTACATGGTTGGTCCCAGTTGAGCGGTGCTGAGCTGTCACAAGTGCCAACACACGAGCAGAGTGACTTAGGCAGTGCTGTGGACAACCAGGGACTGGGCAAGGACTTTTAATGACTGCTGGCAGGAGGTAGCTAGCACAAAAAACACCTAAGTTTAGAAACTAAGAGGTGTCAGGGTGTTTCATAAAAATTCTGTTGCCCATGCAGAGAGAGGATGGACTTCTGACTGTTTTAGGTCAAAGAAACATATGATACTGATGGTTCAGGTATGTGCTTAGTCTTCTGTAGTCCAGACTCGCAAGACTGTATCCCATGTCAACAGTTAGAGTTTGGCTTGCTTTGGAAAACAATTTTCTCGCTATGAACACCTGCCCCATGCAGGACTGCCAAGTGCAGCTCAGGGTTTTTTTTGGAATTCACTGGAAGAGCAACAAAATGCAAAAATGCCGAAGCCAGGGCACAGCATCAGAGAAGCAAAACTGTTGGGCCCCTCCACAGCCAAGGGAAAGCCAAGATCCTCAGGCAGAAGGAGGTGTGTCCTCAGAGAGAGAGTATGAAGGTTGGAAATGTGTTCCACTGCTGTGGCTTGCTGACACCTCCCTCGGTGCAGTGCTTCACACGTGTTCTGTAAACATCTCTCAGGAAACATTGGAAAGTGGCTTGCCAGACCTCAGCTGCTTCATCCCTACACCTTCACAGTGTGGCCAGCGTGGGGTTGGAGCTAACGCCTCAGTGACACACATTAACTAATGCCCCTGTCTGACTTCCTGTGTTTGGTTTACAAGTTTCACTGCAGATTTTATTAGCCTGTGATTCAAACCTCAACCCTGCCACAGTTGCCAGGTTGTCCAGATGCTTGCAAATGATAATAAATTAGAAATAATTAATGCTAAAGTTATTTAGTATTATGTGAGGATAGAGACCTCCAAGCTGGAACATTGTGCCATGTGTGCTTTTCTCTTGAACTTAGTTGTGGAATGTTCACCTAGAATTTATTTTATATTATTTTATTTTATTTTGTTTTGTTTTGTGTTATTTTATTTTTTAATTTATTTTAGCTTACTTTATCTTAGTGGTCTCAAAGGTTGGAGAGAGACTCAGAACCTGGAACATTTCCATTCAGTTCTGCTCGCAGCACTTCAGGCTTCTAAGTATAAACATCAGAAGGATTGCAGGAGCTGTTGCATAAGGCAGGATACTGAAGCTGACCGCAGCAGTCTTCAGAGAGTGAGATGGATTCTTCTGTGTGTCTGACACACACGGTCCTGCCTACATGAGTGTATAAACCTCTGCCTATTTAGGAGTGATTTTTAAGGCTTTTCTTAAATACAAGACAAACCCCGCACCAGCAGTGTTCACCCTTGGGTGTGGCATTCCTTGGTACAGCTAAAGATGCCTGAGAAGTTCTGAAGATTTCTCTTGAAATCTATTTCTGTTGAGTATTATATTCAGAAGTGTATTGTTTACACCATATTCCTCCCCCCGGTATCGTATTTGTAAGAATCAGGCTGTTCCATGCCCTCATTTGGGTACATGAGAAATACAGGGAGTGTAGAACTGGGCCTGTGGGTTGGTGAAACCCAAAGGGATTTCATAAACACACAGCACAGATGGATGTCCCTCCTTCGTTATTAGGGCTTAAAGCTCTGCAAGGCAGGGAAGGGGTTAAGGTTCCAGCATCTGGGAACCAGCTGGGAGGAAGAGGGCAGAAATAGCACTTAAAGCAAGGCTGCCAGGGCACCTCTGAGCTGATCTATCAGAGTGCAGCCAGCAGTCGCAGGCAGGTCCTGCATGGAGTGAAGATGGCACTTAGCAGGGCTGAGGTGGGAAGTGGTGCCCAGGAGCCTTGCTGTGGGGTCTTGGTCAGTGCAGATAAAATAGCAGAACTGAGGGAGCAGCTGGCAGGGTGAAGATGGCAAAGCTGATGTTTGTTATAATGGAACACCAGTGTTTGATTTTTAGGCTTGAGAAAAAGTGCTAGTACACCAATTAGAGTCATTCCCATTTCGGTGCTGAGGTATTGTTGTGACAGGTATAGACTTCTGGGATTGGATAAAACAGCTAGAACTTTGTATTCTTGTATCCTTGAGAATTCCCTGATCTATTGGGAAGGATCTGCCTGTTTCCAAGGCATTAATTTCAGAATTTATGTGGGTGTGCTACCACCAGCAGTGGCTCCTAAGCTTTTTTTGTATGACAGTGATAGTCTGGGCTGCTGTCAGGCTGGTAATCCTGTTGAGGCTTGCAGCCCTTTTTCCACAAGCCTGTTGTCAGGCTCAGGACAGAGACAATCTCTAGGCCCACAAAGCCCATCAGAAGCCACTCAGCAAAGTAGATATCCCATAAATCCTCCCACTAGCTGCAATTTGAGTTTTTTGTTGTAGTTCCCTAGCGTGTTTGGCTACCTGCAGCTTGTGTGAAGTGACACAAGGTCCAGGACCGTTCCTTACAAGGAATGCATCTCTTTTTCTTGGGCAGGTTACTCAGGCTGGAGGGTTTCTTCAGGCTACTTATTTCTACCTTCCCCCACTACAGCAGACCCTACGCCTATCCTGTAAATAGGTACTGTGAGATGGCTTGTCTTAAGTTCTACTTTTCCATGTTTTAAGCTGACTACTAGGCATTTTGGAAACTTGGTCCCTGCTTTGGAATGTTTCTGGACAAATGTAGTTACAATGCCTATGAGTGTATGCAAAGATTTAGGGTTCAGCCAAAGCCTCTGCTTCTTGCTGCTATTTCGTCCTTTCTGGGGCATTCGAGGTGTCTGCAGTGTAAGCACATAAATGTGCACAAAGTGGAACATTGCTTAGAAAACTTGAGGACTTTCAAAGGAGTGGCTTCTGTAGTCTACTTACAGGTTAGAAAACAGCTGAGCCTCCAGTTATAATAAATTGCTCACTGATGTTTCTTATTTTATTATATATCTGTATATTTTTCAGAAACAGAAACAGCTTTTTCTGAAAGCTTTAAAAGAAGCTCTGTCAACTGTTATTTCAAGTCATCAGGTAAGTATGTTTTCTAGTGAGAAGGTTCATGGAGAATGGTGAGGTAAAACCCAGCCTGTTTGGAAATGGACAGGTGACCAAAGCCATGCGTGGCACAGCCTGGGACCGTGGTGTTCCTCATGGATAACACAGAGGGACATCTCACAATGTTGCATGCTATAAGGATTGCACTGTTTGGCCACAAATGGCTGATGTTTTGCATTAAAAAAATGCGGAGCCTCCATTTGAGCTTCTTTAATAAAATGTTTGGGTTTTGTTAAACAGAGAATGCTTTCCAAGGAATGCAGAGCGCAGAGGATCTCTTCCAGTCAGGCTGGAGACCTGTGCTGGGATGGGGTTGGCAGTGCAGGAGGCCAGGTGCAAGGACTCGGTGCTCATAAACAGCCTTCTCCTTTGGACTGCAGGCACATTTCATCAGGAACAGCAAGTACGAAGTCCAGGCTTCAGCCTCGCCGTGCACAGGGGAATTGAATGCAGACACTCAAGTTGGAATAAATGCTATGCCAAGCACTTCTCCAGTACTCAGCAGTAGGAAAATGTTGCTCACATCATTATGAAGTGTGTGGACACTTTCTAAAGGGTTTGGTTGAGAAAGAAACCAGAAGACACCAAACACATGTTTATATAAAGCCATTCTCTGAGTTAAGAGATGTCAGATGTAAATTGTCGATGTTTATACTCCTAAACATGAGAGGAAATAGCCTTTGGTTTAAATATTCATCAGGCCAAGTTGAATAGCCTGCCCTGAGGGATTCTTGAAGTTCCAAAGGAGGAGCAGTTCTCCAGCAGAGAGGTTTTTGGGGGGACATCAGTTGGGCATGGCACAATGCTGACCTGGCTGCTCTGGAGGGCTTGGTGTTGCTGTCATTGTGCCACAGCTGCTGTGGGCACTGCTAAAGCACAGAAGGTGTGTGCATTGGTGCCTTCTCCTCCTGCACAGTCCTTCCTGCCCAGAGGCATGTGTGGGCAGCAGGCAGCTGCTGGCAGCTCTTCTGGGTGCCCAAGGACAATGGCCAGGCAGGCTGCTGCCCTGCCAGCAGCACATGGCTGAGCCTCTGTCACACTGCCCTGGGCTGTGGGCTCACCCTGGAGCAGGGAATGCTGGCCAAACCAGTGTGTTGGCATACAGATGGCTACAGTTAAAGAAAATATAATTAATTAGCATAAGCTCCATCAAGGTGCCTACTTTCCACTTAGAGGATATTCCAGACCCAAATACGCTGCAGACAGGCACTTAACCACCTGGATCTATATGGGAAGGAGGCAGTAGGTACTTATGCCTGCCTTGCTGGAGGTGCGTTTTCTGGGGCCAAGCAGGATTACCCAGTTTATGTTCAATGCCTCCTTGCAGTCCTGCTTACTCTGCCTCTGATTTAAGCTGTATTAAAGGTAAAACCAGTCTGTCAGTGAACATGCAGTGTTTTTCACACAATATTTGTCTCTGTTTATTTGCAGCCCAGCACAGGAAACAATGAATTTTTAAGTAATGTGTGGGATTTTTTTCCATGTATTTTTTTTTATCCTTTCAGGATTGTTCTTAAAATATAACATATTTTATTGATCTGATTTTTGTGTATGACTGTTTTTATTATGAAGATAGTGAAGATTTTCATGTTTTGTTCTCTGCCCTGTGTTCTCCAGCTCCTCTTTAAGAGAAGGTGGTACCCCAGCCTGTTCATCTGCTCATCTGCCAGGCCATCTGCAGTAACTGCTGAACCTGCTGGCCATTTTTAACATCATTAGACAGAACAGTCATGGTCTCAGACGTGAGCTCTTAAACATCGGAAAACTGATAGATGTGCAAAGATGGAAAAACAGTTCAGGGAAGAAAATCTGTAGGGTGTGTTCAAACATTTAGTCTTGCTTAATGTTCCAGTTCACCAAACCTACACATCTATGGGCTGCTCAGCCATGTGTGCCTCGTTTGGAGCCCGCCATTTGCTCAGGCTTTAATGAGGGCAAGGAGCGGTGAGCTGATGGCACCGCTCCATAGTGGGAAAGGGAAAGGGAAAGGGAAAGGGAAAGGGAAAGGGAAGGGGAAGGGAAGGGGAAGGGGAAGGGGAAGAGGAAGGGGAAGGAAAGGGGAAGGGGAAGGGAAGGGGACGGGGAAGGGAAAGGGGGAAGGGGAAGAGGAAGGGGAGGGGGAAGGGGAAGGGGAAGGGGAAGGGGAAGGGGAAGGGGAAGGGAAAGGGGAAGGGGGAAGGGAAGAACAGTGGTGAGGATGAAGCCAAAGACCTGGAGTTATGGCAAAACAGAATGCATGACTGTAGAGAAGCCAGCTTTGTTAATTTTGCTGTGCCTTCTTCCATTTTTACATAGAAAAAGCTGGTGTGCTGTATGGGCAAAGGACTGTAGGAGAAAGATAAGGAATCACCCCAGAATTCAAAGAATCACTATTTTTAATCTTTGGGGGAAAAAAGGTGTCAAAATGAAAGGCCGAACAGTCATTTTTCCGTGAATTTATCAAAACTTAGTTAGCTATTTCAGAAGCTTTGGTAGTGATACAGGGCAACAGGAAAGCAAAAGGCATAAACAAGGAATATTTGTAAAAATGCTATTAAAGATTTCTCTTTTCAAAAAGTGACAGATTAGCTAATAAAATAATCCATTTTATTGGACAAATTGGTTAGAAAAGTGTGTTGTCTGGTTTACCTCCAACACAAATAATACTACTAACAGCAGCCATGGAATTGATGCCAAATTAAAAGAAGAACAGTTTGAGCGACAGAAGTGGCCTTTTGCCAGGAAAGATATGCATGAATGCGTGAGGAACATTTTGTTCTTGTTTTTGTATTTACATTTGGCATTAAGAAGCCACCTAAGGGCTGTTAACATCTGAGGTGGTATAAATCTAAACAGGTAAAAGACAGAACAGATTTTAAAAGCATTTCCCAGCAATTCATCTTGAACACACAGCTACTAAGTATTCTCACTCTTTGAGTGCAGCACCACAAAATAAATTATCATTCCACATTTTTATTAGCATTTCATTAGAAATAAAATCCCAAATGTTTAACAAACCATATTTGTAAAAGTTTCTGAGGGTAGGTTTAAGGCGAGAGAGGAATTTTTGTTTAGTTTGTAAAAGGGCTAGGGTTTGAGACCTCTGAGGTATTTAAGTTTTTAGCACTGAAGATCCTGCTCCCCTCCTGTTGAGCCCTTTTTAAATTTTCCGTGTATACCTGAGAACTCTGTCAGGCTCCTTCTCTAGGAGGGTGCTAGTCACCATGAGGAAAGGAGTTGAAATCCTGCCATGAATAATAAATGTTTGGGAAACAGGTGAGAAATCATTCTTGCCTGATGGCTGAAGCTTTACCAGCATACTTAACACCATGGATCAGACCTTAGCTACCATAAGTTGCCTTCTGTGGAGCTACTTTACCTTACACTGACTGAGCATCTGGCCCCGTATGTTTGATTTAATGGTGGCTCCAGTTGAGACTGAGAGCAAATTATGATGTATACTGAATGGCTGCTTTCCAGAGGTTAGCTGGACCAGTTCAACAGGAGAGGCGCCGAGAGTCTCTGATCTCTCTTCAGTCTAAAGACTATGAAAATAATCATGGAAGTGGGAAAATGGAAGTACGCATACACTGTCATGCATGTGTATGCTTGTAGTCCCCAACAGTCTCTGCTTGTCATTTCACTATAAATATGTTCTCTGCAGTGAACATTCTTACATGGAAAATTCTGAATACAGTTCATGATTCTGATACCGAGTGATTTTTTTTTTCTTTCCAGAGACAGTGTTTTTGTTCCCCACTTTTTACTTTCATTGGACTGGATGTAAAAGAAAACTTTAAAAGATGCTCGTTTCAGGGAGGTATTACACTAAATATAGTTCCCTAAGAGTCTGTCCAGTCATCCATCTATCTGTCCTATCTTCCTAGAAAGACTTTTAAAATTAGTATTTTTAATGAATATTTTTTTTCCCTATTATTATACAGTTCATTCTGTAATTCTATTCAACGTTTAGAAATAATAGAAATTTGTGAACAAGGGTAATGAAGATTGGTTCTGATGAAATAAGAACTCTTAGGATATGTTGCTTAAAAGCTTAGGTTCCAGGCTCACTTTAAAAATAGAGGTGCACATCCTGCGGTGAGATGAGATGAGCTGAAGCCCACTCCTGGTGGCAAATCAGGCAAGACCTTCAAGCTGCTAAGGAAGAGTCTTTCACTACTATTTGCATTCACTTCCATGACTTGGTAAAAATGTTTCTGTTTCAGATGTTGACAAAAATGTTGCTGAAATCAGAATACTGACAACCTAACCCCCATCAGCAAAGGGGAGTTATTTTTGTGAAGATGAGTTGCTCAAAATGCTCATTTGGAGGCACATGCAGCATCATGAATAGTAGTGGGATAACAAGGCAGTGGTCATTTTTCTGCCATAAAGCCTAGAAACAAATTCAGCCTATAACGAAACAGACCAACCAACTAAACCAAACCTGAAATCTGTTTAAATATAGCAAGTCCTTTCAACTAAACTCTACTTAGTAAGTGGGCAACTCTACCCTCCATATTTTCTTGTTCCGACCACAATTAGAGGTGTTGGCGCCAGAAGTCAACATACCATGAGAGTGGGATATTTTTTCCAACTGTATTGGAGCGCAGGAAGTGCAAAGTACCATTCAGGGGAGCTTTCCTTGTGCTTTCCAGCTTTCTTGGATAGAAGTATCAAAAACTTTGGACAGGATCTGGGTTATACTGGCACTCCCAAACACTTTTCCAGCCCAGTTCTGGTCTACAAACCATCTGAGGTTTGCCCATTGCTAATATGTTTAATCTTATCTAATCTGTTTTTTATTTTAACAGGGATTAATTGCATTTCTTTGTTCTTTGGTGACTTGATGCTAATCACATGCAGCACACTCCTTAGGATCAGTTACATAAATGCCTGAACTGCTACCTTAGATGATGAGAAACATCTGGGAGAGGAAGTGTAGCAAAGGGGAAAGTGAAAAAAAGAGGAAGATGGCTGTATTTGGGGCCTTAGCTGTCATGGCAGGAGCATTTTTCAAATGGCTCTGTGGGTTTCTCTCTCCTATTAAGATTTCTAAGTGTTTTTTTCTGCCTTATTCCTGCAGTTCTGGTATTGCCAAGTTCCTGAAAGCCTAAAATAACCCAAAATTTTCTTTATCAAGGAAAACCTAGGTAGTTAGCAAGTTTGCATTCAAACCATATTAATTCTATTGCAGGAGGTTTCCTGCCTATCTTAGCACTGACAAATTCCCTAAGCGTCCCACAGCGGTGCAGTGGGCTTGTGACAATTTAAGATGAAGGCAAATGCAGAAAAAGAAAGGGACTGGAGCTTTAGCATAAGCAGAGTGGAAATTGGGGCCAGGATGATGCTATGAAGCCCAGTCCTGTCCTCTAGATTGGGCTGTTCAAGACACAAGTGACGTATGTGCTGTTAAACATAGAGGCAAAGCATCCATCAAGTTGGGACACCCACAGATTGGACCACAGTTTGGACATGCATACAAGAAACAGGTCTTTATTGTTGTCAAGAGACCTCAATAAAGACCAAAACTGAGCAGTGCTGACATGACTTCAGTTTTTTATTGAACTTATCTTTCTCAGTGGCTAAGGGAAATGGCTTTCAGTGTTTTTCAGAATATGGGTCTGTAATGGTTTTCAAGGGTGTCCACAGAGAGAATTAAAAACTATGCATGACAGATTGGCTTTTCGCGTGCTGACTTAGAAGTGGTCCATTTATGCCCAAGGGTCCACTGACTGTCAATGGAATACCTTTGGTCTTGGGGAAGTCCTGATCCTAGTAAAGCCAATGACAAAATTATGAGTTTCATCGTAGTCAGAACTGAAACCTCAGCAACTCTTGTGGTGTTCAAGGAAAAAGGAAAACATTTCATTTCATGACTGGATGGGAGGCTCAGTAATGTAGACAGATTGTCTTGCAGCAATGCCAAAAATATCACCTGTGTTTTAGAGGAATAAGTAAAGGACTCCAACAGCCCAATCTCTAAAGAGAGGCATATTAATCCAGGGGTTAAACTTCTATAAACTCCATAAAAATGCACAGCATCAGCTCAACTGACTGCGTATGGCCTGCTTTAAAGGGATCTACTGGGAAAATCAAAGTACCTTTCATACAACTGTCAGTTAAAAGGCTAAAAAAAGTCCAGCATTGCTCAGTGTCTAAAATCTAAACCAGAATCGATCAGTTTTCATGATATTGAAAATGAATGCTGTAATTTTGTCCAGAGACTACCTTACTTGCAAGTGTATTGGCTGTCCTACAAAGCCTGGAACAGTCTGGTTGACATGTCTTATTTCATGTATGCCCTTGAGTATGCAAAATATTTAAATCACACTGGGCATAGTTAAGTGTACGTTTTCCCATATGTTACTTTAGTGGAAAACTAAACTGCGGTTTACCTGCACAAAGCAGCATTTCAGCTTGTCAGCATATTCACATCGACTGTAGCTCTTGCATAGGTCAGCAGGAACGAGCACTTAGAAAAACTCTTAAGGTAAGCTCCAGTATAAAGTGTGTATAACAACATTTATTTAAGTCCCACAGGAGTTTATGAGGCTTAATTAATGCCAGCAAATTGGTTTACGATCTTTGTGTGAAAGAGGATATAAAACTGTGCAGAGGGTGGCTTTTGATTCTTGCTAGTGTTTCAGAGTTGAGAGATCTCCTAAAGCTTTGGGTTGAGCTCTGGAACTGGGAGAAGAACAAATGTGCAGGTGGGTTTAAGCAGGCATAAACTCATGACCTGTGTTCTCTGCTAATATTGCAGGTTGTCCTTCAGACTCAAGGCTGATGCACTGAGCTCAGGAGGTGAAGGCACTGGTCCTGCAGGTTCTGCTCTGCCTGTGTGAAAGAGGTCTGTGCCAGATACTTTTGCTACTTGGGTTGATGTTGGCATTTTTTGGCTTCTGAGGAAGCACGAGTGTGGTCTGGAGGACTAGCACAGACTGCTCTGCCTCAGCTGGAAAGACGTGCCTGCCCCAGGTACCTGGTGTAGCTGGCTCTGAAGGAGCAGCAGGGATGGGGGGACACAACAAGAAATGCTCATGTCCTGAGCACCCAGGAAAATTTTGCTTCCTCTTTTCTTGCTTTTGTTATTCCAGAGGGCAAAGAAGCTTCACAGAACCCATTTGCTCCATCACTGCTACAAGTGAATGACAATACAGCACACCTGACAGAAATATAATATCAAATATGTGAGATGACAGTAGTGTATGAACTTAATGATATTTTACAGACTCAGATCCAATGCATATGGTCTATTAAAAAGCAAACAAAGAAAAAAATTTTATTGTCACTGGCCCAAGGAAGTGAAAATATCAGATGTAAATAATCGCAAATGTAAAATTGCTCATGTTGGAGCTTCTCTGATTTTCGGCTGAGACTTTTCAAATAAAACTGCAAATTCTTTCCCAGGTATTTTCCTAGAGAATTGCTTTGCAGAGTTTGGACTACCCAGGGTTGATAGACTTACTAGGTCTTTTACAAGTGAAAGCTTGTACTGGACTTGGAGTAGATTTAAAAATAAGTTAGTATCTAGTTTAAAACAACAACTCAGAGCACTCTTAAATGACTGAGAAATTCAGATGTCATGATAGATGGTTGAGAAATGACAGCTCAGCTGGTATTTCTCAACCTATAAAATAAAAAGGTGGGAAGTTCCTTATCTGAAAACCAGTACAGATGGTGCTGCATTAGCTTCTCTCTTTTGGAACCAATTAAGGAGCTGTTTTTGGCTTATAGTGTCAGGTACTGGATATGAGCACTTTATAAAACGCATTGAGGATCCTCTGCCTCAGGATGTCTCTGAACACAAACACAGTGGTAAAGAATGGTGCTCAAGAAGATTGTGTTGTTTGATTGAATTTCCATTAAGAGTAAACTGCATACAAAATAATTGGTTGTGTATCTATCCTGGAAATATTTGGACTCCTGTAGGCAGAATGGGGGGCCAGTGGAATATCAGACTGAAATAAACCTTCTAAACATGACTATGGGTTTAATTCTGTGGGTTAACAAAATCAAAACAAATGGCCTGTGAAGTTTATCTGTTTACTGTAGCCACAGATCCATACAGTACCATAGAGAGATCTGAAGGTGTTCGTTGTTCGTATGGACAAGTACTCAAAGAGGCCCAGAGACCTCCTTCTTTACTTTGGGAGCTTCAAACGCATGCCTCATTCAGAAAATTCTTTGTGTTTCTACAGAACACAAGATTAGCTGAAGATCTCTGATCAGCAGTTTTGTTTAACCACCATGTAAACAGAAAAGTTCACTTTATTAGGGCTACAATAGATGGTGGCAGAGAATTCTGCTTTCTAGTAAAGTTTCTGAATCCTCAAACTGATACCTGATAAGTACCAGAGGATTTCAAACTTTGAATTTATAGGACATGCTTCTCTTTTCCAAAATCTCATAAAACAAGCACCAAGGGGAACATGAAAAGCAACCTAGTTAAAAATACTTTAACTATATTGTAAATTGTACACTGGAGGCAAGAAAGAAGGAACTCCCCAACTCAAGAGATGAGCAAAGTTAGTAAATGTGAAGTGGAGGATTGCATGATGCCAGAATGCATTTCTCCCATTCCATGTCCAGTTGGACTGAGATAACAGTTGCTTCAAAAGAACTGAATCCCTATCACTGTCTCTTCAGCTCTACTCAGCACGGTAAACTTTAGGGAACTGTTATTTTGAAATTCAATCGTAAACATTTTATTTTGGTTTTCACTTAGTTTTAAAAATATCTTTCGTTCTTAGTTTCACTCGTGTGAAAGTATTGGCTTGGAGGAATTCTAACCTGATAAATCTAACAGTTTTGGTTTTGGAATTTTTGGAGTATTAATCTGATGTCCTCTCCTGTAGTGAACAACAGATACTAATGATTTGTTCCTGATTATGCTGTGTTTTCCTATAAACAAAGGTGATTTAATTTGTGAGGGATGATCAATGAAAACCACTCTTTGGGATGATCTGCAATGACGGAAATCTTACCACTTCTCATTCTTCAGAAATCTGGGCAGTATTTGAGGGGCTGTGCCAAGCATCAGAGGAAGCAGGATTTGCTCCCTGACTGCAATGGGAGGCTGTTTTCAAAGAGTTTTGGGAGGTTAAGTTGATGTGTTGCATCTTATCTTGAGGCCTGATCCAGCTTCTCTTACACTCAGTGGAGAGACTCTCTTTAATTTTTGAGTGGAAGCCCAAATCAACTTGTGTAAAGACAACAAGGAAACCAATAAACAAATACAACCAAGCAAAATAAATTAATTCAGCCAGGAATATAGTACACTTTTTATGTCCTTTGTAGTGTTGCTGATGAATGTCTTGTGCTTAACTTCCCTTATTGCCTTTTATTTTGAGTTAACATCCTGGTTAGCCTGGAGATGATGTGTGTTTTCTTATTATTTAGGATATATTTTCTATGTCTTTTATGGAATTTTTTGCCATTTTCCCTACTGAATGTGAAGTTGTTGTTGTGTCCATGGTTTCAGTCTGGTCATAGAGTTTTTCAGACCACACACGGGCCAACTTCTTACTTTTGGCAAGAAAAAAACAACTGGTCTCATAAATTTTATTCGTAAATATTTAGGGTACTCATACATGTGGCTTTCTAAATAAAGAGAAGGAAAACCAAGACCTGAGGAAACCTGGTAATTCTGGGGGAAGAATAATCTATTTTGTCGGGAAGAAAAACCTTCTACAAAACCTGTAAAACTGTAATTTACTCTGGACATTTAAAATAAATCATGTTTTTGTACAAGTATAATGCACTTGAAACTACTTCCAGAAAATCAGTATGGGCTTTGACCAACAGAAGTACTTTAAATATTGAACACTGGAAGTATTCAGCATTAGTGAACAGCATAGGAAAGCATGATTTATTATGCCAGGAGAGAGACTCTCTAATCACATAGATCCCATTCTCAAGAGTGGGCAGTGGTCTTTTTCTGCACATGACACTCTTCTGTTAAAAGAAAAAATGGGCTGTGGTAGGTACGGTCAGTGGCTTGAAGCTGGTGGGAGTAATGCTTGGCCCTTCTCCAGCCAGGATGTCACCAAGGAAAGAACCTTCCTAGGCTCCTCCTTTGGGTTCAGCTTTCCTTGGCTTCTGCAGAAAACACAATAAATAGAACTTCTTTTTTTGGGGGCAGGGGTGCAGTGGTGGGTGTTGTCTTTTTTAAAAATCTTTTTATGTTGATAATAAAGATGATTTTTGGGTCTCCTGACATTTTTTTGAGCATGCAGAAAGAGTCTTGAGTTAACATACTTCTTTTCTGCAGCTTTGCTAACAGAATTATTACACTGAGTAATAATAATAATAATAATAATAATAATTATAATAATATGAGTGACACAGCAGCACACAGCTGCTAACAATTTGCTTGCTGTGTTTGGACTAACCTAGCTCCTGAAAAATGCCAAGTGTCAAAAATCTAAGAAATACGTACTATCTTGATAGAATCATAGAATGGCTTGGGTTGGAAGGGGCCTTTAAAGATCATCTAGTCCATCTTTCACTGCTAACATTGCTCAAAGCTCCATCCAAACTGACCTTCAGTTCCTCTTGACCTCAGGCCTGGCTTGGTTCGGCTTTATTCCCTCCCCAAAAGGACTAAACTCTCTACAGCGCCTGTTGTTCAATCTGCATTATTTTGGTTGCCTTTGTGGTATACTGAAAAATTTTATGTATTAGAGACAGGAATGACAACTATGCCCAAGGTAAGTTTGTTCCCTACAGTTTGAGCATCATATGGGTTTTACGTTCAACAGTTTTCTTAAGGCTCACAAAGAAATCTCTTCTCTCATCTTCTTGTTAAAATTCCCCCTTTCTTAATTTCCTTTTTTTTTTTTTTTTTTTTTTTTTTTTGCACAACCTTATCCTAAACTGACCTAAATTGTTTGGTCACCCTCTATTATTTGGATAAAAAATTCACAAGGCAAGCTAAAAAGGGTCAGGGGAGATGTTGGTGTGCAGGACCCTGTCAAATCGCATAAGTGGAAGAGTTCAGAAGACATATGTGACCAATTTTCATGGTTAGCTGATAGGAGATCAGTTGCCTGGGGTAAGAGCTGAAACTCATGCATCAGTGAAAATTATCACCCCCTGAATCTCTGTCCAGATGTGCACCGCTCATCCGATCCCATATTATTTTCAGGTGTCCATGTCTCTACTCAGGTATTGGACTGGAGGCTTTGAGGCATTTAGACTTCAAACTCAGATATTTGATAGGTCTGTGACAGAGCTTTTTTTCTTCACTCCTGCCACAGTGCTGGTCATTGATAAAAAATATTCAGAACATGCAAAAAAGTTGGTCACCAAATTTTCAGTAGTGTAAACAAGATGAGGGCAGGGTGCTCTGTCACTACAAAGCTGAGGGCTAAGGTATGAGAACCATGAATAATGCTCTTAACACACCTCGAAGTTACTCCATGTTAGCCCTGAAGGCTCCTTGTTTTATAGATACAGCCACAGGACAAACACATCTTCTGCAGAAGAAATGACATTATCTTTCAACATGTATAATCCAACCCCACTCAAGAGATGTGTATGCCTGTCTGTAGGACCCTGGGGGAATACTTTAAAAAATCTGGCTGTGAGGGAGATGAGGGCACAGGGTATATAGCCTTCATACTCTGTCCCTGTTACCACAAAGGCCATTTCAAGCACTGCTTATGAGCTTTGTCATGTAATAGGCTAGTAATTAAACTGAGGGAAATCCTCAGCTCCTAAACATTACCCATATGACACACTTGAAATGTGCTGTAAGAATGTATGTGAATTATATGAAGGCTTGGAGTGAACAAAGCTCTCCAGAGGAGTTGCTCTTCCAGTGAGGAAGGGAATCTGGGGGACAACGCAGAAGAGGATTTCCCACTAGAAGGCATGGCACTGTGGCAAAATCAGAGGGAAGAGGTGCTACCTTCATGTGAATTCTACTCAGACAAAACTGAAATGTGTCCAAACTTAATGGCAGGTACATGTTCCCGACTGCATGGCAAAGTTAAATGGAGGTGAGATCTTTGTGCTAGATGGAAAAGCACATTTCCTGCCCAAAGAACTTGTAAAGGGAGTAAGAGAGTGCAGAATTTGGCTTCATTTGTGTGTACCGATTTGGTTTTTGTTGGAATATTGCTACGTGATTTTTTATTAATTCCCAAGAAGCTACTTGGATCCCTATTTCCTGGCTTCTAAGCTCAGGTAACTTTTTGAGTGTTTTTAACAGTGACCATTGGTGCTAGTCAAGAATATTATATCCTCATATCATGTTCCCCTGTGCTGTATTTACTACATTTATGCCAAACCTTCCCCCCACCCGCTTCTGGACTTTAAAACACTAGACTAGAAAGATGAAGAGCATGTCTTGGAGTTTCAAATGATACATAACGTTGATTAATAGTGACCTAGAGGGTCAACTGAAATTTAGGGCTAGAGTTTCTAGTAATGGAGGAGAAAATTACTGAAAAGCAAAAATCCTAATTTTCCCCCTTTAGGCACAATAATAGCCATTGTCAAGTTTCAGAAATCTAACACTGTGGAGCTGTCTACTGGAGGAAGCTGCTGAAAGCCCTATTAGTAAAGTCATAGGGAACAGGACTGAACAAATTTGGGGAAGGTACCCTGGGGAACATTCAGGAGGGGGGTGAGATGATCTGAGGGCTCTTTTGATCTCTGTTATTTATGATTGTAAACCTTGGCATTACTGTAATATTACTGCATATCCCATAGTGAATCAGGAGAGAAGGAACAAAACAGTGGGATCTTGAAAAAGACAGGGAGACTTCTGCTAATGTAAGAAATAAAGCCAAACATCAGCAGACTTTTGGAATGGAATGGGGGAATTTTTGATGTAGACTTGTGGGGAGAACTATCTTTAGGGGTGAATTCCCAGAACAATTGCCCAAAGGCCCAGGACATGGGCAGAGGCTCATACCGCACTAAACTGAGTAGTGCTGAGAGTCATCTAATACGAGGGAAGGGAGAAGGGCCCACACTTTAACCTCTGCCTGAGGTCCACATAAATCTGATGCTGACTCTGCCTGAGAATGTCAGAGATGAGAGGAGATGGGTAGAAGGCAAGCCTTGTCACACTGGCACCTCTTATTTCATTCCTGTCACAGCTGCAGCTTCTGTCTCTTGAGGACTGACACCATTCTTCTCTTTTCATACCCCAGGATGAGGTTGCAGATTTAGTAATGGATACCAGGCACACCATGAGGTGGGACAGAGTGCTGGATATTAACCTCCCTGTATTTCCATTTTCTTTGTATATTCTGTGAGTGAGCCAGGACAGCTTAACTGGCAAAGCTCACAGAAAGAATAAATCAGCATAGTGGGAATGGAGCTGCCATGATTTATACAGCTGAAATCCTTGAGTCTGTATTTTCAGTTTGCTTCTGTAATTTATCGACTTTTTGTCCTTTTAGCTTGAATCTGCCTTCCTCCAAGGGTATCACAATGCCATTCCCACTTCACAGTATTTCATCACAAAACAGAAAGTCGCTTACTCTTTGGGGGTTATTTGATGTCTAAGAAGTCTTTCATCTCCATGATGCTATTTTAGGATAAGAACCAAGGCATTCTGGGTGATATTACAACTTAAAGAACACTTGTAAATATTTCATTATCAAGAATGCCCTGTTCCCAAGCCTTCCCACATCAGAGTTTTAGATCACAAAGAGGTAACTGAAGGCAGTCTTTCCCTGATGAAGGAAAAATAGCAACTTTGAAAGAGGAGGTCCTCAAAGACCTAAAAATGGAAATTGATTTCACAAATAGGAATTTGTTACCCTTAGGACTTTTATGAAATTAGGATATTTATGAAAAATGCTTCTGTCTTCTGACTAAACTATGTGGCATGGCTGTGCACGTTAATAGAGTCCATAGGCAATCAGATAAGACTTTTCTTTTTGACATAAGTATTTGTGGAAACATCAAAATGATAGGTGTTTCATCTGAAATTGAATCTAGAAAGATAAACTGGGACAAGCATGAGACACAAGCATGATTTTTACCCAAGTATGGCAGGAAGAAATAACCTGACAATATATCATATTAGGAGGTTATATGATTAATCATACCTATTTTTTTTCATTCTAAGTGGAGGTAGATACATGAGAAGGACAAGACAGAAAGATATTTCAGATAGAGACAGCAGACAAGAGAGACAGAAGAAGAATGATGGGGAAAGCATGAGAGAGATGCAATTACTTTTGAAGATGATTGGACAAATTCAAGTTCCACTTTGTATTAGTGTGAATTTTGAAGAGTTCCCTTGGGCTTACATGGTGCTCTTCCAGGGTTTATGATGGGCAACTAAAGTCATAGGCAAGGTCATTGTATCATGTAAATGTCATCCAACTGAAATAAAAAGTCAAATTTACCCGGGTTTGATAATAACTTTTACTCTCACTTGGTTTTTAATATCTAAAAAAAAATCATTTCAAAGAATAAATAAGTCATCTCTGAGTTTAGTCCATCATAAAATTTGCATATAATTGATTCCTCATTCAGTAATTTACATGAGACAAATCAGGAATATCTATGTTACTGTTAACAACTAGAGCTGGACTTGATAGCACCATGACCTGCATTTGCATCTTATTGTGTGCCTGCCCTTGTAATTGAAGAAATAGTCCCAGTGTGATTAATAATCCTTATACTGCTAACAGTTGTGGGGAAGTGGTTTGCAATGAGATAAAGATTTAAAAGCAGCATTACTACCATGGATATCTGTTTGTGAAACAATCGTAATATTTTATGGGTTTTTTGTCTTACAGCTATTAGCTGCCGCCATCTTCATATTTAAATTCACCTCTGTATTTAGGAAGAAAATGGTCCACAGAACTTTCCTGGGGTCAGTTTACCTGTTAATTACTTAAACTTAACAGTTTATCTGTTACTTAAATTATGGGGACCAAAAAAGTGAGGTGCCTTTGTAAGCTACCATAGCTGTTGTACAAGCAAATATGTTGGCAGCTTGAGATTTTGCATGGCTTCCTCAATATTCCCCTGCCCATGCAAGGCTGAAAGAACTGTCTGAACACCATTTTCAGCTGCTGTGAAGATATTTCACATGCTACTTGTAGAAACAATGATTTCAGTTAACAGTGAACAAATGTTGGAAATATTTTGAAACCAAAGCTGGTGTGGGCTGAAGGCACTGAGAGGTTGCAACTGCCTCTTTTGGTGATGTCAATTAATACCATCAGGAGAATATTTCTCGTTATTATTACCATTTATCAAGAGCAAGAACATTGTTAATGTCGTAGTTGTTAATCTAAACAAATGTTAAGGGAACCAATTGTATTTTAGTGCAAAGATGGTCCTGACACGTTTATGCATTGCTTAAACCCCAGTGCCTTATATTGTAGGATTTCATCTCTCTGTGCTGGGTTGCCACATATTTCCTGGTGCTCAGGCAGATGTTTCAGTTAACCATAACTTTGGTAGCTTTTCCTGATTCTTAATTACAGCAGTAAAATGTTAGGAACAGTCTTGCTTGTCAAATGTTTTAAATACCAAACTATTTTAAAGCGTCTTGCTTTATATAAAGACGTTTGTCAAGTCAAAGAAGCAGGGAACATATGTGATCCATTTCACAAAGTGAAATCTAAGGATTTACCTAAGGACACAGGAATGCTGTGAAGTAATATTTATAAATGTCGCAGGTGTTGTGGTAACTGTAAATTGGCAGCCTTACATCATCCTGCTCTAATTGGCTTTGAATTCCAGTCTCTGCACTGTTATTTGAATGTCAATAATTTGATATCATGCTTGAAAGCAAAATGAAACAACTCTTTTAACTGGGGAAAAAACAACCCTAGTGACTCTCTCTGGTGCCTTCCACTGCCATTTGGAGACGGAGGCTTGGAAGGGCTGGGATTCTGGGGGTACCCAATTTTCATATGGGTGATGCTGGATCATGATGCATCCCAGCATACTTCCACTGCCAGCAAAATGACGAGAACTCTTGCAAGAAGTAAAAACTCAAGGAACATACAAAAGTTATCGTCTTCAGTGAGTAAATAAATCATGGCATATAACAACCAGCTGTTGTATACTCAGTGGAAAAATTACTCATGTTAATTAAATTCTGTGATCTAAAAATTCATAGATGTTATGAAACGCAGACTTAAGGTTCCTGTTGAGTCAGCTGTAACTCTGTCCCAGACGCCTATGCTATAATGGGACATAGGAAAAAGGAAAGAGGATATGTAAGTTATGGATAAATAGAAACACCATTTAAATCCAAGTGCAGAAATCATATAAATACATGTTTATCTTTAAGACTGTGATTTACTGCATCCAAGCCTAATAAAGTGAATGGGAGTATTGATATGTGTAAAAGGTAAGCACACGCTTAAGGCTTCCACTGGACCCAGGATTCTCTGTCCTGTGAGATTTGTACTCTTAAACATGAAAGGAACTTCTGTGCCTCTTGTCAGAAGCAGGCCTATCTAGATTACTTTCTAGATTTTGGAAACCTTAAAACCTTTACGACTCCTATACTCTGGTCCGATAATTCTTTTCAGAGTTAATAAAATGATGTCAAGAAAAATGCTTGCACATCTTAATTCATTAATTTCTTGGATCTGTTCCTAAGTTCTTTGCATACCCCCCTCAAGTCAACAGAAGTGCCCACATAAGCAAGATTTATGCCTTTATTATTAATAAAGGCATAAAAAATACTACATTCATTTGGAAAATTCTGATTACACAAACCTGTAGGTGGTTGTCTTTGTGACAAGGTTGGTCTTATTTGCAACTGTCAAGGTATTAAATAGCATGTGGCACACTGGGATTTGTAACATGTGCCTGATGGTAGATGAGAAAATATGTTCTTCTTGAGAGCTGTAATATCTGCAAACACTAAGGAAATTCAAAATGAACAGTTGTGGTCTCCATAACTTTATGAAATATGTTCAGCTGAAAAATAAATAAAGGACTGACCTCCTTTGCCATTGCATGCCTTCTTCTGGTAAAGAAGGTCAGCTTCCTTCCATTTGCTTTTAATGGGCTTTAATATTGGGAAAAAATCTGGATACTGAGAAAATCAAATTAGTGTCTACTTCAACAACTGTACATAATTAACTTTCCATGCAGAAGAGCTTTTCATGTCTGTTCATGTATCATTCTATCTATCTCAAAGTGGGAAAGTTAGGAGGAAAATCAAAAAGAGTAATTAATATTCAGAACATTGACTGGTACCCTAGGAACCAAACCAGAAGTTAAGAAGCCAACATGCTAGTTGGGGGATCAAGCTGTAGTATCACGTGAAGTAAGGGATAGTCAGAATGTGAAGGAAAAAAGTACCTCTTTCCACAGACCCACACATATTTAAAAACTGAAAGGTGTAATTTGATATGTCATAAAATATACTTTAGATGGGTCACAAGAAAGAAGCTGAGTGAAAATCAAAATACAGATGCAGAGGTGAACAATGTCTTAGCAAGACCACTGAAGCTGCATTTTGTGGATAAGCTAGAAAGAAATGTAAAACTTCTTAGTGCATATTATGGGCAACTGAGTAGGGGATATCACTACCTCTAACTTGGACATATTATAGAGAGAAAATATTCATGTATGACTGGAAGATCCAGTCTGAGATCTCACATCCACAAGAACTTGGATATTGATATCACTAGTTGCTCTAGAGAAACCACACAGACCATGAGACAAGAGTGCACTTGAAATCTGGGCATTTAATGTAGGAAAACAACAATTTTATTAGTGTACCTGCAAATGCTCAGCACAGAAATATGTGGACAGGCTGCAAGCACATGGAGGTGTCATGAGCATGGGAATTTGAGGCTTCCCTGCAGTGAGCTGGTATGTCCCTCTGGCTCGCAGCACAGCATGGTACCTCCTGTTGTCCTCTAACATTTTCTGTCCTGTCCTGCTCATAGACAGCTGGAGGCGTCTGCTTTGCTGTTATGAGTGTCTTGGCCCAAGGTCTGTCTTTTTAATCAAACATTTGCCTTTTAGTCATACATAGCTGGCACATGGAGTTCCTGTCACACACCCTAGCAGCTATTGGTGTTGTGGCAATACAAATAGTGTGATTAACCTTAATTTCACTCAATGTGCAAGTTATTTTCCCAAGTACTTTTTGAATCATTTATTAAAAAAAAAAGTTGATTTCATAGTTGTCAAGGTTTAGGAATGGTGTTCCCCAATTTAGTGCTCCCAGCAAAACTGCACCAGTCCACATTTTCTCTGTGCTCCAGTTGGAAGAACAAAAGGTAAAGATCACGGGTTCAGACAAGAACAATTTACTGGAAACACCAATGAGATAAGAACACGAACAGTAACAGCAACAATATTGAAAACAACAGCGTACAAAAAGAGGGTGATTAATATGCAAAATTCTCACCAAGTCTGGGACAATGAAAACCAGTGATGGAGGGGTTCCTTACCCACCACACTTTTGCCACTGCAAGTTATGCCCTTCTACCCAGAAGCCGGAAAGTTCCTTACCTCTGGACAAGCGGAGGTGGTGTAGAGTAACAACCTAGACATGCCCACACAGCTCCAGATTCCACCCCCCAACAGCTACTGCAAAAAAAAAAAAAAAAAATTAACTGTGTCCTGGCCAAAACTAGAACAACAGTGACTGAAATTTCAGACATATTTTTCTAATTAAATAGATTTGTTTGCAGCTTGCAAAAATAAATAAAGATATACAAAGCCTTTAGATGGCTGGATTTCCAAGAGCTTGGGTATACGTTACTGAGAGTTTAATGTTACTGGTAAAGGATAAACAGTCTTCTGCGATAGATTATACATAGTATAATTTGCCTTGCAAATATTAAGTAATTGATAGAGATTCAAATGGGAAATAAATAAAAACTGACATTATTTACTTGAAGTTTTGTTCCCTGCCTTGGAAAAGGAATACCTATTCCCCAATGTATTTGGGAGAAGAAGGTAAATTTGTTTGCTGCTTTCACATCCCTGTTTTAGTGCTTATGGAAGGAAAGAAGCAGATTTTCATGGAACCCTTTCTCCTGTGCTGTTACATCTTCTGCACTCCTTAAGATTCTTGTCATAGCTGGTGGCTTTCCATTTCAAGAACTGGATCGAGATTAACACGAGTGACAAATTACACTCTCCCTTGCCCTCACCTTGGCCTTGTTCTGCACTTACAACCATGCTGAAATTTTGGCATTAATCTCTGCTCCCAACACTAATCACTTTGGCTTTAGGGGGATTTTTTGCATAATACAGGAGGGAGAGTTGTATAACTGGACCCTAAAGGCAGATGAGGAATATGAGAAGCTGTGAAAACCAGGCAGCTATGAGTAAACTGGGTATTCACTGACTCTCAAACCACAAGTCTTTTGATTCTTCCTTGCCTCCTGCTCACAAAATTACGAATACATCCCATTCTTCGATGTACTTGTAATTTGGTATCTTCAAGTTTAGGAGTGGAGGCCAACTGAATGCAGGAAGCATCACCTAGTCTGCTGTTGTTCACTGGGGCTCCCACCTTCATGAACATGTCTCCTGACTGATGCTGGTATTTTCATTGTGAAAATAAATACAGAAGGCAACACTCAGAGGCCATTCCCCGCCTGGCTGTGTTTCCTACAGAAATGAATTAGCAAAAAATGAAACAAATGTGATTGCATTTTATGTTGGTTTTCATCCTAATAACTTTTGGGTCCACAGGCCAATTTCAACTCTATTTGACAGAAGGTAAAAGGCTTTAGGATTATTACCTTCCTACAAAGCTGGGGAAAATAAGCATCTGGATAGAGGAGATAAGGCCAAATGAGTGCCCTGCAGTTGGAAAAGCAAACAAATTCATTAAACCTGACAGCAGCCTGCTGGCCACCAAGCACAGGCTACCTATGTCACTGCATTTTCCTGTGTGAATGTGTCAGAAGGGAGGTGGGATGGAGACAGAGTAATTCTGAACACTTCAGGAATACTTATCCAGTATATAGAACATATTCCTAAACTTCTGATCAGGAAAGATTTTGCATAGTAGGAAGCATTGGAATCCATGAATTTTCAAACAAAATTGCAGTCCTGAGCAAGCACTGATATTCTATTGTGAACCATGCTAATCCTAAAATTGGACCTGTGTATGAAGCTCAGATTAGCATAGGTGAGATGAGGAAACCTAGGATAAAACCAGGAAACAGGTAAAGTCTAGTGTTTTGAAGTACTTACACAGAGTTGTCTAGATCTATACATTGGCTTCATTTGTTAAGGCCTGATTTCCCTGGTTCTTCATTTGTTAAGGCCTGGTTTCCCTGAGTATCTGAAGCACTCAGCAACTTACACTAGTTCTCACATTCAGGCCAGTTCTCTTTAGGTGGTTAGATAAATATATATTTAAATGAATAATTCTAGATACTTGAATTTGGTTTGGTGATCTGATTTTCAGACATGAGGAAAAGTAGAAACTCTCATCTGAAGCCATGGGCATCTGATCTTTGCAAAAAATAATTTAAAAATTACCAAGTTCGCGGTTCGAAGTTGCCCTTAGCTCTTCATTTTGGAGGGGAAGTAATTAAAATATAGAGTTCTACTGTGAGACAATATAAAATGGAGAACATTTCTGAGAAACAGTGTAATGTATTGTTTCAATAGAAATCTGCTTTCATTAGCCAAAAAATTATCAGCAGACTATCGATATTAGTGGTGCTACAGTGTCACTGTGTTAGGGAAATTCCCCCGGATGAAGGACAAAGAGACAAATTGTTCAGCTCTTACCTCTACTGTGGTCTTAATTTTGCCACAGCCACCTGTGTGGCCCACCAAAAGTCCTCTGTTTCCTTTCTTCTTCCCTTTGCATCTCCATGTGCTCTCCGTGGGTGGGTTGTAAATAACTGGGCCGTCAGCATCAGAGTCCTATGGCATTTCAGGCTCTTGAGACAGTGCTATAAAAGTGTTAGGAACTGTATAATCTTTTAGGCTGACATTCCCTATCCAGAAGAGCTGGCTGGGGAGGAATGTGAAGCCACACTCCTCCTAAATTCTCTTCAGGAGTTTCAGGTCTGGCATTAGAATAAGAGAGAACCTCTTTAAGGATTGTTTTGGACTGAGACTATGTGGAGGATCCCACCTTAGGTCTCACAACTCATATAAAGTTTGAACCAAAAAAAGTAAACTGTTATAGAAGCTGTAATCTCCTATTATCCATAGAAACAAGAAAGCTGAGTGATTTTGGCAGAGGATCTGCTGAAAGCATCCCAGAATGATCTGGAAATGAAATGCACTGCACAAACCAATTTTTTAAACTAGAAGTGGACACATTCAAAGTGTACTTAAAACAAGAAAATATTGAATCAGCAACTTTGTTTTTTTACCAGAGGGACACTGACAAAGGAGGAAGGTCTCTCTTATGATGAATTTAGTATTGAAAGGACATATAATTTTTTTGAAGTAGCCAGTTATAGCAGACTGTCAAAAGGCTTCTAGCCTTTGGAATTAAGATTTGACTACTAAGATTCTGGCCTGCAAAGACATTTAAATACAATTTTTCTATTTCTGAATGCCAATTAGGCATCCGTACAAAAGATACACCTTTTTGAATCTAAACCTATATTTTTATATCACATAAGACAGCTGAATGGGGTGATGGATATATGGTGTCTTTCTATTTTGTGGTGTCTCTATTCACATCAGATCTCAGAACAGAAAGAGGTTTGATACAAGAGAATGTCTCCACATTTTCAGACTTTGAGGTAGACTCCTGGGACTCAGGGCAGTGAGCAACCTCTTCCGCTGAGATCTGAAATACAGATGTACAATATGGTGAAGGTCTCCCCCACTTCTGATGACCCCACCCCATGTAGGGCTTTCCCCAATGATTTTATGTAGTTCTGTCCCTGTTGGTCAGTGCTACTCTGGTTTGTTCTTCTCTACACATAAGTGCAGAGCATTACAAGAAGACAGGGTTCCTTGGTATTTCCAGACTTCTGTGATACCTCCTAGTGTCCACCAAATAAATAGTGCATGTTGCTCTCCAGCTCTAACAGATAGTTGATTCTTTGTGAGTGTTTGTCTCATATTAGTTTAAAATGTAAATGCTGAAATATATTGGAGGCGAACCTTACAGATCTGATCTGGAGACCTTTTCATAAAGGATTTACTATTGCTTCCTACTGCACCAGCACCATATTCTTGGTATGAGTGCCAGAAGAATAAATCATTACATTTGTCCTTCTCGCCGTGAAGGAAAGAGAACAGAAAAAGAGGGAAGCCTGGGTGCTCACTGCCCCTCTCCCCTTGCACGCTTCTGACGTTGAAATCTGGCAGCTTTGGTTTCCATGGATTCGTGTGTGTGCTTGGAGACTGTCTTAATTTGCATGGTTCACTGCCAGGTGAGAAAGAGTAATGCCTGAATGTACAGAGCAAACACAGCTGGAGTATCAGACTACAGCTTGCTGGAACGGATTGAAATGGTAGCTGCTCAAGACTTGCAGACCTTTGGCAGGGCTGTAAAAATACAAATAATACTAAAGGAAGGGAGACATTCTGACCCTAGCAGCAGCAGGACGCCTTTGTGTGCAAGTTCATCCAGGATCTGACTAACTGTCTCGTAAGGTCCACGTGGAATGTGCAAAGATTTGCAGTAATCCCTTACTGAAACAAGGCAGCGGACTTGACAGCCAAAAATGGTGCATGCAGCAAGGCCCTAGCAGGGGAACAAGTCCGAGCACAGTTCCGTATGCAGCTGAGCTATCATCCTTTCATGTAGCTTGGCCTTAGTACTAATGCTTGAAATAATGCCCTCCTAAGATCATCAGACCAAACAATGGACCAACCAGCCAGCCAAGGGAAGGAATAGAGAAGAGCTGTGACCATTCAGCTGGGCTGGACAGTCCTGTAGCCAGCCCTCAAGACTGGATTTTGGCTGTGATGCCTGAGCCCTCCCCCAGTGGTGTGAGAGGCACCGCTAGCAGGCTCTCCCTCCCTCTTTCTTTCACACTTTCTTTTTCATGCCATCAGTGCTCCCTCTTTAGCCTGTTGGTCTCCCATCACTGGAACAGTACTCAGCCTGCTGAGCTGAACCCTGCAAGTTGTGAGGGCAGAGGCTGTGGGCATCACAGAGGGGACAAATCTCCAGCATCTTGCTTGTGCCAGTGCTGCCAGGCAGGACCAGTCTACATCTTGGTTTGTAGGCAGGGATTAGTCAGGCAAAACTATTTTAGCTCCCTGGCATTTTCACCCGAGTAAACATATTTTGCTGTAAAGTTACTAATTAATTTAGCTTCAAGTCAACTGCACTAGGGTTATTTATATTGCTCTTACAGATAAGGATTTGGAGGACCAAGAAGACTGCAGTTTCTCATTGTTTGTCCTGGCCCACCAAAGCCTACTTGTCCTTGGTGGTCTTTTGACAGGATGAAGAGGACAGCCCAAGCAGTGTGTCCCAGTCCTGATCATTGCCTGACTTCACACCTACAGCTGGTAGCTTGCTTGTGTTTCACACTTAACTCCTCTTCTTCTCTCATCAGGATTAGTAATTTCTTTCTGCAGCACTTTGTCTAGTGAATTCAGCCCCAGCTACTGCACCAGCAGTGTAAATATAGCCAGAATATGGCTTCTATATGAATGCATTTTTGTGTGTGCATGCACATACATCTGAGTGTAAGAATAACAATCCTATGAAATTTTCAATATTTATAGCAAAAGCAGAGAGATTTAAGTAAGCCAAGATTTCAGATGAAAAAAGAGAGAAAGGCTAATCACTGATATTTAACATGGAGTGTTTCTTAAAATAAAACCCAGTTTGCAATAAAAAATAGATGAAGGGTTGTGCAACTTTGGCGTGATAAGTGGAAAACAAGCAGTTTGAAGCCATGCAGCCCTCACTCTTTGGCACAGAGTTAGTTCCCTTGCAAATACAGCCACACAACCTAGACCACATTTCCTTTTGTAAAGAAATGTCGTTTTGGGGGGCAAAAGGAAAATATGAATACTGCTCTGGAGCAGCACTCCTGGACCCAGTCTCCTATAATAGCCCTAGAAAAACAGGGCAGATGATGTCATGGCAGCTGCTGATTGTCTGACAGACAGTTTCCGCAGTGCAACATGAGGCCCTTTGGTCTCCCTGTCAGGGAGATTGGCAGCTGAATGGCACCAATGAGCGCTGGACTGTATTCCCTCTGGGAATGCTGCCCTCATTGATGGACAGAAAGCAAAGGGAAAGATTGTCTTTGAACCTGAAAAGAATCCCCTTTTTTCTTCCTAAAGCTCCTGCCCCCGCTCTCCTCAGCTCTTTTTTCATCCCCTTTTTTTAAAGGTGTTTTGTTCTACAGCAGTTACTGAGCTTAATGGAACTGAATGACTTTTCCCCTTCACAATCTGTCAGTCAAAAGCTCAACTCCAGAGCTGTTAAATGAAGTCCTTTCAGAGTCAGACAGAGGAAGAATGTGTCAGTCATCCAACAGACCCTGTTGTGTTTTAATCTGTCAGAGGGGTGATAGGGAGAGCAGCCGGGCTCGGCAGGGGCACGTTCCCAGCAGCAGCTAAGAGGCCCTGGCAAATCCAGGTGCTGGAGCCAAAAAGTCAACTGGTCATAAACACGGTGAGGTATGGTGCTCCTAGCCCCCAGAGCTCGGCTTTGCAGTCGCCTGTGAAATGTTTGGGCAAACTTTCAGCAAAGGTTTTGCTGTGAGCATTTCTAGCAGAAAGCCGGCCTTTAAGCACAGGATGGGTCTGTGTTAGGCATGGCTTTTGAATTAATATAAGTCTTAACTAAAACACTGGAGACAGTAATCCTCCGGATGAAATGCATTTAGATGGACTATGATTCCAAGCCATTTCTGCCGAATTACCTTAATTTTTTGAGTTTCCCCCATTATATGACATTCCATTAATCTTGCCTATTAAGTTAAGACTGATGTGCAATTTGTTCTGGGGCTGAACAGTTGGTCCTATTCACTCAAGCGCTGGTGTTTCACTACACATTATGAGAAGTGCCCACTGTTGCTCTAACAAGAATAATGATCCTTTACTTTCGTTTCAAGGGTTTGCTATTTCATCTTTTTTTTTTTCCAGTGAGGGAGTAGATTTAAACAAACAGCTCCTGTTCTTATCAGATCTCATAGGAAATGTCTTTTGCCTGTTTTTACAGAGATTGCAAACTGTGGTTCAGCAGACAATGTAGTTCTGTGTTACTGCGGCAGCTGGACTCCTGATGCACTCAAATACGCTGGCTTTCCATCTGTAATAAAACGGGTTTATGAAGAGGGTTTATGTCCCTTGCAGGGCTGTTGCACTTTCCCTCCAGTTTTGCATACCTGTGCTCTGATGCCAGCCCAGCAGAGCTGGCAGAAGGGATTCCCTGCCTGGGAAGGATGCTGTATGGGATAGCATTTTCTTTTCCAACCTGTCTGCCTGTTCACTTGTCTGCAAAATCAGGGAAAACCAGTGACCTCTCACAGCTTGCCATTCACTAGTTTAGATAGTCTATCATGCTGGTATTTGCTTAAAAGCTTCAGCAAAATGCATTTCCTCTGCCTTCTCCCACTATGTCCCCAAAACTTTGCCATGTATTTACTCAGAGTGATGAAGCTCTATCTGTCTGTGGGGCTGTGTCCAGTCCTGGGCAAAAACTGTTTTGGAGCTTCAGCTGCTTCTAGAAATGTGTATTTCATGAATGCAGGTGACTATGGCCATACAAAATGTCACTGCTGTATAAAACTACAGCCACAGAAAGTGTCACTGCCGTAGAAAACTGCCTATTCTGGTTATCTAAGAGGTTAAGCTCAGAAATACAGGGCTTGCTTGGACAGAGTCCTAAGAACAGCACCTGACTGATACGGTGACAGAAGAGGTTTACAGTGTTGACAACTCTTACCATAAATTTTCAAGTCAGTGGATATGTCCTAGGATAAACAGAGTGCTTTCCTTTCACTGAACTAGAACAACAACCAGAGCTAACAGCCAGGGGGGTAAAGAGCCCTTGCAGGGATGTAAAGATGTGTAAGGAGTCACCTTTGCCTGATCTTGACTTGTTTCCTTTCAAAGTCAAAGGAAAAGATCAGAGAAAGATACATTTTTTGAAAAACTGCTTAGGTGCCACTGTATAATTTTGTTGAGAATTACTCAAGGTGGAGAATAACCTGACGTCATCCTGCTAAGCAACATAAGAGTCCTGAAAAGGATGGCAAGGTGAAGTCATTTGCATTTGGTTGCAGAAAGCACTCTGCATCTCTTTAGATAGACTCGCGTTCTCTAGGAACCAAGCTGCTTTGCTGGGTCACTGAATTAGTAGGATATCTGCTCTGTATCTGCTGTGCCCCAAAATGAAAATGTTGCAGCGTGGCTGGGATGGCCAACACAAATCCATAAGAGGGGAGCCAACATGGACTCCGGCTCCATCTGTCACTCAAGACTAAGCTTAGGGTGGGAGGAGGTGTGGGAGGGGCATGAGTGAATGGAGTCTGTTGTCATGTAGATTATTTATCCTCAATGTGGAGGAGTAATTAGGCCCAGAGAGCAGTCCATCACTGTCCTCAGGCTGGATCAGTGGAGACAGACTGGCTCCTCTTCCTGCAATGCCTGGAAAAAAAAACTGTGCCGCACACTGGGCCCCGTGTGGAGCACATGGTGATGGTGCATCTTGATGTGGTCAGAAAGGTCATCATCCCCACTGAAAAGCAAGAGAAGCCCGAGGAGCACTGGCTGACAAAGGCGGTGGCCTCTTGTCTGCACATGGACAGGAATGTAATTGCTGAACATAAGCTGTCCTTGTTTCACAGAGAAGGATCAGACAGCTCCGTTGGGGTTCAGCTGATCTGAGGGAAGGCATGGCCCTTTATGTGTATTGAAAACCTCTCTGTAAAGAAAGGTTCCTTTAACAGTGCTGTAGCTGATAGCTGAAACAAAAACCCAGCTACACTGCCTGGGCTAGTCTGCAACATGGGCTACAAAATGTGGGAAACAGAATTTCTGAACTCTCAGAGAGCACTGAGATCTTCCCAGGCTGGTTAGTGTCCTTGCTCTTTTTATTGGTGGTTTGGGTTTTTTTTTTGCTTGTTTTGTTTTGTTTTGTTTTCTCAGATCCGTAACTTACAATGTACTAAACAAATTTCCTTTGCATGTAGGTCTGGCTGTTGTATGTTTTTAAGTACATATGGTATGATCCCATGTGCATGCAGGCAAGCAAAATATAATTCCATTGATGGGAATGAATGATGTATCAGTTTGGATGTCTATCTATCCTGTCTGCATGCTCAGCCATGGAAAATCTTTGGGCTCTAGCAGCTTGTCACTCACTCAGTTAAATAAGTTTTGAGCGATCTCAACATCTGCTTAAAAGTGGCTGGACTGCCACTGAATTGCAGAAGTTCAATTCAACCCATATAAATGGAAATTTTTACTGCTGGCATAAAAGCATTTACAAGCTGAGACATATATTATAATGGGAATGAAAATAAACCCTTAAAAAAAATCTGCACCCCATTTGTTCAGGCTGTGCCTGAATGTTCCCATGCTGAGAAGCACTTCTTGCCATTTATTAACTGTGACTTTAACTAGAAAGTGAAGCTGTTCATTCAAATAAAGTGCATTCCTGGGTCTCCTACTGGAATAGCTGTCATTTTGCTGGAGAGCTGTGTCTCAGTGACACATATGCCAGCAGCAATGGCTGCCCAATGTCGCCACATCCTTATACATCCAATATTTCCCGCTCCTTGTACTGATGCTGAATGCAAGCCCTAAAACTCCCCTGTGAACTTCCCTGCAAGGGAGACAACAAAATATTTCTAACAAGGTGTTACTACTTGTTTTCAAATGTTTGTGCACTGAATTTTCTTGACAAAAATCTTTGAACCCGAACAATCAAATAGTCATAGTCACACACACACACACACACACACACACACTTTTAAACACAGTTGTCCCTGTCTTCACTGAGCACAATCTGCAGCTGCACAACTGATTAGTGATATGTGGGTGAGTGGATGTATTTTAGGGAGAAGTTATTCAAAACTTGTGCTTTTATGCCCAGAAGGGTTTGTATGTGTGTGTGCCCCTGGTAACCACACAGGGGAAGAAGTGTACATGTTCCTGTGTGCAAAATAATGCCTACAAAATCAGAGACCAGGTCAAGAGCCCAATGAACAGGAGATCCTTCTTTCATTCATTTCCTTAAGTTAAGCCCTAATGTGCTACAAACTTCTCCTGGTTATTGTTAAAGGGGAATGGAAAGTTTCACGAAATCTCTCTTGTAAAGAAGCTTATATTACCCCTAAAAAGAATAGGGGCTGGGGGGAGGAAAGACCCTCATCTGCGGTATGGCAATTTCAAGCAGTGAGCTTGGAAACTCTGCTTTTAATCCAGGAATTTAATTTCAAACAGGTGCTGCTGTCTTTCCTGCTCGGGACCTGGGAGGATTTGAGATCCTGCTTGCTCCAGGGAAATGGTTGTGCAGCTTTTCCTGATGCATGAAGGTGGCAGCTTCAGATCCCTTCAGTGGGTGAAGGAAGAGGCTGGAGCTTGGCTCGGTGGTGAGAAGGGGTAGGAGGCTGGGGGGCCCAGGGACGAAGTGTTGGGTTTCAGTTTTGGGTAACACATGAGTTGCAAACCCACTGCTGTAGGTAGACCATTCTCACTTTTGCACGGGAGCTGGAATGCTCATCTTTTCTTTTGCTGACATTTCCCTCTTGGAGGTCTGCAGACCACAAGGTGGCATCTTCTCCCAAGTGATTTAACTACCCCCACCTGAGGTCCCGCCCAGGGCCTTGAGCTCTGCCTGGACCCACACAGCCATATTCTTTCAAGATGTTTAAGCCTCTTTTCATTAAGTTTGCCCCAGTTCTTCCGATGCTGCTCTTGACCCTTGCTGTCAAGTGTTATAGCAGGATATTAAACTGGCACCCTCTGTTACACGTTAAGAAAACAGCCATGAAACCGGAGAGCTTGGTGGACACGCTTTCTGCAGCCTCTCACTGAGGGCATCCTTTGAACACCAGATCTCCTCCTCCCAGCTGGGTAAAGTCAGCCCCTACAGCGACAGTCCCATCATTGCCTTCCCATACACCGTTGGGTTTGCCTTTGCCTTTGGGATGAGTGGCAGCTGTACCTCTGGACCATCACCCTCATGAAGGCAGTGGGAACCACAGGATATCTCAGTGCTTTTGGCCTGCCCCTGCTGGGGCCTGGGAGCTGGCCTGGCCCACCAAAAGCTCTTTGTTTCTGCTTCTTTTTGTGTGCAAATAATTATAGATGTAATTTAAGTGACCTCAGTGTCTCACTACTTGATTTGAAGGCACAATTAAATATGTAGACTTATAAATAGCCTAAATTGGACCTTTCAGTTAATGTTTGGAACAGCATTAGGGACCAGGTTAGGAAACTTTGACCTTGTACCTGAAAATTAGCTCTACTGTATATTTAAACTCCCTAACTCGTTGAAACCTTATAGACCCTGGCTTCTAGTCAAACCTCTACATGTCAGCTTTGCTGACTAGGAGTACATGTCCCCTAGGGTCTGTTCATTGTGCAACAAAATGCCCTTCTAGTAGAACTAGTATCACCCTGTCTTTTTATCTGTTCCATCAAAAGGAGCAAAGAAGAAATGCTCCTTTCCCCTGAGCTTTGTGTTGTGAGACCACTTTGGAGATCCGGTGCATTCACCCTACCTTGTTGGGTGTACTATCAGTTCCACTGGTGCAGCTCAATGAACCTCCTGGAGATGTGGATGAGCCAGTTCTTGCTCATTCTGGTAATGTTTGCAGGATAATTTGGGTAACTAACAGTGACCAGAGTGAGCAGCTACACCAGAGTGTTGCCTGAGCTGCATGAAAATGCAAAGGTCTCCACTACTCTAGTGCATCAGATTCTTCCTAGAAAAACAATGTTTGCAGAAAGTAAAATAAACAAAAAAAAAATCTGAGCTGTTCAGCAGCCTGTGAAGGAAGGCAACACTACTGGAATCTGTGGGATCAAAAAGGGTCCTACAGCTGTGCTTTTGAAACAAACAATTTCTTCTACTAGCAAAATCCAAAATGCATTGTGAACATTTGAACCCAGAAATAATCCACAACAATGCTTCCTGGGAACTGCTGTTATTATGAATAGATGTAGCCATCTGGATACGTCGAGCTATTGTTAAACATGATGTTTATATGATGTCATATGCACCTATGCCTGTATAAAGAAAGAAATGCAGTTTTCTGCACCAATGGTTTTGTATTTTGAAAGCTAAGACGGTAATTTTCCACACTTTTATGATTAATATATCCTTCCTTAATCATTCTCCATCAAAATTGTGAACTCTTTAAAAAAGCTGCATCTGTAGATCACTATCTAATATTTATGAACTTATTTTCTTTCATCGTCTTTCCTTGACCTGGAATGTCCCAGAGGTCCTCAGATCACTGGCTGAAAAACAGAAAGTAGGATATACCTTTAGAACCACTTGGGAAAATGATGGTGTGAAGCTCTTAATATTCCTTTTGAAGGGAGCGTCAGGCTACACCCCAGTCTTTTGCTTGATGCTGGTAGACCCCAAGTGTAGGGGAAGCATTTGCTCTGTGCTCTTTGTGCAGAGTCCTCTCCTTACAGGTCAGCAGTGTCACAACAACAAAGGACCAGGCAGGATGTGCCTCTGTTTCAGACTGTATTTGACCAGCTCCATTAATAAACAAAATGTCAGTAATCATTTTGCATCACGACCTGACATAGGTTGTGCTTCCTGTTATTTCCATCAGTCCTGAAGGTACCCAGATGTCAGCTGGGAAATAACCTCCATCAGTGGGCTTAAGCCTACAGTGGGCCCCGGCTTTTGTTACTGCATGCACACAGTGCTTGAGGCACATGGACCCTTGACATGGGCTTGCAGGTTACTGCTTAGTAAGATGTGATGCCCAGGCAGGTCTTGATGTCCACCAGGACTTGGCGAATGTCTTGGCTTTTCAGAAGAAGGACAGACGGGGAGGGATCGTGGGCTGGGAGGCGTGGCAGGGCAGCCTGCACCATCAGCATGGTTTTAATTTGACTCCCAACACGCAGGGCAGGATTTGATGGCCTCCTCTGCTGTTTGCTGCTCAGTCCATGAAGTCACTCTTCCTTTGCAAAGACCCGTTCCTGCCTCAATAAATAGAGCTTTCCACTGCCATTGTTTATTTTACTGGGGGGGGAGCTCTTCATGTCACTTTTCCCTTCTTTAATTTCGACCTCTTATGGACTACATGCTGGTTTGCTAAACCTGCCAATCTGAATGAGTAGCCCAGGGAATACAAGTTCTTATGGGATAAATGCTCTAACTTATGACTCATGGACTAGAATAGTAAAAGCTGATGCATAAAGGACCCTGGGCTCTAGCATACCACTGATGTTTTAAATTTATCTTCTTCAAATGGGAAAGATGTTTTTCTTAAAGACATACAAAAATATACCAGCTCAGTGCAATCTAAATGAAGTTATGTGGGAACACTGCTCTGCACTGTATTGCCAATCTTTTGTGTTTATGTATAATTTTCCATAGGGCATTCCTGTCTGTAGAAGTACTCAGAGTGCTTTCCTGTGGACTCCTTTTGACTGGCAGGAATACTAGCAGCCCTAAGTGTCATGTTGTTCATCTGTGCACAGTGTTTTTACAGCCATTCAATAGCATCTGTGAGTCATTTGCCTGCTGAGCCTTGGCTCTTTGGCATGTGTCAGGTAGAGGTCTCAGGCGAACAGGGATAGGGAAGGAGGGCTGGGCTCTGTGACAAGAGGTGCCCTGCTGGCAGCTGTGGTCCAAAGGGAGTGTGGTCATCTGCCCTGTCTGCATGGGTATGACCCCAAGGAAGGTGTCAAAGAGTTTGGCCCATAAGTTCCTCCAGGACAAATAAAGTGGAAGGGAACTGTGGACTTTTGGACCCCTAATTCCGTTTTACTGCTCCAAGAGTTGTTTAGAGAGGTGGCTCACTTCCCAAGAAAAGGGCAGGTGACTTCTGTCCCAGGGCAAACTGAAGACAAAATTGATACTGTCTGTTGCACGTGGATATCTGGTCCTTCCATTTACTGGGGCCAGCTGGGAGGTGAGCATTGCCTGTGTCTGCAGACCCACACATCACTTTGCACAGATTTATTTTCAAGGCTTGTGTGTTGACTTCCACAGAGAGATCTGCTGGGAAGGCAGTACTTTTTGAAGCCATTCCACTGATTTCTGTACCCTCACTCAACTATTCAGCACTTATTTCCTGAAACTTGGCACAACTGAAGGTCCTAGCTGTGCTTTGAGGAAAAGGCTGCCCTTGGCTCTAGGTGAGATCCAGTCTGTATTTCCTGGCAGTGAGGTGCTGCAGAGGAAGAGAGAGGGGAAGGGGCAAACCTGGGTTTGGCATACAAATCCAGAGCTCATCTGAGTGAAAGCATGCAGCCTGCCTGTGGGGCAGAAACCCCCTCAGAGGGGGGCAAGGATGAACCAAGTCAGAGGGGACCCGAACATGGAATGCTCCTGTCCAGAGCCCCATCTTGGCAGCTGCTGTCAGCAGAGAGCCCCTGGGCTGATAATCCTTGGTGAATCATTTGTGACTTCTAACAGTGGAGAAAGAGACTTATTTCCTTTCTATTCTCTGAACCTCCATGGATTTTTATTCTGGAGGAAAATGGAAGGGGAAAGGGGCAATTTGCATTTAGTCATGAGGGAGACAGTGCATCTAGTTCTTTAAATTCCATGTGTAATTTAAAGTGAAAAGAGGTAAAAGAAGAAAAGTTCAACACTATGCCATGGTAGGCATTAATGTTGCTGTAGAAAGAGTGAAAGAAAGCACATTTTTTCCAGAGTTATTTGCATGTAATCCTTGGACAAAATTGCTCTGCATGACTCACTCATTCCTCTGTTTTCCTTGTCATACTGAGTTCAGTGTCACATAGGCTTCTGAGAATAAACATTCTATAGATTTTGGGCAATATATAGAAAGGGCAAAGACATGAAAAAAGAATAAAAGGATTTTATAAAAATGCACAGACAACAAAAAATGTTTTAAAATTTGGCAGAACCTCTGGATCATCAAAAACATTCTAAAAATTTCCTGAAGGCCAGTGTCTGCTTTCTCAGCCACTCTTTCTTGTGAGATTCCAGCTGCACCAAAAATAAAATTGCCATCCGTGTTGGCTTTGGATGCAGTTTACAGAATTGGTATCTATGGCAGATGCAAAACTGAATGTTGAATGTGAAAATGTCTTAGATTTCAAGTTCTTGTTTTCGTGATCTGTACTTGTAAGATTAATTGAACTGTTTCAATTTTACAATCAGAGGCGTTAGAAAAATACTGTCACTTTTCATGTTTAAGACCACAGCTGATGTGAATCCAATATTGGTCTTGAAACTGTAGTGAAAAGCTGGAAAAGAGCAAAAGGAAATGATGAAAAGTTCTTATGTTCTCAATTATTTATTCACTGTTTTTCCCCCTTCATTTTCACTCCAGGGATAGTAATGAGTTTTACGAATGTAAGGTGTCAGCTACAGGCTTTTCTGTTGAAACCTCTAAATTTATGGCTCCTTGGGGCATTACAGGCACGGATAATGCATAATTTACAAACAGACTTGAAACTTTCATCTTCCTTTTCCCACTCCTTTTCAGAGCTTTTTGTTCAAGGAGTGATTTGTTTTGCTGTAGTGGAAACCATATGCTCTTCTAAATCTCAGTGGAGTGTAGAAATCCTGCAACATTGCCAGATGTGGCCAAAGAAACTTCACCTGACATAGAATTACACATGCTTCTTTTCTTCAGTCAAAACCGTCTTTCTAAGGGGGCATTTCTTCCTGCTCTTTGGTAGTGGGCAAGAGGAGGCAAACCACAGCCAGCTGCAGCAGGCACAGTCTCAACATCAGTCTCCTGAAACCCGTGCCCTGTTTCTGGTGGGGCAGGAGCTGGAAGCTTTACTGATCCACCTCACGAGAAGATAGGTCAATAGCTCTTAAATGGGAATCCTGCTTCTGGCATGACTCCAGTTTGTCACTAAGGACTTACCTTATCGGATAAAACTGGTCTAGTTCAGAGCTGGTGTGTCCGTGGCCACAGACTTGTGTGTGCTGCAGAGATGGGTGGAAGAAACATCAGCATGGAGCTAATAAGAGTTACTTCGGCTGAGCTCTCTCTGTAATTTAACAGTTAGTGTATGATTTGAAATAAAAGTTTTTTTGTTCTCCCTCTTTTGTTCCCTAACAGATTCTACAACATTGGATGCTATTTTTATTCTAAAAATTCCCTTATTCTGGTGTGTTTCTGCATGACTGCTTTTCCTTGTGGCCATAAATCAGAAGGCTGAGGTGCTTAGGGTATGAGGGTGGGGGACGAACTCTTCCCTTCATTGAAAAGTGCAAAACTGTGAGGAGAGCCTCCAAGCCCAGGGATGCTGAAGGAACATGGGCCGAGAAGAACAGAGAGGTGTGGATCCTTATACAACCAATTTATTCCCAAACTGAATAAGACTTGGGTTTCCCAGATACCTTTGTGGAATACTTAATTGCAGGCTGTGGATCCCCAGAAATCTGGTAGAATCCAATACCACAGGTTTGATAAGTGCTTCAGTGACTGCCATTTAGGCTACATCCAAAGTGAGGTGTCAGTAATCTGAGAATTGTGTTAACAAAATGGTTTTGCCTTCACTCCCTAGTGTGATCAAAATGTTATTTCATCCTAGAGTTTAGCTGGGAGCTGTCTTGAACATTTGTGCGACCATAGGGAGTCATGAACATCCCAGGTGCATTACCGATGGAGTCATGCCTTCCTACACTGTCTTTGGGACAACTGGGGGCTGAGACCTGGACATGGCTCTTGTCACAGGGTTAAAGATGTTCCCCTCTGCCTCCCATTGATGGATCATGGACATGTTGTGAAACTGTCCGTCTGGTGAATCCTCAAACTGCTTTGCACCTCACCCTGAGGCTGTACTTGCTGCCTCTCAGTGCTGCTGCCTGCGTTGCTGGGACACTGGCTCTTTGGCTCTTTCTTCCATCCAAGCAGCTGAAACAGCTGTGAACATGCCCTTCTGGTTTACACAATGTCTTAAATATAATCATTCCCAGCCCTTGTGGTCATACTGCCTACAGTACAGTTATCTCCCTTCAGGGAGCAGGCAACACCAGATAAGGAAAACACATACAGATTTTGTTCACTACTCTAGTATGTCATGGGTCTTTCCCAGGATATTTGAGAGAAACAGAGCAGGAAACTTTCTGAAGGCAGTGCCCCACATCAACCTACCTCTGGGCACCACTGGTCTTCTTCTGCAGCATTTCCCTTCATTTCCCAGTTTCTGACACAATACTCCCTTCTAGATAAACTGCTCAAAGTAACTTAAGACTTTATTTTACCCCAACCCTTCTGTAAGTCCGGGCAGATTCCTACTGGTCTCTTTGTTTAGCCTTCCTTAGTCCTACTCCATATGATTTTCATGCCTCCTTGCAAACAAGATGCATCTCCTAGATTCCAGGTAGTCCATTGATCCAAGCAGCATTGTCTTCAGCATTTTCTACTGAGACTTACCAGATGGCTGCACTTACTGGTCTGGAGATGCGAGTCCTGGTGGCAGAGCCTCATGTGTTCCCTAGCAACAACTCTCAGCTCTGTGTTGTGACTGGTATCAGCTGTCAAAACAGACAAAAGTTTAGTTTTCTATGTATTTAATTTACACACACCCATGTGCTCAACCCCATCTGCTGTGCTGGAGGTCCCCTTACTGTATATGATGGTGTGGTGGGCTGTGATTTGAGCTACTTTGTTGTTTGGTTTGTTCTGCTGTATTGTGTTACATGTAGTTTGAAGCCCAAGGTTTCCAGCATAAGTGAAATGCAGCATTCAAATGGTGTGCTGTGAGGTTAAATGGGATGGTTTAAGTACATACAACCACATATTATAAATTGATCCCTCAACATTAGGAGAAAATATAATTTATATGGAAGTTGTGTCTTTTTTTTTAACTGTAATACCTGATTCACACTTAGGAATGCTTCTGGCATGTAGGATTGTTAATTATTCTTTTAACTTAAAGACAGGATAAACTCTGATAGCTTTATTTAAGAGGGCACTGCGGTAATACAGCAAATCAGCACAAATACATGGCCTATCACAGTCATTCTTGCATAAAATATGACTCACAGTTTTGAAACATATGGTTACACAAGTTTTAATTTATGTGGCATCTTCTTCAGTCAGCAAAATGAGGTCTGGCTTGCCTGTGGGAAGCGGAGTCAGCACCTTCACCTGCTGAAGTGAGAAGGCTCCCCCAGTGACTGGTGTTGGTTTCCACTGCTGGTGTATGGCTGAACAAAAATGTGAACCTTTGCACTTGATGCATGTAGGGAAAACCCAAGAGCCTTCCCATTCATTATCTGCAAGCTGCTAGAAATGCAGCTCATCACATACCTTGTGGTCACACAGCCCGAGGTCCCACTGCCCCAAACCCCCCACGTGGATAACCAGATGCACCCCCATACCATAAGCTCTAAACTTTCCCACGGACTCTTGTTTTCAATTTTTCCTCTCAGCCTCGACAGGGAGAGCCCCTAACTATTCCATCTTGCCAAATATCTATCTATCTATCTATCTATCTATCTATCTATCTATCTGTCTCGGACTATTTTACTGATGCATTAGATAGATTTAAAAGCCTCCCTTGATCCTAGAAAGGAAATAATAATTAGCACCTACTCTCACAATAGGAAACTATCATCTCTTCTGGAGGAGAGGAATAGGGCTTGTCTTCCCACTCCTGACAGCTGCTGCTGGGAGATATTTCTGAGCTGTCAGAGCCTCTTTATACACAGATTCTTTTGTAAGTCTTCATTGCCCACACCAATAGGTCTACACTTGACCTCTGTTTTTCCCTGTGATTATTTTTTTTCACCTTTCTCAATGTTTTTCCTGTCCAATTTGTTCTCTACTGCCCCTCCCTTCTGGTCATTCTTTTCTTTCTACTGTTACTTGGTCTTTATTTGATGTTGAAAAAGATTTTGGGGCAAATGAAATGTAAATTGAATCCAGGTTTGTATCAGGCTTTTCTGGAGTTCTGACAAAGGGTGAGTTTCCTTTGGACTGGGCAGAGTTAACCAAAGGAGGAAAACTGGATGGCCACTGAAAAGACAGCTATTTCACTGTAGAGATCTCATTGCAGAGCAGTCCTTGTAAATTTGAGGAGAAACTTATCTATAAAGAGTTTGCCCAGGCCTTCCCAGCACACTGAAATGGAGTCATCTGATTTTGTTTAAAGTTTTTTGATCCAAAGAGCAGGAGAACATTTCACTCATAAAGAGTATCTACAACTGTGTTTGAACCTTTGACATGGGATGCTGAGGAAATTAAACCAGCTGCTACCAGTTTCTCTGGAGCCAGAAAGATGTAAAGCTTACACCAGAAAGATGTAAAGCTTACAGAAAAACAAAATGGTCTTTTTTCCTCATGTTGTCATTTTCTAAAAGAAAAAAAAAGTAAAAAGCTATTTTTGGAAAGGGGAAAATATCTTTGCTTGTATTTCTGTCTGCAGTAAAATGTGTGGCTGATAAGAGGCTTATGGTTTATATTGTTACTGTAGAGAATGAGATGACTTCAGAAGCTGGAGAAGGGCTGGAATGAGGCTAGCTCCTTCTGCTGCCTTTGTCCTGTCCTGAGCTGTGCCCTGACAGTGAATTGCACAGTATCTTAAAATGACCTTTCTTTCAGGCTGTATGGAGGTACTTTTAGTCAACTGGTAGGAGCAAGTGACCTCTGACCTTCTGATATTCAGTGAGTGCATGAAGGCATTTTCTACTGCTGATGGGTGGTCCCAGTAGATGGTGGCCACAGATGTCTGCTCTTGATAAATTCAGTGTTCAGCTAGGGGGAGGGGACCTGTCACTGGCTTCACTGGAGAGTGAAATATGTAAGTTATAGGCAAGTGTTTCTGCTGGCTTTTAAACTCCATCGCTGACTGTGGTGAAGACGGAAAACTCTTGATGGTGCCTTGCATTGCTTTGGGATAGATTTCAGTGCCTCCCTTAAGTCCTTCCACAGCTGTTCTGGTCCTGTGCTGGGGACCCAGCTGAACCACTTTCAGACAGCTCTGAGTTTCCTTCACTCTGATAGCTGGGAAACAGGGTCAGTTGCTGGTCATGTGAGTTTGCTTTTTGTTCTGGAAGTTGCTTTGTGCATCTGGTAGAAAGCAAACTTGACAGCATCCCCCTTGCAGTGAGTTAGCCTGGTTAATTTGTAATTAGGACTTTCTTGCACTGGAAACCTTCATCTGAGAGCCCATTCTCAGAGAAATTTCTGCTTCTTTGGTCATAGCAGCTTTTCAGAGTGACTAGCCAAACCCACTATCATTGCTGGTTGAGACAGCTTATTCAACTTCACCCAGCCCTCTTGCCCATCCCCTTCTTCCTCACCTCCTTTCTTCTGGTGCCAGTAATTTCTCTAAACTATTGTATGCTGCTCAGTGGCAATAAATATTAATAAAGGTATGTCACTTTTCTGCTGGAAGAGTGGGAGAAGAGGTGCGCAATGTATGTTTTACTTCAGAGGCTTGGGTCCCTTTGGCATGCCTTTTCCTCCCAGAAGAATTGCCAAATTATGTTCCAGTTTCCCTTCCCAGATAAACTACATCCTCACATCTGTCTGGCTCTGTTCCAAGCTGCTCCAAGTTAGTAGGAGCTGGGAGAAAAGTTTAACATGTAAATTGAAAATGTCAAATTTTGGCTTTGTTTATTGCTAGTTTTGTAGAAAGGAGGAAGTAGAAAATCTTTCTGTCAGAACAGCTCACTGTTATTGTCTGCTTTGAGTAAATGAACCTCTGAATTGCAATAGAGGGAGTGTCTGGGATGCTAGGAGGGAACGAAGGGACAGTTCTATAGGAGCAATCTTGGATGTGCTGGAAGAGCTGGAGATGTGGTACTGGGAAGTGTGGGGCATCGGAGTGTGCGTTTAAAGAGTTGAATGTTTTGGACACTGGAAAGCAGTGGAGAAGAGACAACTGCACAAGAGGTGTGTTGTTACACTGAGGCAGGTATGATGACACTTCTGAGCTCAGTGTGAAACCTTTCCACAGGAATGCTATATGCTGCACTGACCCGGTGTTTCACTCTTTAATTGCATCAGCTCTGTCTGAAAGACACAATTCCATGATCACACATCCCATTAAAATCGAGAGTATTTGTTTATACAAATTTAACACATCCTTTGGGAAACACAATTTCCATGAAGAGCTTTTGGGGTGCCCAAGGTGCTCTGCTGTGAATGCAATGCATTTTAATTACACAGAGCAAGTGTATTCTATATAGATGATGTTTTGGTGTGGAACAAACTAGGACACCAGAAATGCTAGGGTAAATTTAAGTAATAAATATTAGCAATTCCGTCAGAGGACAAACATACCAGGAAGAGAAATTAGCAAGTATTTGTTCTCCTTTGGTGCAGGAAGAGAATGATATGAAGGCCCCAAATAATGGGAAAGTTGTTCATGTGTGAGAACGGATGTGAAAATATGTCTGAAAATCATGGGAAACTGACATTAGTGGAATTTGAGAAATGGAGGAGGTAATGAAAAAATCCGGAGTTAAAGGTACAATACTGGTAAATATGAAATTGATGTATCCATAACTGTTCCAACCATGTCTATTTGTTTAGTTTTCTTCTGGTTGTGTTGTAAAACTGGAGCTGAGTAACTTCTCTGATACAGCAGCAAAGAAAAAAATGCCACATGCCACCTAAAATTGAGCGTTAATATACAGACAGAGAATACGGCTTCACTTGGTGGTGTAAAGAAGTCCATGCCCTTATTTATGGAAGCTGAAATATTTTCTGAAGTGGGCCATAAATCTCTTGCTTCCACTGCTAAATTGGGTCTGTCCAGCACACTGCTTAGAACAGAGACAAGTTTTAACTGCAGAGGTGTGATTTGCGTATTGAATACAAACCTGATGGAGAGGTGTTAATAGCAGGCACATACCAGAGCATTCGATGAAAATCCCTCAGTTTGTGTCACTTAAAAAATACCCTTCAGCTTTAATTGGAATATGGATTATGATACTTGTGATGATTCCATGATGAAAGCCTGTATGAAGTCCTTACCACAACAACAGTGTTCTCTTAGCTTCCCTCCCCCATTCAGAGAAGCAGCTCCCCATAATAGAGGGGATTTTCTCTAAGACATAAGGAGTTGAAGAAAAATTGTTGAAAAAGATGGATGAAGGCTGCTTAGGGACAAAACAAGAGATGAGCTAAAGATTCTCAATGAGTAACGACACTGAGAAAGTTGTCTAGGCTTGTTGCATATGTCAAAAATACAGACCACACTGAGTAGAGTTATATTATATTATATTATATTGGTGTTCCAGGGAAAAATAAGCACATTGCCATTCATAAGTACTTACTGGACTAGTGAAAATTGTTCGAAAAAATTGTAAAATAAAGGCAGTATTGCAAAACTGAACATATTTGGGTAAAATAACTTTTTAACTGAAAATTTAACAAGGCAATATATTATTCTTTCTTCTTTTTGATATTTTGTGCAGGTTTTTTTTATTCTTGAATTTTCGTGTGTTGAATTAAGTTGGAGACTGCTTTTAAAGATTACTTATGAACATCTAACTTAAACATAAATTTAAACAACATCATTGATGCAGGTGGGACTAAAAAGACATATTCCACTATGGATGCTGATATTGTTCCTTCAGTTAAATGGAACCTCTAGTTACAGAGTAGGTTCTCTACTGCTCGTCTCTATGGGGCAAGGTCTGTTGAGTTTATCACTGTGCTTAACTAAGGCTGGGTTCGAAATAATGAGGGAACAGTATAATTCTATATTTTTTGTCTGATTCTGAAGTCCTTACCTGCAGAAGTAGGGTGGGTTAAATCAATGAGACTATTCACATGGATAAGCATTAATCATATGAGTAATGAGAAAAGGTTGAAGGGTCGTTCTTAAAGTTGCTAAGAAGCTTTGCAGCTGCTTCATATGGACTAACTATCATTGTATTTCCCCAGTTACTGTTTCTAATGCAGTAGTGATTAATTAAACTAGGGTGGTATTGACCCCAAGCCAGTTTGTTCCCTGCTCAAGCCCCCTCTAAATGGTGTCTAGAGGACTGAAGTGGGTGTGAGGTGTGCAGGCCAAAGCCTACAGCAGTGCCTCTGCATGAAGTGCATTCCATCCTCTGCCGGTTTCAAATTTCCTTTCTCAAGAAAATTGTCTTGGCGCCTGAAATGGAGTTTTCAGTCCCCATCCCCCTTCTGACATCCCTGTCTGAACATATCAGTTATCATCTCATGCTATGGTGCAGAGAGCACAGAAGTATTTATAGCTGGCCATGGCTATCGAGAGAGATTTGCAGTAGTCTCTTCAGTGGTTCCACACATGCCTAGAGTAATTACTTCCTTTCCCTGGAAAAGTAAACTCTCATCTTCCAAAATAGCAGCAGCAGCCCTGAGGCTGAATATTCTCCCAGGTGTTTTGTTCCCTTGGCATTTACAGACATCAGGATGTCATTTTTGCTACCTCTGACTGTTCAGGGACTGTCCCTACTTAGCCATAATGCCATTACCAGAAATCTTCATCAACCTGGAAGCTGAATGATCCAGCAACCCATTGTTTCAGTTCTGAATTTGCCTTCTGAAGGGACAGTCATGGCCATATCAAAACCACCTGCTTTTCTTGTATTGAGGAGCAGAGTATGCTGTATTATATGATTTGTATTAATGGTGAAATTTTTAGCAGCATAGGAAAATATTTCCAAGCCTCTGATTTTTTTGAACCACTGTTATCCTTGCTTCATATGTGGCTGCAGTGCAACGTAAGAAGAACATTCTCATATTTCTTCACCCTTTCAGGAAGAAACTGACTTGGTATTTTTTTCTTGTCTATTCCCTTAGTCTGATATATTTATTTATTTCTGATATATTATTGTCTTTGTTCAGCGCCTAAGAAGAGCCTTAAGAGGAACAAGCCACTTTGGTTTTGGAGTTTTGTATTTCCCTTTGAAACATATGGACATTTTTGAAGGCCGAGTACATACTGATTTTCTGCATCAAGGTGTCTGAGTTCTTACTATCTTCATTAAACCAGAAGAAAATTTAAAAGGACAATGATAATAGGCATTCTTATCACAAGCAGTAAAGTATACTGCTCTGTAGAACTTGTTATCCTTGCACCAATGAAAATACTCATGCCAGAAGAAAAGAAAAAGGAAGAGTAAACACAAGAAATAGTGTGGGAGATTCCTATATTTGATTCTCAGTACTTCAGAAGAAGATGCTCTGCCAGAATACCAAGGGAAACCATTATTTCCAACTCCAGATGAGTTATTTCTTACCCAAATCTGCACTTAGTCTTTCTTTCCTGTTCCTTTAAACACTGTGTTTTTCATGAATAATTGTCTATTAAGCCAGTACCACACTCAAGAAGTTATCTGTTTCCAACAGAGAAAGAGGGAAACAGGGAAACTTCCCTTCCTGGGAAAGAAAGGCCGGTGCTGCCGGCATAAATCAACAAAAAGTGAGTTTGTTCATTTAGCTATCCAGAAGGTCCTAATATGTCATTATGTCATGTACAGTGTTCTGCTGCTTTAATAGTGTTATCCTTTTCTCTTTTTAGAAGGGAGTTCTTTTCAGTAAGCTTGTAAAGTACAATATACTGTATTAGAGGTTTCATTATTCACAGGGACCAACAGAGAAAAGAAAGATCTTTCCACACGTGATTAATACTCCAGCTGAATACCATGTGCTGGATGTGGGCCATCCATCAGCAATTTAACATCTGTAATCTGGCCATGGTGAGTCACTACTAACATCATGAACAAATCATGGATGCTCTGTGGTCTTAACATAGTTTATGGGTCTTGTATGAATCGAATGTATGTTCAGCCTGGGGATGAAATGTGGATGGTCTAACTTAGAGGCAAAGGAAGTTATGAAAAGGAATCTTGCCATTTATTTATTTATTAAGTAGATGTATATAAGGACTGTTTGTAAAAGTCTGGCTCCCAGCCCTTCCCTAACAGGGAAAGTTTAGAGGATGGGAACCAGTGGAATTTAATAGAAATTCAGTGACAAAAAAATAATAGAGGGAGGTCATCAAACCCGACACACAGGCACATCCTCAAACCTGTAAAGTGCAGAGTGTTTGATGGCAAGTCTGGTATTGTTTAATTACACCAGCACCACGAGTTGTGGGCACCTGCACACCAGTGTGGTGGGTAGGGTGGGGGTTCCCCCCTCCACCATCTCCCTTGCTGAGGACAGGTGGCCTTTTTGCACTGGGCTTGCTCAGTGCTGTGACTCTGCCAGCTTTAACTTGAACAGGGAGCTTACAAGTGACTGAGGGCAGAAGAAGCTGCCAAGGGAATAACCCAATGGTGCTCATCTCCTGTGTAAGCTGACGTTCACCTCTAACTGCACTCATTAATTCATCAGCAGGGAAACCACTCCCTTGTCTAGACAAATTTCCCTGTGCCATGATCCTTTCATTCCAGGCATGCTGACAGCAAGTGGCATGTTTCTGTGATGACTCAGGTCCTGCCATTTCCCTTGCCTTCTGTCCCATCCCACCGCAGAGGTGCTCATGCTGGAGGTCTCCTGATTTGTGCTTCTGGGCCTGTGAGGGACAATATGGTCAGGAAAACCTTCATCCCTGGGATGCTCTGCCTTGCTGGGTCTGATGGACAGAATTTTTTGATCATGAAGGAACACTATAGAGTTTGGCTTGTCATTCAGGCATTTTCTGAAAAGGAGGGTGAATTTGGATTAGGACAATATTTTTCTTTCTTTGGCTTGGGGAGTGTTACAGTGGCTGCTGCCAGCTTAGATAGATTCTCTAATGCATGTTTAAAAACACTGATCCCTCCTGCAACTGAATTATATGTTAGTTGCTTTGGTGATGCAAATAAACAAAAAATCTGGGACATGCCTGGCGCTGTTTGGGGCTACAGAGCTGTATAATTCATAATTTTCAGTCTTCTCCATTCATGAAGAATAAATCTGATCCGGTCCAGGCTTCTGCTTTGGTTTTGTCTCTGCCTTCACAGAAAAGCAGTGCAATAGCTCTGTCAGGGTGAGTTTGGTTGAATGGCAGGTTCTGGAGGGGAACACGAACGATTTCTGTAAATTGCCTTCAAAAGCAGCACAGGATCTTTCAGTCAATTCTGAAAGAACTGTATACTGTTGCATATGGCAGTCATTATTTTGAATTATAAACCTACTGAGAATCTGAACAAGCATGGGCCAACAGATGGGTCATCTTGCTTAGCAATTTAAGCAAGTAATTTGTTTCAATCACCAGGACAAAGCACGTGAAGATTATTAATTCTTTTCCAAGACACATGCAACAAAGTCTCACAGCTTTCTGAATGCTGTAGCCATTATGGAAATGTACACCTTCTCTTTCGGATTTGGGACCATTTTTGCTTGCTTGCAGCATTTTGTTTCGTGTTTCTTATTAATAAATCCCATTTTCTGATTCAAATTAGGAGAAGGTAAGAAATTAATAACTGTAAAATTATAATGCAATGCAATGTCCCCTGCATTTGGATAGTGCTGTACAAAAGCTGTGCACTAAGCAACAAAAACCGAGAAGCACTTATGTTATTTTTGGTAATTATTATGTATCCTATCTTCATCTGAGGTGATTAGAGCCAGGAAAAAATATAAATATGTTTCAGCTACCTCTGGTAGCAACAAGACAGAATGGTTTGCCAATTGCATTAGTTACTACAGTCTCCTGTTCCTTCTCTTTGAAAGTAGATCTTCAGCTCCCAAAAGCCACTGAAGTGATGTCTCTGAGAATTTGAAATTTGTTGTCATCCCAGTGGATCAGGATGTGCAGACAGCACAAGCACCTTGATACCATTGCCCAAATGTGTTTTCACTCTGATTTAGAGCTGTTGTCACCAGGGTGGTTCCAAGTCCGTGGAGTGTTCCAGAGTGTCTGCTGCGACTGATGTGAGGGTGCAGCTCATCCTACCAGTGATGACAGCTTGTGTAACATTTGCTCACCAGCCCAGTACGAAAATTTGCTGTGGGCTGCTCCACAGCTGTAAGTGAGGAGTACAACATCACTGCTGGAGAACCAAGTGTTATCCCAAGGTGTATTCTCTCCAGGTGGGACAGCCCTGTTTCAGTGGCCCATGTTTGCTGGCATGAATGAATTCCAAAAGAAAAACAGAGTTGATTTGGGCACAAACTGGCTTTGCAAAAACCCCCCAAACCCTGCATTGGGTTTCATACTGTTAGCATGCCCGATAATTTGCAGTTGTAAAACAGTGCAGCCAGAGGGGGTCAGGAAACAACAGGAGTGGCCTTGCCACCCTGTGCCAGAGCTGCTGCAAATCAGCTCCACCAAAAACTTCCCACAGGTCTCTTCAATGTGTGCATCACAGTGCACTTGGAGCTCCCTGATGGCAACATCATGTGGTTGCACTGACCTAGACCATGCTCAGCCCTATGGCTGATGAGGTAAGAAAAGTTATCTGGTTCTGGAAGGGGCTGGTGGGCTGCAGTGGCAGCTGAGGGATCCAGGTAGCATGGTGGGTTCTCATGTGAGCTCTCTCAGCCCATGGCAAATGCAGCCAGATACATTTATCTAAACCAGTTCATTTATGTTGGGGAAGATGGAACAGGAAAACCTTGGAAATATGATTGCCTGACAAAAGATTTTTGGGAATATGAAAACTACAGGCAACATCGAAATGAAAGCCACTTTTGAAATACCAGATCTTAGTTACTGAACAACTAGAAAACAATGGTATGGCCACTGAAGTAATCCCCTCTTGATGGAACAATACCCTCTGCTTGCAAGCAGGTCCAAGGGTCAGAGCAGACCCTAGTAGCTCAGCAGAAGGGGTCCAAAGAGCAGTTTTTAGAAGTTAAGATGTAACACTCTATGGTAATATAAGAACTCTTATAGGCTGTATGTAAATGCTATAGGATTTGTATCTTGTATTAGATTGGTTAGTGACAATTAGAATATTCAGTACAGAAGATGATTTATTGTATTGTAACCAGGACTTCAGACACTTCTTCTCTATTCCTCTCTTCCACTTCTACTCTTACTTCCACTCTTGCTCTTACACCCTCTCTCTCTCTCTCACCTGCTTACTCTCTTGGGCCTGCTCAGAGCTGAGTCTAGCAGCTCTGAGCAGTGCCCCAATACCCACGCCCTTTACAATAAACCGACTGTGTCCCAAGACCTGCCTATAGAGATCTCTCCATCCGTCTCCGTCCCGACCGAACCCGCCCGTAACCTACAATTTAAGTCTCCTTTCAGACATCAAGGAGCTCATTAAACCTATGTAACTGGGTTGTGTGCCTGATTTTTACAAATAGCAAGCTTTTGTAAATACATAGTGTGTTTACCTGAATCTCTGCAGTATGATCAATGTTGTCATATAAAATTTAGCTACTGATATTTCATTTTGAGCCATAAACATTGAATGAATTTTTAAAATGGACTCTAAAATTGCAATATTTACTCATTAGCCAATGCCATGTACGAGTAGAAATAAAACTTGTTACCAGTATGTTGTCCTAGACATTAAAAAATAGTGAGTGAGTTAAGAAAAGAAACTCCTTCATCTTTTGGGAAACCTGTGGCTGGTTTTGAGAAAGCTTATGGAGTGCTAAATGGGCTTAAGAAGCAGTAAGTACCCCTGAAAGATAGAAAGGCAGAAAATGTTAGAAAAGCAAAATAACAATCTATGTCCCAATGCATACTTGTCTCAAAGACTATTTCTCCTCAGAATAAAAAATTTCTGCCGAGCTTATAAGACTCAAAATATTTTACTTTGACATTTTCAAAATGAATACTTTTGAATTAATAATTTCACAATAATTGTTTCATCAAGAAACAATTGAATTGAAAAAGCTTTGGGATTGCCATTTTTTTTTGGCCCAGAACAGAAGGAATTTGTTTTTCTTTCACCACAAATGATGAAACTTGATTAGTTTTGGATCTGAAACCCATTCCCTTTGAAATTGCGTTGGATTTTTTACCTCTCTGACAAGACCCCATGGCACACCTGAGGCTTTTGCCAGTCTCCTGACCTCTGTTCTCCCCTTTGTGCCCCCAAACTGACCATGTCTCTTGGGCAAATGCTGCCAGGCACAAACAGCAGTGGAGACTGGCTCTAGCCTGTGTGACCTCACCAAGCTCCTTCAAAACTGAAATGGAAATTCCTATTGGGAGCCAGCTGGTTTTGGATGAATTAGTGGCTTAGCTCTACTTTCCCTTTTATCTCTATTATTTCAGCAACATTGCTGTGGTTTCTAAACTCTTTAGTTACAGCACACATTGCATCTCCCACCCATTGCCTTCAGAGCCTGCTGACACCTTCAGTCCTTTAAGAAAAAAAAAGCCCTAATGCATTTAGAGAAGAAAAAGTTCCAGATATTTTGCAAAGTATCAAAATACACGGGATTTTCTTTTTCTAAAGAACCTTTCACAACCTGATAAAAACCTATTTTCTTAACAAACAGATTATATATCACCCAGAGGTGTGAAACCTTAATAGAAAAGAACCATATGCCAGTTAAGGAGAGAAAAAAAAGGCGGTCTCCACGCATCATTATGTGCTTTCTACTTCTCTTAAAAAAACCCTCAATATCCAAGAAGAAAATTAAAACAAAGTGTGTTAAAAGTAGTTAAAGGCAAAACAGAAGCCCAAATGTAGTATGAAATATATTGACATGGAGTTTTAGCTACCTTTTCTTTTTTTTTACTTGAGACAGAAAAGTATGCAATTCACAAACTACAGGGTTTTTTTAAACTACATTGAGTGAATCTTTACAGAGAGTGGATGAACCAAGCTTCATTCACTGAAGTGGTAAGCCATAATCCCATTAATGGAATAAAACTCTGAATTAGAGTAGTACATTTCCTGCATCTTGTATTATATATGTTGAAAAACTGGTAAACTGACTCAGCAAAAAAATTATCTGCATGAACATCTTGTTTTGTGTTGTGACAGACAGAAAGAGTTTCATAGAAATGATGCCTGATAAAGCACTTTTCATCAGCAAAGATCAGAGTGCTCTATGGAGACAGAGAAGTTAACAGGTGCTTTCTTTTCCAGGTGGAAAAGCAGAGATGCAGGAGCTTCCAAGAGCAGAGCTGCAATGGACAGGAATCTATTTAGGTATGAGTCTTCACTCTAGATACCACACACTGCCTAAAGGGAATACAAACACTGGAGGGATGCCTCAACACACCTCCTTACTCTCCTCTAACTCTTTCCCAGGTGGAAGCTTTACACTGCCCCAGACAACACTTGTTTCCATACTTTTGTGGGGTTGTGAAGGATTTGCTGGTCTAGCAGAGGAGCCTCTCCATGCTGGGCCAGCTGCTGTGCGTTGGAAGTGGAGTGCACTCTTGGAAAGCTGAAGGCCAGATGACGTTGCTGAGTGCCACATTACAAACACTGTCTGCCTGGCTGGGCTCCCTCCTGTCCTTGCACAGTCTGCAAGAGGCTGTAGCCTCCCAGGCAGGGAGGTTCAATGCTCACCAGTTTGCAGTCAGGAATGAACCCAGCAAACACAGCAAGGACACCCAGTAGGAATTAGGGGACTAGTGAATAGAGCCACTTGCAGACCACACATGCTGCTTGAATGACTAGTCTCTAACTAAAAGCAAGGCTCTTTGCCAGTGGCCAAATTCTCTGGTACACATTGTTTTGCCATGTTAAGGGATTAAAGTCACATGTTGTATTTGAAGCTCTCAGGATGAAAGGCTTATTGGCCTATGTGGGATGATGGTCGCTCACAGAGGGCTGGTAAGTTGCCAATCTCTTTTTGTTGCGTTGAATATCAATTTTTTTCTCATTAATTTTAAGCTGTGGGTTTACCTTTCAGAAGCTTGCTTGTTATGCCTTTTCAGATCTGTATTTCACTACAGTTTTGGCATGATTACAAGTTCTTGTGTCCTTCCCTGGTTTGAGCGGTAGTAGGCACCTACACCAATATATTGGTCTATATTAAACTTGTAAATGTGTGCACTGAAAAGCACTACAAGTCCAGTCAGACACACTCACCCTCACCTAAATAACAAACATTTTCAATTTCAGAGTAGAACTGCGGCTCATCCTTTGGAAACTGAACATCAGTGAAAGTTCAGGGAGTTTTGCTGGCTCCTTGCTCACATCTCCCCTCCTGTGTCTGCTCATGCACAGGGTGAGATGCACTACAGTACAGCCAGGAGGGATTTTTACTTTCTCTGTCAAATCCCACTGAAGAGCTTCCTGTCCCCTATGTGCACTTCCCTCAGGTCAGGGCAGTGAAGAGGAAAAGCTGAAGAAACACTGAATCACAGTGAAGAGGCATCTGGCTGGTCACATCATCAATGAAGATTTCTGAGCATCTGCACTGTCCCCTCCATGCAAGCTTCCCTGCAAGCTTTGGAGATAAGTTATATGTGCAACAGACAAAAACCTCTTCTGGGTCCAAAATGAGGCTTATGAGGAGCAGAAAGTGTGCACACTCTGAAGATGATAAAGAATCAAGAATTGGGTGAGACAGGAAATTTGAAGTGGTAAAGCATAAGTAAATCAGGCAGAGTTATGCAGAGCGTGTGCTGACCATCATGAGTTGTGTCAAAAAGCACAGGACAAAGCACGGGGGAAAAAATCACCTCACTTTGCAATAGGTTGTAAGGAATGTGCATATGAAACCAAGTGACAGCAGGGTTACTGTCTTGAGTACAGTATCACAATAGAAAATGAATGGACCATGAGGTGCAAACGAAAGGTTTTCTTGTTTAGTGGAAATGGCCACAGGAACAGGATCTGGCTTGCTGCTAGAAAGAGTGATACCATCATTCCTTTGGCAGTGAAACCAGCTGAAAGAGAAAGTAGAACATAGGAGTTAGGTCAGTCACCTTTTCTATGTGGAGTGGCAGTATGCTTCCTGAATGTGTTGATAGGACACAAAAAGGAGGAAAATACACGTGCAATATGTGTAATTATAACACAATAAGATGCATCCATCAGTGGGGTAGAAGCATACCTAGTTCTTGATCTCAGCAAAAAGGCAGAGACCGTATTTTCTGAGGAAGCCCTTTTTAAAGGTTGCAGAAAAATGGAAAGAGGAGAAAGAACAAGACAAACTTTCCACAACTCAAGTCTGAAGGCAAGTTCCTTTTGCATTGCAGAAGAGGTGGGTTGACTTTTGATCACACAAATGTAAGTAAAACCCCCCGACACTCAAGATGCAAAAAGGACACATTACCTTGCTTAAGTATAAGCCAAATGGAAGAAATTCAATGTGTAAAAGGATCATATTCCATTGCTTATGAGTGGAGACCTTGCTGAAACCAAATATTTTTTTACATGTGATGCATCAGCAGGATTCTGAAACTCTTCTTAGGAGAAACACGGAACACATTTTTTCAGATTCAACACCTTGTATGAGCAGAAGAAACTATTTGCCTTGCCTACTGGTTGGGTTTTCCTTGGCACCTACGACAACTCACCAGGAAAAGCAGCAGATTTGTGATGGTCTGGAGGTTACTAGAGTCTACCTAGATGACACTTGGTTTTGGGAAAAAAACCAGAGGCTCTTAGCAACTCTGGACTGAGCCACATCTGCTAGCTGAAAGTTAAACACCACCAGCATACCATGGAAACTGCAGATGTGTGAGAGCAGGTGACTGGGTGTGAGGTTCTGAGCAATCACAGTAAGGCTGTGACCATCACAAACACAGCTCCTGAATAAGCAAAAAGATGTTACAGAGATCATGAATCATGCAGGGAAATGCAGGTTTTAATTGACTACCTGAAGGAGCAATTCAATATCATAAGGGCAGGGGACTGACAGGAAATTTGCCGTTGCCCTAGCAGTAATGGAGGAATTAGAGAGACCCTTCCTCTGAAGCTTTCTGATGGTAAGTACAAAATTAGGATGTCCCCACTGTCTTCAACATCAAGGGCACAATGAATGGTCTTTCTGGAGTCTAAAACCATTGCTGCTGCCTTGGGGAAGATCCACCTGGACACAAGGCAATGCAGAGGCTGACCACTGCTAATCACAGTCAGTGTTGTACACTTAGGATGCAATTAGGCCTTGATCTTCTCTCATGTCTAGCATGTACTAGCATGAGGAACCTCACCAACTCAAAATCATGTATATAAACACCTGAAGGGAGGGTATAAGAAGACGGAGGTGAAGCTGTTAATTAAGTGGTGTGGGCTTTCAAGCTGTGAATTATAATGATCCTGCACATGCAAATGTGCTGGGTGAGTGAATTGGTTTCTGAGGGCTTGTTCTTGTTTACTGTACTTCCCACATGAGACAAGGAGCCCTGTTGTGCTTGCTTTGCTTTTGTAGGTCCTGCCTGTGTGTTCTCACTTGCCTTCCAGCTAGTGCTGCCCTAAGGCAGATCCATTCTGTCCTGACTGATGGTCTCCAGCAGCTGAGGATCTTAGACCTGCCTGAAATATTGTAAAATTCTGAAAAAAATCAGGACTTAGCAGCGCTTACTGTTGCTGCTTCATCTAAGATAAATGGGGCATCTCGTAGGAAAACACAGCAATATGTGCAGCAGAGACAATGATTCCTTTCCCTATTTGCAAGATGAAGAAGTTGATGGAAGAGCCTTTTTCCCTTCATACAGTAACTGCATGCAGGTAATTGAATTTGTTACTCATATGCAAGAGGCTAGGATCATCCAAAGTATAAACACCTACCGCTGCTTTTGGAAGCTCCCACTAAAAGAATTCTTATCAAGAAAGCTTTAAGGGCTACTTCATGTGGATAAAAGCATCAGGAAACATCACAGGGAACCATTAGGGAATAAAGAGGGAGTAAGAAATGATATGGAAAGCTGGACTTTTTATTGGATGCATTAGGATAAAAGAACAGATAATAGAGAAGGGAGAGCTGCTTGATGTCAGGTCAGAAAATGGTTCTTCAAAGCTGGATCTTCTAGATACCTTTTAACTAGATATGGACTTGGTGTTTTTTGTCTTACCTTTCACTGATGGATCTCATATAAGTGACTGTTCCTTGCAATAACTCTCAAGAATTGTGGATGTCTTTGTGTCATTATTCTTCTTACAAGGATCCTCTTAAATTCCTTTGTCTCCATTAGATACATGTTTAAGCTGTGGTACATAATTTCCAAGAGTATTAAAATTTTCCTTTCCTTTCCTTTCCTTTCCTTTCCTTTCCTTTCCTTTCCTTTCCTTTCCTTTCCTTTCCTTTCCTTTCCTTTCCTTTCCTTTCCTTTCCTTTCCTTTCCTTTCCTTTCCTTTCCTTTCCTTTCCTTTCCTTTCCTTTCCTTTCCTTTCCTTTCCTTTCCTTTCCTTTCCTTTCCTTTCCTTTCCTTTCCTTTCCTTTCCTTTCCTTTCCTTTCCTTTCCTTTCCTTTCCTTTCCTTTCCTTTCCTTTCCTTTCCTTTCCTTTCCTTTCCTTTCCTTTCCTTTCCTTTCCTTTCCTTTCCTTTCCTTTCCTTTCCTTTCCTTTCCTTTCCTTTCCTTTCCTTTCCTTTCCTTTCCTTTCCTTTCCTTTCCTTTCCTTTCCTTTCCTTTCCTTTCCTTTCCTTTCCTTTCCTTTCCTTTCCTTTCCTTTCCTTTCCTTTCCTTTCATTTCCTTTCCTTTCCTTTCCTTTCCTTTCCTTTCCTTTCCTTTCCTTTCCTTTCCTTTCCTTTCCTTTCCTTTCCTTTCCTTTCCTTTCCTTTCCTTTCCTTTCCTTTCCTTTCCTTTCCTTTCCTTTCCTTTCCTTTCCTTTCCTTTCCTTTCCTTTCCTTTCCTTTCCTTTCCTTTCCTTTCCTTTCCTTTCCTTTCCTTTCCTTTCCTTTCCTTTCCTTTCCTTTCCTTTCCTTTCCTTTCCTTTCCTTTCCTTTCCTTTCCTTTCCTTTCCTTTCCTTTCCTTTCCTTTCCTTTCCTTTCCTTTCCTTTCCTTTCCTTTCCTTTCCTTTCCTTTCCTTTCCTTTCCTTTCCTTTCCTTTCCTTTCCTTTCCTTTCCTTTCCTTTCCTTTCCTTTCCTTTCCTTTCCTTTCCTTCTTCCTAGGAATGGCCCAGGAAATTGTTTTAGGATCCTTAATACATCCCTGTTTTTAATTTCAGTCATCAAACGTTAGTTTACAGTATTTGCTCAAGACACCTAGTTCTACAAAGCAGAAGTGAAAAATAACTGTGATATACATGATTCAAAGAAGAGGGAAAAGATACAGGGCAGTAAGAACCAGTAAAGTTGTTTATATACTCAAGGTGATCATTAGCAACACTTGGTTAAAATTTCATGACAAACTCATTCATAATGCTAAGTTTCTGGCAAACCTTCTTTACTCTGAGGAATATGAAAAGTCACTTTTCAGCTAGAAGCTGATATATAAACCAGCAGACATAAGTCTTTTCATGGGTTTTTAAAGATAATATTTTATATGAAAATTTTGCAATTCTGGAAATGCCATTGCCAAATATTTTGATGTTTTCATCTGCAGTAGAGCAACAAAAAGCCATATTCTATGGTTTTACATTGGCAAAGCTGAGGCATTTCACAAAAAGACCAGCCTGACAATTGTTAACCAATTTTTCAGTAGCCAAAGCAGATGGCACAGATTACTGTACACAATAAAACATTCATATGGATATACCACAGCTGGACCCAAGTTAACTTTCTTTTCTTAAAAGGAATCTGCACTTTGAGCTGAACTGTGGGAAGGAATACTATAATTTTTCTGACCACCAAAAAGCACTTGATTTCTTGTTGTGTAATTCTAGTGAACTGAGACATTTTGATAGAAATAATTTCAAATACTCCAGATGTTAAAAATACTTCTATTCATCATGGTTGCAAATGAGTCTGCCAGGATTCAATGACAAATTTCTTCCTAGAGAATTTGGGGTTGCTTTTCAAGTTTTACTGGGGAATGTCTTCTCAGCGCCTGTGACCTGATGGTGGAAAACAGTGTGTGTCTTTTCATGGGAGGCTTGGATTGATTATCTGCATTACTTGAAGATAGAGACACACCTGACTATTAAAAAAAATGCCCTAGGGTATATTACCGTGTCCTGCAGCCATAGGGAGGAGGAGAGAGGATCCAGCAGGCAGAAATTGTGCAGCAAGATTGATTTATTTAATTATTTTACAAACTCTTTTATAGACTTTTTTTCTTCACAGTCTAATTGGAAAAGGATCAGACACCCCTTGGGGGTGATTGATTAAAATCCTAAAACATCCATTGTCAAAATATTTTCCTACTATACTATAAGCAAGGCTTCTCAAGGCTGCAGGTGTTTGGTTGTTTACATAACTCTGCTACCTCTTCTGTGAGAGAGAAAAGTCTCTCACGGGCTTAGAAAATAGCAAGAAAATCCTTGCTAGCAGCATTTTTCTATCCACACCTTACCACTTGATTTGAAAGTCCCTAGCAAGGACCATCTATAACTTTAAAAAATAGATGGTGTATTTTCTTTAAAAGTAGTTGAAAAAGGATAAAGGCTCACTGCTGGAGAAAGAAACAGAATTTGAGACAGAAGCATTTGAAGGCTGTATGGATCTAGCTGGTCTGGAAAGGTTATGGGAGCATTTCCATTACATACTGATGAAAATTATATACTTTTTTTTATTTTTGTTTTATTTATTTATGTGCGTGTTAAAAATCTTTCTCCCTCTTTTCAGAGCTGCTAGGATGACTAACAAGAACCTGCAAGATTTTTTTTTAATGAAATCTAGGTAGATTCAGAATAGTGGATAAATATTTCTAAGGGACTAATTCAAGTCATGATCTTCTACAGTGGTGAAGAAAACAGTGGTGTGCCAGTTTAGGGATAAAAATGTTTTTGGGCAGGTCAACAAATCTCTCTCTCTCTTATAATATTGCAGTAGTTTAGTAGGCAATAACTGGCATACTGTAATTTCTCTCAGGCAATTGCTTCCTTCACGCTCAGTGAGATTCTCTAGATAAGCCTCAGAATTTTATTTTTTCAAAGCTGAAATATAATACAACACTTACAAAGTTATAGGTCATTTTTAAAGAGGTAGCACTTCTGCAGAATTTTCCATTTTTACTCAGGATTGGTTTTAGAAGCTGACAGGAATTATTCAATATTATTTCAGACTATTTTGCAAGACTCAGACTATTTTCCACTACATCCTCTTGAGCACTTGAAGCTTTCCCTCTATGCCTACTTCTAGGTCAGAGGTGGACTGTGACCCCATTGGGCAATAATGAGGTGTGACTGGATCGCTATTTCCTGTCCTAGGCATTTTAAAATAAAGATTCAGCAACTGACTGAATTAAATAACATGTATAGGAGGACTACTATCTATTTTCAGCTTCTAATCAAGGGTTTTGACATTTCTAAAAATAATGTTTTCTATTGAAATTATTAATTGCCCCTGTGAGCAGTATAAAAATTTCTCCTGAAGATGCATTCAAACTTCAAACAGAATTTGCTCCAGCTGCATTTATATTCTTGTGGTGTTTGTTTTCTACCAACCACATTTTGCTCCCAGCATAACTGATGGCAAGTGAAATAAGTTCACATGCTCAGCCATTTGCATCGGAAGTGATGGATTTTATAGGGGACGAGACATCAATAGGTCAGGTTTCCTCAAGCCATTAAACAGGGCCCAGGTACAGAGCCAATTAAATGAAACATATACCAATCTGACTACATTCATCTCAGCCAGGAACCAGATGCACAAGTGATTATGTGATGTCAGTCACTAAGGTGCTGACAAAAGTTACAATCAGCAATCCAATAATGTATCAAGCACATTTTATGTGGGATTGGAAACTGTTTATTAACAAGCAGGGGAGTAGCAGGGTCAAACATAGTAAGAGAAGGAATACATTTATACTCTGCTTCCAGCTAATAAATTTTATAGTAGCTTTAATATTTTTAGGTATGTTGCTGAAGGGAAGTGTTATGAGACCCAAAAAGAAAGATTTTAAAGGCTCTAAAATGCTATAATCCAATGTTTATTAGAACTTTGTTTGAGTGGGTTGCTTTCTCTGAAATAGTCAGGCTCATAATTATGCCTCCTTGAAATGTGAATTAAACTCATCTATCTGATCCAGGAAGAGAAGTGTTTAATTAAAACTTGGAATGATTAATCAATAGAGCTCACATTCTAGAAATCATTTAGCAAAATATTTCACTATTGTTCAGAAACTGAACTTGAGTTCAGTACTCAAGAATTTCAATACTTGAACTGAAGATGAAAATTAAGAGATGTCTGTTACCTGTGATGTTGGATTAAAAACCTGAGCAACCTCCATCAGAAACTCAGGTTAAATTCATCGGAGGCATTATTCGTCCTTAGGTGCTACAGCTTACCCAGCTCCAGGAACTTACTGGCATTCCTGTGGAGTGAGGATGAAGTGCCTGAGGGATCTTTTCCCCAGCCCCTTCCCAGCACTAAGACCCTCAGCAGCATCTGCTCCATTGTCACAGTGGCTACCGCAGAAGTCCAGTTAGTCGGTCCTGATTCTTGTGCCTCCAGGGTTTTGCCTGGTTTCAGTGGACAGTCTGATGCTTCCAGTGACTCTGACCATCCACAAGCACAAAAATTACTCGTTCCTTTGGGGCTTTGAAGAAAGTACCCTTGAAGTTTATACAGGTTAGAAAATGTCCTTGGATCAAATGTTACCTGGCAAGTATTAAGAGTTGTACATTATTATTTCAGCTCCAGTGATTAAAAGGGTCTGATGCCATTAAGATTTGTACATAAACATTTTCTTTTAGGAGTAGCTTTATCTGCACCTTAATGCCAAACATGCTGTTGTTTTTCTGTATTGTTAACTATGTTACAGATTCTTGACTTCTAGTTTCCTGTTCATTGTGTGTTCTGCTGTTGGGGTTCATAAATGGCAATGAATGATCTTAAATTCAAACTAAATATGATCTTCCATTTAAGGTCAAAATGAATTGAAGCTCTTCTGTTGATCTGTTTTGTAAATCTATTTTTGAGCAAGATCTATATTTGTGTCCTTTTAAGTAGTCCTTTGCAAGCTAGCTGGTAAGAGCATAACTTCTAAATTAGAAAAGTAACTGCCAATGTCTCTGGGGTTTGTTGGGTTCAGCCATATGTTTGATTTTTAAAGGCAGTGCACTCCTTTTCTTTCTATGGATGGCTGGACCTATGGATACAGTGCCTTTATTTTAAAATTACTCCCATGCACCCCTCAAGCTTTGGAAATACAGAGGCTTTAGGCTGAAGAATCAGGAATCTTTTATATACACCAGTTAGTTCTTGGAGCTGATAGGCTATAAATGTCCCCTTCTGAGATCTGTATCACTGGGAGATTGATGACCTGGGCTACAAGAAGGGCTCCTATAATTGTGCCATGATGCCATTCAAAAATGTTGCATCTGTGTACGGAAAAGAAGTAATGTAATTTTATTTGTCCTTACTTTTTTTTTTTTTTTGAAGTTCTGGTCTTTCCAGAATGTTGGTGTGATCAGAGACATGTAGGTATAGTTTAGATAGCTATGCCTGCTCTTTGTGTTTTTGTGACATTTCAAATACCGAATGTGTGTTTGTGCATCTGTACATCCCATGTGTAGGTGCCAGTGGGCTGTGTCAGCGTGTGCTGCACACCATAGCTATACTGGAAGAATATGAAAGCTGCAGATGCAATCACTCTAAAGTTGGGAAGTGCTTGAGCAAAGTAGGCTTTGCTAATGGCTTTCACAGGTATTTGCTGACAGCAGAGGAATGCAGAGGTGGAGAACTCCTTGGATCCGTTTCAGCTCCAGTGGGAGCTGGCCCTATCCGTACATTCTCTCCTGACTCGATGCACTGACATTCCTCTCTGTGTCTCTCTGCCATGCTAGTCCTTGCTTTGTTCCATGTCTCCTGATCCCTTGCTCCCTACTTTTGAGGTGTGTGTGCCAGGCTTGGTGCCTGCCATGGCCCTGGCTCCCCCTCCTCCAGGCACTGCTACTGCTCAGTCCCTCTGCCCTCAGAGGGACCACTCCACCTCTGCTTACCCTTCCTGCCTGGCTCTGGAGGGGCATCCAGCTCCATGCTGATCTGGAGGGATGCAGCAGGTTTAGCAAGGACATAAGTTTTCTGCTGTTTTGCCACTGATTACTAACTCCTGAGTAAACATGATCAGCAACTACTTAAAATCTCAGAATACAGTGAGACAAAAAGTCTCAGCAAATCTTCAGAAATTTTTACAGCACATTCTTAAGGCACATCCTGAAATAGAGGACAGACCTGACATGCTTAAGTCTTCTCTAAAGTTAGGTGGACAATAGCTTCTCATGGAAAATATTTTCAAAGCTTTTTAATGCTCTTGTATGGGCTCTTTTCAATGACTTTATTTGCAGGGTGGTCAAACTGTTGTGCATGAACTTTATGAATAAACAGAAATATGGATGTGGACCTGGCGCAGAGAATTTCAGCTTAACTGGTTCTAGTTTATTAAGGTAATTAAAAATGGGGTCTTATAGAAGGAATTAGTAGATGCCCTTAATAATAGGATTTCTCTCTGACAAAAAATACCAAAATATGTTTTTTCTATCTTGAGAAATTCCTTGGTGGTTTATGTGTCTTCAGGTGGGTGAAGATCACTATAATCAATTACAAACAGAAGTGCCCTGGAATTAAAATAGTCCAATATATTTTGCATTCTTCTTGAATGAATACTTACAATCAAACTTACATTAGATATGATACATATTTAGGATTTGAATAACAAAAAATTCCTACCTTGATACCTGGCTGGGTGTAAAACCTTTTCAGGGTCTTGAAGCTAAAATAAACCATCAGAAGGCAACATTTTAAACAACAACCTAGTAAAGAATACATCATCCACATACTAAAACACCCAGCAACAGGAAAAAGGATACTTCACTGGTAACAAAAAGGAAAAAAATAATTAGCAGTGCATTGATATGAAGAGGCTAAGCATAACATCCAGATTATGATCTGCTGCTATATATTGATCTCCAGTTGTCTCAAGCCCAACATTCCTGACATTTCCAATTGCAACCGTTATTCCAATGTGAGCTTCGGTAGTAATATTTTTCTAATCTTTATTTGGTTAGGCATATTAGTAGATTATCCTGTGGATTTGTCCAGATTTATGGTGGCAACATTTTATGTGGGTTTTTTTGACAGAGTGAATAGCACGAGCAGGCACCAGAAATAAACCAGTTTACACATCTTAATAGGCATGGAGCAACAAGCTTGGTTCATCAGCCTGCACAGACTTCCTTAATCTCTTACCATTCACTGACTCTGACAGCTCATGTATTTACTAGGTGACTCATAGTGCTGCAGTTCTCATAGCTTTCAGGCAGTGGAGCTCTTCAGGTTTTATCTGGCTTTAAAAGTTATTGCTTGCCAAATTCAGGCTGGCCTCTTCTTACCCTTTGTGAGAAGCAAATGCTATGAGAAGTTACCTCCTTCTGTGTGTCCTGCAAACTCCAAGCACACATCTGTCTCAGCAGAAGCTCCCGTGGTAAGCAAAAGGTCTCTCTACAGATGGGCCTGGTGGAAATGTGGGGAGCAGGAAATTGGCTCCTGTTCAGCCACTGGATGATGAGAACAGAGGGGCTGCAGTGGGGCAGTGTGAATTTCAGCTTTCCAAAAATGTCAGGGAAGAGGTTGCTTTTTCATTTGTCCCGCCATGATTTAATAGCATGTCCCATACTAGTTAAAGCACCAAAAGGACTGCAACAACTTTCTGCTTCTTGGCAAAACCATAAATTCTAGTGTGCAGCCTCAATCCTTTTCCTGTTCCCTGAAACAAATATTCTGGTTGTGAAGACAAAGCAAAATCCAGTCTAGAGGCTGTGCTAGCATAGAAATTAAAAAGGCTCTCAGTCTCTCAAATGCTCTGACTCCTGCTAGCTTGCTGACAGCTGATGAGCAAGTTTTGCCCTGGCAGGTTTTCTGTGGCTGGAATTTCCATCCCCACATGCCCATTATACTCCCTGGTGAGCAAGTGGAGTCGTGCATTTTTACTGGGAAATTCTGTACATGAGGTTGAGGACCCAAGCCTCCCACAAAGTCTGCCAATAATACCTGGGGCAGATTTGGTTTTCTTGGATTGTCTCTTGAACTGGCAGTGAAGACACAGAGAGAGATAAAAGAGAGATGGAAAGGATGAGGGTCCAAGTCCTTGTCTGTAGGATATTTACTTAGGGACATTTGTAAATGTATTTCTTGGTGCTTTATTTGCAGACATATGAGAACCAGTGTATCCAATCAGAGTGCTGTACAAAGATCCAGGAAGCCTTCATCTGCTCCCCAAATTGCTCATAACTGAAGAGACAGACTGCCCTCTCACAAATCCAAAGCAAGTTGAAGAGAAACTGGAACAGAAGCTGGAAACTGGAGGAATACCTGAGTGCTGAACAGGCAGCTGGGAGAAGTAACACTCACATTCATCCTTGCATTTGCTGAACCCAAGCACTGGTAAAATAAGTTTCAGGCACTGTGAATTGGTGAAAGAGGAGATGAAGAAAGCATTCAAGGAGGCAAGGAAGAATTGTCCTCCTCACCTTTGATGTCAAATATTATTCTGGCATCTCACAGTCACACATGAAGAACAAAGGTGAAAGTATCACAGCCAAGAATCTTTCAAGAAGCAGAGTTTGACTTTTATCCAGTTTATCAGCTTACCTTGCATTTATTAACAGAATATTATGGTTTAGGAAACAAATGAGCAGGGGCATGGATAGTCTCCAATCCTTGAAGAAGATCTGTGCTGATCAGTCAAGGATCCTTGACAACCTTCCACAGGCAGTGCTGCTAGCTGGTGTTTTTGCATTTCTTTCATTGCTATAGCCACAACTACACATTTATTGATGTAACTTTCATGACATTGAAGGAGACTGTTTCGTATTTTCTGTTCCTGGATTAAACTGGTTACTGCTGAATTTGAATGACTCCAATTGTTTTCACTTTGGTTTGTGGCATACGTTCAGCAATAATTAATATCTCTGTAACTTAGGTTTCCTCCAGATGCCTGCTGTTAAATTAATGAGTCTCCCATCTGGAAAAGCCTGTTGCAACCAGTGCAGTGGCCATTTTCTCTCACACTGGGACACTGTGGAAGCCCTCCTTCCTTGCTTTACTGTATAGTAACAAGTATGCCTGTAGGCATTTCCTTTCCTGTTCTGTTAGTATTTGTTAGCAGTGATTATTAACCTGTAAATAGGTAAGGAATGCGAATGCTTATCAAAGAGCTCTGTGGTAACCAATCTTGAAGATAGTTGACAGCTTTCCACACTAATTTTTTCCACACTAGTTTTTTCCACACTAAATTGTAACCTGTGGAGGTAATTAATGCAGACAGAAAAAGCTGCTCTGCAAAGTGTGGTATAGAGGTAGATCTGCAGAGAGGGAGAGGAAGGACAGGTCAGGACTCCTATGCAAACCTTCCTCCCAGCTACTTACTGACTCCCCTCCACTTCTGTCTTTGAGGAGATAATCTCTAAACAAATCAGGCAAAATCTTACTTCTCATTCTATATGAAAAACGCTCCTAAGTTTTTGTTATTCTCCAGGTAACTTAGAAGCTATACTTGCAAATGACCTATCTATTAATAAATTCTGCTGTCTGCAAGAACAAGTTGGAATAAAGAAAATAAAACCCTATCCTGTCGGAATTGTTATCAAAATTTTGTTTTAATAGCAATTTTGCAGACAATTCCAGTGATAGAAGAAAAGCAAAGAGTTCTGTTAAGGAAATTTAGGAAATTCCTTCATCATGCCTCTCTGAAGATGATACTGTTATAAAAGATGACTTGGCAAGTTGTTTCTTTTCATTTTTGTTTTCCTTTTTATTTTTTAATAGCCATTTTAGCTTTAAAACAGAGTAAGATTTGGAGAATGGTCTCTTTTTGCAACCACTCTGAGCAACACTGGACATCTAGAAGAAACTGAACTTTTAGGACAGGCATCCTGACTCTTGGAAGGAAACAGAAGATATCCTCCTGACTTAACAACACTTAAGTTTATTCTCCCTAATGTATTTACCTCTTAGAGAGAGAACTCACTTGAACAAAATATTTTATTTCTTATGATCTTAAGCCCTCAAAGTTTATTCCAGAGTCTTGTTACTTTCCCTGTCATATTGGAAAAACTGTTCTCTCTGCTGAAGGCTATCTTTCCTGAAATTGTCAACCCTGGAATGAATCTGGCATCTGATAAGCCACAGAAACCCTCCTGTCAGCTTTAAGACAAAGCAGATGGGACTCCTTACAATCAAGCAAAGGAGAACCCACTCTGTAGCATGTGTTCATTGAATTTGTCATCTCCAGGTCTGCACGGTCCGGTTGACAGGGAAAGAATTTTCTTGGTGGTGGCTCCAAATTTTCTCAGTTGTTTCCCTGCAAAACATAAGAAAGCACAAGCTTGACCACTTTTAAAGAGGGTGTTGCAAAATGTCACTCTTTTGTATAAACTTTTACAACTGACTGATTTTATGTCCTAGCTGAGGGGCAGCAAAAAAGTGTAGATTTTCCCCTTCTTACTGGGACACCGAATGTTTCATTCTGTGGATAGCTCTGACACAATGGAGATGAGCATCAGATAAATAAAACCAAGGACATAACACTGGGCTGAAAATAGAAGAGTAATTTAGCAAAGTGTGTTATTAGAGTTGCCATTTTTGTAGCTGACCTCTCTGGAGAAAAACAATTGTCTTTATATCTGCGCAAGCTTAAAGATAAATACCCCTTTTTAATTAATTAAGTTTAATTAAATCCAAGACCTTTGTCAGGGTATGAGAGTAAAATGAGAATAAATCCTACTGTTAATAATGAAGGATGGTCCTAAACCTGTTGCAACTATAATGCTCACACTAATGAATACAATAATGCCCTATGATGTCAAGCTTGGGATGGGAGTTGAAGGAAAGGGGATGTTAAAAATGAGCAAGAAAAAGACTCCAGTTAAAGATTTTCAGTATCTGTAAAGATAAATATGAGGTGTAAGAACTTTGGTTTTACTGTCAATTGTTTTGGGGAAAGATGGGGTTATTTTTTGGTTTTAATCATATCTAGTTTTTTTTAAAATTTTCTATAACACATTGGCTGGAAGATGGACTTGTATGTAGAGAAGCATCCTGTGAACTACAGCCCATATTTATAGATTAGAAGAGCAATTTCTCCGATGCCCTGTGCTGTTGCAGCAGGATTATTATACCTGTATCAGCTGGTATTACGCACTGATGAGTAACAGCTCTTTGGTGTATTAACCTTAACTCCAGGACATTCATGAAAACAATTTTGGATTGTCAAATCCTACCAGAGGCATTACTACTATAATCTATATTATATCTGGTATTCAATATTTTATTAGAATGGAGAATGGTATATTTTTATCACTCTAAAATGAATAATTTTTGCAATTCAATGTTTGAACCATTAAACAATGTTTCTATAAACAGAGATATATGTATCCAATAAAGATCATCAAACATGGACACTCAAATATTTCAGTTTGGGGCATAAAAGGTTTAAAAGCAATAAAGCTGAAATCTATGCTCTTTTCCTTTCTCCTCAAGGGATTTTAAAGTTGTTTTTCCTTCCTGACTGCAAGTCAAGTATTTGAGGATGAAAAGGTAATGTTTGGTCTTTGCCAAGGACAAAAAGCAGGAGAGTAGTCCTAGTTTTTTCTCTTTTGAAGGAGCTGTCTATTTAGAAAGAGCAATAAAAGCATCTCTTTTTTACAGCATAGACTTAAGAAAGTTTTGAAAAGCTACTTAAAACTATTTTTTAAGACTAGCACTTGTGGTCTCCATCACAGACATCCCAAGTTGCATCAGGCCATGTTATGTCTTGATTTGAGAAGAAGCACTGACAACTTCTTGCACTGTCCTGTAGCCATCGAAGCGTCATTTCTGTGTAAACACAACAGCGCTCGTGACACGTATGAGGCGCCTTGGGCTGGGAGGTGCTGTAGCCATGTCCTGTAATGTACAGCAAAACAACTCAGCATATGGAAACAGCTGTGTCCTCTGGGCAGCTCTCAAGGAATCATGTCTGCTTTCTAGTAATTAATAGCAATGGGCCTTAACTAAGATGGCACTTGGTTTTTTGTTTGTTTGTTTTTTAAAAGTAACTGTAGCTAGAGAAATGACATTTCTTAAGGAAATGCCACATTTTACACAGAGCAACATCACACAAAGTTCTGGACTTCAACTGAGGCATTATTTTCTTTCTGAAATATTTTGCCTCTGAAAGACAGTGCTGCTGGAGTGCTGGTGCCAGTCATACAGTTTACTGGCTATATTTTATTTATACAATTCCTTTTTCTTTATTCACAGAAGCAGCCAAGTTTCAAACCCATGGAGTATGTGGGACCATTTGAATCAGCTTTTAGTTTCCTAACCACTTTACTCATCAAAACTTAGGAAAAAGAAAAGCCGTACAAACATGAGGAGGCTTTTTGGTTACAAGGTTGGGTTAGGCTAGTAGGAAATGGAATATTATTTACCCATCTGAAAGCTTCCAGGTTGGCAAAATTAGCTCTGAAATACTGACGAATACTGGGAATGCATTTCTGCATTGAAATCCACAGGAACTGTAGATGCTTCACAGTGTCACAGGACTTGGATTGAAATTACATTATAAAAAGCAGAAGGGAAAAAGTGAGTCTTTTCCACATCTACAGCTGCTGTAATACTGTGGTGGAAAGAGCTAGACATACAGAGGAAGATTGCTGAAAGACCACATGTTAAAGCCCCTTTTAAATTCATGCCATAATAGCTTCTGCCAAGACTCTCCTGGAAAGCAGCACAAGTTCCCTGTGGTGACCCCAAATAAGATGCAAGATGCAAAAATATCTGCTTGATAATAACATCAAGGAAACATGAATAAAACTCATATATGTTGTTTCTTTTATAGAAATGTTACAAGCTCTTTGATATTCACTGGAAGTTAATCTGTCATTCAGGACTCTCATTTTCATTCAGGGGAAAGCGAAAAAATTAGAGAAATTCACAAATAAAAATATTGTACTGTGTGTTAGGGAGAGCTGCAAGTGACAATGCATTCAAAAGGCTATCCAAAGTGGTGGTGAAGACCTTAAAAGTGAATGTGCCACAAACCCCTGTGAAGGTCAAATTCTGCTCATTATACTGATTCACAGCTTCAAAGTTGAGAAGCATAAACAATTAAATTCAGGCATACCTACTTGACAATGATCTGCTTTCCAGAGGTCCAGGTGACCCAGTTTAGCCAACAATACAAGTTTGCTGTGGTCAAGTATTTGTCCCTGTGTGCGGCATCTGTGTCATATTTGCTTGCTGATGCGGTGCCGGTGCCAGTTCCAGCAATCTCTCCTCTGTCTATCCACAGATAATCCTTTAAAATGATCATACAATGGAATGCCCAAGGCTTCCTTGGGGTGGTTTTCCAAAGGCTTAACAGATTTCATGGCATTTTGCATTGAAGCTACTACTACTTATCTGTGGAAAACAGAAAAATGCTGGGATGAACATTAGACTTACAGCATCTAAAAACTGATAGAGTGATCTAGGAAATAAACAGTTATTTTATATGTTAAGTATACACGCCAAAGTTGTGTACCATATGGCATCGAAGATTTGGAATCCTAAATCACCTCCACCTGAAGGATGAAACTTCTGTTATTTGTATTTGGAAACCCCCAGTGAGATTAATAACTTGTGGATCTCATGCCCATTAGCAGAGATAGCTTCATTATTTCATTCCTCAGGCTGTGTATTTCACTGTTTGGCTGAACACCTTAACAGCCCAGATCACGTCCTTTCCATTTGCATATTTTTTTCCTAGCAGAGAAAGCATTAAAACCTGAACTCTGGGAAGAGTCTTGCTGCCTGGCTATGAGTGGAAATGTGGAAGACAAGGTACCCATTGATGTTGTGCTGCTCCTGGGATCTTCATTGGGGCGTTTGGGACAGTGCCCTGCAGTACAGCATCACATGATTCCCTTGCCTGGGCTGTGCCTCTTCGTCTGTCTGATTTCCCCTCACAGAAAAGCAAAAGGTTTCTCTAGCTATTTTGCTGTAAATGGCAGTTGAAAACTTATTTGATTATTTTATTTAGCAATACACATTTCCAGTTACACACAGCGTGCTGGAACCTTGCAGACACCATGAGTAAGGGTTTTGTTGGTTTGTTATCCCACTCTGACTTTCTGTTGCTATATATCACTGCAGAAGCCCCCTTTCAGAGACTTATTCTGTCTTAATATGTATTGAAATCAAATGCTGTCAGTGTAAAATTTCCCTCTGGAACCAAAATCCAAATTCATGCTGGTAACAGTGGAGGGAATTCCAGTGAGTTCAGTGGTCCTATATGTATTTGTGTGTGAGTTCAAAACTAAGCTGGCCCATTAACATCAAAAGCATCATAATTTTAATTTCTACAGAGCTGCTTTTCACCCAGATATTTTTTGGGATAGTTTACATATTTTCTTATAGTCTAGATGTAATTGTACATGTTGCTGTGGTTTTGCTGTATAATCTTGGGCAAACCCACACAGATTCCTCAGTCTTTGTTTCCTTCTTTTATTTCTTTACTGAACAGGGTGGTGAAGAGAGCAATTGCTTTACAAATTGTGAATCCCTCTATTGGTGAAGGTCATGCAAATTTGTTAAATAAGTTATAACTTTTATAACAGCAGTGTATAATTTACACTAATTGTGTATATTGCTAACCTATTCAGTGCAGATGCATACAGAAACACAACTAAATCCCATAGCATTCTGCCAAGGAACACAGCCATCCTTTCAGATGAATGGAAATGTTATCAGTGTGAAACAATTACATTAATCCAATATATTTTACCTGCTTATTTCAAAGATTAAGCAGAAATGGTAGCATGAGGTTAAATTGCTCAGGAGCTTCAGGTGACTTTAGATCCAAGGTTGAAAATGGATTTAAACTTTGCTACTCTCCCTGCCTTAACAACTAGTCAAAGGGAAATGCCAGATCCACTTCCACCTCTACCCCCATACAACATACAGTTGTACACCTCAATACCAGGCAGGAAACTTGCAAGCATTTTTTAATTGTTTATGTGAGGAAATCTTGTCCAACATATTTTTTTTCCTTTATGCATTTTGCTTTTGGAGCTCCTTAGTGTTTACATTGTTATCCTGAGCATGATATTCCAGAAGAATGATATCATTATTTATAATTTGCCCTCAGAAATCTGTTTAATATAATTGTGACTTTTTCAGTTTAAGGTAAACATTAGCATTTGATGAAAGCTCAGTCCTTTACCTCCTCCCTTGGTAGCTGCTCGTTAAGGTCTGCTATGGAGCAGCAGTCAAATTAAGAAAGTGGTGTTATTTCAACAAAGCCAGAGACCTTCTTTTGCTTGTAAATATTAGTACATCCTGCAAGCACTGGTGAGTGCTGCCAGCCATCCTGTCATTTAAACAGAGTCAAGACTGATGGAGGCCAAGTTTCTGTCAAGATCTGAAACTCAATGCATTAGCTCAGGAGCTCAGTGTAGGCATGCATACATTTTTATTTTCACATCTACTCTTTTTATGTCAACAAACTTTATGGGTGCTGGTTTCTGTCACACTCCAAAATAATTAACCCTGAAAGAAACATTTTATTTAATGTTTTAAGAAGTCAGGATTTGGTAACAGAGTAAAAAAAGCCAGATCACGAGCTGACATCATGTAAAACAGCCAGGTGTCAGGACATTTAATAGATGGGTGGCCCAGAAAGCCACAGAAAATGTATATATGTAACACCTAAATTAGGGCTATCATGAAGATTCAGATGTGTTACAGACTCTCTTCCTTCACACAGAACAGGTAGGATGAAATACTGAAAAACCACGAATCAACAATAAGCAAGTGGTGATTCACAAATGTGTCACTGTGTACATACTGTTGCTAATGTAAGCAATGGTTCATAAATATGCTAGCAGGAGCTGGTACGTTTGGTTAACTTTCTGTGATCAAAGTAAACATGTTTATTATGTTGGAAATAGCAAAAAAGAATCTTATAAATCTGGACTAATTCCCTCTTTGAGGACTCCACTGGTTTAATATATGTTCAGCTCACACAATAATTTTTCTCATGATTTTCTCCTCTCTTCTCAATCCTCACTGTCCCCCTAACATTTCTTCTTCCTTTGCTCTTGACTTTGCACCCTGAGCTACATTAAAAGACTTCTATCTCCACATCTACAGAACATTTCATTTGTTCTCTTTGAGGCTTTTCTTGTTGGTTGCTTCGCTTGTCCTATTAACTGGGAGCTTTCTTTGCTGTTTATGCCTCTGTACAAATTTAGCTAGCTGGAAGAAAAAATCATTCTAAGAGATAGATCTTTCAGGAGTAACCCACAGAAATAGCTGGTGGCCTAAGGACTCGAAATCAGTTTAAATCCACAGTTTGACTATTCCTCTATGTTTATAAAACCATAAAAAGAAAAGGTCTGGATTAATCTAGACATTTTATTTTCACCAAAGGTATTTCTAAATCCAGAAAGTACCCCTTTTATTTTTTTTTTTAATAGAACACCAGGCTTCTCAAGGCAAGTTCGTGGCTAAAAAATAAACCATTTTTGAACACACAGCACACCCCTACCCCAGAAGACAGTTGGCTGAATATCTGGCCTGGCTTGAATATTAGACTGCATTGAAAGGGGGAAAAAACCTTTCATCTAATGTAAAACCATGTTTAGAAGGAAAGTGTTTTAATGTTACCAGTTTTAGACCAGTTGCTGAAGTTCTGAGGTTTGAATCACAGCACCTTTGCTCATCTAGTGAAATGGACAATAAAGGCCAAATGTCTCCAAATCACCAGGAAAGCTTGCCCTCATTTTCAATGTTTTACACAACTCAGAGGAATACATTTGGAAATAATACCATTGGAAAACCAATAGGGAATTGGAAATAGGGATTTTTTGGTGTGTCAGGCCTAGCCCTTTAGAGACGTATGCAGAGGGTTCTGCTCATGACGTTGGGAGTGACTCAAGAAAATCAGAGAGACCAGTCAGATGTTAAAGTTGAGCACATGCAGAAGTGTTTGCTAGAACAAGGCCTTAATAACAGAGACTAATAAAAAATAATGCTTTCCCATATATTAGAGAATTCTCCTAGGAGCTGTGACTCCCAGCTATCCCTTTTAAATTGCATGATTAACAGTGTGCTTCTAATTACTAACTAATCAAATCAAGTCTTTCTGCATGTAAATAGGACTCTGGGACTTTTAATAAGGTCTTCACTGCATGATTGCTCTTGGAATAGCAATTAGTTTGGTTTCTGCTCCCATTGATACAAGTGGCAGTAGTGTGGAACAAAACTGTTTGTGCGCCCACCAGCTCATAAATGAAGTTACTGGGAGGTGACCTTTGATGAGGTGAGGGGGAAGGACTTGAAGGCCTCCAGTGAAGAGGTGGGCTTGCTTTTACTTTCATGTCATTCTTTGATTTGTCTTTTTTAATGGCATACCCAGATACGATACCTTCTGCTTTTATAAAGCTAAAGGAAATATTTGCTGCACTGGTGTTATCAACATGGCAAGAAGCTGTGCCAGTGCCATTCAGTGAGTGGCTAGAATACGTGTCAAGAGTTACAAAAAATATCCAAATGCTGAGTTTTTCTCTCGCACAAAGAAACTACAATTCAGGAATACAACTATAATCAGATAGACTTTGGATATTTTCCTCTATAGCTCATGTTTTTTGACAGTCCAATTAGTTTAAATCTGTAATGAAAAAAACCATTTTGATCTGTAAGGAAAAAACACATTTTCATTTCTTGTCCTGTGCAGTTGATCTCCCTTGCTGAGAAAAAAAGACTTGAACAAAACTTTGTTTAGATAATCATTCTTACACAAAAAGCCTCAGATCAACAATCACTCCTCCTTCTCTCTTTGGAAAAAAAAAATGGGCCACCACTAAGCTGCCCTGAATTCCCCATTTCACAAATGCTTCCTTGTTTTTTTTTCTCCTCATCTTCCTATGAAAAATATTCCACAGTAGGCAGATTCCTGACCTGCAATGCAGAATGTTGCTAAAAGAAACATGGCTGTCAGATGCCCGCATCAAATCCAATAAGCCACATCCAGCTTCATGTTGACAGTTGCATTTTTTTCCTAATGCATATTTTAGCCTTGCTTGACCGTCAACCATATGGCAGGTTTGTCCTGTGGGTGAGTTTATTATTAACAGCTTGCAGCTAGAGGTACAATAACTACATGTAACTGTGACATTGCGCTAATTGATCAAGACATCTCCAAAACAAGATGCAGAAAGTGGCCACAGCAAAGAGCTTCAGATTAGTGTTTGGAGAACATTAAGGCAAACAAGCACCTCCGTCATGCACAAAGTATCTTAAAAACTAGGGGTTTCAGTAAAAGGAATTAATTTCAAACAGACATCTTTTGAAGGGAAAAAGGCATTATTTAAGCCAAAGTTAAGCCTGCATGCCAGAAGCTCAGACAATTATATCACGGAATCTGCTGGGTGCCTTTAGTCTATACTTTCCCTTCCAATCCTGCTGTCATAGCAGAGGGTGACAGAGGTTTAAGAACAGCATGTGTAAAATTAATCCATCACTTCACATTAAGGTCAGAGTGTTAGATTTTTGATGGGAGGGAGAAAAAGCAACCTTGTTAGGGATTAGGTAGAAGTTAGCTGGCTACTGTTCACAGGTAACTAGTAAATAAACTGCAGAATGTGAATTGCTTGCCTTGTATGTGTCTCCTGGTAAGTTTATTTTTCAGAAGTTTTTGCCAATCTTGATTAACTGTTCTTGAAATGAATGGAACAAATCAGATGAATTCAGTGGTTTAGTGTCGTATCTTTGTAAACTGAAGCTGTCAAACTTTAAAAAGCACTCTCAAGTGTAGAGCACTTGTCAAACCACCTGCAGACGTCAAGGTTTAAAAGAGAAAGCTCTCCAAACTCCTAATTTAATGAAGCTTATGCAGGAATGTATAGTGTGTGTGAGGAAGAAAATATGATGACTCCATGCAAAGTATCAGATAACTAGCACCAGGCTTCAACTGGAACAAAAATTAGAGTTGCTTTGTTGGCATGTCAAGACTGCAAAGCATATATTGGAAATTCTTTGTCAGTTAAGCAGATTGGAGAAAGCATGAGAAAAGCAGTCTCCCTTGGTGCTCTCTTGGTTTAATGCTTGGAGGGAGGTGGACTGTAATCACAGCATGGTTTCACAAAGAGCATTTTGTGTGTTGTGTTTAGGTCTTGCTTCACAAATGCTGACAAAATAGACTTCAGTTTGCACTTGGTGATCCACTCTTTGCAGACTCTTGGCAAACACATTGTGCAAGCAGGGCTTACGGCTTGCGCACAAGCTGATCCCTGTGAGTAGGCACCTGAGTATTTCTGTTTGCAGTAGAATGGGGGCATTTTAGTTGCATGGTGTCTTTTCTCTTCTCTAGTTGTATGCTATAATTCCTGTGAACAGTGGAGGGCTGACTGACCTTGTCAGTTGCAATTCTCCTGAGGAGCGATGGGAGAGACTGAGTTTTGGTATGGTCTCAATCGTTCTTGAAATGAAATTTCTGTAAGGGACATCTCAGTTTGAAAGGGTCGTCACTGATCTTAACAGAGGGGTATAGCATAAGAATGCCTGCTCCTGGAAGAAGTTTCCAATGCAGTTTATGATTTTCTTACAAAGTAGCTCTAAAGCTTGTCTGTACAGGCATCTTCTAAGGGAAGATGAATTATGAACATGCTCAGATTGCACACTGGATGTTATAGATGTTATATAACTAGAAGAAGCCAGGATGATCATTCATTATTATTATTACTATTATTATTATTATTATTATTATTGCTATTATTTTCCCCAGCAGAAAGTGACTGTGTGGTCCAACAGCTGTGAAGCCTAGTTGATTTTGGTCTATGGGTGCTTTTCACCCCTGGGTGCCCCACTGGGGGCTGTGTACATGTCTATGCATTAGTAAATATCCAAGTCTAATGGAAGATATCTGAGATTTTGCATGCAGTTAGGTTGCTAGCATCCTTGCATACACTATTTTTCTCTCATGAACTTACACAAGGTCTGCAGAAGCTTAGCTGCTGAAAAGGTTTTTTCTTTAAAACCAGAGAAAATATTTGATGGGAGGAGATTGATAAATCTCTAATCCATGTAATACCAACCAATAGTCTTGGTAAAGAACAAGGCAAGGAAAGTTCTAATGTACTTTTCTCCACGGGAGGAATAAAATACAATAGCAAGCTTTTTGTGTAAGTATTTTATTTTATTGCACTGGTTTCACATTGGAGAGGTATATTACACAAGATGTGTCATCACCTACTAAAATACATGCTTGAATTTGGATATTCTGGTGGAAGATTTGCAATGCAAAACTTCATAAAGCTGAGATTTTGCAGGGCAAAAGTTTAACTCCATTGCTGCACTTGCAGGAGCCTCTGAAACGTGTAGCACTGTATAGATGCAGTCCTCGTTACTGCATCCAGTCAGAAATGTGGCAGTGGACCTTGCTGTCACAGTGCCATTTAATGCAGCATAGTGAGTCTCAGAACAATGTTAGCATAGGGACTGTCCTCCAGGACCAGGATCAGACCCCAATAGTCACTAGCAAATTCTGGCCTTTTTAGCTGTATCTGAATGATCCTATTAAGGCTTTTGGCAGATTATCTGGTTTAAGGGGGCATATTATGTAATTTAAGGTGGAATTTGTCCTACTGTAGGCTTCTCTTGTGCCATTCCATAAAGGACAAAAGCTCCAAGGCCAAGCACAAGTCACAGGTCTGTGGGATGACCCAAGACATTCATTTCCCTGTGGAGGTTCGGGAGATGAGAGGGAGCTCTTGCCATCAGCTGCCAGTGACACACACAGCTTCTGGTGCACCTTTTGCAAGGAATGGCCCCAGGGTACCCAGTATGTGAGTATGTGTGGGCTGGAAGCTCCCCTATAAAGTTACCTTCAGTCAGATGATTATCAAGTGACATAGTTTCCAGTAGGTTTAGCAGAAGGTTGTGTTCAGCTCAGTCTTTCTGGCTTGCAGCTGCTTTGGATTATATTTGATAAGTGGCCATCCAAGTGTCAGGTTTTCTGGGAGGTGGGGTGGAATGGTTGTCATCCACAGGTGTTTTCCAAGAAAGTTGTTCACTCACTACTAACACACTTTGTGACCCTGCTACCTGCAGTTGCAGATACTAGTGGAGATATTTTCCAAACTGCTTTTAAAATAAAAATACCATTCTTAATTTTTTCCCTGAAATAATAACGGGTTAATTCACCCAGAACTCCTTGTGTGGTCAGAGACCTACCCTAAGATTTCTGCAAATCTTAGGATTTCCTTGTGCCTAACTCTCACAGAATGATGATGAACATACGCATCCTGAAGATGTTCCATAGCTGCTTTGGAAGGCACGTAGCTTGGCCACAGGCCAACTTAGTCACCACCTGCTACATGATGCCCCAACCTTGACCACTGCCTCTGACTGTCTCAGATGCCTTAGGAGCCTCACTGTTCAGTATCACTTGACAGACAAATGCATTTTTACCATAATTGTTATTTTACTTTTGTTGGGCCTTGATATTGGTAGTCCTCTATTCTGGTGCATTTTCTCCATTGATATGAAAGAGCAAAACATTCACCTGATGTCTTACTTCTTTCTGGTTTATAATAACAAGAAAGAATTTATTACACTGATCATTTCCAGCAGTCCTTCGACAGAAATGTGCTCACAACTCTGTAGCTGCCAGTGTCAATGTCACAGCCCTGCTTTGAAAGCCTTCAGTGGGATAGAGATGTTCTAGGACAGAACGTTGTTCTTGGAAAGTGTCTACGGGCTTGAGAGCAGAATTTGTTAGGAAAACAGGATAGTATAACACCATGATGCAGCTCCAGGATTGTGGTTGTCCTTCCTGCATTCTGTGTCAGGCTAGGTGAGAAGTACAGAGCCACATGAAACCCTGGAGACAAGTAGTCTTCCTGGGACATATCCATTTCTCACTTTTCCTGGAGTGCTGCCTGAGGTGACTGCAGTTATTATGGTCAGGGTTTTGTCATCAGCACTGCAGTTTCGTCTTCTACATCTTAAATTCCTGTTGTGTGTGTAAAGCCATGGGACACTGTATTGACACAGAAACCACTGTCTGCGACTTTACCAAAAAGTACTCTGGCATTGAGAAGAGGATGAGTAGGATCTGTAAACTAGTGTAGAACAGCCCATAGTGTGACTTTGTTAAACCCTACAGGATGGCTTTGAAAATGTAGAAAAGATCTTCATAGATTTTCTATAAAAATTGAGCTATTTAGCATGAATGAATACCATGAGAAGTCACACAGAGACCTCTGAACCTTCCGATTATATCTAGCAAATCCAAATACAGTAGTCTGTGCAGTTTTGGTTGGTCAGAACCAATTGCCTCTTGTTCAAGCTACCCTTGCCCTTACAGAACAGATGCTGTGAGGGCAAATGGAGGCTGTATAGGTATTGTTATCTAGCACCCAGTTATCAAGTAATGGCATCTTCAGAAATCTGGGGATCTGTTTGTAACTGCCTTTGAAGATCTCTGAGGTGAGAGGGAGCGGATGGTTCCTTTGAGCTGCCTGTATTTCAGCACAACTGAACAGCACACGATATATTATCTAAAATATGTAATGCATTAGTTCCTAGCTTGCTTTTCCTGAGCATCCAGTGAGGTCAAGTTTTATAAAGAAAATGACATAAAATATAATTCACACACATAAAAATATTTTATTTGATTCCCCCCAATATAGCATATTACTCTTTACCCCTTTTTTTCTCTCAAGAAAAAAATCTCACTAATTAGGTGTGAATGGATTTCATTTTTAAAGAAAAACCCTCAAAGTGTAGCTAAAGAGCCTCAATAAAAAGATTTCATCAGCTTTGTTACACTAAAAGCAGCTCGTGCTTTGGCCTTTAAATACCAGAGCCAAGTTTTAGAGCTTTAGGAAATGGTGCATAAACAGTCTGGCATGATGCTGTGTAACATGAAGAGAGGACTTCTATGGTTCACTGCAAAAATCACAGATAACAATCACATTCCCTATCACCAGTGTGTTATGACCATATGAAAGATATGCAGATACATGGAAAATCAACACCTGTACTTCCATCTACACCTCTGTACACATACATGCATCAGGTAGACAATGAATGGTTTAATCCTGCCTAGGTGAGCAATTTGTGTTTGGCTACACTGGAAGTATTATTTAAGGTATGGATTGGTGCCAGGAGTTATGTATGAGTGCTTTCAAGTCCTTTGCAGAGCAGAAAATAGCAACCAAAATAACCCATGCTCATTACAGAGAAGGGGCCATGAGGCAATGTCCCGTCTGCTTGTGCTTAAATCTGCCACTGCTGTTATTACTACTGTTATTTTTCAGAAAGGCTAACCATGACTAAAACCTGAGTGTCACAAAGTTAAGATGCATAAGCACCAATTATGCAATGATCCTTTCAACCAGAAAAAAACACCTCCAAGTTTTTTGCAGGCTTGAGGGTTTTTTGTGGTTTTTTTTTTGGTTCGGTTTCTTTTCTTAGTGAAATTTTTAAAGCAAAGGAAATATCTGTCTAATTATTTGGTTTACCTTGAGGCATTTGACTTCTCCTTATATGATGGGGTCACAGGCTTTTCCTTATAAAAAAATAAATAAATTAAATGGTGAGTAGTTGAGGGAAAACTTTGTGTACAGTCCATTAAATTCTGTGGGCACTGAGCACACACCCATTCTCCTTACACAAACAGAAGAACTTTTATGCCATATCACACTGGCCTAGCCTAGAACTTGCAACAACAGCGAGTCTTTCAGCAGCTTGTGTGACTTAATGTAAAATTGCCTTTTAAAAAAAATACACTTTTCCCCTCCCTTTTCCTTCTCAGGATTTGAACCATTCTGCCCCTTTTTTACATTTCACCACCGTGCTGTTATGCATCCCACCTCCCACCGGCAACACCAACCCCTCCATGCAAGTGACTAATGAAAATCCCAGACTCCTTCCTTAGTGGTTATCAGATTCATATTTCTCCGTGTTTAGACTATTATTCTAAACTTAAAAATTCAGTGTCAAGCTTTGCTTCTGGGTTTTTTGCTGGCAGTTTTATAGCTTGACCAAACTTTACGTTGGATAGTGTTTTGGTTGGCTGCCATATTGATCCTGGCTGTTAATCAGGATTTTTGTTGTTTTGGAGTAGGGGCAAGGTGGAAGGAGTGGTTGTGGTTTTGCTCTGTGAACAGAAGTGGCCATGCTTGCTGTCAGGGGCAAGTGTCTGTACTTTGTAACTACAAATTCCTTAATGACGTGTTACATTTCAAAGTGGAGTTGGACTTGGGGGTGAAACCTAAACTGATAAACAAGAACTGCCCCCCCTCCCACCTCTAGTCTCCCACAAGCTGCTTTTAATGATGCTATTATTTATTCCCCAAAAATGTTCTTCTATGCTTTTAATAGTAAAGCAGGAAAAAAAATTAATTTATTTTCTATATGTGTGGGTTTGCTGGATGAATTTCTAATTAGTTGTAGACTGGAGCAATTCCAGGTCTAAGTTTATTAGTCAGTGAATAAAGCCATGGCATCAGTTTAAAGAAAAGCCCTCCTGCTGATGTAGGTTTTTGAGGGGAATAGGGAAAGCCTTCCTAAATTTCCTATTCTGCAGTAACCTGCTTTCCTGTGGCTTCTGTGAAGCAGCACTATGCACCCTTTCTTCTCCAGGTGTTAGCTGAATACAGATATATTTGATTAATCATACTGCCCTTTTCTCTGACCCTAAGAAAGGCCAGCCTGTCTCTGTCCTGTATTTCCCAGACTCTTCTCCCACATCTTCTATGGTGCTGATCAAGGATCTTCGCCATGTCAGGAACATCCAGTGCCAGAGGGAGAGGCAGAGAGACCAAAAACACCAAATGTGCAGCTCCCAGGGAGCCACCCCAGTGCACATCCTGGTGCAGAGATCTGGATGCATTGATGTATGGGGTGTACTGGGGGTTTTTGTCCACCTCACTACCCTTTGACAGGGCTTCTGTGTGCATCCCCCACAGAGTTCAGTCAGAGCTTCCCATCAGTGAGGGAATTGGGGGTTTTGCCATGTTGAGGAGCAGGAGCTGGGGGGAGGCAGCAGAGCTGGGATGGAGGTCCCGAGGTGGGACAGCCAGGCTGGATAATTTCCTGCCAAGTGAATGGTCCCCTTCTCCTGTGGTCCTGCAGGTAACCACTTAGCCATTGCTCACTATCCCTTCCTGCTCTTCCAGCACCTGCCACATGTGAATCCTGCAAGGAAACAAGGCCCATTTTGTCAGGTATCTTCTGTTTCAGCTGTATCTGTAGTCAGTCCTGGCCCCTGCCAGGTTGCTGTATAATTTACAGCATGTAAATGCCTCACTTTGCTTAATTTGCAGGGCTGCTCCTCTGAAGGACCATCCTAACTCTTTACCATGTCAGGTACAAACGTGCATTGGATGCATCTCAGTCTGATTTTGAATTATATCTTGCAGCCATTCTGACAAGAGCAACCAGCTGGTGACCACCACTTGCCCAACTGAGGTTCCAGGACTGCAGCGGGGAGGGATGGTTCCAGCCCTGCCAGGTCCCACGTGGCTGGACACAGCCTCTGCAGGTGCTCCCAGGTCAGTAGCATTTCCCTGTCACCCTGACCCAAGTCTGTCCCTGCAGCTGGAAGGGAAGGCGAACAGTGACACAGGGCAGTGGAGGGGAAGATGGCTCCATAAGAAGGTGCTTCAGTGAACCTCAGAGGATTTTGCTATGTGGTTCAGCAGGACAACTACTTCATTTCTACCCTCATTTTCAGTTTGCTTTTGTATCAGATGGTGAAACACAGACTCTTGCCTGGCCTGCTCATTTGTAAGAGCCAAAGAACTGGCACACAGTGCACTTCCCTGCTTCCCAGACTGCAGTCAAGCAACATCCCTTTTTGCAGATTAATTTAGTGCCTGTGAATCAACCCTAAGCCTGACCTGAACTGACCACCCACTTTCAAGGTGTTTATATTTTCAACCCCAGGCATCTTACTAATAGCTCTCTGGCAGGCTGTGGCTTGCTTCAGGGGGGCTGCTCTTCAAGTAGGATTGGGCAAATGATGAACCACCATTTCAGGGATGTCCGTCTTCATTCCAGTGATTTAATCACAAGTGGCTGGGCTTCCATCTGTTCAAGCTACATAATGGCAAATGCCCAAGACATAAACTCCTTTCTCCCACCTTCTTACCAGAATTATTCCTATAAGTGACTGAATGTTTTAGGAAAGGAAACATTTCTCTTCATTAGTAGTAATTTGTTGTTTAATACAGATTTATGAAATACTGAGGAAGACTCACTAATCTAGGTTAAATGTATTTTACATTTATTATCTGTATCAATAGCCAAGGCAATAAAATATCCATGGAAGGAAAAAAAGAAGGGCTTGATTTCATAGTTAAGCGCAGACAAATATTTATATAAAATCTGTGAAACATCAGTTATATCATGAGAATATTATTTCTTGGACAGCTTGCAAATTCCAGGACTTCATCCCTTTACTGCAACAAAAATTTGCAAGGGATATTTTTCATTTATATTTGCTTGGCTACAGTAGAATTAAAAATCTCATTTATCGACTGCCATACTTGAAGCTAATTATTTTATTTGGAATCAACTCCCCAATATGGAAGTACTTCCTCTTAAGTGACATTTAGAAAAGGGCAGATATTCAGGAATGCAATGTTATCTTTCGGAACTCATCCTGCTAACTTTATAGGGAATTTTGCCTTTGATTATTTGGTACTCAATAGGGCCTTTCACTCAGGAGAGTCAAGGACTAGTGTGAGATCAGACAGAGGGATAAGAAACCAAACCTTGCCACCCTCCCCTGTGGAAATTTTGTGTAACCCCACACTGAATTACCAGGCTGCTGATAACATTCACATTCTGACTCCTTATAAACCCCTGACTCTCTACTTTATTTTAATTATTCTTGATTCCTTAAATGTAAAATCCCTTTCCCAAATGTTCACTTAAGTGGCTACTATTAAGTCTTTATCAGTTCTGAGCATTTCAGCCTCTTGTACACAGAAATTTCCCGATCTGACAGAATAAGAAATGCATTTACATGGCCTAAGCTCTTAAATTGTCCCTTTCAATTAATGCCCCATCATGGAGCAATCTGGAAACCATTACTCAGTAACTCTTCATTATAATTGCTTGCAGCTGAATATCCAGGCCTTGGTAATATAAGAATAAAAGAAAACTCAGTTAGTAACAAGTGCAATTGATTCCATTCAGAATTCCCCTGGTGCTTTGCCATGTTTGGCCTGCATGAGAGGAAACAAGAGGATTTTTTTCTCCTTTTCTTTTTTTTTTTTTTTTTTTTTTCTTTCAGGGCCAGGAAATGAATTGGCAGACATAAGATGGTCTGTGTGCTGCTTGCCTTCATTTTTCAGCTGGTCCTTGTTAAAAATGAGACGGTGGGGCTGCTCCTTTTTTTTTTTTTTTTTTAAGTAGAGGGCTTTTCTGGTAACAGATAAAACTACAATACCTCAATTTGCTGCATGCTAACAGCAACCAGAAATGCTCACCTCCTGCACTTTTCATAATCAGAAAAAATTTCTTCAGTTAATTCCAGGATTCCTTGCTAGAGGAATTGTTTTCCTCCCTGACTCCAACTTTATGAATACTCAAGCAGCTCTGAAAGTGAAACTCTACTGTCTTCCTCTCCCCCAACAATCTGCCAACACCCAAACAGAAACATAGGGGTCAGCTGGGCCTAAATATGTGCTCACTTTGTCCACTCGCAGGGGTGAGACCACGGGCCATAAATCAGGAATGAAACTTCACACTAGGAAGCATTACCTTTGGAATAAGTCAAGTGGTTCCCTTCAGATAACATCCTGGCTTTCAGAAATGCTGTACTGACATTTTACAGAGTGCTTGCTCCTAGGGAGGTTTGTTTCCCATCAGCTTACTGGAGTCAAGCATGAGACCCTGCACTTCCTCAGCCCCATGGCTACTCCAGAGATAACAAACCCCAGCAGCCACAGCAATGCCAGCTACCACGAAGACAGAGTACCTTTCTAAACATGAGAAACAGTAAAGAGGGTTAGTAACCATTCCTGAGTCTCCAGGCCACAGTAAAGGGGTTTAACAGCTGTGCAGTGTGGTACAGTAGCTCAGCTCTGGTGCTTCACTTTTGTTTGACAGTGATGCTTCAGGTCCAGACAGGACTAGAAGTTTCCAGCAACACCTCCACAGGGTTGTGTTTTCCCCACAGGACCAGTAGAATCCCTGGGATTGGGGATCGGGGAGAATCAACAGTAAAGTCTCCATCTGACTCCCCAAATAGTCACCAAAGAGATGTGTGTAGCAACGAATTCTCACCTCCAGTAAAGCAGATGGAAAATACAATTTTTACGGTTTTCCATTAAAAAAAAAAATCTAAACAATCATTTCATCTTTTCTCTTTAAAATGCTTGTGGAAAACCAAAGGGAATTTATTCCCAGCAGGGAAACCGCCTTTTCATTCTGGAAAGCTGTTTTTGCTAAGAAGTCAGCAAAATTTTAAAATACAGGTTTTCTTCTTTTTTTTCCCCTTGCTTTGAACAGTTGCATGAAAATAAATGACTTTCTTTGAAAAGTAAAAGTACTATTCTTTTTCCTTATGGACTTCACTGTTGCTGAAGGCCTGACTGCAGCTCAGTATTGTGATTCACATAGGTTTTCTGGGTGCTTCTTCAAGAGCGTTGACAGTTAGACAGATGGGATAATTTGGGAATGGACTTTCCTGGAAATCCTTTGGACTCTGTGAGGCTCAAAGCTCACCTCAGAAGCTTCCCATCTACACAGAAGGATTTAAACCTAATTACTCCCTTCAGCTATATTTTGCTTCTCAGAACTTCACTGGGGTGGAGTATATAAGTCTGTACCTGGAAAAACCCTGGGACCTGAGGGGCCAGAGGAGGAATCCAATCCCATGGCACTGTGCAGAATATTCTCAATTTTGTGCTGCCTGTCATATCACATTGCTGGTGTGGCTGTGGTTAATCTGTCTCACTCACTGTAATTTCAAAGCATATGAGATACTCAAGGATGAAAAAAAGTATCTCTGTTTCCCTTTGTAAAGAGAGGCTGTAAGGTCAACTTCCTGATGTGTAAGAATTAAGGGGTAAGAACACAGGGGAGCCAATCTGTTCCTGGAAGGAGTCTTCCAAGGAAAAGATTCTGATGCCTAAGGATGCACAAACACCAGAGGTGCTAGGTGAGTCCAACACGCTCTACCTGGTCATACGCACAAGCTCAAAAATATCTCACTTCCTTTGTGAATTTCACCAGGGACACAGGAACTATGCAACTGAGTAATATTTGTAGGACTGGTTTATAATGAAGTGTAAATCAAACCCATGTCACCCTCTGTACTATGAAAGCTGTAGCCTGATATTTTTTGTTTCCATAAAAGCCATACAAGATAAAATTACTCTAGAAATAGTGTCTATAAACAAAAGCAATGTTAGGGTTAACCGTAAACATCAAATCACTCCCAAGACATCACTGACTGTAATCTTTGGTGGTTTCATACATCATCTTGAGCCATGTTGGAATAAAATGTTCTCCCTCAGAGCCGGTTTATTATCTACTCCAGGTGTAGGTTGCACAGGGTCTGCCCTTCATGTACTTGCTTCTTTACACCAAACCTCCATCTTGTAATCACATTGCTACTGGATATGAGCAAGGTATTTTTTACCACTGCCAGCAGCTCTACAAAAATGTCTGGGCTTCCTAAGAGCAAAAAGCAGCATTTGCCAGACAAAACCCTTTGCTGTTAAGTCAATGCTGTAGAGGGTCCTTCTGGCTACTCACAGACACACTGATACCCTGTATCATGTAATGCCACACTACACACCCTCTCCAGGCTCCTCCCTGAGCTCACCCCATGCAACTGCTGCATGTGTGACTTTTCCATACTACCCACTGTCTTGAGCAGGAGGATCACTTGGATGATATCATCCCTTAATTTTTGTTGTCTTTTTTTTTTTTTTCTCCTCAGCATTGCACTTACCTATTTATCTGTCATTGTTAAGGGAGAGCTGGAAGAAAGAAATAAAAATACGCTCAGCTGGGGGCAAGTTTGAAGATGCATTCTTAAGTATTGCAGTCCAAGATAAAGGAAAGTCTTTGAGGCTGTCCTGGCACTTTTTAGCACCACTTCATTCACACTGTGTTCTTATCACCTCCTAGGTCTTCAATTTTTGTGACTCAGCATAGGTTTCCTAAAGGGATTTTGAAGCTCCACTGGATATCACCAGCTGAACGTTGGCCAGAATATCTAAACCGTCTAAATTACTCACAGGTCTCTGGTGAGAGTGGTGGCCTTATCAACAGGACATTACTTCTCTGCAATGAAGGAGACTATGACTTTGGATGTCTTGGAAGGAGATCAGTCCCGTTATTTTTCAGTTATTTTCCTCAGCACTTTATGGTCAGGAGATATGTAGCAGCAAATTCCCAAATTCCCCAAAGGAATTCTCCAAGCAGAACAGTTGAAATTTTGGGAAGACTAAGATGTCTTGTTTGAAACTCCTGGGAAGGGAGTCAAACTCTTGTTGGGAAATGTTAATTATTTTTAAAAAAAGGAACAGTTCTTTCTAATAAGATTGAAAAAAATATTAGTACTTTTTCGATTCATCTCTCAATTTGATTGTTAACAAAACCTGAATGGGAAATATCCCTAAAGTTTCAGCTCGTCCACTTGATTGGTTATCCAAAATTACAAATTGTATTCCAGCTCACATCTCTTGAGCTGGAAAACTGGATCACAACAAATGCAAATGTACAGCCTGGATGTCCATATGACTACTTCTTAGGTCAAGGCCAGTAAAAATACCTTTCCTCTTGTTATTTGTACAGCTCTATTGATCTTGGTCAGAAGGAGCCAGTGCAGAGATATTTAGATTGGCCCATTGTTTTTGATCATGTTCCCTCCCAGTGACAAGCCCTAACCACAGTAACAGTGCCATGGAGAGAGCTCCATCAACTCAGGTCATTGAAGCTTGAACCTTCTGACAATGACTTGTCTCTTTCCCCTCTTGCTGCAGTATCTGTGAGAGTTTGGACTCTGCTGTTTGTTATATGAGAATGATAATTGGTTTGTTTTACAGTTTGCTTGGAAAACTTCATTACAGGCTCTGAGCAGGAGCTCAGAGGTATCTCATCTTTTCACTCCCTCCACCTGTCCCTGTAGCAATTTAGGGCATGAGTGGCCATGGCTTAAAATCGTCCTCTTGTATTTGTATAAATTATCTTGAAAAGCAATACAGCATTTATGAATGTGCTTAAGAGAGATCCTATAACTTAGCATTCACCCTTCTTTCCTGGGTCCTAAACAGGCAGCTGCCAGCCTGACTGATACGTTCCTATGTCTTGCATGAGAGCCTTACCCATGATTAAGGCATGTAAATAGACTACCTCCCATTTTCTGCCCAGTTCTGCAAATGTCACCAATATCCCTTTGTGAAGTTAGCTCTTCCTTTCCAAATTTGCTTTTCTTTTACTAAAAAAAGCCTGAAAAATTATTTGCTTGGATCCAAAACTTTTTCTGATTAGTTGAGGAAAGAAATATTTTTCATCCTGGGTCTAAAAGAAACAAATTCTCTCTTTACAGTTCAGCCACCTAATTAAAAACAATCGATGATTTGCACAGCTCTTGTGAAAACCATGCCCTCTGCAGCAGATTGTGACAATTTCCATGACAATACTGTACATTAATATGCTTTATGGGTACAGCCTCACTCTGCAATGTAGGACACTTTTACAATGATCCCCGACTACATCACATGTGGCTGTAGCAAACAATGAACCTAATGCTGCACTTGTAAAAGATTTATGATTCAGAGAGCAGAAGATAAATGATTCCAGTCCCTGGATGCTTTAAGAGTAAGTTCCTTTAGCTCATATGGTTAAAATTGATCTTTCCATTGTCTCTTGTACGGAATGACCAAAACTAATGATGTTAGGTAATCAATATGAAAAGCCGTGCATAAAGAATTAAACCAAGAAATAATGGATTGCTGTGTCAAAGGCCTCCAGACAGTAAGAAATCAGTGCTGACTGGACATGTCAAAAAGACATCCAGACCTTTGGGTATTTCACTTCAGCCTGTGCCCACACCTAGAACAAAGGACCCCTTTTATTCAGAAACAAAAATGTGAGGGAGAGGAAGCCAAAAATAACAATGCATTATCACACATATGGCCTTCCTATAACCTGCAACCTTTGAGAGTTATCAGCACTCAGATAACCTGAAAAAGAGAAGAGGGAGGACTCAAAGGCCAAGGAAGGGAAAGGAAGCTAGGATAAAAATCCTCTGTATATTATCTGCATCCTGGAATCTGCTCACAGCCTCAATCTCTCTGGGATTTCTTAATTTGTTCTGTAGGGTCCTTGGAATATACATGTGAAAATAAAGTACTAGAATTCTAAATTGTAAGATCTATGAAATCTGGTTTTCAGTGTCTCTGTAGTTTGTGTTTGGAGACTTTGCTGTCCAAGAAGCCAGTAAGTTTTTCTCTAGTTGTGGGTGGGGAATTCATACTAGTATTCTCCTTGTGGATTTGCTAATGTCTTGTACCTGTGACTTTGAGTGGTAACTTTGCAGTTTTTCTGCCAGCATGGGAACCATTGGGACCTGTCTCCTCTATGTGGCTGAGTATTTAAAGAAATTTGAAGAATTTCATATATTTGAGACCCCTACATCTCGGTAGAATTTGGTTAAATCAGTCACTAAGCTCACGGAGGGAGAGGAGAGAGAAGGAGCTGACACATGGACACTCTGGTAATGTGCATCATTGCACAGATGTAATTTTCTTAGGGAATCAGAGGACAGTTGCTAAGTAGGAAACTCTTCTTTGGGGATTTACAAATAGCTCTAGTGATGTTCTTTGGACAAGGCGTGAAGAGCATGTTGGTCGAAGGCTGCCTTGTGCAGCACACAGTGTTAACCCGCACACTAACCTCAACTAGTGACAGGAAAGCTCATGGACAGACAGCCTAGTCTCTGTCTGCTCTTCTTCCCATCTAAAATGATGCCCACTGTAGAGAAATGGCTCATTTCTACTCTGAAATGTGCAGAAGCATGATACTGTTCTGCACTCACTGGTTGCTGCTACATAGCTCTTGCTGTTTTTTCTCCCTGAGCTCTTTACACATCACCTCACTCTCTAGACTTTCCTTCTTTCTTTCCTTTTTTCTTTCCTTTGCCCATCCCACCTTTCTGAAATAGGGATTTTCTGTTGCATCTGTTCAAAGTCATCTGACAAGGCTCGGTCTTGAAGCAGAGTGGGACTGAAGTTACCGAGCAATTCCCCACTTCTCACTCTCTCTGGCTGGAGAGAGAAAGACAGGAAAAAGGAGTGAAAGCTGGGATGTAGAATCATTTTTGAAAACATTTCTTTTCTCCTTTGAGTATTAGAGTGAGAAAAAGTTTTAGTTTCCACTTGAATCTTCCAGGTAGGATTTACGCTGATGTCTCCCATGAGCCTCATCTGTTCCTAACATCCAGACATAACAGGTATAAGCAGAGCCTTGGAGATGAGCTGGCACAGTCTCTACCAGAAGGAGTATGCATTTCTGTGGATGATGATTTGGCTTCATGCATGCTAAAGAATATATCATTCTATTCCTGAACTGTTATACCAAGGAGATAGGCTGAGCCCAGTGCCTCTCTGCTGGGGTCTGGATCCCCATGTGCCACGAAAGCCCCATGTATCCCTGAAATTCAAGGACTCACATCTTGCAAGAACTGAGCTTTGCTTTTGTGAATTCCCAGAACAAGAATCACTCAAGGCCATTCCAGAAGATGGAGTAACTAACTTCTAAGATATTTCAATTCTAAGAACTTCACTTAGGAACCCTGCCAATGGCAAGCTTAGCACCTAATGCTTACTACTGATTTTGGTAGTTGATGTGCAGCTAACCCTCAGACAGGCCTTAAAAACCTGGAGGCAGGGAGTAGTATGTTGCAGAAGTTGTACTTATATGAGGACTATCTTGCTCTTGGGATGCACATGTGCATTATAAAGGAGCCTGCTTCTGGGGTCTGGTGCCTTCAGACTATACCAAATTCTGGTGGGGATGAACCTTGGGATTCCCCCATTCTGTGTCTCCAGTAGCACATCTTTTCTTCCCTGTGGATAACCGAGGGATGCCCACTGATGTTAGCGGGAATGGTCCCACCCCAGTGGCAGGTGAGAGGAGAGAAGGACTAATGCCTCTGGGGTCTCAGCTCGAAGTAAAAGCTGAAAAATCAAGGTATTGGGGCCTTCAGCCTGGATGCTATGGACTGTGCTGGTCCCTGCCAGCAAGTCCTACACCTAAAACCACCCCTCACCTATTCATCAAGGAAGACTTCAATTCTTTATCTTCTATCTCAATGCTCTTTTCACCTCCTCCCTATATCCCATTATATTGATTTTAGCCCCAGTCTTGCTCCATTTAACCCAGTGTTAGAGGTCCAGACCTTAAATATTTATTTACTTAATGTAGCCAAATGCAGCCAATAGCAATTAAAGGCCTGACCTCTAACACCCTGCTGAAGCAGCTGGCCAAAGTTAGAGGCTCATCATCACACGAGAAATCCAAGATAATTAGACCCCCTTCAGCCCCTGCTTCCCTGCCCCCTGCCCCAAATACTGGGTAAAATAATACCATGGCACTAAATTAGACCTCATTACCTACTGAGTCACTCGATCCAGACCTCCCTTACATAGTAATGAGTACTGATTTATTGTGATCATTATTTGGGCATTACAGGTCACTAAATAACATGCTCTGCCCACACATGTCTTCTGAGCTAATAAATATCCTTATAGGAAATATTTTTGAGTGAACTAGCCTTCAGGTTGGTTCAGTAACTTCAGTCACATTAATTTTCTTAATGCATGTAGTGCTTTGATAGGAAAGCCACAGGGATGGAGGCAGAAAAGGAGGTGCAGAAAAATCCCCAAACACAGCTTTTCTCAAGCTGGGGTTCCTGGATGGAAACTGGGGAAGTGGTGCAGAGCGAGGTCAGTGAGAAAGATCAGAAACAACCTTAGAAAATATATATTTAAAATCAACCAACCCCCCAGGGCTCGATCCAAAGCTTAATGAAGTAATGGAAAGATTCCCATTGAGCTTAATGGGCCTTGAACCACGTCCAGGTGTGCCTGTGAGTATAAGGGTATATGCATCACTTGTGCACATGCAAACACTACTATATATTTCTTAAAAACTTTAGAGCAAATTCAAATAGTTCATTTTTTTTCTTCTGGGAAGCAAGTGACATGGAGTTTTGCACCATTTCCCTTGCTAGTGTAGCTGTGGTACAAAACTGGGGAAGAGTCAAGTTTGTCAGAGCTGAAATGGTATTGTTTGTTATATTTATCTAGATAAAATCTTCAAAGGACCCATCAATTTCAGTTAGAAGGTGAATAAAGCAAGTTCATGGATATTTCTGTATATGCAGGTATATATTGCCAAAGGACACAACAATGGAAGACTAAGAAAGGAGAAAACAAAAAAAAAAAAAGAAAAAACAGAAGATTCAGAAGATTCATGATTCAAGAAAGATTAAGAAGAAAGGGATTAAAACCCCACTCCACCAGCTATCACACAGAATGTTTTATTGGCTTACTCCTGGCAAATCCTATAATACATTTTCATTATTTATAGAAATAATTCTGGATTACTTTGCCATAAAAAATTGGGCTGGGCTCTTTTAAAAATTACAGAAATTAGATGAAATCAGGCTCTTTGAATTATCCATGAGCATTGGGTTAATATAATCAATACTTCAGCCATTACAAGTTGATGTTACATCTCGAGACAATTTTCTAACTTAATAAGATTAGAAATAATAAACTGGTATTATTTCTTTGCGAATTGGGGCCTCTGACCCAGTAATTTAATGGCTTCATTATTACAGCCATGGAATGTAGAAAGACCCAGCATGCTGCCTATTTTCACAACTGTGCTTTGTCCAAATTATGTGACTTTTAAAAAAGCAAAATGAAAACTTACCAAACAATTTCAGAGGGCTGCAGTGGACATTTTTCAATAGACACAGTACGATATGCCAAATCATGCTTGTGATTTTATTTTCAGTCCATTGCACTGTAATAGTAGAGTGAAGATGCTTTCACATTTAAAAATAATGAAAAAGAGCTTCCTTCGCATATTTTTGGAAAGACAATATTAGCAAAGCTTTCAGTGCTTTGTGCTCGTGCTGGATTTTTGGTGGCTGCTACTTAGACAGGTTTTCTTTGCAATGGAGAAGGAAAAATAGTGTCTTGGTCATAGAAATAAGGGTCCAAATCTGGCTTTTCCACAGACCTCTTCACCTCTGTGGTTGAATGTAAGCCCAGTAGAGGTCAGGATGAACAACTCTTCTGGTGCCAGTGCATCCAGGACTTCACTCTTCCAGTGATCAGTTTGTGATCGGGAGAGTGGGAACTTGGCCAGGAATTTCCTTTCCCCTGCTATGTGACTGTTTTTTCTGTTAATGTATCAGGTCCAGAGTGGGGATTTCCATTTGCCACATGCAGCTCTGAGCACCAGAGACTGACCCCAGCTAACGCCTTGCTGGGATGCAAATAATAGCTGCAGCAAGCCTCACGCAGGGATACATGGGGAAATGCACCCAGAGTGTCTTTTACTTCCTGCTATTGTGAAATTTAGATGAAAACACCAATATTTCAGCAGTCTGATAGGAAATGTATAGGAGACCCATGCATATGGTGCTGTGCACAAGGGAAATGTCGCCCCAGAGGGCACAAAGTCTTCAAAGAATCACCCGTGTTGGGGAATGGGGCACTCACAGTGGCAGAAGCTGGTTTGGGGGATGCAGAACGTATAGCAGGGTACAGCTCTTCTTCAGCAACAACATTCAGAAGATGAAATCCTTATTTTACCCTCCCTGTTCTCTTTTCTGTGCAAGACACACTTCGATCCTACCTGCTAGAAAATGGTCCTGCTTTAGCACACATCTGCAGTGCAGAGATGCAGGCAAACAGCATTTATTTTGCTCCTTATCTACTCTCTGCACTATTTCTAACTCACAGCAGTTTAGAAAAAATAGAAGGGCTTATTCAGAAGGATGCTAATTCAGTTATCTCTACCTGTAAGAGACCCCTGTGTGGTCATTTTGAAATCTCTGGGCTAAGCTCATTTAGATACACACATCTGTTATAGCAAATGCTTTCTGTAAGCCTTAAAGGAAACATAACCCAGGATGATAAAACATCAAGGAAAACAGGAGGCTCAGCCAAACGGTCACCTCTCTGAATTTCTGCTTGAGAGATGGCTGCTGTTGGATACACTCACATTTCCCTGCCTAAACATCCATCTTTAATTGGTTAGTTTGCAGGAGCAAGGGAGTGAGGATGAGGATGCACTCCTCATGGTGCTTTCAGCCCTGTTTAAGAATTAGGGAGAAACAGCTGTGGAGATCTAAGGAGAAAGGAGAAAAAGAGCTATCAAAAAACTACCCGACTTTCAGAGTGAAGGCTGTAGCCTTTTGGTGTTTTGTATCAAAATCATCTAATATGGCTAAATTTCAAGACACTAGTCGCAGAATGGCACATGTATGTTAGTGGATCCACCGTGCTCCCAAACAACTGCATCATCCTAATTCCACACGTGGGAAAATTGAGTCCTGGTGGGGTTTGCCCAGAAACCCCTGAGACTGCAGCTGTCAGGGGAGCAGAGAAATGCAGCATTCCTCTGTCTCGGCAGGGAGAGCCGATGCACATGCTTCCCATTTCATTCTGGGCACTCGCAGGACAGCTGGTCTTTGATGTCCTTAACTAAGGAAAGGTATCATGGGTCAGGAGGGGATAGTGGTTTCAGATATGTAATGAGAAGACCGTGATTGACAGTGCTTTTGCTCAGCCGCATAATCACTTGATTACTTTTTGTCTTTGCTTCTAACAGAGAAAATAAAAGAGCGCTTTGATGGTGAAAACACTTTTTTCAGTAGCCAGAAAACCATAAGATATATGTATGTATAAATACATTTTTATACATAGAAAAAATATTTGCTTTCAGCATGGAATTAACCCTAAGATAGGAGGCATTTATACGACCTGTGGTACCACTGTTAGCTTTGTGGAAACACTATTTTCTGTCTCCTACAAACGTGTTGGCATTTTTTACGACACTGTATATTTCCAGTCACCCTGCTTGCACAACCTGTGCCCATTTAGAAACAGGGGGCTGGAATAAAGAGCCACAGAGGCTGCAGGCTCAGAGCAGTGATGGGGTATTTTGCCTGCGACACATGCCTTAGGCAGCACACACAATGCCCCCTCCTTGAGCAACCACCACCAGCCTCTGGTTAATGTCTCCGAAACAGCCTGTTAAGACTGTTACTACAAATTAGAGTCTGGATCATTCTAAAACGAAAATAGACTTCTTTCATCTTCCAGATGGCTGTCTGATTGGGAACTGGGCAGGATCACATTTCAGGTTGTGACTTAATGATTCAGGACAATATTTATGGTTATTACCTGACAGAGGGCAGTGAGGAAAATTAAAGCACAGACCCATGCTTCATTTATGACAAAAAACAAATTCATGACAGTTCTGTATATTAGAGGTGGCATCTTTTGCTCGGGGCAAAGTCCGAGCATAGCTCTGCATCTGAGCCAGACCTGCCAGGGGCTGCTGTGAGAGCCTGGCCAGGACGGCTTCAGCGTCCCTGCTTTGATAGATGTTCTATCCTCACAAACAATCTGCTGCTTCCCTTGGAGGGGGTCTTAGGCAGGCAAGACACAAATATGAGTGAGAGCTTTCAGAGGGGAAAAATAACATAATTATACAGCGTATTTGCTTGATGGCTGCAGTTGCCTGAAATATTGTTCTTCAGGGCACGTTTTTGACATAATTATTGCCACAGGATGATCCCTTCTGGAGAAAACATGGAGTAATTATGCAAGCCAGTTGTAGATATGGTTCTGCATGTGATTTTCCCTGCAAACGATGCTCCTTGTGATACCAGCTGGTGGGAATGCAGGGCATTTTGAAGAAAGGGGCAACAGTGTTTGGCTAAATCAAATTGAAGCCTCAGCTCTGCTGGCTCTTTCCTTAAGGAAAGAAATTTATTAGTGTTCCTCTCCCAGTTAATCCTTTGCTTTGCATATGAAAAAACTAACACTTTTTTATTGTCAGCTGCTAAAAAAATTAACAGCCTTTATGAAAATAACTACAACCCACAGCTTTGAGCTCCCTGTAAACCAGTTTTGGACTTCAGAGTTTCTTAATGAAACATAAAATTCTGAGAGATGAGAGGTAGCTGTTGAAAAAATTTTGGGAAGATGGCTATCCTTCCCATCGCTTAAGCTTATTTTATCCCTAAGCTAAAACAAGCTCTTTAAATTTGCAGATAGTGATACAAGGAATATTGTTTCAATTAAAGAGTATCTTATTTTAGGGAAGAATATTCTGTCCACATCTGTTAAGCATTACTCCAAATCAATCACAATATTTATTATATAAGAAATATTTTTCCCAGGGGAGTGGTGCTTCTCAGTTATTCTTCGAGATGGACCTTTCTTCTCCTCCTTTTGCCCCCTTCTGCTGTGCTCTTGCCCTGACAAACGCCACATCCGTCAGCACCCAGCTGCACCAAAAAATCCCTGGCTGCCTCCTTCCCCAGCCCAGTTCTGATCCTTCTTGTGGCAGGATCCTTTAGCAGACCACCAGGCAAATCTGCTCATTGATGTTAACCGCTAGCTATTTTGATTTATGCTGGGATTTGCAGAGCTGCCCCAGGGAGAGAAAACCATGGGGTGTGAGGTATTCAAATCCCCTTGCGTAGCACAGAAATATTAGTCAAAGTCTTTCAGAGAAAAGGCCAAATTGTGAATGTGTTTGGTTTTGTTTAGCAGAATGAGATGAATTTTTATCCTGTTCAAAATATCGTAATGGCTTGAGCACTGAGACAATGAGGGCAGTTTATCAGTTTCCTTCTGAGCCTTCAACCACTCCTGTGGTCATGAGGTAACATGTTTGGCTCTCAGCTTTCACCCGCATTTCATCTGGATCAGGCTTATTGTGAAGGGCTGTGTGAGGTTCTGAGCAAGGTCCCTGATCAAAGTCCCAACCTCAGCCCAAATCTGCAAGACCCTCACGAAAAGCCTATGCTATGTGTCTCCAGTACCGAACCTCCCACAGATGCATGTTGCCTGGTGGCTTTGTGATGAGGGCTGGTCTCTGCTACCCCTCACATCTATTTTTCATTTTTTGTGCCCCTCTCAGCACCCAGGGAGCATCCCTGGCTCTGCAAAGAGTCAGGCTCACCCCAGCACAACATCTCCAGCAGTCGCTGCTTCATGCTTGCAATTCTTTGCACATCAAGCATCTAACAGACACTTTAAACACTTTCTTAATTATGTAGTGGTGAATACCTCACTAAAAATGGGGCTGTGGTATACAATTAAAGGAGAAATGTATAAACTATCTGATGTTGTCAGTATCTGTAGCTCAATGTGAAATTACACCAAGAACAGGAGACTCTTGTTTGAAAAATCCATTTTCTTGTCATTTTTATGGCTCTGTTAGATAATAAAATCAAGAGAAAGATGACTAGAATAACAATAGTATCTCTTCCTGGGTGAAAAGATAGGAGAAGAAGGAGGAATGCTGAGATGAATGTATGAAATCTCTTGTCTAAGTAAACAATCTACATACATTTGCATTTGCTTGCAATCATTGATATAAAATGTTGTCTTCATTAACATTAGGAGATAGAGATATAAGTTACCTCCGCATCCCTGATTTAGCTGCCTATTTTAAAATAAGGACTGATGGCTCTTAAACCCATCAAGCAGCCTTAGTTCTCATTTGACTGTATTATTTCAAGTGCCTTAAGATTTACTAAGGAGTGTCTGACAATAATGAGAGCTGAACGTCCAGATCCAGAGGAGAATAAGCCCAATTTAGGTTTCACTGGAATCAATAAGGGAGGGGTCACCTTAGGCTAGGACAAAAAAGCAGGATGGTATTGGGAAAAAATTGGGCGGAAACATCTGTGTGTCATATTCTGCCTAATCCTGCCCTGGTGTGGAGTTTGCCCAGCCGGACCCTTCAACCATAACCCACACTGAGCGAGCAGGGTGAATTTTGCATAGATCTGCCATGGGAGAGAGGCCCAAAGACACCAACGAAACATTGATTTAATCTTTATCTCTTACACAGAGTTACACATCTGTCAGATCTGGGGATAGTTAAGATTATCAGTTTTGCCCCCAGCTTCTGCTTCCAGCCCAGGTGTTCTCTGGGATATTGCTGTGATACTCCTGCCCTTTACGCTTTCTAATATATTAGCATAGCTGCTAATGAGTTACAAAGTTACAAAAAACCAAAAAAGGTGGAGATTTCACTAAGTAGACCTTCCTATTAAAATACAGTGCTAAAGGGGCCATCTCATGTATCTCTGTAAAAACAAACAAACAAACAAACACCCCAACATCATCTAGTGCTTTCTTTCAAAATATGTATTGTTTACAAATGAGTGGTGCAGCCAACCCAGTAAATTCTGCTGCTCTCCCCACAAGGCTGTTTGTATTGTAAAGCAAACTGGTCTCATGCCAGATATTCCATAGTGTTTCGAAACAGCATTTTCCCCTCCTTAATTAAAAAGAAAAAAAGAAGAGAAATTATTTGAATGCAAAGTTCGAAGCAGATCTACAGCTTTGCAGAATGACTGTGGTAATGAAGCGTTTGCAGGAGTCAATCAGGGCAGACGACTTTCACAGGAGAACTTGATGCCTTTCAGATTTTCAAAGAAAAATAAGCCAATGACAAAAGCAGAGCAGCTGTGAGCACACGAAGGAAATTAGTTATAGCAGACTTGTAATTAAGCATTGGAAACTGATCAAAACCATTATCCTGTTAGTTTATACCACAACTTCTATCTACTACAAAATCAATTACACAAAAAATAAACTACACGCACTCTGAAGTTTTCTCACATGAACGCATCCTATCCAGTCCTTGGACTGCAAAGTATGTTTGTTTTCCCAATAAAATATGCAAAGCGTAGAGCAGGGAAAAACAGAGATGAAAAGGGAAACAGAAAAATTGGAAGAGAATTTTGGCAGAAGAAGTGACTCTGTCAGGACCACACTTGCCTAAAAAAACAATATTTGTGCAATGAGATAAGCACCCAGGGTTCTCTTTTAGCATATGCATTTTTCCGTTTTCCTTTGGTGAGAGCATTGAGTAAACAGGACAAATCGACATTAAATGATAGAAATCATTTAACGATAATAAAGCAAAAGAATGCAACAAAAATCTAGAGATTTGAGGGAAATATATACACAGGAAAAGTTGGGCAAAATTTGTCCTTTGAAAATCACATGTTATTCCCATTAACTGTAACATGAGATGGATGGCGGAATAAAATAGGGGCTATGTGAGCTGGGATTTTCTTAGAAGATTGGGGCCTGGTTTAGCACATGTTTTATACCAACAGAGCTGTTTCAGTTAAGAAAACAAAAATAAACCCTGGCAGGTTACAGACACCCATCCTTTCCTGGCATGAGCAGCATGCTCCCACTCCTTCCCAAGCTGGCCCTCTGCAGGCCATCCCTGCTTGGGCTGTGCCAGCAGGGCAGCTATCCCCGCTGCCGTGGGAGGCTGCTGCTCACCCTGGCTTTATTGATGGGACGGGATGGAGAGTTGCAGGATTTATGTGACCAAAAGGCCGTATTTCAAAGCCGGGGTGACAGCAACGCATTTCAAATAGGTCAGCAAAAGTCTTTCCTTGGTAGTAGGCGCTCTACACAAAAGCTTTGGCAGGTAAAAACGTGCTTGAATGTGAGACAAATATTTGGAAGCCCCTGAAAATCGCAGCTGTGACGTGTGAATTTTCCAAAGCACTGGACAAAAGTTGTCTAACCAAACTGGGTGTTAGGCCTTGCTGCCTGCCCCCATTCCCTGCTGTGGCTGCCATGGGTGACTGCCTGTCAATCCGGCCAAAACTGGTACATCCAAAGAACTGGTGCAGTGATGCAGCCACAGACACAAGGCTTTCACAGGCAACCTCAGGCTCAAGAGAGCTGAACCTTTACCCTGGCAATGAGTGCCCTGAGCAGTGGCATTGCACACCACCAATCCTGTTTGAAGCCAGCACCTCCAAAATTTGGGCTGTAATTTAAGGGTCTCAGCATGAATATAAAATCCTAACTTCAGGCTCTTTTCTTTATAACTCTTGGCACAAGATCCTAAGACAAAAAGCAGAGCAGAAGCAAAGAGTATTACTGCTATTATTGTGCCATGTGCACAAGAAAAATATATCAATGTGTGAATACACAGAAATGAGAGAAGGGAGACAGAGATGATGTGCTTTTAATATATCTGAAGCACCAGAAAATCTTTCATGAGCAGGAACAAGACAGAGTTCATGAAAAGGTAAACTCAAGAATAAATTATGAAGCTCATTCCATTAGAGGTATATATTAAATACCATATGTTGGTATAGGGTTAGTTTTCTTTTCTTTTTTGCTCTTTTTTTCTTTAGAAATCATTTTGCTAGTAGCAGATATCACTTCCTTCTAGGTTATGTTCTCTCATGTCACATTTATTGAGGTGAAAGGTATCTGACTTGAAAACCATAAAGTTTTTTTTTTTTGTTTTAATTATATGAAACAGATATAAGGGACTAGATTCAGAGCAGGGGTAACGTGAGTGGAGCCAGTGCAGTTACACTACCCAGTAACCTGTCTGACTATTGTTATTAATGCATATGCCTGTATTGTACTGAGCCATTACTATACCACAAAGGCAAACATACACACATTCATGTGTGCACAGTGTAAGCCCACTACCCAAATGCCTGGGATTGTACCACCATTTGGATAAGCAAACATTGTTATTACAGCATGGCAGCAGTTAATGTATGAGCATATTGTACCCTTCCTTGAAAATGAATATGTAGGGCAGAAGAGAGAACAAAAATTTACATTTTTCAATCTACATGTGTTAAATAAAAGAGTCTTGTGCAGGCAATTATATGAGCAAGAAGAAGTAGGGCTGCATTTAGGTAACCATTGTCAGAGAATCCCATCTCCCAGACTGGGTTTGCTCTCTTGGATAACATGGCCCCAGCTCTGTAGAAAAGACTTACATTGAACACTGAAGACCAGGGTCTCTCTCACTCTCTACCTTGTCATTCTGGGCAATCACTGGGATAAAACAAAATGATCCAGTGATGTATTTCAATTCAGGGAACAACTGCTGCTCTGCGTCTTGGACTCTTTTGGGCAACAGCTGGTATGGGGCGTGTACATGGCTGGAGATGGGACCTAAAAGGAGGTGACTAACCCTGAGCCTTTCCTGAATGTGCCAAGGAGAAGTTGAAACTTTATAAAAATAAAAGATCTGGTGGGATTTTTTGGTTAGGTCTCTAATCCCTTGCTACTGCAGGCAGATATCACATGGCCTTTGTAAGCCTTCTGAGAGAAGAAGAAGATCTGGATGTTACATCAAGGGCCAGTTGTAAGACAAAGGGACAACATCCCTTTGTCTGGGACATTTGCCACTGAAATTGACCAATATGCCAACAGCTGTCTCTTCCACAGCTCCTCCACACTTCTTGCTAATCATATACAAATGTCAGAAGGGTCCTGGGAATGCAAGAAGCAGTGTCTGGGCTCAGAGGTGTTGAGCCTTTTATTTGCTCATACCACTCCCTCTGCAGTGGATCCATGCTGGACATTCCCCATGGACTGCTACCTTGGGCACATCCTTTCAAAGACAGAAAGAGCAGCAGACAGCAAAGCCCAGGAGAGGTGTCAGGAGAGGTGCCAGGAGAGGTGCATCTCTGATGACTCCACCTGGTTGCAGACATATTTCACACCTGCCAAATTTCCCTGGTTTCAACCTCTTGCTCTGTGCAATATCGGAAAAGTCACAAAAGGTCAAAAAAATGTTCTCAAATCATGTGGAAGTGAGGAATTTAGAGTGAGCCAGATGGAAGAAGAGTTTCTCTGATTTATTATGGACTGCTAGGCAGATAAGAGTTGCAAGAGATAAGGTGGGGTGGGGGAGAGCTTTTAACCCCTTGTCTGCCTTTTGGCATTGAACATATTTCAAGGCAGAGAGATGTCTAAAAAGTTAAGTTTTTGTCAACGGCTGCCACATCTGACACAATCTTTCCACATGCCTCCATGCTCTCATAGTTCAGGAATAAGAAACAACTGTTGCTTCAGGGAGGTAAATGGTGGTGTTAATCATCCAGAGATCATTCCATAGAGCAACATCCAGTCAAGAATTTGCCTCTTGGTAATAGCAATTGCAATCCAAATTCCCAGTTAAGCTGGAAAGCTATCTTGATGTGGCCAAGTGTGAATATGGACTTTTGTGTGAGAGGATATCTTGCAGCTCTGAGCATTTGGAAAACATACCGAGTAATTTGCTTTATTTTCTGTGTTTATAAACACACATCTGTTATTTGAGTTTCCACTTTTGGGTGAATTTATGATGATAGCCCATCTGCAGGAGCTCTGGGGCTTTTTTTTTTTTTTTTTTTTGGTGGCGATATTGCCTTAAAGGTTTCGAGAAGTCACTGGTGATTGCACCATAAATATTAACCAGGTTGAATCTGCCAGAGGCATCATGCAGTGTGCAGTGATGTGACTCACAGAATTTTGCTGTCTGATAAAGCTTATGGAAAATTCCCTCAATGGATTTATTTATGGCAGCAGATTAAACCAGACTCCAAGCAGACTGCACTCCGTAGGTTCAAGAAAGAATTTCTAATTTATTAGAGAACTCTTTGTTTTTTGCTATCACATTTCAGCCACATTTTCACTCTTGATAAGCAATTGGTTCCTTCCTTGGGGATCAGGAGGAGGTAGTTCCTGCCTTGAAATTCTTGGAGGGACAGATAAATTGCTTGAGCTTAAGTTTTTTAAAGGAGCCGTCCTCTAAATACTTCAGGCACATTTTACAATTTTTCCCACTCTGTTCCTCTACTGGTGGAAATACAGAATATTATTTCAGTTTCTTGCAATTTTCTTTTGTCTCATGAGGTGGGTGTAAGAGCTCTTTTGCTTCCTGAGCAGTCTCATCACTGTCAGCAGAGGAAGGTCTAGGCCCTTAGGGATGTGGCAAACAAAATTTTTCGGAGATGTGATGGTGAAAGACAGTGTCAGACCTCCTGCCATGGGTGCCTGCTTGTGTTCCTGCTCCTGTCCAGAGCAAAGTCAGTGCAGGGCTTTTGCTCAGATCATGCTTTGGGAAAAGGCATCAACAAAGTGTGGAAGAGTCACTGCCAACAAGCAAGAAGGTCAATTTTTTTTAAAGTTTGATTTCTTTTTAAAATTTTTCTTAATTCATCTTTGAGGGAGGAAAATACGACTGTTTAAAGAATTTCTTTGCAAAGGTGGGAAGTGCTGAAATGCAACTGCAAGGAACCCCTCTGAGAAGAGATATCGGTCTTATATCGAGCTGCCAGTTGAGATTATCTGGAGTGGACGTCCTGAGAGACCAGCAGGAATTCTTTTCCACCAAAGACTGATGGAGGCTTCCCATTCAAATGTTTTAAAAGCTGTAGAAAATTAAAAATAGAAGTCCTGCTTAAGGGGGAGAGACTCCTTTGGGGGGGTACTTTGTTTGCTTTGGTTTATATCTCCCTGGGTTGGAATGCACTAAAAACTGAAGAAATTAGAGTCTTGCAAAGAAATGTAACCTCATACAAAACTGAAGGGCAAGGAGCTCAGTTTGCATTCTGGTTTTATAATCAGTTCTGTTTATAGTAGGAAAGAAATATCCCCTTCTTGAATTCAGTGTGTGCAGCTTTTCTTAGCTGCTCCCTCTTTAGGTAAACATTAAAGGAAATATGTCTTCAATAATTTATTATTAAGAGAGCAGCTAATGGTAAATGCAGGTGTATACCACGGGCACGGTGGTGTTATATACCCCAGCATGTACCAGAGAGTGGCAATCTTCTCGAGGAGGTTTTTCCTGATAGCAGGCAATCAAGCAAGTGAAGCCACGCAGAAACAGCACTAAGCGCTGGGGAGAGACATGGGGGTGCTTCAAAACCCTGAGCAGCCTCATTGCATTAGACTGCTTTGACACCCCTGTGTGGCTTCTGGAGATGCTCTACATTTCCTTGGAAGGGAGACTACATGGTAATAGGGCTTTTAAATACACTGGACTGAAATATTTCATATTTATTTTATGGCTGTGTTGCCTGTAACTCTTCAAGGCCGCAGTCTGCAGCTAAGGGATGGTGAGCTAGAGACCTCTAAAACACCTGCCCTAAGCTCTGACATATATGCCCTATGTTTAAGACACTGTTTCCTATATTTTAAATATAGAAGGAACAGAGATCTACTTGATCTTTCTTTTCATTCTGGGTTTAATTCTTTTGTGCCATGAGCCTTTTTAGGGATTTTTTTCTATGCATCTCTGGATTGATTTTCCAAACTCCAGGGCAAAATCTTGCTACCATGAAGATGAAATTTGTAACTTTACCTCAGAAGCCATCTCCTCTGTAATGTGACACAGTGAGCAGAGGCACAGTCAAGTAGAAGTGAGGCAAAAATCTCATCTGCATTTGAGACTCACTTTTCCAAACATCAGCTTCCATAAGAACTTACTGTTCTGTATATCTTATAAAATAAAACTAGTCTAATATCAAGCCCTTCAGAGTCTTCTCAGTTGTGAGCCAATGCTTCCAGAAGTACTCTCCTTTGCCAAGGCAGTGGCAGAAGGCTCCTTCCTTGGTGTGTTTCTTCTGCAGCTCTTGGGGGTTGCTTTGCCTGAGACTCCCCAGTGGTGATCATCTGCTCCATCACTGTGATGCTCCTGGGAACAGGGTGTGTGGCAAGGAGAGATGTTCCCTTGGGTGGACACGTGGGCATCTGGGAGTAGAGACAGAGGCAGGACAAAAGCTGAAACTGCGCTGGTCACTCTTTTGGTTTGTGATGGTTTGTGCTCTCCCTGATTTCTCCAAACAGAAGGTCCAAAGACCTCACATGTGTACTCTGTGGGGCTTTCCAGGGCTGCCTTGGGTAGCATGAGGCAGAACCCAAGAGTACAACATGCAGAAGAGTGGCATTGGCATTTACACAGCAGCCATAGGGACTCCGTTGGCTGCACAAAATATGGAGGACATGCAAGACCACTAACCCATCATCCACAATCCCTGGCTTCCACACTTTGAATGTCAAATGTACAGATGGTTCTTACAGGTCATCAACCAAACCGGAGTTAAAAAAGGAGATGTGATTATTACTGCAATGTTTAATGTGTGCAGGCAACCCATTTCAGCTGTAACAGAAAGAAGAATGGCCCTAGCTACAGACACCCACTACAATGGCAAATTGCTCCCACCTGCTTATCGCATGTGTAAGACTCTGAAGAGGCAAAATGCTGTGTAATTGCTGAGCATCAGCAAAATTAATAATTTCCTGCATGGAAACAGAAATATGGTAAATATATTGGTTGCAACTGAATATTATCATCTGATGCAGACACAGCTCTCCTCTCTTTGCTTTTTATACCAACAAAGACACATGCATGCCACTGCCACCCCCTTTTCCTCAGCTGGTATATGAGGAGCCTGCATCTTTGTTTCAGTGTTCCCATGATGTTCTCTTCTTCCTCAGTATCACTCTGGGCTGGATTCTATCCTGGCTCAACATGCCCATTCAGCCCAGCTGAGTTTAGTGAGAGTGGAAATGTTATTTAGTTTGTTTCCTCTTCTTTTTTTTTCTTTTTTTGTTGTGTGCTCAAGTGAAAGTACTTACCTTCAGCTGATATTTTTCCAAGAGGTAGTCAGGCTGCTAAATATTTGCTCATGAGCATTGCCATTTGAGCATTGACCCCTCACAAGCAGAATGTACTGTCCTGTCTCCAGTCTAGGAACCAGAGGAAACATCTTTGAAATTTTAAGCTATCTTGACTATGTTAATGCCACAACTTTCACAACACCTCCTTGCAATGCAGTCAGAGAATATACAAAAATGTATGCTATATATATTGGATATCTAAATATTATATTATATATTATGTATTAGTGAAATTACTGTTGTGTGTTGGTCTAGATCTGGGCTCAAACTTGTCTTTTGTTCTTACATTCATCTGGCTCTTTTTGCACAGTCTAAGCAAGATTCTAAGCACAATTATTCCCAGAAGTTTGAGGATCAGGGCTGTAGGACAGGTCCCATCTTATACAAGGAAAATAGGGGAGTTTTCTCAAAAGAGCAATATATTTTTTTCCTTTTTAAGCTTTTTAAGGTGGTCTAGATTAAGTAGAGATGTGAGGATTCTGCTTTACAAAATCAGACCTGGCTATTACCGCTTTACATGTGTGTCATCACCTCTGCAGTCCAGTTATGTTGAAACAAGAACAGCCCCTGACATCCTTATCCAGGTAGAGATAAGTATATGGGTACACAAGGGAAAAGCAGTGGAGGATCAGACTTTTGTGGTTAATCAAACAGAGTTTTTACATCAATTTATCCAGTCAAACAAAGAAATTTTGCCCCTCAGATGACAACATTTGCTGTGTTTCCATGAAGGGGTAACCATATCACCCGTGGGACAGCACTACTTTAGCTACTCTGATACATTTACAGCAGCAATAATTTTATGACTGAGCTCAACTGCAAAAATCCTGTTAAACAACACCTGAATAATTGGTTAGCATGACCAGTGGTTTATAATTTCGTTCTCAGTTTGGGACTTTCCTGTTCTGTTATAGTGCTCTCCCCATGGTCACTTCACCGTGTTGCAACCCAAATTCTCATCCATGTGTATGCAGCTCACCAGTGTCCCGCTGCAGGGTGGAAATGACCACTTCAGACAGACAAAAGGAATTATAAATGTACATTATTTTTTATCAGTTGTGCTTACAAGGCAGTATCAGCAACCCTGGTTTACACATTAAAAGCTTTGCCAGCAAAAGCAGCAAAGGTCCCCTGTGGAGGCACAGCTTATACTGGCAAAAAAGGGTTTTTTCTGCTTGCATATTTAGACCACCTCTTGGGATGACTTAATTTACACTGGCAAAAGGCAGCATTTTGTTGGCTTCATTGTTTACCACGTTTGTTAGATGGGTTTCCACCCCCCCCTTTTTTTTGCCAACATAGCTAAATTGTTTAGGAGTAAAGACTTCTCCTTTTGTATCTACACAGTCCAAATACTTTTCCATAGGCTTGACCATACAAATTAGGCACTTGTATTTCTGGGATGTGAGGAAAGATGGACAATGTATTCTCAGATTTTCTACAGGGTCTTCAGCATGCCCAAAGTCAAACCCTGTCTGGATTACTGCAGGATTCCCCAACTCTAATTAAACAATTTTAGCCTTTAGATAAAACACATATATTCATTCTCCAGAGCTAGTTCTTTTTGTTAGCAGCATATGGAGTTCTCAAATGTTGGACAAGGGTATCCTACACTTAAGGCAGGAGACCCACTGACAGATGTGCTACCTGCAGTCATCTGCAGGAGCACAAGGAAGGGGCTGTGACTGGGTTTAAGCCAGTGAAACAAAAGCCATTTGATTTTAATAGACTTCAGCTATGGCCTTCACTGCATGAAAGAGAAAAGCTCCACATTGCCTCACACTGTCCTGCAGTGCAAATTCTCCAGGGACTTCACAGGACAGGAGCTGCTGTAAAGCTCAGCTGCATTTTATTCTCACTACCCTTATTTTGTAGAACTCAGCCAAATGATGAGAAGGTTTTTTTCTGAACAAAATAACCTCAGGATGTGACATTTCACACTGCTCCGCTACCTGCTGTATAAGAGTCTCTTACAGGGATGGTAATGAGCTGCTCCTAGACATGAACCTTTTTAATTTAGAAAGACTGTGACAGGACTGATGGATAATGTAGAAAAATTTGGAACTTTCTGAAGTACCATTTCTCCTGTTTTCCTTATTGATTTCTTCTGTATTTACTCTCTCTGTGTTTCCTGTTCTCCTATCATTCTGCCTGACTTGTGAGGGCATAGAAACCTGTGCTTTTTTCCCACTGAAAGAGCAGAACAGCAAAGAACAGGAGCAGCCACAGGCTAGTCTGTAAAACAAGAAAACGTCTCCACAGGTGACAAGGTTTCAGAAGCTAAGGATGTTATTGAGATAATTAGCAACTTTATTGCCTATCTGAACAGCACATATATATCTGTATGTGAATCCTACAAATCCTGTTTTCCATAAGAAGTACTTATTCCTACCTTCCACACAGATATATGTGTTATCACCTATGCTGTATGTTATCACCTACGCTGTGTTATCACAGCAAGCTCATACCTAAGTCACAGTTGTACATTTGCAGCTCAAAACACACAAGGATATGTATAAAATGCCCCAAAACCAGCAGGTACAGGACTTTTTAAGGCTGTCACTATGTTAATGATATGTCTTGAAATTTTTTTTTTTTGCCTTTTCTGACTGTTGGCGAGGGGATGTATTATCATTTCCCAGAAGAAATGAAAGCCAATGCACCGCAGAGCTTTCTGGTGTTCTTTGTGCCCATGGGACACCTGGGAAGCCAGGGGAAGTGAATTGGGACAATCTTGGCTAAGGATTTTTTGGGGGGAAGAGAAACACCCTAGAGCTGCACTGAGACTGTCTGGTTGTTCAACCCCAGATGCTGTGGCACCTGAGGTGACCAACCTGGCCAGATAAGTGAGACCAAAAAAATCAACAGAGAGAAGGAGCTGCATCTTAGGCAGCAATTGCAGGCAGTTTGAATGCAGCCAGTGTCATCCAGCTCCTGCTCCTTTTTATGGCACTTGGAGCTCATTCCCAGGTGAAAATATGTATGTGTTGCTAGTAGCATAAAATGATGCTGCTTGTTAGCAAGGCAGGAGTTAGCTGAGATTAAAACTGGCAAAAAGAGAAAACTTTCATTGATTTTATATATATAGGAAGCATATATACAAGATAGAAAACATTAAGATTTCAAAGATGTTTGCTTGGAATTGAGTGGATTTCCAACTTCCTTTGCAAAAATGATGCTAGAAATCAGGTTAATAAACAGTAACAATCCATTGATAAGGGCTTCTAGGGTTTGAGATTTTTAATGAAAGACATAGAGTTCCCTTTTACAATGTCCTTCAGCACAACAAAGGGCAAATTTGCTTCAAAGAGGCAATAGTCAATGTTTTTAAGGTGCAGAATAATATTTAATTCTAAGTGTGTCAGGGTAACTAGATCTGTGGTGATGGTTCTGCTATTCCAAACCAAGCAGATGCAGAATCTACCTCAGTTAAATCATATAGCTGTACTCTATGTGTGTAAACACATCCATATGCACTCACACATTCATATAAATATATATATGAAAATATGAATATTTATGATGCTCCTTCTCTTGTTTATCTATATACAAGAACCACAGGGGATGAACTGTGTTTGGGCAGGAAGGGTAACACCCTGGCTGAACCATGGAAGTGTCAGCATTTGCCCTTCCAACAGCCTCACCCTACTGAGAGACAGACTCCTTTGTTCCCAGCCTAGATGAAGACTTGGTCCAGTTGAGGAAAACGGGATGTGTGCCCCTGTTTGTTCATGTTCCTCTTCATTTGCTTGTCTCATGTTTCAATTTTAAACAATGAACTTGTCAGATCTCCTCCCTTAAACTAATCCATCTTCAGTCAGTCTGTCAGTACATTTGGACCCTGTGTAAATACTCATCTATATCAATATAAAAAACTACTAAAGCTGGAGCCTAATGTATTAAACTGTAGTTTTTTCCCTTCCTGTTTAGCTACTGGCATAAGCTCTTTCTTGTTTAAGCAATGTCTGGCATTATTTTGCAAGAATTGTTTCTTGGTTTGTTTGGGACTTTTTAGCATAGCGTGGCTCTGAGACTTCAAGGATTAAAGGCGGTGGAGCATAAAATATGGTTCTTTTGGGAGGTGTCCTGAAAAGAAAACAGGCAGGCAAGGAGGAGAGCTTGGGGATCCACCCACCTTAGGGATGGGCAGAGCCAGCCTTTGGAGAGCCAGAGTGACTCAGAGCATGGTGCAGGCAGGGTTGCACGATGAAGGGAAATTATGCATCAAAGTTCTTCCGTAGCCAGGTTTTGGGAAAGTTACACAGTCCCTCTTTCCCATGTCTTCCCTAAAAGTACACAGAGTAGTGCCGACAAGGTGCTCAGTGATGTGGTAAAGTGTTATAGCAGGAGAAGAAAAGAGCCAGAGAGGCAGTGGAGTCAGACCGACTGGGTCACGGCCTGTGACTCTGATTTTGCTCTGATTTCTACCTCTATAAGGCTAATAGTGTTCTCCATGGCAAATTATGCCTATGGGTCCCACTTTCCTAACTTGCAGAGGTAAGATAATATTTACCTGCTTTTATAACTACACCAGAAAAAAGGCTGTTCTTGGATCCTTGTCCTAAGCAGTAGGCAATTGTGTCACACTCTTTCCAGCCCAAGGTTAGTCATCAGAATGAGTGTGTAGAAAGAAATCTAATTATAGCTGTCACCTCCAGCCATATTGTCAATTACCCATTTGTATGTGGCAGGGGAAGTGCTTTCACACGTGTCTTCCGTGTGTTACTTAGTGAGGCATCAGCAAAGTCTGGCAACTACCTACTTTAATGCAATTTTAATGCAACTATCTTCTGTAATAGAAATCCCTAAAATAACATCATGATAACAGCTCAAAACAGTTAAGCACTATTATAAGCTGTAGGATGTAGAATCATTACTGTAGTACTATTTTTAAAAGATATTATGCCTCCTCTGTGGGATTTTCAGGTTCATATTAAGCTTATAACACACATTAGCCATGACTACTTCATTACGCCCATTTATTCAATGACCTCAGACATGCTGGCTGCCAGCTCCACCCTTGCTCAGCTCAGAACGATAGGCTGTGTGTTATTTAAGAGAGTGAGAGATTTTTGGAAAATGATGCTGCGCCTCACAGTAATATTTAAGGTGCATACCTTTGCAGGAGGCATGGATGTGTTTCCCAGCTGTTTTCCTCCTCTCAGAATTTCTCCTGGCTGAGAAAGATTTAAAGCCCAGCATATTCGTCCTCCCTAAGCAGGGAGGGAAGGAGGGAGGGAAGGAGGCAGTGTATGGAGATGCCATCGTGATTGAATTAGAAAGCCCATCTGCACAGCAAGCTCTCTTCTTTCCTGGACTGAAAACTGAGCAGGATGTTTTGCAAGGAGTTCAGCTTTTCAGTTTTGTGGCCATTTCATCTCTGCAGACTTTGGTGATGTCTTTCAATTTTTGTGAAATATTATATCAGGATCACTGTTGACTTTGTCATCAAGGCTTCCACATACTGACAGAAGTGTTTTCCCTTGTGAAGAGGTTGGGTGATGTGATTTTTCAAATAGTGTTGATTAAGGGATAGATAAGATTCCCATTACAGTTGTTACAAACATGGGAAAACTGAAATATGTGAATAGAAGGGAAAGTCTTCTTTTTGATAATTTTGTTTGGATTAAAAAGGGGGAAAAAAAAGCCATTTTAATTAAAAGATTCTGGTGGACAGAAAACTGTGAGAGATTTTTCCTGTAGGAGTTCTGAACAAGGAAAGGCAGTAGGAAAAAGATGTGGGCAGAGGCATCCTGTGATGATTGATCTGTGGTACATGACTGCAAAGGGCCTAAAAAGCACCCAGTCCACTCCTGAAGCTGTCATAAAGCTACTCAAGCGTTTGGCCAGCCGAGAAAGAAAAAAAGCAGCCTCAGAACTTGTATATCAGTGATCCAGGAGGCATCACTGCCAATAGCAAATGCTATAAGGATGCTTCTTTTCACCTACCATATGGATAGGTGAGATACTCAGCTTTGGATTTACACTGTTTTCCCCATGGAGATAACGAGACAATACTCTCTTACCACGGGGAATATCCATGAAAATATGTTTCAATTTATGTAATGGTCCATCTGCCAGTAGAAGCAGCAATATAAAAACACAGAGGTCAGGGGCAGATCTATTATGGAAGGACAGCATATGGCAACACAACCATTAGATGAGCATCTCATACTCTTGAGAAAGCTTTAGGACTGACAAGGGGTTAAGGCAAATGTTGGTTCATTGCTAAATTCAAGACTCAAAATGAAAGAATGCAAATGCCTTGTATGATCATTTTTTAAAATAACACTTTTAAACAGCCATAGGGACTCTGTGCAATAGAGACTGAAAAGTTTTGAATAATGCATGCAAGATAATTTCCAAAATCACCCTTTAACTAGTACCACATTCTTTTCACTGTCTCCATATTCATGATTCACCTTTTGCTAATCCTGATGCATAAGGAATGAAGATAGCCCCTGTGGATAAGACCTAATGGACACCATCCTGGAATAATATACAGAACTCAACATCCAGACATGTGTCTTCAATTTAAAATAATTCAGCAATCATGTTCAACCAGAACCTGATTACACAAAATGGGACTTTTTAACTCCCAGGCTTGGATCAAATTTTAAGGCCAGAAGGAAAAAAAAAAAAACCTGCTATGTTTATGCATTCCAGATACTGTGGTTGAGTTATCTGCACACAAATTTAACTGTTTCTTTGAGCCTCTTATCAGCTCATCTGTAACTATTTTAAATCCTTTGCTTTACCTGCCCTTTGTAGTTCCTCAGTGAGTTTTCCAGCATTCCAGAATTGTGATGAATGGATTTCCTGGATCTGGAACTTAATTAAATATGAAGCTGAGTAACCATGCTACATTTCGGTAAATTGTAGCTTTTTTAAAACAGAAACTGCTACATTTTTGCTCTTTTCTTTTTCCCTGCAGGATTGAAGAGGCAAAGGACCCTGACTCAAAACCAATAATAGTAAGCGTCAGCAAACTGCCAGATAACGTCTCCCTTTACAAAAGCAGCGGTCTCACTTTTCCCTGTGGTTCCATACTTTCTCTATCCGCCGCCCCTCATCCTAGTACATGGAGGGCTATCAGCATCTCTTTTCTTGGTCTGTAATGGGAGATCTGATCCTTTAGACTGTCAGGCCCCGAGACAGCCTTGAAGAAGGTCACATGCTAGCAGACTGTTTTGTGAAATAAGATTTGGGCACTAGTTAAATGCTTGTGAGATTTTTTTGGTAAATGCTATAAGCCAGCTTTCCTGCAGAAGAGAACCACACTCTGACCTAGTATTTGTATAAGGAACACCACTAAAATCACCAGAGATCCAATAAGGGTCCCCTCATCTCTGGTCTCTTCTGACTGAAGATTTAATCGCTGACATAAGGCAGAGTTTCAGAGGTTCCAGGCTTGCCTTGCACTCTTTTTTTTTTCACAGTTTGATTAGAGCTGAGTGAATCTTACTTCCAGTCTCTCAGGATAAAACCCAGAGCAAACACCTGGCTTGATATTCTCTGTCGTGACCCATTTTTCACTGATATCAAATTTACTCTGGTCAAAGACCTCTTTGTTATACTTTTAAAACATGAGTGAGATGAGGTGCGGGAAAGATCTGGGAACATTGCCCTTGCAGGGCGTATCCTCTGCTGCAGGTCTCATTGTTCTTCCATCTTCAGGTGTGGGTACCTCTGGGAGATGCCCTAAGACACGAACTTTCAGAAGGCTGCCTGTTGATGTTTTCAGAGAGAGCATTCAGTGCCTAAACAATTGCCACTGCTATGGAGTTGTGCAGAGAGGCCCACTCTGCCCCACCTTCCCCTGCAAGTGTCCCTGTGCAGCTCTCTCTGCTTGGGATCTCAGCTCTCATGCAGGACAAGATAAATTTCTGGTTGTGGCAGAAATACTGAAAAGCTTGAAAAAAGTAATGGAATTTTCAAAATAATCAAGAAGGCAAGTTAAATATCTTAACGTGTTTTTCATGCAATTTTAAAGCCAGTTTCATGACATCTGTAGGCTTAAGTCACAGAGGTTGAAAGTCAGAGGTTACTAAGGTCACTTTTTCTCTTTATTTTGGAGTCTTTCACTTGAGATGACTTGGGAGCATACTTGCTCTGTGTGTGGAAAAACATCTTTAACAATATGATGAGAGGCGCTTTCTGCTCTGTCCTGAAGTGCTCTGCAACATGGTGATCCCAGCTCAAGAACAGGAAAGCCTAATTAGATGCCTGTTGGTATCTGAAGGTTTTGATCATAGAGCTGTGTGGGAAAATGTACTCTTCAGTCCTGACCTTTTACTTTGCCCTTCCTAAACCAGGATTAAAAGTCAAAACCAGTAAAAATTTTCTACAACATGATTATAGATAGCAAAGATGCTTCTTTAATTAAGACGCATTAAAAAACCCCACGTTTGGTTGCTTCTAAATAATTAATTTTAATGTTAATATTCTCTAGAGTTAATATTCTAATGTAATGTTAATATTCTCTTTCTCAATACCATACATTTTCCAAACAAGAAATACTCTCTTGAGTAAAAAATGAATTTATTGTTCAGAAATCACAGGCGTGGGATACTTTGACCATTTCAAAACATTTTCTTTTCCTTCCCCCTTCCCAAAAAACACTTTTCAGTGAGGAGATTTATCCAAACAGAAAATTGTTCCAGGTTTAAGAGAGATGTGTTTTTTCCAGATCAAGCCTTTTTTCAAAAAACTGTGGTGGGGATAAAGCCAGTGGTGAGACTGGCAAGGCACAGTCTGTTTTGGAAGGGTTTTGTATCAGACCCTGTCAAATATGGGGTATGCTTCTGGTGGTCTCAACCCCATCAGCACATGCAGCCCTGGGGATGCCACTTGCTGAGTGCCAGGCATATGGCACAGTGACAAAGGTGTCCCATGTCCTCTCCACACACTGTAAGGTTGCCTGAGAGGCTTTGTTCCACAGCATGAGCTGAAGCCAGAGTGCATATATTATAACACAAATGTAATGGATTAAGAGCTTTCTTACTTTCTCTGTCCTGTCTCCCTATCCCCAGGCGAAGGTTCTGGCCAGAATAACCATCTTATTTATTTTATAGATGGATGTAAAAGGACAAACAAAGCACCCCATGTTCCTTACCCTACTCTTCACCCCATCTGCCACTGACCCAGCCAGCCCTGTTTTTGCATTGGGTTGCAGAAATAGCTGATATAAATATTTCTGATGCTAAACTCCTCCAAGCTGACTGCTTCTCTCTCAAAGCCAACTTCAACTTAGTGCTTCATCACAAGAGCACAGGCCAGCACTCAGCAATGAATGTCACCATGGCCTTTCTGGGCTGGACAGGAGCCTAATGGGTACATGGTGGTGAGATCACGAGCAAGGGAGGGGGTTATTTTGACAGTTGAAAATCTCTGGCAAATACCTGCCATTGAGAAAACAAATTACTTGCATGTAGGAAGATGTATAAACCACTGAACCATCTGCAAAAGCACAGGTAGTGTTGTTAGTTATTGCCAGGGAACAGAAATTATGTGGTAAGCGTTGCCAGGAAATTAAGTACCAGAACAAAGTGTCACAGATGCAATACATTATTTGCACAGCAACCATTTCAAATTCCAGCGGTTTTTTTGAAAGTCGCTTCTTTATGTCCCCAGGTGCTGCGTGCTGCTATGTTCCCTTATGAACACCATGAGTCTGTTGGGCTAGGTCACTGAAGTAATTTGTCTCATTTTGTCGCAACTAGAAAGTGATGGGGATGATGATGACAGTACTAACCTGTCCCAAGGGGCATGCTGTCATTTATTGAGGATGAACTTCTGCATCAGCCTGTGAATCAACCTCCAACCTTTGCATGGTTTCTTTTAAAGACCTATATATATATCTAGTAGTGGTGTAAATTTCTTTGGCATTTAGGACTAAAAACACTTGTTGCTATTTAGGCACTTTGCTTTGGAGGAGATGTGCAAGCCTCAGATGTCCTCAGAATTACTCTTTTCAGGTTTTTCCTGAGTCAAAGCATGTTTTTAAAGTCCTTCTGATCTGCCGTCACTGTGAAGAGGGTGATTTCTCCTCGTGATGCTATTTTTGTTGTGCATGACAGTGTCTGTGCCCCTGTGTGCAGCTCCCCGTGGAGATAGAACACTCTTCAAGAAATCTGGGACTGGAGCTGCAACCTGGAAAAGCACTAACTCACCTAAATAGTCATGTACAAACCATTATAGCAGCATGGGAGACTCCTGCAGGCATCAGGCGCAGACAAAATAAAGACCCTCAGGGAGTAATCAGTGTCATCCTCTTTTGAATGAAGTTACATTTGAGAAGTAAAAAAGAAATAGTGTCTAGAAATGAGCATTACTTCATAGCAAGAAATGGGAACCACTGGTCCCACTGATTTTTTTCATCTTGAATGGTATTGAAATTTTTGCTATTAGTGTTTATTACCTGACTAATAATAACCAGACCATTCAATAGTGCAACTGTGTTGAAAAGATCAAGTCATTGTCCGGGTTGTTGCAGTGATGGGGACTGTGTAAATGTCAGACAAAATGATGGTCCCTGTCTCAAAGAACTTACAGTGCTGGCACCAGCTTCTTCATTTATGCCAGGGTCTATTTACATGGACATGGACTTCTGAGGGTCCATGGAAAAGTCTCATCGGTCCCTCTGCCTCGCTCTCCCCTGAGTAGTGCCGTGCTCCCACACCATGCTTTCCCAAAGAGGCAGGCAGGGCTGAGAGACCCTTCCACAGTGCCGGCCTTGCTCTTGTCCTCCAGAACACCATGACAAAACTGTGCTCTCCTTCACCTCTCCCTGCTTCTCCTTTGCCAGCCTGACCAAAACCAGCAGCCCTGTTCTGCAGGCTTTCTGTGCTTCACTGACCTTTGAGGCACACACTGGCTTTCCAGGAGAGATCCGAGATAGCTGTTTGCCAGATCTCCTCCAGGCACTCCTGTATGTAGAATGGCAGAGGATGTGCCTCTCCCAGCCTGCCTTCATATGGCCCTGTGATCCTTCACTCAGGCAGGTGGGCTGGGCAGTTGCTTTATTCCTTTGGGTGAAGGTTTGAAGTAGTGGCTGGACAGCAGCAGAAAGAAAGGTTTTTCTTAGCTCTCATGTTTCTCAGGAGAATTTAATTAGACTTCTTTCCTCCTCAGTGATAGTTACTGGCTTTATCTGATTGTTCCCATCTGCTGGCCATTCCTCAAAATTCAACACAGTGATCTCACTGCTCTGCATCCTGCACAATCAGAGCAACTGTGGGGGGCCTGGCAGAAGGCTCTGTGCCAGAGAGGATGAAGTCAATGGGTTTTGTGTTAGTGTTGATGCTGTATGGCATTCATGAGAGCTCAACTGGGAAAGATGGGAAGTGCCACCAGCAAAGAGCCTGGTCTCCCTGTGGGAATGGTGCTCTGTTTTTCCTGTTGCACTGAATGTCAGAGGATCTTGATGGCAGCAGCACTCTGGACTCTTGTTTGACTTAGGATTTTAGGGCTTGATGCAAATCAAATCACTTTTGTACTCCTCCACTCCTGTGGGAGCTGAGATGTCCCAGTAGAAAGTAAAAATCATAAGAACTGGAAAAGTCTTGTTCAGCAGCAGCCTTTGGCCAAAAAGCAGTCAAGGCATTGTACACAGCGAATTTTGACCTTTTTATTAGACTCCACCATGTCTGTACACTTGCATAAAGCTTTGTTCCCTTTTGTAAGACAGCACTCTTTCCAAACCTAACATTCTCCCTCTGGTGGCAGCAGATCTGTCTCCAAGTATCTGAACCCACACACTCGTCTAAACAGAAATGCCAAGTCACCCTCAATTCTCCTTTCACTGCACTCATATTCTCTGTGAAAAACCCTAAGCAAGCTCAAGAAAGGCCACCAAGGACTAACAACTCCTGAAGAGAGCCCTGCTTGCATATCTAAAGCTTCATCAAAGAAGATAATTTCTTTGTGGAGTTCTTAAGGCCCTCTTATCACCATGAAAAAGTGATTAAAGGACATTAAGTATAGATTAATTTAAAAAGTAACAAATCTTCAGTTTCAGAGTGAAGCAAGGCTTATAGGAAAAGGCAACGTCTTTTATTAAACCGACAGACAAACTTTCAGGCATCTGATGTTTTACAGACAGAGAATCCTGGCAGAACAACATCCACGTTTGATCAAACCTCTGTTATGTAGGATAGAAGGGGCTGATAAAAAGCAGCTTTTTGCATCCCCAGGTTTTCTGCTGATACCCTTTGCTGTCCTTGGCTGTGCTTCAAACCAGGGTGGGGTGCTAAAATAGCACATGTTGTTCTCTTGTTGCCACACAAGCGGAGCACAACTGCACTTGTGCTGCTGGTTGTCTCTGATCTGCCTAGCTCTTAGGCACTGTCCTACCTCCAAAAAATTATGAACATAAAAATATTTCACATCCTCCCTTTCTGAGGGATGGTCAGAGGTCTGTACGATCAAATGATCCCTCCCCTTCAAAATCCACACTGTGCCTCTGTCTTCTTCTGTCTCAGCATTGAGATGAACCACCAGTTGGCTGAGTCCTTCTTGTCATGGGCCACGCAGAAGATGGAAGCACCACTCCTTCCTGGCTCCCATCTGGGGGAAATCCAAACCTGTGGAGAAGCCACAGCTGAAAAGCAGGATCCAGCTGAGAATACTTGAAAGAAAGGTGTGTCTAGCAACATACTCTGTTCTGACAGGCTGTTGTCCCCATGTTCTAAATGTGTCTGTGCTTTTTCCTCCTGACCAGACACAAGAAAGAGAAAAGTCCTGAAGAGCTCTGGGCAAATGTTAAAGAAAAGTATTTTCTGTAGGTATTGTGTATAAAAAAGCAGTATTTCTGTACCTGTACATTACAAAGCAATCTTTTTCAAGAGTGCTCATCTGACCTACAGAAAAGGAAGAATCCTGTCTTGAGAAAACCCTGTGCTAGGAAGTGCTTGGGAGCCAGTTAATGGCACTTTCAATATACATCTGGAGGAGGCCTGAGCAGGGAAGGACTGGCTGAGGGATAGCCTGGAATAGGTCTCACATGGGTCTCACTCTAGCGGGGTCTAGGTGGGATACCTAAGGGGGATCCCAGCTGAATATAGGATGTATGGCAGTGAAAAATGCCCAGGGAAGTAAAGCTCTCTCATTGTACAGAGGTGCATCCTGAGCATTCAAGATGTGAGATATGGGTAAGAAGATGAGCATGTGATCCAGAGACGTGGGGTGCCATGAAAGCTGCAGTGCTGAGGAAACTGGGGGAGATTTTAAGGATGGGTTACTGCTGCTGCCAGGGACCGAGGAGTGATGAGCTTTCTGGTATTTGTGGAAGGAGAAGGAAGTGCATTTAGGTGTCAGGAGGAATCCTGGCAAGTGATCCCTGCTCCTCTGAAACAACCTTTTCTTCATAACATCTGAGACAGCAAATATTTTATGAAGAGTTAAGGTCACCTCTGAAGTTTTGACCTCATTCCCTTTGAAATTGGTTAAGATTAAGCGATTTGGCTGAACAAAGCAGATGGTGCCGTAAACTGGACAGACCTCTCCACCCCCTCAGCCTTGCAGCAAAGGAACATGCTGTACTGGAAGCAAAGCAGGACCCACTGTCCTTCACTGTTTGTGAATACAGAGACAAACTCAACAGATCCAAGGCTCCTTCATAGAGAGGTAGACACAAGCCCTTCTGATACCCACTGTACCGGAATGAGCCCTGATTGGGAAACTTTACACAGTTCAGAGCAGGCTTTCAACTTTTGTCTAGTGCTTTTTTGGTCTGAAGTGTGATTAGATAGGAGGTGGGGCCTTAAAGTTTTGAGCAGGCAGGGGCTAAACTGGGAATTTCAATTTTTTGACTGTCCTGTTTAAAAGGGGAGATAGGAAATAGCAACCTTACATCAGCAGATGGGCTGAATAGGAAGAACAACAAAAGAATGGCTCTAAAATAGCACAGAAAGAAGCAGCATTAAAACAACAGCCCTGCCAGGGACAACATGCCCAAGCAGCTGCAGAGCCCAGACTGCAGGAACATTGGGAAGTTCTTAATCCGAATGCACTTGCTAGTGGCAGGTCAAGTGATGATACTCAGCAGCAGCTACTTTACAGTGCTCAAAAGTTTACGCTTGAGGGACTTGTTAAAACAGGTAAAAATACAGTACCTTGCCCAAAGACATTACTAAAACGCCCCCAAAAAACATGTAGAAGGGCAGGATCTTTTCCAGTGCAAGGCTGATAAATCTGAAACAGGTTTGGGGCCAGCTACAGACGTTTCCCTCAGAACTTCTTTTCTTCCATTCAGAAGGATGCCTACGGGAAGTACCCATGCTTTTCCTTCACATAAGAATAGAGATGTCAGAATACCACACAGGGCATCCTCTGGTTTCACAGCAGATCAAAGGAAATCCTAAAGCTTTCAAAGGCATGTAGACCTTGAGCAGATTTACTCTGGAGAAGTACAGCATATGGTTGAAATGCCAGGAGGCATGTTGCAGTATCACCCAGGGAACTAACTCCAGGGCCTGGAAATCCTGAAATGAACAGGAGGTTGGCATTTCTACAGAGGAAAGAAAAAAGCCTAAGAGATGATGTGAACAAGAAATCAATTCAGAAATAGCTGTCTGGAGACAGATGATGTAAGCTTCATGACAGCATTGTGTATCCACCTTCCTTATGCCAAATAGGAAGCCTCTTGAAGTCCAGGAACTTTTCCCAGTCATTATTGCGACTTTTGGATTAGGCATGCCCTTGCCACTTGAGTTGATATTTATTCTTCTGAAGGGTAGTACAATTCAATCAGCCTAACTTGTCAGCAAAGAAAGCCCATTCTGTTAATGCAAGCTTCAATCTACACAAATAAAATAACTCTTAATATATTGACTGATTAACGTGAACAGAAGAGATGTCTCTACTGGGCTCATAAGACATGTTTACCTCCAGTCAGATTCATGGAGTGTGCAATCCTTACAGAATAAAAAGTAAAATACATGAAATGCATAAAAGAAGCAGCCTCCTGTTTGGAAATCATCTGTACCATGCTGCAACACTAGAATTTTCCAGTATCATATAATGAACTCTATCCATCAACTTCTTGATTGTCACCTCCTAGTGTGCCTAATTGTATCAAGCTTTCTCAGTGCCTAGGATCTTTTCAGGAAAACCCTCACCAGAAAAAACAAAGAAAGAAAAAAAAATACAGCTTAGATAGTCAGATCTGCCAGAAGTTTCACATTACAAAAGTGATATTGATCTAAAAAACCTTATGTTATTATCCAAGTGGTTTCCAATTGTTCCTGGAACTATTACAGCATGAAGAGCATTGACAGTTCCTTAGAGAAGGAAGCTCATTAGGATTGCAAGAATTAGCTGAAATTGAAATTCTCTGACATCTTCATGAAGAAAAAAAGGTCTGTTTCATGGCAAACAATTCAGATTTTAGGAGTTTATGTCAGGTTGAAAAAGTCTGCACAATTGAGAGAATGGATTTTCTGGTAATAATGTATTTCTAATTTTCACATAATAAGCCCCAATAATTGATAACTAGAAAGACATTATAGTAATGAGGAAGGCACTGTTACAGCCTTAGTTCAGATTTTGAGCTTGTTAGAAAAATTGCTTCGCAAGAATTTTGCGTGCAAAAGCTGGAGCAATGAGAAAGTGATGTAAGAACTGCTGGGTGTGGAACTCCCCTGCTAGATGTCAGGAATTGTCCATATTCCTCCTTTCACAGGGGCAGAAGGACACCTGGCAGGAACTTTTCCTGCAAAGGCTCCTCTGGAGACACCTGCGGCAATTGTAAAACATCTGTGGCCACACACATACTGGTACCACAGCCAAAAGTGAGTCTGGAAGTGTCAGTGCTAACCACGAAGACTTTTAGCTCCTGGAGGTCCAAAATGTCTTTGGGCAAGGTGTGAGAGCAACTGGGACCAACCACAAGAAATCATAATATGATTCGAGGCAAGATATGATGGTTCTATTCATCTCCCATGTCAAGAGGAAGATCACTGACTTCATAATTCACCATACAAAGCAGTGGCCTAGTTGGGGTGAACTTTTTGATTTCTGGCTGTCAAGCGTTATACCCCAGGGGTCAGTCAGCAGGCAGAAACTGCTAGGCAACCACAGCTGGTCCTTAGCATACAGTGCACTGATAGACAGCATCCACATGGTGTTTGAGTGACACATCCCTCCATCCACACTGGAGGAGAGAATGCTTCTGAAGACCCTCACAGCATTATGCAGTGGAGCTTAAACCTTAAACAATGAAATGCCATTATACATTTTTTTTACATTTCTGTTTAGTCCCCAGCTTTTTATTACTGATGACACAATGTTTATGACCCTTCTGAAATGCTAGTTAAGAACTGTAATAAGATTTGTTTTTTCTTGTAAAAGTAGCCTTATTGTAACGACCGAGACAAGAAGCAAATGTAACATGGTCTACTACTAAGTGAAATCATACACAATTCCAAATACAGGCCAGTTCTGCCAGCAAGCTACAGAGATTCTCTCAGCTTTTAAGAGGTCTGGAAGGAGGAGCTTTGTTTTACCATTTGCCAGTCCTGTCCTGTCCTTGGGGGCATGATATATGGCTAAGCATCATGTTATGATATAACAACACAAACATAATTTAATAACTTGGGTGTCAAATGGCTGAGATTTATGGTCAAGGAGGCTAAATGTTCACAAAGGATTGCTCTGGAGATGCAGTCCTATTGGATTAAGAGAGAAAAAGTAGCTAATACCGTGTTTCAGACAGCACATCTCTATGGGGCAGCAGGCTTTGGATCACTTTTTGCACTGTATTAATATTTCCTTGTTGCATTTCCAGAAACTCTCTTTCTAATTACAGTTTCCGGGGTTCACTTCATGCAAATTTAAAGGATAATACTATTTTGTAACTGGAGCATATGAATTGTGTGCTGCTGTTTAAACAAGAGGGAGCAGAGTGGGTCAGATTTGGCTCCTTTCATCTTAGAGTCACAGCAAATATTTGTAAGAGCAGCTTGTAGGGTCTCTGACTCACGAGAAGAACCAATCTACATTGAATGGGCAGATGCAAATTAAGTAAGCTTGCTAAAGCCTTTCCAAATCAGTAAGCTGGAGGCAGGGGTGAGTTGAATGAGGGTCTGAGAGGCATCACCAAATCTGTTGGAGGATCGCATGTCACAAGTCTGATCAAGGGCGAGGACAGTCCCAGCTGCAACAGATGGAGCAGCCCAAACCTTTGAAAAATAAACCATAGATAGTAAAAAAGAGACTCTTCACTGCCTTTCAGTGTCCCCAGTAACATGTCATCTCTGGTGGCTGTCCTGGCTCCCTGCCTCCCTCTGGAGTGGCTGACACTTGACCTCTTGTCCTGACAAGCAACAGTTGTCTAGCTCTGCTGTGGCTGCAAATGTCTCCCTGACAAAGTGTCTTGAGCTAGAGCAAGCAGCTCTGCTGAGAGACATGTCAACAGCACTCAAACAATTAAAAAAGACCCTGAAGACCAGAAAAAAACCTGGTATGCAGAGAAAATGGGAAATAGACTCTGTTGCTACCATGAACAGCCACTCATCTTGTGCTGTGCTGCTGTTTGCAGCAGGGCTCTCCACCTTGCTGGCAGACGCTGAGGAATGGGCCTTTCTCACCCATTTATCCAGCTTTAAACCCCAAACCAACCCATTCTCTCAAGGCTAATGGAGACTGCTCCCTGAAGGAGCATGCTGTGTGCTGCCAGTGCTGCACCCATGTGTGCCCAGGCAGAAATAACCTTTGGGCAAAATACTTGAGCAACATGAGACATCTGCAGAAGTGCTGGTTGTTTCTGCAACAGTGGTCTGAGGAAGGGCTTTTGTACTTTCAGCCACATGTGAAGAAGCCCCTTCTAGTGAGTTTGGGCTCAGTATCAAGGAGGAAAAGGCTGCACCCAGCATTGCTCCCCATCACCCTATGGCTCTTTCTCTTGCTCAGCCTGCCCCAGTGGAGTCAGCCTCATGCTTTTAGGGTGAGGTGATATGCAGTTATGCTGAATGGGCTCAAACACTTATGAAATCATGATGATAGCATTGTAAACATGACATCCCATGTGCCATGTGGCTGAGATTTAGATCAATACTTTTCTTGCCAGGCAAACTTCAGGTTGCTTTTGTTTTTCTTGCATGGTTTTTGCTGTGATTTAGAGGCCAAGTCCTGTCCACAAGTCTCTTTGCAACGCTGTAGGAATGTCAGGATTCTCAAATAGTATTTTTGGCGAGAGACAGAGTCCCACGCTGTTTGAAGAAGGCCTCAAGGCTCCCAGTGCTTTTCCAACTTTAAAAGCCACAGCTGTTTGGGTTTTCCTCCCCTTGCCTTTCCCAGTTTCTTATCCACCTTATTCCTATGGCTGGGGCTCTATTTCCAGTCCAGATATGAGCTGCATTTGTTATCCTGGTCAGTCACTCACTAAGCCTTATTTCCCTGTCAGCAAAACAGAGCTGCTGCTTCCCCATGGTAGCTTCAGGAAGATGAGTGCCACAAATATATGGCAGGCAGCCAGTTCCTGCAGCATGGGGGGAACCATAAATACTGGATCCTGCCCTACTCACTCACCTTCATCCTCCCCCTCCCATCCTGTTGCTTCCTTCTCCCACAAGTCAGTGAGCTCTGAGCCCCAAGGGCCTTCACAGTCTTGAAATTTTTCATCTCCTCCAAGTCTTGCTTTCCCCAGACCTCCAAAAAATCTTACCACCAGACCTGTAGCTTTCTCTGCAGGCAAGGGAGGCAATAATTCATCTGCCCACCTTTGCAACAGATTTTGAGAACTGCACTTGATCAGTGCTATCTCAAAAAGTCAAGGGATTTGGGGGGCAAAGGGGGAAAGAGGAAGACAGGGTTTATGACGTAAGTATTAATTCCAGCCCAAGCAAGAAGATTTCTAGTGGGGAGTGAAGACAAATGGAGCTTCTTACCCATGTTGATGTAATTATTGTGTTTTTATTTGCAAAAAAATAATAAAATATTTGAAACACAAATTGGTGTGAGGCTTAGGTTTGGGTTTTTTCCCAGCTTAACTCCTAATCAGTTATTCTGTACTTCGGTGGTCTTGCCTGTTCTGATTTACTGGTCAGTTTTATTACTGGTATTGTAATACATATATAATAGGGGTTGTCATTGCTTGTCAGCATTTCAGGTAAGCTCTTTCCTAACAGAACCTAGGCTACAGATAATGCCTGCTCTTTTAAGCAGATCCAGAATGTAATTAATGAAAAGGCTGGGCTGGAGCCAGAGCCCAAAAACTCTTTGTGCCAGTGTTATAAAGTCAGGATTTGCCTGGTTAGTGGACTGAGAGACTCATGGAAAGGGGCTTGGGAAAATGCAGCATTTTGGTTTGTCGCCAGACTTCCCTTAAGCTCCCAGGAGATGGTGCTTCTCATGAAAAGGTGTGTCAGGATTTCCCTGTCCCAGACCCAGAGGGAGCACACCTCACCTGCCTGAAAGGATGTTGCTGGTGTGTGTTGAGGTGCTTTAGTACCACCATGAACAGGAGAGTGGGAAAGTGACTGTGAACAAGGGGTAGGAAGAGGCTCAGCCACAACCAGCTCCAGTGCTGCATCCAGGCCAGGCTGATGTGATGGAGCTGTCGTGATGATTCCAGCATAGATTTTAAGAGACTTGTGGCAAAGCCACAGGACAAGAGGACATAGCCTCAGGCTGGGCCAGGGGAGATTCAGGTTCGACATAAGGAGGAATTTCTTCACAGAAAGCGTTGCTTAACATTGGAATGAGTTAGTGGTGGTGGAGTCACCATCCCTGAAGGTATTCAAGAAAGGATTGGATGTGGCACTTAGTGCCATAGTCAAGTTGACAATGTGGTGATCGGTCACAGGTTGGACTCGATGATCTCAGAGGTCTTTTCCAACCTAAATGATTTTATGATCCTGTGTAAAGAAAACACACAGACCAGAGAGAAATCAAACGAAACCTCGCCGCGGGGCCGGTTCGTTCATTACGGGCTCGTACCGCACTGGCCGCACTCGCAGCGGGCTCTGCCCCCGCAGCAGCTCCGCTCTCCGCGCTGGCTCCGCGCGCCGCCCCGCGACCGCCGCCGCCGCCACCGCAGCGCTGCCACCGGGGGGCGCTGGCTCCGCGCCGCCGCCGCCACCCGCGCGGCCGCCAGGTGACAGCACCGGGCCGCCGCCGGGTCCCTGTGCCTCGGGAGAGCGCTGCCCTGGGGTTCTGTGCCAGAGGGTCCCCGTGCCTCGGGAGAGCGCTGCCCTGGGGTTCTGTGCCAGAGGGTCCCCGTGCCTCGGGAGAGCGCTGCCCTGGGGTTCTGTGCCAGAGGGTCCCCGTGCCTCGGGAGAGCGCTGCCCTGGGGTTCTGTGCCAGAGGGTCCCCGTGCCTCGGGAGAGCGCTGCCCTGGGGTTCTGTGCCAGAGGGTCCCCGTGCCTCGGGAGAGCGCTGCCCTGGGGTTCTGTGCCAGAGGGTCCCCGTGCCTCGGGAGAGCGCTGCCCTGGGGTTCTGTGCCAGAGGGTCCCCGTGCCTCGGGAGAGCGCTGCCCTGGGGTTCTGTGCCAGAGGGTCCCCGTGCCTCGGGAGAGCGCTGCCCTGGGGTTCTGTGCCAGAGGGTCCCCGTGCCTCGGGAGAGCGCTGCCCTGGGGTTCTGTGCCAGAGGGTCCCCGTGCCTCGGGAGAGCGCTGCCCTGGGGTTCTGTGCCAGAGGGTCCCCGTGCCTCGGGAGAGCGCTGCCCTGGGGTTCTGTGCCAGAGGGTCCCCGTGCCTCGGGAGAGCGCTGCCCTGGGGTTCTGTGCCAGAGGGTCCCCGTGCCTCGGGAGAGCGCTGCCCTGGGGTTCTGTGCCAGAGGGTCCCCGTGCCTCGGGAGAGCGCTGCCCTGGGGTTCTGTGCCAGAGGGTCCCCGTGCCTCGGGAGAGCGCTGCCCTGGGGTTCTGTGCCAGAGGGTCCCCGTGCCTCGGGAGAGCGCTGCCCTGGGGTTCTGTGCCAGAGGGTCCCCGTGCCTCGGGAGAGCGCTGCCCTGGGGTTCTGTGCCAGAGGGTCCCCGTGCCTCGGGAGAGCGCTGCCCTGGGGTTCTGTGCCAGAGGGTCCCCGTGCCTCGGGAGAGCGCTGCCCTGGGGTTCTGTGCCAGAGGGTCCCCGTGCCTCGGGAGAGCGCTGCCCTGGGGTTCTGTGCCAGAGGGTCCCCGTGCCTCGGGAGAGCGCTGCCCTGGGGTTCTGTGCCAGAGGGTCCCCGTGCCTCGGGAGAGCGCTGCCCTGGGGTTCTGTGCCAGAGGGTCCCCGTGCCTCGGGAGAGCGCTGCCCTGGGGTTCTGTGCCAGAGGGTCCCCGTGCCTCGGGAGAGCGCTGCCCTGGGGTTCTGTGCCAGAGGGTCCCCGTGCCTCGGGAGAGCGCTGCCCTGGGGTTCTGTGCCAGAGGGTCCCCGTGCCTCGGGAGAGCGCTGCCCTGGGGTTCTGTGCCAGAGGGTCCCCGTGCCTCGGGAGAGCGCTGCCCTGGGGTTCTGTGCCAGAGGGTCCCCGTGCCTCGGGAGAGCGCTGCCCTGGGGTTCTGTGCCAGAGGGTCCCCGTGCCTCGGGAGAGCGCTGCCCTGGGGTTCTGTGCCAGAGGGTCCCCGTGCCTCGGGAGAGCGCTGCCCTGGGGTTCTGTGCCAGAGGGTCCCCGTGCCTCGGGAGAGCGCTGCCCTGGGGTTCTGTGCCAGAGGGTCCCCGTGCCTCGGGAGAGCGCTGCCCTGGGGTTCTGTGCCAGAGGGTCCCCGTGCCTCGGGAGAGCGCTGCCCTGGGGTTCTGTGCCAGAGGGTCCCCGTGCCTCGGGAGAGCGCTGCCCTGGGGTTCTGTGCCAGAGGGTCCCCGTGCCTCGGGAGAGCGCTGCCCTGGGGTTCTGTGCCAGAGGGTCCCCGTGCCTCGGGAGAGCGCTGCCCTGGGGTTCTGTGCCAGAGGGTCCCCGTGCCTCGGGAGAGCGCTGCCCTGGGGTTCTGTGCCAGAGGGTCCCCGTGCCTCGGGAGAGCGCTGCCCTGGGGTTCTGTGCCAGAGGGTCCCCGTGCCTCGGGAGAGCGCTGCCCTGGGGTTCTGTGCCAGAGGGTCCCCGTGCCTCGGGAGAGCGCTGCCCTGGGGTTCTGTGCCAGAGGGTCCCCGTGCCTCGGGAGAGCGCTGCCCTGGGGTTCTGTGCCAGAGGGTCCCCGTGCCTCGGGAGAGCGCTGCCCTGGGGTTCTGTGCCAGAGGGTCCCTGTGCTCCGGGGTCACTCTGCCGCAGTGTCCCTGTGCCTCGGGATAGCACTGGTCCCTGTGCCATGGGGTGCCCGTGCCTCGGGATAGCACTGTCCCGGGGTCCCTGTGCCTCGGGATAGCACTGCCCCGGGGTCCCTGTGCCGCGGGATAGCACTGCCCCGGGGTCCCTGTGCCGCGGGATAGCACTGCCCCGGGGTCCCTGTGCCGCGGGGTCCCTGTACCGCGGGGGTCCCTGCGCCGCGGGGTCATTGTGCCGCGGGCTCCCTCTGCCGTGGCGTGACCCTGCCGTGGCGGTCCCTCTGCTGTGGGAATCCCTCTGCCGCGGGGGTCCCTCTGCCCCGGGGTCACCCCGCCGCAGGAGTCTCTCAGCCCCCGGAGTACCACTGCCCCACGGTCTCTGTTGCCCTGGAGTCTCTGTACCCCGGGATCGCTGTGCCGCGGGGTCCCTGTGTCGCCTCTCGAGGCTGTCGTGACATGCTCTGCCCTCCACAAAGTGCAGCTGCCAGCCCCAGTGGTTTTTGTTATGATTTTTGCTAATTATCTAAATCTCTGTGGCTCCTAGTTTCTGAAAGTGGCAGCAACGACACTTCGGTTTTAATTTGAGCTGAAGTTAAAAAGTGCTGTCATTGTAGCAGCGCAGCATAGATTTCTTTGGTGGGAATTAAACAGGATTGCCATCACTTTAATTGTGGGGAATGAGAGAAGTAAATACATTTGCAAACTGGGGAAAAAAAAATAAAATCCCTGTAGTTAATGCTAGAACAGCCTTGATAGACCATGGATGTGCCCCAGACACATAATCATCATAGAATCATAGAATAGTTTGGGTTGGAAGTACCTTAAATACCATCTCAGTCAAACCTTCTTGCCGTGGGAAGGGATATCTTCCATTAGACCTGGGTACTCAAAGCCGCACCCAACCTGGCCTTGAACACTTCCAGGGATGGAGCATCCACAACTTCTCTGGGCGACCTGTTCCAGTGCCTCACCACCCTCACAGTGAAGAATTTTTTCCCAATATCTAATCCAAATCTACTCTCTTTCAGTCCTCATGCTGCAAAGCATAATGAACAATCAAAAAGTGTAAGGGAAAGACAAGAACATGAAGCCAGTAAGCTAGAATTGCCAAAAAGCAAACCCTGGGTGAGGAAGAGGTGATGCTCCCTCTGACCACAGCCAGAGTAGCTGGACAAGCCTCGCTTTCACGTGAAAGCAGGAGGGCTGAGGAGAGTGGGTGTGTGCAGGGCCCAAACTCTGCCTTGCCACGTTTACATCAGAAAGGTTTTGTTTAGAGACAACATTGTGTAGGGGACCTGTCTTGATACATGGTACTCTGAAATAAAAAGATCTGATCTTTGAGAAGGATTTCCTACAATTAGAGGGCAGCAGATCCTCATGGGGAAAGAAGCAAATCCTTTGCTGAAATACCTTCCCTGACTGATAAACATAAGAGCTGCATTCAGAAAGAGAGACACTACCCAAGGTCTGGGGAGTGAAACCAGAGCCTCAGTTCACCGTTTGGACACCAGGTGGATGTACAGCCTCACCACAGGCGGGGTGGAGACTAACCAGCTGTGCCTAAGGACTGCCCTGCATGAGGTACCTATGTGAGGATTTTGTGCCCCTGGGCAGCTCTTAGAGGAAATAAAAAAGCAGTGACTCAGGCACCAACATGACAGACAGACAAACATTCACTACAGAGGAGGAGCTCTGCACTGTGACTTTCTGGGACCCACCATCCAGCTCCTGCAGGCTCAGAGGCCACTTAGGTGCCAGCTGTGTGAGGGTCAGCTGCAATGTCACATCAGCTCCTCTGGAGAGGAAGGACCATTACATCCATGAGATGCTGGGCATGCTCACCCTGATGCACACAGCACAGCAGTGAAATAAATCCACTGCCCAGTGCTGTCTGGTCACAGGAAACCAACTGATCTTTTTCTGCCTGTGGCAGGTACTGGGCACAAGCAGGGCTCTAGTAGGTCCAGCATCAGCTGTCTTTCATGGATGAAAATCATACCCCTGGAGAAAGGAAAACCTGAGTAAAAGGCAAGTTTGTGGTACCAAGCTATGGCAGCTGCTAAGGGGTAAGAGACTGACCACAGACTACAGACAGCAGACGAGATTGAAGCCAGCTCATCTGGGCATCTGGCAACCTCTGCTGAGCTCCATCCTCCTTCTGAGACACACTCAGACTCAGGAAATGCCTCCATCAGTGGAAATGTCCAGATGCTGTGCACATGCAGCAGAGTTCTGCAAGGCAGTAAGGCAGCTGCCACATGGTGGGGTTTAGTCAGAAGCCCCAGCCCAGAAGGTGGGCATTGGAAAACATAAATATAGTTTAAATCAGGCACACACCAGGAAACATTGCTACTCTGTGCAACAATATGAGGTAAAGGGTGATACTGGGAAAGGAAATTTAGCACTGTGCTGAAGCCACCAGCCTGTAGCTTTTGTAAGTAGAGATCATGTGAATACAGAAAGGAGAAATGTCTGGGCTGAGAATGACCCATTCCCTGTGCTTCTTTGATGGGAACATTTTTGCCAGTTTGCCTTTGGCTATAGTGAAATATGCCTTCTGACAGCAAGCATTGTGGTCAATAAGCCATTGTGAACTGCACTCAACATTAGACTGGAATGAGAGAAAATGACACTGCTCATTTTCTCTAGTGAGGCTTCACAAATTTTCTGCGCAATAAAAAACACCATTTACCATCCTGCCTAAAACTCCTTCTCAAAGGTAGGTAGCACTAGGCAGTCAAATTGGGCATCAAACACAACAGGATACTGGAGGTGGTAAAATGTTCAGTACATTTGGACTGGGACAATCAACAGCTGCAAATGCAGCAGCAGATGAGTCAGTCATATCTGCAGAGGGATGAGAACACAAGATGAGGGGTTTTTAAAAGTGCTAAGCAACTTCAGAGCTAGTGTCACTGAACTGTGAACAGAGTCGCTGGGTTCCTGTTTTAGTCATCGAAGATGTAGTCAATATTGCCAGCAGACTGTAAGTCATCCTTTGTTCTATTTTAACCTCTCTAAACCAGCTTGATATGTTTGAAAATGATTCCTTTCCATTGGCTCTACAAGGATCTACAAGGGACTGGCTCCTATGTTTACATCTGCACTGCAGTTGCCTGAGTGTCAAAGAGAAGGGTCTGATGTGCTGTATCCCTACTTCTCACACAGGGCAAAACCAGACAGATTAAAAAAAGATTCAGTGACATGGCATGACTGCCCAAAGAAGGGCAGGTCTGGGACAGTGCAGTATGTACAGAGTGATCAGAAGAACAGAAATGGAGACACTCAACTCCATCATGGGATATGAACCTAATTCTGAATAATCATCATGCTATTAACCACAATAATTCTTTACTCCATCTCCAAGAAAGAATGGTGCTGTCTGAAGGACACACAGGCAAGGACTGAGAACAAGACACTGCAGTGCCCTTGGCAAGCTCTGGCTGTCATCATTCTGTACTCGGACAACAGATCACAGATTTCCTCAGCAGAGCTCAAAACCAGTTCAGCATTGAATGGGAATTCAAGCACAAAGTACCCGCAAAGCAATGGGAATCTGGGAGTCAGAAGAGGCAAGTGGTTGTTAATCAGTGCAAAAGAAGCAGGAAGGCAGCTCTGCCTGACAGTGTGGGAACACTGCAGTGGAGCGCCCGGAGATCAGATAGCAACTGAGTGTAAAGATAGATGGGTCTGAGAACTTCAGATGTTTCCCCGAAGAGAAAGTCAGCATGGTCCAGCTGTATAATGCCAGAGAGTGGACAGAAATGCTTAGGAAATGCTTGTATAGAGCTACTAAGAGCCACATATTTAGGCTTGTGTGTGTGACTAGGGAAAGATCCAAAAATCAAATAAGGATACAAAAGAATGACCAAACCTATGCAGAAATATCACTGTTGATGTTCACAGGCTGAGAGTAATGTGAAAGACAAACCAAGAAAGCAGCAAGTAATAGGACTAGATGGCCATCAGTGGACTTTGGCACACTGGGACTTATGTGCCAAAGCCAGAGTGAGAAGAAATGGGTACAGCCCTTTACTACTGTCTGTTGAGGCTTAGAAAGATGACACATAGCAAGGGACAACAGGACACTGCTCTGCAGCCCACCAACCTGCAGCAGAGACATACTGTTACAGCCTTGGGCTACGAGTTAAGGCAATAACAGCTCATGCTTTTAATGGTTGGTTTGATCCTTTATGTGTTGGCCAACCAGCAAGGGCTATGTCCATCTTATTTGAGGCAGCTGGGGTTCCTGGCCAAAGCACAGGGAAGCAGGCTTTGCTGCCCAAAAGGATTTATATTCCTGCAAACACAGTATCTCACACACAGCTCTCTATATCCCTCTCCAATACACATTTATATATCTTGGCTGAAACACAAGTGTTTCTTCTGTAAAGATGTGGTGGTTTGGTCAGAATTCTCATCTTTAGTTGAAAAAATACTGAAAATGCTGATCCTGATATTCAGTTCTCTCCATGCTCTATTGATGACAGTAATATGCCAGCAGCAGTTCAAAAGACAGCCAAGTCCAGGGGAAGATTCACACTTATGCAAGACAAAAGGCCTTTGTCCTTTTCTACACTTTTCTACCTGCCTGTGCTCCTCCTCTGACCATGCTATGCCACCATTCTGTCCTGCCTTTAGTCTGATGAGCATCATCACCAGTGCATGGCAAGTGATGGGATCACATGGCCAAGATTGGGACATGTGAGAAAGAAAAGTGCAAGCCTCTTTTGGCCAAAGTGAATTCTGCCAGCTCATAGCATGTCCTGAGGCCATACATAGCCCTAATATTGACTGTCTGGTCAAATACAGAGCCTCAAAGCACATAAACCTAAGCACAGGAATCATTCTTCTTCGCTTCAGAGCTCCTATGCTTGAAGTTCAGCATGAGCACTCTACTCTGTTGGAAAAAGAATTAAATTAGCAAAGCATGGATTTTGGATTACTAGTCTCAGTAGCAGCAGAGGGCTCAGTGCCACAAGGGATGATTCAGCTCTCTATTCTTCTGAGATGATCCCAATTCAGGCTTCAGTGTGTAAAGTGCTTTTGTAGAGAGATCCTTCTGTGGGTGTGAGATATATTGTGGTCTGTAAAGAACTTTGGGTTCCTTTTAAGACACTGTGAGACCATCTGTGACTTCCTTTACTTGCATTTGCATGCAGTTACCCATGCGCATACACCCACTATGGTTGAAAGCTGGCCAGTATTAGTGTGGGATTTACAGTCCTGAGCCCTTTATGAAGGCCTTATGGAGGCTGCAAAACGTTAAGCATTCTCACCAGTTCTGGAGAAAAGTAATATTTTACAGAATTACCAAAACCAGGTGATCTTCACTGCAAAATGCTTGTCCCTTTCCTTTGCTGCAGATTGATCTGTACTCAAGGGAAGCAGCCAGACTGTCCCACACCACAGTTTCCAAGATGAACACTCCTAAGGTGAAAATCAGCAGTGCACACAGTGCTGACTTTAGCCTAGGAGGTCTGCTGGATTAAGTGATGGCGGCAGACAAAAAGCTCCTTAGAAATGCTGTGGGTGACAATTGTCTGTGGTGGGTTCATTCATCCCGGGGTAGTAGCATATGTGGGAAGTGAGTGCTGGCTAACAATGCCACAGCTGCTTTCCCAACCCACACGCTGGTCATGTGTAGGTCCTCTTCAGCACAATAAAGAAGCGGGATGCAGCATTAGTTGCCTTTCAGTGCACTGAAAGTGTCTACAAAGCATTAAAGCCAGGCTGAGTGAGAAGGCTCACCAAAGTCAGTGTGAGGGTGTTAAGAAGCACAAGTGTTTAAAGGTATTTATAGGCAGAGGAAAGGTATTCACAGATTGTTCTCTGTCCAAAAAGGCAACATTAAAATGTTGCATAATCAAAACAGTATATGTGCAGTTCTTGTTGCGAATGAATGACTGAGAGGTTTATTTAATGCATGATTCAGTGCTTATGCTGTTATTACAATTTCTCTATTAATGTCTTGTCCTTTATGCTTTTACATATGCATTTTATTAAACTTCCAGCAATTATGTATGCAATTGTTGGAGGAATTCTTGAAGGCTTCCTGCATTAGTTATCAGATACCAGGAAATTTAGTCTTCTCCTCCTGGCAGATTACGGCAGAGTGAGTTGAATCTTCATGCAAGCCACAAAGAGCAGCATTTGATCCTGCATATACACATCCACAAACAAATATATAACCATATACACATAGACCCAGTTTCTGCAGCTGCATGGGAAAATTCTCACTAAAAGAAAGTCCCTTGGAACAGAAAATTCAAATGCTATTTTCAGGACATATTTTGTACTAATTCGGCTGCAATCTCAGGCTCACTGTTTTGAGGAGCTTATCAGCTCTGATCATCTGCACAATGGTGCTGCTGCACAAAGACGCTCTCTCCCAAATTTATTTCATAGTTATTTGCCCTTCTTCTGTACTGTGAGCCCTAAGAATAAGAATGAATGGACTTCCTGGTTTCCAAAGACAAAGACGGTGTGAATTGATATTGCCCACCAAAATGCAGTGAGACTAAATCAATAACATCTGCAATAAGGCATAATGAAGACAAAATTATATCTCAGCTTTCCCAAACAGCTGCGAATCTATTTTTAATGATCCTCATTTTTGCATTTTTGGCAGTCAGCTAAACAACTTTTAAAATGTCCTCGAAAATGCATTGTTAAGTAGATCAGCAATGCAGAACACTGAAATTCCATTAATTGCAGCTTCTTCTGTGTGGTCTGTAGTACTTGGCACGAAAACACCCTCACTCTATAGCTAGACCAGAAAACATTTGCGGCACCCTAGGGTAGTTAGGAAAAAAGAAGTGGCTTTAAATAGGTGTCTTAAAGAATAATGCATGGTGACTGCAAACACTGCCTTGCATTCTTTTTTAGGTAGGGTTTTTAAGGAAACTTTATCTGTTTTCACAGCCTTGCCTATCATTCAGTGATCCTGCTCTGTATGATGACAGCTTTGCACACTGATAAGCGAGCTCGTGGGCTTGGCCTCTTGGGTTTTCAGCATAGCTTCTCAGTCTGAGAGAGTCAGCTTTCCCCCAGCACTGATGGAGTTCATCACAGCGAGATACAACATGGCATTTTAAACCTCAGCATGATGTGTATTTTTCTTAAAACGCAGAGTATACAGAGACAGAGGAGGTGGTGAAAGGGAGTGGTAGACTGAGAGGTGTATTTGGTTATTCTTTGTACTAAGTCACATAGGTCATGCTCATCTAGTGTGAACAGTGTCTCCTGGCAAGGCTGAAAACAGGGAAAAAGGGCTGCCCACGGAATCTGCTCATGATGGTGCTATGAAGTGTGAATCAATGAGGTTACTATGGGCTGTGATTATTAGTCGTCTTGCATGGTGATTTGAACACTGATTTTCTAGTTTGCTGAGCTTTCATCTTCCTTATCCCTAGCAATGAAACTCATGTGTACCAGTTCTGTCTGGTACCAAATTAATCGATTTTACTGTGCACAGCTCATCCCATTGCTCCACAATCTGCATGCTTCTTTCCTAATGAATGTATGGTCCAGATACAGATCTGTTGCTCTTTGGAAGCCTTTAGGTGACTTTTCAGGACTAACGTGATATCTTCAGTTGGCTCCAGTCCTTGGGAAAGCCTGGTGGTGAGGGCTGACACCACAGCACACTCACAGCAGCAGGGTTGATATGACAGAACGGGTCTGTCTTACAAGTTTATCTTAAAGATCACAGCAGAATGAAAATACTCTTTGCAGAGTGGGGGGCAACGTTAATCTCTGCAGTCTGTTACTCTGAATCCTTGATGCCTCTCTCTTCTCTGTCTCTAGATTTCTAAGAGCTCTTTTTGTTTGGAAAGCAGTTTCTATGGTCTACACTGATTAGGCCAGTTAAGGAGAGACCACATGGTGCTGTGTTATGTGGATTCTGTGTTTGATCATGTGAAATGCAAGTTTTCCACTCTTTGACTAAGCAAAAATAGCATAAGCATATACAGTTGTATTTTCTGAGTGGCAAAACTTCACAGCTTCCCACAGATGGGATACTTTTAATTGACATTTAACAACTGATACGATTATCCAGCAACTGAGCCTCTGTCCTCCTCAGTCATTCCTTCAGAATGACTAGATGGGATCATCTGTTTGTTCTCTGGAGTACAGAACTGCTCTTCCATGCCTCTCCCCACCCCCACCAGTCTGCCCCCATTCAGCCTGAATACCAGTTTGGTTTTGCATTTTGTTTTTTGTTTGCTAGTAGCAGGTTCCTCTGCAAACCTGTCACTGTGTCTCTCCATTTCACAATGAATAACCATGATGCTGCAATTTGTCAGTCTTTTTACAGGAAATTAAAAACATGCCCCGGAATTCCTGCACAAAAATGCAACCATCTAACTGGAAGGAGAGCATATAATGTACCGGTGGAGAATGATAACCAGAGTATCTGGAAGGAAAGGAGAAAAAAACTATTTAAAAACATCAGGCTGCATATATGATTGCTCACAGAGGAGCACTACAATGTATAGTCCATGAATCAGAGGAGAATCCCATCAGCACTGGGGAATTTTAATGAAGAAAATGAAATTCTCATCATGTCTAAACCAGAAATTAACATGCATTAACATTTTTCTTCCCATGGCTCTTACTGCCAGCTTCAGCTATTTTGAAATATTTGGGGCCAAAGCAGGAGCAAATCTCTAGAGGCAAGAAAGCTATTAACATCACCAATAGTTCACAACACAGCTTTGTTTCTTGAAAGGCACAGACACGGCAGGAGGTGCTTCGTGCAGCTACATGATGGCTGTGTGACTTTGAAATAATGGCCCCTGGGGCCCTGAGCCTACAAACCATTTCTCATGCGACTGAGAGACCCCTGGTCTGTGTCAGGGCTCCTTGCGAGGCAGGGCTCGCCGGGTGCCGTCCTCCTCCTTGCTGGGGTCGGGAGGAAGCCTCAGTGACCCAACCAGAATCCAATGCTGAGAAAAAGCATTTAATAGATGGGCTATGCAGTCCAAGTGGATTTTTACTCATGGCTAGGCCTGAGGTCATACTGTGTGCCAAAGAAATGTGGTCCTTTGTTATTTTTTGGCAAAACGGCTTCAACAGACACTTCCCTGCTGCATCCATGTTCACTGCAGATGAAAAGAGATGGGGAGTTTAGTGAAATGCAAGATCAGGTGCTGATAAAGAAAGAGTGGATGAAACAGGAACTCTTTCATTTGGTCCTTTTTCCAAAATTTCCTACCAATCTTAGGAACAAATTCGAGGGTATACAGGGGACCATTAGGCCCAGTATAGTTAACTATTTAATATAAGAATGGCAAAGTGTCTCCAGTAATGCATGTGCTCTATCTTGACATACCAGAGCAGTTAATTTCCATAGGGCAGATTGCTATAAAGGGTGCAGTTCATGGGTAGACCACATTTTTATGTTAACTGCTGTTTCCCCCCATATCTGCCCTTGTAAGCAAAAAATGCAGATGTCCTGTTCATCAGGACAAAATGAACAATAATATACTTCTGGTTGCAAGTTGGTAAATAAAGAGGAGCCAAACATGTGACATGGATATTGAACAAGGAGATTTACATGTAAATAGTTCACAAGAAATGTCTGAATAAGTTTTATGCAAGAATATATGTGAAATTGCAGGATCAAAATGCTCTGTGTAGAAAATAGCTTCCTTTGTGCGTTTCTGTGCCATACCCTTATATAGAGGAGGCTCAAACCACTTAGTTCCTATTCCCTATCTAATGGTATAATCTCATATGATACTTCTCCCTACTCAAAATTTTTTTAAAAAGGGGAAAGAAGTCTATTTTAAATTAAGGCTTTATTTTACCTTAAAAGTCAAGTCAGACTCTACACCTGGTCCTCAATCTAGCTTTCAATTTTGGTTACTCCATATAATTACGTAAAATTAATTTTTAAAATATTTCCTTTTTCTGCATGAGAGGAGCATAATCAGTAAGGGAAACGTACGGAATATATGGGCGAGAGAAAATGGTTAGAGACAAAGTGGTGATACAAGCAGAATAGCAGAAACCTATGATTCAGCTGTATTAGGAATATGATGGTGTGTGGTGGGCTACAGATTTCCACTCCATTCAGAAAAAATGTGGTTTTTAATCTAGTGTTGTTTTTAATTTAGTAAACTAAAAAATTGCCTTACTGTATGCCAGCCTTTGATTTAACTGTCTTTACATATAATCCTAATCAAAAAGATCAGGTACTTGGGTTTACTTTGATTGTGGAATCTGTGCTGGCAAACAACATATATTTGTCCTTTTATGGTGCTTTAATTTAAGACAAGCACTGCAATTACATGTCAAAGTAACATGCTTGTAACATGTTACCAAAACACCTGGTGACGTTGGAATGGGCATGTAGTCAAGCACTTCATGATTTAAAACAAAATTAAAATAAAGTGACTGATGCTTAATATTGCTAAGAGGAAGGCTAAGTGTGATCTACCTAAAAGCTTGTGTGTTGTTAAATAAGAATAATAATTAAAAAGCAGTTCAGAATATGTGTTCCTTCATGTTTCTGCTGGTAACCCTGTGGTTAAGTCAAGCAATGATTGATTTTAAGAGAATTATAGCTATTATAAACTGTAATCAGCAGAGGATGAGAATAATTATGCAGAGAAAGGGGGAAAAAGCTGAAACATGGCTGAGCAATATTCTGATTGATGGCAAAGTCATTTCCTGGCTGTTAATGACTGATTTTTCAACAGTCAGCACAAGCGCTAAATCTGTGGGGGGAAAGGGAAAGGAATGGTTGTGCTGTACAGAAAACTACTGTCCTCAGCTTACCATTTTCCTTAGGAATAGAACAGGCTTGGAAAAAAGCTGCCAGCCATCGATCGGGATCATCTCTGTGTGACAGGACTGCAGCTTGGAGTGAGTAAGTTTGGAAGTGTTGTGAGTTGTGCTCTTGGTTTGCTCTACAAGCACGCAGTGAGCCTTCATCCCCTTCTAGTCCTGCATCTCCAAACCCCACCAAGACAACATGAAGAGGGCTAGTTTGGGGATATTACAGGGCATGAGCAGAGCAGAACAGCACATATGACAGAAATCCTGTCTCAGCGAGACATTCAGATAGGCTATTTGATCTGAAAAGTTTTCTATTTGTGAAATCTCAATTGATCATTAAGTTGTAGTTGGTTCTTTGGTATTCTCAGCTGAAACGAGTACCAGTCTCTCCAGCATTAGGCTGGTCAGATGTTACCCCTCATGTCCTCTCTGCGAGCTTCCCTCCTCAATAGCTTACATCTGCTCCTCTCCTGCCCTCAGACCTCTCTTGTTTTGCTCTCAGGAGAAAGGCATGTCCCCTCCAGAAAGGCTAATTACCTGCCCCTGCCCCATTTCCACGTCCGTGCACATGTGCTGGCGATATGCACACAGGCCCCAGCGAGCGAGCACTGTGGGGGGTGGGATGCTCAGCAAAAAAACAATCGCTCTGATCTTACACAAGTCTCTGAAGGCATGTGTTTTTTCAAGTCCTAAAATAATTCTAATTTCTATTTTATGCTACATGAGGTCATGGAGTGGACAAGCCTAGAGAACAGTGGGCTCCGGTTGACAGTTGTGTACTCTCTAAACTGTGACACTTTCAAAAAGGAGACTAATTTATCTTATCAACCACAACCATAAAATAGGGTAAGGGATGGAAATAGATCAGAACCCATAAAACTGAGGGAAGCAAGACAGCCGCCATCCAGACAGGGACAGACACTGCCCTGTGAGGTCCTGCTGACTTTAAAGAAGCTTGTGGGTTGTTCACTGCCAGGTTCGTGAAGCGTGTCCTGTCATGGGAACTCTCCCATCAGGTTTTAGCATGCAGAGAAGCTCCAGAAACATGCTTTTACAGAACCCCCCCTTCTCTCTCAGTGCAAAGGTGATGCAGGTGCTGGATTTTGAGAGTTGGCTCTATCCTGAAATGCACTGCTTGCCTGCAAACCTGCACCAACCACTTTTATAGGCAGCTTTCCATCTGTTCATGAAATTATGTCTACATAATGCTTAGTACTTTCTAGCAGATTTCAAAGTGCCACAGAAAAAGCTTGGGTGGTAGATTTTCAATTATTTACAAAAATCCAATTTGTCCAGAGATTTTATTCCTGATTCAAAACTGTGTAATACCAGCTTGATATGAGTCCTGTCTCACTAATTTTAGTGGAGTTGTACCAACCGGTGAAAACAGATGGAGTGAAGAATGCAGTTAGCAGCTGTATCTCCTCCCAACAGCAGGTCAAATGCATCTCAGCAGCCAAAAGTACAAGAAAAGAAGGGAGATCAGCAGAATAAATGTTAGAAACAAAAAACGTCCATAATTAAGATTTGATAGCATTGGGATTCTTCATCAGGGACAGTAAAACAGAAATAAACAGACAGAGGGAGAAAGACAAACTACTTACAAGCAGTGTGACAGTGGAGTAATAAATACTTCTACTGTCACTCTTGGAGGCTCAGTGAAGAGATTGCTGCTTTTCTTTTCTGTAACTCCTCAGGCAGTGCCTCTGAAACCTCTACTGTGCCACAAGACCCTACAGAATATTGTCCACAGATGGGACAGAAGACCCTCTATTTTTCTTCAAGCCAATTTACTAGTAACTCAAATCTCCTTTTGATAATCTCTGTGGAGATGCTGCAAAGATTTGTATGAATGCAGTGGGTGGCAGACTTCCTTTCCTTATTTTTTCTTTCTTTTTCTTTCTTGTGCTCATTTTGTGGATGTGATCTCAGGGTAAAATACTGAGCTATGTGTGGGTCACAGACAACTTATTGAACCCTTTGCTTTGAATAACTCTTTTTCAGTAGGCAGGAGGAACCATGCTGGCTAGGATTAGTGTGCAGCAGTTTGTCTCCTTGCTGTATATTGGTCCAGACATTTTCTTTCCTAGTGTGAAGTACATTTACAGCAGAGACTTGGAGGAAATCATGCCTAACTGGAAGCACATGGATAGTCCACTTGGTTCCAGTTACTGTGTTTAGTAATGAACATGTGCCTAAAGTTCTTGCTGAATCTGAGGAGGTATTGGGCTGATACTGCTGTGGATTGCAGTTTTCTGGTGACAGGGAAGACTAGGCAACAAGAGTGCCCATTTCCCATGTCATCCTTGGTGACTGCAGCATAAGATGGAGTTGGATTCACCTTGTCCCCTCAATCCACATGACCTGGGCATAGCCATTTCTCATTGGCATTTCCAAGTTCCACCTATGAAAGGAGTGTGCTGATGTGGTCTGTGCATCATGCACCCAGGTACCCACAATTAGACTGAGCTGACCAAAACCATTGTGCTTTGCTGTCTTTCCCTCCATGAACAGTGATGTCTTTCCTCCTTGTGGCCCTGCCAAGACATGAGCAGAGTCACAGCTCAGGTGCTGCACTGAGGATAGAGTGGGAAGAGGAATGAGGTTTCAGCAGCATTGCAGTGTTGTAAGCCCACCACCTCTCAGGGAAGGCCTTGGGGTAGCTGATAGCTGCCATGGTAAATGCTGGGAGGGAGTGATTTCCACCAGGTCCCCTGCTTCTTGCCTCAGCAGGAGTTTTCTTAGACATAATCCACCTCCTGGTTTTGGCCTGGACTAGCGACATTCCCCAACTCACATCCCTTATTTCATTTCCAGGAGATGGCCAGCAAGACATTTCCTTCTCAACTCTAGCCATTTGCAGATCCCTGGTTTAGCTGGTGGACTTCTTGGGACTGAACAGGTCTCACTGGATCTGTCCACTCAGAAAGTCATACATCTACTCAGACATCCATGCAAAGGCATAAGAACTTAAGTTTAGACCTCTCTTTCTCCCTTCTTGCTTTGAAAACAGTGGCTTCATGTTGAGAAAGTTTTAGGTGAGCTGTGGGTATAAAATGTTTTACAAACTAGCCCCATAACCAGTTTGAGCCAAAGGTGCCTCTGGAAGCCAGAGGGTAGCTGATGTTGCCAGCAAAGCTGCCAGGCACTGCCAGCCACCATGGAGTTTTATTGTCTGGATGTTTGTTGACTGAAAACTGGACCAAGAACTATGCATGAGAGATACATCTCTTTCCTGGGAAAGGGCAGCTTAGTGCTTGCACATCAAGCACAAGAGCAGCAAGCTTGCTGGGGTTTGTTTTCCTTCTCTCCTTCTTTTAAAAAGGAAATTGTGAGTCACGGTCCCAACAATCTGTAACATAACAACACCAATGGCTGGATCAACAAACAGGCGAGCAGAAGGCCATGCGGAGCAGGGGTGGGCGGCAGCCAAGTGCCCTTGCCTGAGCAAATGCAGCCAGTGGAACTTTGTCTTCCAACCTCTTTGGATGCCAAATGTATTCACTGAGTAAATGAGGCAGCTGGGTTGTTCCTTTTCAGGAAATGGCATAGGAAGAAGATTCCTACAGTAGGCGACAGGCAGAGAAGCTGTGATGGGTAAATGTACTGCAGCTCTGTGCCGAAGTCCAGCTTGCCAGAGATTTTACTTCACCCCATGCATTCCACTACTGCTTGGATGTTTCTCCAGCTTGACCTGCTCTTTTCTTGCTCTCTGAGCAAGTTTCTTGCCAAGATTTTCTCAAGAGTGCTCTCAGACAACAAATCAGTTTTTTCTCTTACACAAGGTCTTTCTCACCCCTAAAAAGCCTTTTATGTCACAAAGGCAGCTTCCCACTGGCACCAAGCTTCAAAAAAAGACACAGAAAAATGAAGTCAGGAGATAACACACAGAGTAGTATAATGAGGGCACCAGAGTGGAGATATTTTTGCTTTCTTTAAAAAATGCCAAATAAATTCTGTTCCATAAAAGTGACAAGAAGCCAATTTAAAGAGAAGGAAAGACAGTTTCAGCATGAGTCACTGCTCTATCAGTTCTGTAAACTACAAAAAAAAAAAAAGCTGTATCCTCTTGGCAGCACACAGCTTAGTAAGCAGTCCACAGCACAAGCTGGGAGACAAGTTACCCATCTTTGGTTTAGAGCAAGCACTAATGCAGCAGACAGAATATGGATGCCAGCTACAGAGCCAGTGGAATCATGAGCACCCATCCCATCCCATCCCATCCCATCCCATCCCATCCCATCCCATTCCATCCCATCCCATCGTTCTACTGTACTGGAAATCTACTCTCTCCTCTGCCATGCTGGTCTGGGTTTTAGCCTTGCTTTCTCACAATCTAGAACATCTCATGGGAGCTAACCCATCTTTTGTCTGTTTGACTACAAGAAATGTGCACAAGCCCAGCAACAATTCATGAGTCCAAAGGAAGCCCCAGTGAGTGCCCTGCTCATGGAATTCCACTTCAGCTCTAAGCCTTCATCCCTAAGCCTTCATCCCTCAGCACTCATAGAAGGTTTTAAAAATACTATACTGAAAAGAAGCTTGGATCTGATGTATTAAGGTCTCTGGTGAATCTGCTTTTCCTCAGATCCTTTAGTTACAGAGAAGTGCCATGTTTGCAGTTTTAATTTCGGATAGCCAATGGCAGGATTGTTAAAAAAATATTTCTAACACATATATTTGCACAATGAAAGCATCTAATTCAGCCAAAAGAAGCAGGGAAACCACTTCTTTGTACAGCTTTGTACTTTTTTTCTTTTTTTGTGTTAAAGTGACAAAACACATAATAAGTTACATCTGACTTGGTGAAACTTTGCATGTACAAGAGTTGGCTGGGAAATGCACTTTATCTGAACTTTGTGGCCAATGGCCAAGCTAAATAAACCCAATTAATATTCATTTCCCTTACCCCTTCCATCCCTTCCTTGGTAAATAGAACCACCTCTGGGATTTCTAATGGTAAGTTACCCTTGCAGCATCTGGTTTAACTTGGCTACTATATCGACAAGATGTTTTTCCACTTTGAGTCTATTTTCTCTTTTTTTTGTAAACTTATAAAACTTCAGAATCTTTACTGCATCCCTGAAACTTTTTTTTGGTAAGAGTATTTTGGTCTCTTTCAGTTCATGCCTAGGCATAAAAGCAATCTAATCTAGCTTGGGAGATGTGACTTAAACTGTAAATATTGTTATGTTTAAGAGCCTTGGGGTGGTGAGTGACTTGAATGGATATGAAGATATTTAGCAAATATATCCATGTTCTAAAGTAGAAAGAATAATTTATTACCCGTGGAACACAAGAAACTAAGCCATGCTGCAGCCATGTCTCAGCATTAGCTCTGCTACTTTCCAAGAGTGTTCTTAAGAAAGAGAATTCTAACTTTAGGTGGTTTTATGAAAAGATGTTTTATAGGATGGGTGCTATGAAGATGACCTGAAGTTTGTATTTATTATATACTTTGCAAAGTTCATTACCAAAATAGTTGAGCAAAAAATCACGGATGTGAACTCCCAGTGCTATTCCCCTGTTTTTCTCGCAGAAATGTTGTACCCTGAGACTCCAGACTCTTTTTGTATCTGTGGACCAGGAACAGGACCTGGCTTGCCTGATTTGGAAAGCAGCTTGTGCATTAGCAAATGTGCTTTCAGGATGGAGTTAGCATTTTAGTAACTCTTCAGGTCTGGCTGAGGCTGGGAGCCATGGGGCTTCCAGTGCCTATGACATCCACCTCTGGGGCCACTTTGCCAAGGTTGTTCACTCTGTTGCCACAGCTGGGGCCAGGGTACAATGTGAAAGAGAATATTGTTGATGTTAATGCAAGATGTTAATGAAACACTCTTGATGTTAATGAAAGAAGAAGATGATGAAGGGCCAAAGCTGATGAAAGAAGAGAGAGAGAAGAAACTCATTCAGAAACTTCAGAACCTTGTTGATTTGTGTGACCTGGGGAGCCAAGACATACAGACATGCTGTGACAAGCATGTACCAGCACAGTGATGTGCTCTGAATAAACTTAGTTCCCATTGGGACACAGGAATGGTTGCAAGGTCACGCCAAAGTCTGACCAGTCTGGTGGTCTGCCTCTGAGCATGGCCAAGAGCCATGTGTGAGGACAGGGCAGACATAGCGTGGTCCTCTGGAGAGCTCTGCCAGCACCCCACAGTCTGCACAGACCACTGTCTGCAGACAAGATGAAACTTCTGGTTTTCCCCTGTAGCTGCTTTTTCTAGACTGCTAGTTCGTGGAAATGGCATATCCCAGACTGTGTCTGATCAGAGTTCTCTTCTAAAGGGGAGACACTGGTGACTTTGTTTAGCCTTGCTGTAAGTGGTTGAAAAAACAAACCCAGTGAAGCCACAAACCCACTTCATGTGCCAGAGCCCTGTGGTAAAACGACTGCAGAGCTTTAAAAATGCGACACACAAAATGGAAAGCTTTTGCCACATACAGAGCACTCCCTTAAGCCATTGACTGTTTCAGATCGAGTTAAAGATACATTTAAAGCATAAAAGGGAGAACTAGATTGCTATAGAGGATGACTGCATTTTCCAGGGAGGGAATTTATACTTTATCTAATAGCTGTGACATTAAACCCTTTTGCAAACCACCCTGTCCAAACACTGAAGGGCTTTTTTTGAAGGACAGAGCATCTGCAGAAGCCGTCAAGAATTGATATACCTTTGCCTCAAGTCAAAGAGTAATGCATTGACTTTCTATGTGATTAGCATGGACTTTTGCCCAGAACAGGAAAACTGGTTCTGAATGAAAATTGCTCTTCAGAAGTAGCTCTTTCTTAATGATGTTATTATTATTTTATTTTAATGTAATTAGGGTTATGTTCTTAGATCGTAATTGTCATTGTTATACTTCCCTTAAGTCAGCATAGCATTACATTTAGTGGTCTTAGCAATGATGCAAAAGGGTTGTGAATCTCACCTGCCATGGATAGAGCCTTCTGTTTCTACATAATTTGGTTGTGCTTGGAAGAGATATTGTCCTTGAGGTGCCTCAGAAAGGTACTGTCTTGATCATAATAATTACCTGAGACTGAAAAACCATCTGGTTAAAATCAGGTCTTCTTACATGCTTTATGTACTATCTTTAAAACATAGTCTTCCTTTATCCCCCTGAAAAATTAGAACAACTGACCTGTTTAAGCATTTTTCTAGTCATACTATTTAACAAATTGTTTTTTAATAGCTGCATTGGGCAATGCGCTATTTGAGTTGAGCCCATGGTGACCATTTTCCTGCAGCATTGGGATGCTGGATAATGAATCTCTCTGTTCCAAGGAGCCAGGGAAGGGTTCACCAGACAGGCTCGGAGGGTACACTGCTAGGTGTATTTTAATGTCTTGAAGGCAAGCAGCATAGCAGGATGCTGTGGAAAAGCTGACCTTCCTGTCTTGAGAAATAAGGATGCCATAAGTGATAAAAGAAAACCCCCTCTGTGTTCCCTCTCCCTCTCTAGTAATGCAGTAATGCTGCAAGAAACAGCCTAGCCTTCAATTCAATTTCAGTCACTCATGCATTTTTTATCCATGACATCACCCTGAAGTGATTAGGAAATTATATCCAGGATGTGAACTCAAGCAGAAGCTTATGGACTTCTCACTCTGTCACAAGGAACAAGAAATGAGGCAACTCTGGCTGTCTTTCAACAGGTCTCCCAGTGGGTATTGTGTCCCATGCCGCACTTGGGCTAATCTTCTTTCCAGTTGCTGCACACCAGATCAAGTAGAAAGGAGACCCCAGCCAGCATGTGAGGGTCAGTCTGGCTGGGGAAACAAGCAAAGGGATAACATGTTTGAGTGATGAGATCAGTGAGGTGCCATAGCAACCCAGGTGAGCAAAGATCAGTGATGAGTTGACCTGCAGTAAAACCAGTTTTGGTATAACTCCACCATGACCTCTCCCTTCAAAAATATGCCCATTAACTTTGTCCCAAAGTAAAAGAAAATCAAAAGCCATTTTAGTTTCTCCAGAGGAAAAAGATTAGGAAAAAAATGCCCATTCTCACATTTTTATGCTGTGATAACATCTGTACATCCCACAATGTGTTTGGAGATAGTGTGACTGTCAGCAGAAGATGATGCCAGCCACTTTGAGAAATGCCTGGTCAGGTTTCTATCATAACTCACTGTCTTGTAAATATGTTTAATTTCTGTTTTAGCAGAGCCTGTCTTCTAGCAGAAATACAGAGATTTGTGCATTTATCCTTCCCAGAAATCGTAACGCTTCTGGAGCTTACAGACAGGCATTACAAATACCTCCCTGCAAGCCTCACTCTGCGAAGTTCAGTGTCATCTGGCAGCAGAAGACATCAATCACTACTCAGAAGCGCAGGCTAATGTTTCTAAGCCAGGCAGGGCTTGTATCTGCTTCCCAAAGAGCTTACCCTATCAGTTCTTTTTATTGAGATTGATTCCCCATATTTTGCTAGTTTGAGGATATAGTCCATTTATATTTATCTTGTACTGTGAAGCTAATAATCGACATTGTTACTGTAGTTATTTTATGAGCCAATTTCTTTGTACCCAAGGGTGTTTTTATTACTCCCCTTTTGGCCTTTCTGTCAGAGTAGTGAAAGCATACAGTGAAGGGAGAAGCTGTGTTGTACAGACTTGGTAACAAAATTCATTGGTTGATTATTATTATTTCTGTGTTTGTATCACACTCCTGCTTTCTGTTTGTCTAGTTCTATCTAGAAGACTAGCCATTCATGCATGTCAGGGGCTAGTCTGAAGGCAGGTCTAGTTTAATTTCACCTTCTCCATATGCCCTGTGTGAAGTAGAGAATAGCCAAGATGCCCTGTCCCACTGATATTTGGTTACAGGGACATTGCACAGAGTATTATGAGGGAGCAAGGTTGGCCACTGCAGCAACTCTCATCCTGCTAAGGCAATTTCCTATGCTACAAATATTTCCCTGAGAAAAGTTACTGCTAGTGGAATTGAGCAAATATGGCAGTGGAGAACTGGATGGGGATGGACTAAAAGATACTCTATTTCTTACTCTCTGCATTCGATTTAGCATCACTTTATGCCCACAAAAAAATGATATCTGAAATTCTGGGTTAATAGTAAGCTGTCAGAGAACTTAATGACTTTTCTGTCAGGCTGAATCTTGCATAGATACATATGAGCATTTGTACCTTCAATTTGTTATGGAAGATGACATATTTACGGAAGGAAATTTTCATCCAGAAAATTAGGAACCAAACATGAGGCAAAATGGCATAAAGGTGGTGTCTCATTTCATTTTTGACAACGAGTCTGTAGGCTGATGACATCCATATTGCTAGGATTACTCTGAAGTTGTCCTAAAACACATGATCCTGTGGAGACTGACAAATACCTTCATTATTGCCAATTAGTGCAGAATAGTATAAAAGATGAGCCAATTGCCTGGGCCCAGAGGCTCCTCCAGCAAGTGAATTGATGGTGTCAGTCAGAAGAAACTCCAGATTTCAGAGCCAGGAGGGGCCACTAGATCACTGAGTCTGACTTCTTGAATAACACAGACAATACTTTTACTCTGTAACTCGTATCTTCATAATATCTCCCTTCTCACAGATGGATGATTAGGCAAGATGATTGGAAAACAAAGGGAAACAGATCTGTCTTCAATATATGAAAACAGCTACAGCCTTGGTACCCTGACACAGGAGCACACTGACACTTGCTGATGCCCTTCTATCAGCCTCAAAGCCTGGTGGAGCAGCACAGTGGGTAAGTCTATCTAGGTCTCCTTAATTCTCAGACACTGTCAGTATTGAAGAGTATTGGAACCCTGTCAGTGCTGAAGTGTCGATATGCCTGTCAGGGTTGGCATTTTGGAGGCAGCATCCCCTGGGTGTAAAATTGATCCTAGACTGGGAACAGGACCTCAAAGGAAGTGCACTCTGTAGCCTGTGATAACTTAGTGGACCTGTATACGTGCTGTGAACAGATTCTCACTGCTATTTATGAAAGAAAATAATATTTTTATAGTTTCTTATATTCTGTAGCATTTAAGACAAACAGTAATTGTCACAGATGTCTTTCACAAGAACATGTTTTGGTCTCTTGAATGACTGTGGGTATCTGAGGGGTGGTACTGTAAGGCAGTGTCCTGAGAGTGGAGCTCGGAAACCAACCTTCAGCTATGGGTTGGGTTGTTAGTGGCTAATCCAAAGCCTTGCACTATTCAGCCAAAAGATTAGACAGACAAGGAGGGAGCTTCATAGCTTTCTAGGGACACTTTGAGTGTCCCTAGAAAGTCTACACAGATCAAAGAAGAACTGCAGCACTTTCGGATCCAACCTTATGTTCACTAGATGAGCTTGATCAGATTGGGCATTTTCTTTTTTAATCTCCTGATGATCTATTCTGGGAATTTTTGACTCTGTTTCTCTTTCCAGTAAATGATTATCTTTGAGGAGATTTCATCTGGAGTCACTCATGCCGTAGATAAAGCCACAAAATCCAACTAAATTAGATTTTAAACATGACCATTTCTTTTCTTAACACATTTGTATTTATCAGTTTATACATTTTTCTCAACTAATATTTCTTACATAAAAACTTAAAACTAGCTTTAATGAGAGCTATGGGGCACTTCTCAAAGTGCCAGAAATAAGTATTTTCCTTCCTTTTAGGAAAATAGTTTTTTCCTCATGTGATTTTAAATTACTGAATTTCTTTATTGGCTTTAAATTACTCTCCAATAAACAGTACATAATCTATATACTCACCTAAAAGGAGGCTTTCTACTCCCATTCTTGTAATCTGAATTCTCTTTTTTTCCCCCAAAGGTATCAGTAAGAAGAAAGAAATGTCTTAGAGTATCTGAGTCAGATTATCCTGATGGGAGATGCCCATCTTTCAGCGGCTTTATACAAGACAACTTTTCTCACCTATAGTTCAGGCACAGGCTATAAATCCAAGGAGATGGAATTACATACTTTCCAGGGGAATCACACTCTTTCCATTAGTATCCTGCAACAAAACCAGTAAGTTTTTCCCCGTGAATTTTCCTGTGCCTAGGCAACCACATGACCAGCGTGTGATACAACCAGCTGACAAGAGGACGTTGTGAGTTCAGCTAATTTGCTGAAGTACAGATACCCAGGGCCATTTGAAATGCCCTGGGTAAAGTGGGATGTCCCCACAGAGCTGGCAGATACAGCACAGAACCTGAGGGAGAACTGTGATCTTCTTGAGGATAGGTTGGATACCCCAGGGTGTCTTAAGTGAAAAAAGTTGCCCACATTGATGCAATTTACTGAAGTTTGCATAAAACCTAAAGCCATCCCTGTCCCCTCTCTAGACACTCGGCCACAGTCCCATGAGGCTACAGAACGGCTTGAAAATGAAGAAGGCCATAACAGCAGAGTTCCCCAGCTCCAGCTCGTGATGGCATTTCTAACATCTGGACCTATAACTGCAAGTGACTAGTGACAAGGAGACAACGGCTAAGCATAATATCAACATTTTGTTAACCGTGTTTGCAAAAGCAACCAGCCCCCTTCACCCCTTGCCCTCACCGCTGGAGCAGGAACTCCCCAGCGGAGGCAGCAGCCTGCGTGGAGTGGGGAAATAGCCTGACCATGGGGGGATCACGGCATCAGACTCCACCTCCCCGAGCTCCCCGAGGGCAGCCCAGGGTCAGGCACGGCCTCCCGGGCTCCCACTGCTTGTGTGGCTGCTGCGGCTGCTCTTCGCCAGCCGCTCGCTGAGGCAGCGGGTGCAGACACGGCTTGGGAAGTGCCGAGGTCTGCACATTCCCCCTTCCCGCCCTGACATTCCCTGCTCGTGTTTTCACTGACCAGTGCTGACGGTCACAAAGTATCCGCGCCATTTCTGAGGGGGGGGGGGGGCGGTTTCTGTTGGTGTAGCTGCCTGCAGGAAATGTGATGCTTGGATGGAGCTATCCACGCTGTGTTCTCCCGAAGCCACCGAGCCACTATGATGAGGGATTGCCCGAGCATCATGTTGTTCTAGCAGGAACTATTTTTTTTTAGTGTCTTCCCAGGAGAAATTTAGTGTCCTCACACTTGTCCTGTGCAGGGGAATTTCACAAACTTTCATTCCAGCCTATCCATGGCCATGGCAATAACAGCCGTCTCAAAATATGGTGATGCAGGGTACTGTTGATTTCTCAGACTGTTTGAGGTCCAACCTGCAAAATCCAGTGCCAGAAGAGACATCCTTGCCTTGGCATCAACTGATCAGGCAGGAGAGGGTGCAACCATTACAGGGAGGATGCTGTGCAGCTATTTAACTGCTACACGTGATGGTGGAGCACACTGGTCATGCTCTTTATCCTGCCTTTCTCTTGGATAGACCACATTTATGTGTGTGTGTACAGGTGCACATTTGCTGGGTACATTAGGGGATCTGAAGGGAAGATGAACTAGCATATAATAGGAAAAAGAGGAAAGTATTAAAGCTTGCTAATATTGTCCTTAACTTTCTTCAGTTACACTTTCACCTTTTCTAGTCAGCCAAATTTCTGTGGTAATTAAAATACTGAAAAAACATTTCAGTTTGATGTAGTGCTGTGATTTTAGCCTTAATGCGTAGTCTTGGCTTATCTAACTACTTGTCTGGGGTCCTGTGAATCTCTGTAGCAGATTGATGCCTCTTCAAAGCCGTCTGGAAGAAGATCTACCCGCTCTTTTTTTCCCCTGCTCTTTTAATTGGGACTGCTGGCTGGCTCTGTGTATCAGAGCAGTACAAAGGCTGAGAAAACAGAGAGGTCTTACACTAAGCCATTCGAAAGGGCAGCAGGAGACGTCATCCGTTTTGTGTATAGATATGTTTAGATAGATGTGGTAAGCCATGAGAGGTGGATGCCTTGACAGGTTACTTTTCAAAGACTGCTGATTTGCAGTGACCTCTGACTGCTCTGAAAACAGCTGAATTCTGCAGACTCTGGTAATCTGAGATAGAAACTGTTTTGAAGTCGGCTGGGTGTAAAGAGTCTATTGCTGCCCTGGGTCTCTCAATACCACAAGGCAAAGTAGAGCAGGGAAAAAAAAAAGGATGCTGTAGCTGGAAGCTCCCTTGTCTGATTTTGTATGGGACACCTTGCTCTGTTTGCAGAACAACACCTGGATGAAAACCATGCGCTTTTATGCTCAGAAGTTGTCAGTTCCCCCAAGCCAGACATTGCCTCTGGAATGTGTGTAAAAATACCTTGTTCCTCACTACATGAGGCTTCTCTGTTCTGTGGAAGCCTCATATAAATGTACTTCAAATGAACAGCATGTTATATATACCATATTGTAGTCATACTCATACAAAATATAGGCTGTGTAGGGAAAGGTAGGAACACCACTCTTTTCTCTCAAACTATGTTATGGATTAAAATTATCCAGTTAGCATAATTCTTCCCAGCCTGTACTGGGGATCTGTTACCTTTCTATCAGACATGTAGAAGTTCAAAGTTCCATGTTTTAGGAAGTCAAAGTAGCCAAGTATCTAAGCTAATTTTCTTATGGTATCTCTAAGTCATCTGCTTTAATAAAAGCTTCATGTGCATTTTAAAGCTTGAAGCACATTATTCCTAGAGCTGCTAAAGTAATTTTTGATGCTGAATCATTAACGACAGGAGACATCTCTGTGGTTTTAAATGAGTGAACTTAGCACTTACAGTGCCTTTTGTGAAGGTGGCTGATTTCCTTCTCCATTTCTAAACCTAACTTAAAAAAAAAAAAAGACAGAAAAGTCAAATGTCCTTTTAAGCCCCAGAAACTGGAAGGCAAATGAAAAAACTGGCTAGTTATCTATGGGGCACTTTTATGATTTTTAAAGCCATCTCATAAGTTTGATTATCATAATATTGCGTTCTGCTTGATTTGGATTGGCACCCCCTTCGTCTATTAATTTTATATGCTAATAGTTTTGCAGAAATATGCTAAGTGCCTAAAAACACCAGAGAAGGTTAACAGTTGCTAACAAAACACCATAAATGGGTCTGAGATAATTAAAGCCCCCCTTTGCAAGCAGGAAAATGTCATCTCTGCAATTGTCTCCGGTGTAAACCATCTCCCTCCTACCCCAGCACTTTCTGTTCAGATGCAGGTCCCAAGTTGGAGTAAGTCAATACATTCCCATTCACTTTTTCAGCTCTTCTGAGCTTTGATTCTGGTATATGCAATCCTCATTTTTAAATACAAATATGTATTTTCTTCTGACCTAAGAGTAATTTTTAGCCACATTTCTTCAATACTTTGATCTTAAGGAAACTTAATTGAATGTAAAATCCTGGTTAAGCATATTGTTAATATTTTGTTCTCTTGTTAATATAGAAATTATATCAGTATTAGATTTTAAACTTAAAGCTATTTTTAGAAAAAAAATCGCTACATGGGAGATTTTGTTTGGTTTATATATGTTCACAGTTATTAATTTAGGGTGAAATACCTTTTTCAATAGTGGTTTTTTACACCTTAAATACAGATCCAGTTTTAGCATTCTGTATACTTATTGAGAATTTAGTTCAAAGATTTGAGTGGATTTACAGTTGAACTGCCAAAATCCTTTATATAAATATGTACATAAATACACAGGCTATATCCTAGAAAAAAAAAAGCTTTATTCAGAATAAAAATCACTTTCATCCTGTTTTTTACACCAAAATTTAATTTATAATTGTTAAAAAACAAAATAAATTCATTACTGACCTTTTAAGGGTGATTTCTAAGCATATGGGGATCATCTACATTTTGAAAGCAGTTGTTTTTATGACCTGAAGAGTGTACATGAAACACTGGGATTTGAGCTGCTTTCTGAAGAAAAAAAAGAAAAAAGAAAAAAGAGAAAAAAAAAAAAAAGACCTGCTCCTTCTGGCTTATAAAATATTTCTTTTTTTCTTGCAGTAATTTATCATATTATAAAAGTATCATCAACATATAATGGTCACATTCTCCAGCGCATAACAAACATACGTGCTTGTTACTGCCGACTGAATGAATGTGTACTTCCAGAACCATGATGTTCCACAGAAAGAAACATATGGAGATAGGCAGGACTTGTTAATTTGTTCTCAAAAGGATACAGATAAAAGCAGATGCTAAGGGGCAATAAATTACACTTTTTTGGTACATTTTCTTCTGTCAGTTCTTTTTTTTTTGACCCTCCTAGTTGACATAGAATTTCCTTTGCAGCATTATTTATTGCCAGCCATGTTGCTAGGCTGCCTGGGAGGGCAAAATGGAAAACTTTGTGAAGTGTACTTGGAGAGTGCTCTTTTAAAGCAGATGATTTGTGAGTAAGTCTTGGAGAGTTGGGAGTATATTTTAGATATGTTAGCTGTCTTGTAGTGGGCTTTTACACAGTGAATGAAAGACTCTGGAAAATGTTGCTTATATAGGGAATATTTACCAAGATGTATCTGAGTTTCTCACCAGTATGTAGGCTATACCCTTCTCTGCATAAAGCTAGACTTTCCGTTTCTCCACTTGAAGGCTCTATAAATGTTAGAGAGTTATATTTTGGAAAAATTATTGTTAATTTTGGGTTTCCCTCTTCTAGGATTTTAATGATTAGAGAGCAGCAACACCACTCTTCAGAAAACTAGATTTTTATTACGTGTCTCAAGCCACACACAAAAATGTTGGAGGCATCAGAAACCATTAGTCACTTCTGAAAACTTTAGGGCTTGAATGACTGGCCTGGCATGTCCTTTGCCTTTTTAGAAAGGTTTTAATGAGAAATTTGCTTAACCTGGGTCTCATATAAAACAACAGCCACCAAAGATGTTCAGAACTCCTAAAAAATGTTCAGAACTCTTAAAAGCAAATAGTCAGGTCATGAGCACACCTGTATGTCGAGTGTGTATGTGTTAAATATTTTTCCGTATGGACTTGTTTGCATATAGGGACTCATGGAGGAAGAGCAGCTTCCAGATCTGTGATGTTCCATGGGTGAGTGCAAGGAGAGAGCTGGGAAGGGCTGGGGGAGGGATTCCTCCTGAGGACGGGGCATCACACTGCTGCCTGAACCATGCACTACTCCTCCTCCTCCTTCTCCTCCTACCACCCAGGTGGCAGCTACAGAGAGAAGGGATGAGGAAGGTGACGTGGAAAGCCTGAGACAGGGGACAGCAGGAAGACTGGAGGCAGGGATTATGCTCAGAAGCTCTCTCTCCAGTGGTGGGCATGTAACCTGTGCAGAAATGCCACTGGGAGACTGAGCTCCCAGGTGGGCTGTGGCATGTGGAAAATGGCTCCTGTTGGTTCAGCAACTGTGCTTTACACCTTATGCCCAGAGATTTGTCTACAACACTGGAGAGAATATGTTTCAGAGTCAGACCTGTTTAGGAAAGATCCAAAGCAACTCTAGCACCCAACAAAGATTTGCTGCAAAACCCACTGTTCATATTCTCTCACACATTCCACCGAGGTGCTCCCTGCTGCCACCTGCTCTGTCAGACCACAGTGGGATCTCTCACAGCACCATCAGCCATGGTGTGCACAGGGTGTTCATGGCTCCCACTTGCCTACCTAGTTCAACACCCCGGATGTTTTGGGGTTGAATTTTTATTGCATTTTCCTTTTGTCTTGAAGAGGTGTAATAAATACTGCTTTAACTCAGTGGTAGTGAGTGGGTGGGTTTTATTCCTAGGGTTTTTTAGCTTCATGTTTTTTTAAGCACCAGTGGCCAAAGTAGTGAGATAAATACATCCCAGAAAATCTGAATGAAAGTGATGTATGTATCTGTTTGAATGTAAAGGACAGGTAGAAGTGAGGAAATGGGAAATGCTTCTGTGGGTCTGAGAGCAAAACCCAGACCTGGTCTGCCCTGAGAAGGTCCTGACTTTGTCACAGATACATGTCTTGTAAATCAATCCATTTAAAGTAGTGTCGGTTTTAAAATAGAGCAATTTGCTGGATTTAACTAAAGCATAAAATATTATGTTGTAGAGGGATCATCTTTTGTTGCTCTGAAATCTGTGCATTTCTCATGGGTACGTTTCCTTTTAAGTGCTAGGAACTGACAAGTGGTGTGCAACTATTTCTGGCGGACACTGACAGATACCTCAGCTGATAAAACAGCAAAAAGGTGGGTAGTTTCATGGTACATGTGTACAAATAATGCTCCAGAGGGTAGCCCAGACCAGGTTTGCTACTGTCCTCCCTATCAGATGTTTTAGCTGTCAGGACAGTGCCCCAGTTTTGTCAACAGCCAGGACACAGACTGTATCTGTTCTTAAAGTACACTCAGTACAGTCCAACACAACATGTCCATGTTATTTGTACAGGTGAGAAAGCAATGGGGAGGCTTACACATGACTACTAGAGCTCTACTTGAGCTCTATTTTCAAAGTTGTACATGAAAAAAGCACAGGCAATGAAATCTAGAAAGTCCAATAGAACATCCAACTTGGGCATTCGGACGAGTTGTGTTGAATGGCTGATGGGTACATAATATGTTACAATGTCATTTGATTATCTGAAAATCTTATGGCCCTCCAGAGGTAATCTAGTCCAAGCTCCTGCTCAAAACATCCAAATTCACTGAATATCAGAAGTAACCTGAAATGTCAACCAGGCATACCAAGGATATGAAAAATTTGTGGATCTATACTTACTGTGGACTTGTAAATTTGGCTCAAGAATAGTCTTGACTAACATTCAGAAATTACTCTTTGAAGGAAATATTTCTAGCTTTTTTTCATTAACTAAGTGTGGATTACATGAGCAAGTGTTGGAGCCGCTGGTCCTGTGGGAGATGGTGACACCAGAGGGTGTCCTACCCACATGATTTGCCAGGGAACAAACCAGAACAGGACAGGGATGGCTCAGTCTGAGTTGCTTTGACCGGCTTTATTTTCAGTGGGGAAAGAGAGCCACTTCCAAAGCGCAAATACCTTATGTCCAAAATGGGCACCTGTGAGAGATGAGTTGTTCCTCTGCCCCTCTGGTGGCTGTCTGTAGAAGCCATTTAAATAACGAGTTCAGAGGTGACACTATCCTTCAGATGGCTAAAGTTCAGGTGATGAATCATGCCCTACTGTGTTCAAACAAATGTTGAAGAAATCTGTGCCTTTCTCAGTGCTGCTGGATGGAGAATGAGATAGTGGACTTTTGAGCAATTCTCCCAGAAATGTGCAAAGCTGCAAAAATTCAGAACCTATTTGGGAATCCTCAGCCATCAATAACACAGGCAATAGTGAAATAACAGCAGGACGTTTTACTTTTAAATGCTTCTCATAAAAATGAGGGGAGCAGATTGTTTATATTAACCTTTCTGGGAAATGCAATCAAATTGTCCTTGAAAAATGTTAAAGAAGAAAAACATAAGCGTGACTTTCAATAGCCCTTAACAATCTGTGAACCGGCCCATTGCTAACTGTCACACACAATGTACATTTTGTTTAGTGATTTCTGTTACACTGCCACTCTCTATGAAAATGTTTAAAAGAATAATTCAAGCTGCATGATCCCAGGTGCATAAACATGTACTCCTCATGCCAGCAGAGAAACTGCCGAGCCTAGCAGGATAGTCAGACCCACGGGTCAATTCAGGGACTAAGAAAATCATTTCCTATTTTCCTTTATGGATCTGGAGCATGCTGGGACCAGCCAGTCTTGAAAAACAGAAAGAAGCTGTGTGTTCTACAGCAAAAACAGAACTGGGAAATGAAAGATGCCTCCAACTCTGGCCAATTCTGTCAAAGCAGGATGGGGAAAATGTGTGGTTCCTGCTGTCTGAGGCTCCCAGCGGCTGTTCCTACTGCACTGCTAGCTCTGCAGAGCCATGCCCTGCATTGCTGACAGTGGCCGGAGGGGAAGCCTGGCCTTGCTCCAGCTGAGATGGTTAATACCTCACACCAAGCTTCCTCAGCCGAGGTCCCCATGCCCTTGGCTCCCTGCTCAGCATATTTTTCAGGCACTTGAATTGCTCTTCAGAGGCCTTCAAAGGTGCCTACCTTTCCACTGACTAAGCAAATAGGCTTAAGTGGGATTTCAAGCCTTAGAGTACGGCTCTGTGCGTCCATGGGAATGTGTGGTTTTCCACAGACTGAAGCCCTTTGCTGTGTGCTCTCTTCTCTGGAGGAATGTGTTAGTGACTAAACAGGTCCCATTTCACCATTCTCATGAAGTCACAGACCAGTTTGTGGCATCTAAAATAGCTCTAAATGCAATTGTTATTATTTGCCATGCTGTGTGATGTACAATCCCTAAAATTCCTGACAATTTTATCTTTTTTTCTCTTTTGTGCATGGCTAAACTTCTTGCTCCCAGTCTACCTGGCTGAAGCATGGCAGGCACTTGAAGTGGTCCCCTGGCACGGGGTGGAAGTGAATCAGTTGTAGTGCTATGACTTCAACAAGCTTAGGCAGTCTTCAGGGTGTGGCAACCCCTTGGCCAGCCTGTCAGGGAGGTGGGATCATTCCAAGTAATCTTTTTCCTGAAGGAAGAAGCTCAAGCAACCCTATGGGAAGTTGCTTGGGTCACCTACCTTTTTACTCAAATAGAAACACAAGGGTCCCAGTTTGTCTCCTCTTGTTGTCCCCTGGATAGGGAAAGCTAAGTAGAGACCATGGTGAAAGAAACACGGTGTCACTGGCCTGCTGTATAGTAAGGAAATGGAACAACTCTAAGTGCATGAGGTTTTAAATATGTTTATACCACTCAACTGCTTCTTTGACTTGCCTAACAATGGGTAATCTCCAAGTATTCAGGATGTATAATCCATCAGCTGAGGTTCAGCTTGTTGAAACACTCTCTGCACAAGATTGCTGGAAAGTGGAAAGATTGCTGAAGAGGCCTTTGGTACTTAATCTCTGTTACTCAGAGGCTATGATCATCACCGAGGAGACAAATGGATGGCATGGATGTCCCTCAGAAGTGCTGCCTCAGCATCAAGGACCTCAGCAAATCCTAATGTTTCTCCTCTGAATCTCTTCATCTTCTGTTCTCTTTCCAGTTAGCTTCCTGTTACACTTTTTTTCCTGGTATCAACCCCCCTTTTTTGTTTGTTTGGTTGTTTGTTTATGGTACCCGTTGTTTACTCCCTATTGGAGATAATGAAATCACTTCTCAGTCTGTTTCAGAGAGATACCACAGGTCGAGCTACACAAGCCTTTCACTTAAGTATTGGTCTTCATAATTTGCATTAAGTCTTTTTGGCCGTTTCTTGTTAAGGTTACAGTATGGCAACATCCTTTCCCTAAATCCAGTTCTCAAGCACTATTCCACTTAACAGCAAGTTAAGCTAAAGACAAGCACTTTTTATCTTGTTTAAGGGCTGAACACTTAAGTCCACTACCTACCTCTTCTTCCTGGCTTAAATCTTGTTCCTGTCTGCCACAGCATCACAGGAGGAGCAAACACTGCTTTGTGAATGACAATCCTCTTTTCTTTTTCTGCTTGTCCCTCGTTCTTCTCTGTCAATCTCTAGCATTCCCCCTTCTGTTCTTTGTAGAAAAGTAGTTACTTTGGAGGTGCTGGTGAGCTTGTCCAAGGATTCTTAATTCAGTATTTTGCAGAGGTGTTAGCTAATTTTTTATGGTGTTAGGCATCTTCTGAAGTTAAGAGTATATAAAGAGCCTTCTCTGTACCAATGGCAGACGACAATTTTATTTTTCCCTTTAATACCCTGCAAAATCTGTTTTAAAAGGTAGAAGAAAAAATGGAAAGATCCACAAAATACCATATGTTAATTATTACATTGAACACAACAGCAAAGATGGCATAGAGAAGAGAAAATAAAGTGAAAAAAGAACACCTTCTGAAATGTTTCAATTTCAAAAATTGCACATGGAAAGGTTTTCAGTTTTCCTTTGATCCTGAGAGCTGTTATCCTGTCTCCTTGCAGTTCAGCACCTAACTCTGATTCAAACAGCATGTAATCTCTTTGGAAGCCAGACACCCTCTCAGGAGAAGGGAAGAAATGGTGTGGTCTTTTATGAAAGCTTGCAATACCAAGAAGGTCATGGTACCAAAGGATTTCCTGTGTCGTACATGATCTATTCCAAGTCAGACAAAATAGCTGCTTGTATGAATTAACAGGATATTTTTGGTTTCCATAGTATCCATGCTTTTATGCTCTTGGTAGAATCAAACCCTCCTTTAGTAGACTTATGTACTGAAGCGTACTAGCAGGGGTGAAATTAAACACGTTTGGAAAACTTGACCTAATAGAAAGCAGAAGAAGGAAGGTTTATCTCTTGTTTCTATTGTCCTCATCTGCTTTACACTGGCAAATCATTAACATCGAAAAGGCTGCTTGTCAAACATTAAACATTTCCCCATGGAAATATCTGACTGTTAAGGGAAAAATCCAAACCTGGAAATTTATGGCTTGAATCCTTCTATCTGGAAACACTCAGGGCTGTGATAGGTGACATGCAGGGTGGGTACAGCTGTACCATTTTTTAAGAATATGGTTCCCTGTTAGGCTGCATCTTCCATGGTGCAATGGGGAGGTTGAGTGAGGCAGACCATGGGATAGTTAGGTAGATGGATAGATGAATAGATATTCAGACAGACACAGCCCACATACAATGAGCTCACCAAAGTACAAATGTTATGACACTCAGAGAGGCACTTCACGGCAGAAACACTTCTTTGGTTTTGTACATCACATTTTCCTTTGCAAAGCTTCCAAAAATGTATTTTTTCAAGCATTTCTTTTCTTCATATTCCTGCATTTTTCTCCCTTCAGTAAAACAATACTGCTGGTGATCTGACTGGTTCGTGTTGTGACAAAACTGAGAGGACCCATAAATGTGATCCTCTTTCATGGGTTGGTTTGTTTGTTTGTTTGTTTTCTTCCCCAAAACCTAGTTTGTTCAAAGTTTCCAAAGGACAGGGACAGTTTGGATCTGGGTTCCATTTGCTTTAACATAGAAGCTTTGATCCCCATCTGTAATAAGAAAAGAAATGAAAGAAAGAGAATCCATTTTTGCAAATTAATACCTCCATGACTGACATGGATTCAGTTCAGCATTCACAGTCTCCTTTCAGCTCTGAGGTGGACACGAATGCCCAAATAGCCAAAGAATCAGCAAAATGTTTTCTTAAAAGGAAAGAAAACACAGATGCTTGAGCATGAAGAAAACCATTCAATTTATCTTAGAAATAAAGAACTTTGTGACCCTGAAGGATATTTGAGGATTTTTTTTAAATCCTTAACAACTTGTTCTGCATGGTTTAACAGCAATGGAAGCTCTATTTTGTGCACACCCTATTACAGCTATGCAAAGTGACCCTAACACTGTTAGTATAATTCAGCAATCATATTTTTCACACAGTTTTACCACTGTTGACTACTTGTGAATTGAAGACTATTGCCCTGACGCCTGGCAGCCCTTATGCAGCTGTCACACGTAACAGTCACCTGCCCTGAGATGCTTTTTGTGTGTGTGATTGAAATAAATGAGTGACAGGAGGTGCATTAGAGCAATATGAACACCATCTCCAAAGGATTAGCAACAATGTTCTTGACTTCCACAGTTAGTCCTTTACCATTTACAACGATTTGGATTTATCTCCTACCAGTATGCTCACTCTGGGGTTTCTGGCTCTGTTTTCAGGGGAAACAAATCAGCAGAAAGGAAGCATTAAGGTTTTCTCTCACTCATTTAGGTCACAAAATGGAGCTGAGAGAGAAAAATCAGTAGCTTTCAAATGCTATTACCTTGCTAATGATAGCTCTCATCGCATGACAGTTCTCAAACTGATAAGACATTTCAAACATCCGCAGAAAAGTCAAAGAGGTTTTTTAATGCCCCAGCTCTGTTTCTGCAGCTTGCACATGTTTTCAAACATAATTTCATGCCTGCTTTCTGACAGCTCATTAAACAAAGGCCTCTTGGTACATATAGTGCCCATCTTCCTGCTGAGATTGTAACATATTTATGGTGTTTGCAGATTGCTGGCTGTTTGCTCTTCTACTTCGCAGTGTCCTGCCTGCCAAACGCTTATCAGTCTAGTGAAGGTGACAGTTTTCCCCATTTGTGTAGGTAGCAGTGGTCTCATGTTTGACCCTCAGAGGCAAGAAGCAATATGATTAGAAGAAGCTCCTGCAAGCAATAGATAAAAGCAATCACACAGGGAGAGAGACAGTGAGGAAGAGCTCAGGGGAGGAGGCTGATGTTGTGGAAGCTGATAGCTTGTATTCAGGGAAAGTGCTGGCAGTTAGTTAGCTAGACAGCTGGTAACATCCAGACCTTGTGGGATTTCAGCTTCAGACAAAGCAAACAAGGATTCAGGAGTGTTGAGAAGCTATCTGGAGCAGTGTACAAGGGCAATCAGAGCTACTCACTTCTAATTATCTGCCTCCTTCCTGCCATTAAACCGTCATTATTATACATTCGAACCAATAAAGTTTAGCGAATTTTGCATCTTCTATTTTCTTTAAAAGCTGGTGCCAAATCCCTGCTTTCCTTCTGAACAGAACAGATGAAGACATCTTTAAGCCAGCCGTTACCATTCATCCATCTGTCCTTGGAGCGTGGCAGGGGACTGGGAGCAGGTTTCTGCTTGTACCATCACCGGCAGCTGAAGTATCTGTTCCACTTCACCGGAGTGACAAAAGGGCTAATTGGGTTTTGTTTTTAAAAGAATTTTATTTTCTTTTTGTTTTACTTCTTGTCAAGCCTATCGCTTAGTCAGTATTAAAAGAAAATGCAGTAGCAGCTCTGTTCAGCTGCCAAAACCTGATCAACACAGAGAAGCTTTCGAGTAGCTGTCAGATAGGATTATGATATTGATCCTAACTATGTGCATGTTCCAGGAAAAGGAGCATCTCTTTAACTAAAAGTCAGAGGGTGACAGGTAATGAAAGACAAAAATTTTACAGCTCAAATGATGGTTCTGTCCTCACATTAGGAGATCTGCCTAATTACAGCTGAGAGAAGAAGCAGCACCTGTGCATGTTTGCCGCTGTCTCACCTTGTACTCTGAGCCCCTCATTTCTTACAAATAAGCAGGTACTGAGAGAGTCCCAGCATGAACATACAGGTTTGAGAAACATCCATGCCGTGAGGGAGTAATATGTGTGATTTAATGGGTAGCTCTCCCTCTTTGAGACAGTAGTGAATCAAAAATTTTAGGACTTTGTCAGGGAGAGTGACTTTGGGATCAGAGAAAAACTCAAGGCTCTCTGGATTTCTGGTCATTAGTGATGATCTGACATTATTTATGACACCAGTGAAATTGAATCCTGGGTCTTACCCCCAAGTGGTGAGACAGGTAGCAGTCTGGGTTTGAGTACAGACAAAATCAGACGGGCTTGGATTCATCAGGCTAAATGCAACCTACAGCAGACATTTGAAGCAGGACAGAAGAATCACAGACTACAGGTACAAATGTTGTCCCACTTCTCTCCAAGTCTAAAGGTAGGTAAGATGAATCCCACCTGCAAGGATGAATCCCACCTCCAAGTTCTATATTCCAACACAGGAAAGAAAGGAAGTGCCCTTTCTTCTGAGGTGATACAGGCCAAAGATGAGTCCCCACGTACACTAGGAAACTCCCAGAGAATCAAATACCATGTTTGCTTACTTATCTGTTACTCATCATGGTTGGAAAAGAGTAATACCAGTAGTCCAGCAAGAGGTGCATTTGAGGGATACAACATGGATTTTTAGGGATAAATCCAAAATGAGCTAATATAGATTTAGACTGCTTTCAACTTTAGTTTTAAATTCTGGGGGCCTTTTTTTATGCAATATAATTACCACTTCATGTACAGTGCAAGGAGCCCATGAATGGAACTTTGTGCAGTACTGCCACAGGCACTGTGAGTAACTGCAGTCCTCTGAACATCCCCCAGACACCCTACCTGTCTTGCCTCCCCACCCACCTGCATATCCCTGTCTGCTTGGCTCCAACTCCTGTCACAGAGTGGTAGCCTTTTTTGCCTAGCAATTACCATGTGAGTGATAAGACATACTAATAACAAATAAATTATGGTCTAAATTACAACCTCCCTCAAGACAGAGTGTAACTCAGGCCAGATTCTGCATTCAATCTTTTAGTCCTGGGTTTTCCAGATACTGCTTTGGTCTCATGGGTCCCCAGGAAAGTCAGTTAGCCTCTCAGTGACTCATGTTCCCCGTCTCTGGTGAAGCAATTATGCTTTCCACCTACTGTGCAAGAGATGGGAAGGATTTGTTTCTCAAGTATCACAGGGAGCCAGAAAGAATGTCCTGGAGAAGTGCTGTGATAGCGGTACTGCACCAAAAAATCAGTGAAATGTTTTGGCTTGCAAGGAGTGTCAAAATTATATACTTGTTATTTAAGACACACTATCTTACAGAATTTTCTGCACCCAAAGTCTAGGGCACATCACAACCCCTTTTTTTTTCTTTTTTTTTTTTTTAGGAACAAGTGGGGAAGATGTATTTTAAATAACTGTCCCTGGATCCTTTCTAGACACCCTTAGTTGTCACAGAACTGTTAGTAAAGAATATATGTTATTTTAGTGTGTGTTTTTCCCTGTGTAATGAGCTACCACATCAGTCAATTTTGTTCTCTGTAATACATCAAAGCAATGGGAGTGCATTAAGAACCAAATGAGGGTCTTGGCCTCTCATCTTAGTTTTATCTCCCCCAATAATAATGAAGCTGGGTAACTTCCTAGAAAATAACAAATTGATATAAACAGCACTGGTTTGCCAGCTACTGTCATTGCTGATGGATAATCCTACAGCCTGAATGGGTTGTCCACATAGCTATTTGTCAGCACTGTCTGTGAGGAGCTCTGTGATAACATACTGTGCTAAATTCACTCTCGTGTCTACAAAGGAATAAAAAATGGCTCATTTGAGTCAATAGATGTCACACAGAGTAAACAACAACAAAACCAGGACACGGTTATATTGCAACCTCGCCAAAAAGATACCCCCAGTGCTGAATGGATTGCTACTAATTTAGGCACCTGGAAGCTGGGTATATGCTAGTAAGTTTAGTTCACTGTTGGTTTGATGTCTTTCATAAGAGTTAAGTATGTTTACTGTTTGAATTAAATGCCTACATTTCTATTCTTTCTGGCAAACACCATAGCAAAACTGACAATGAACATTCATCTCCTTGTAACCTTATTTATATCAAAGGGTAGATTTGTCGAGGCGCAGACTCCTCTTAAAAAAATAAAAAAGTGCAGAATTATGCTTAATGTCTGTGCTTTGGAGCTGATAACTGGGGCCTGTCTGTTGTATGACTGACCAAAATGGACCACCTGCAACTCTGGATCTGGGCAAAAAGCCAGACAGCTCTGCTTGCACTTATTTGGGCACTCCTGATGCCGCATCTCCTGGTATATATTGTGCTGCTTTTAAAAGATATCCCCTTTATGCTATAAAATATGTGCATTGAAACACTGAACTGTACAATGTTGGATGAAGGATGGGAGTGACCATGATGCACCACTGGTACTGTGGACAATTGTAAACCTCTTGAAGCACAGTGACACATTGCGGTTCCTAATGAGAAACAGACAACCCCAGAAGCTGCAGGGGAGGACACCCGTTCCCTCTTCACATCACTCTTTCCTCTCAGTCAGCTGGTGAGTCTCTCTTCAGAAAAACAAGGGGTGGTTGTTTCAACTGATGATGAAACATCTGGAAGGCTTACTTAGGAATATTTGCAGGATAAACCTTCCTCATGTTTTCACCAACACACTGGCATTGCAGAAACCTCATTGTGGAGAGAAAGGTCAAACAGGATGTTTTGTGCAGAAAGGAAAGTGTGTCCTGCTTGTTTTGCAAGATGGTTCATTACATGAGATTTCCAAGGCAGGATGAAGAACTCTCCTCCACCAACCTAGCTATGACATAATGCTGCCAAAGTCTTTTAGGCTGCTGACATTCAGAGCCCAGTTTTTAATGCTAATATCTTAGTATCTCCTTTTCCCTGAGCATCTAGGATAGGTTGTATTCTGAGGATGATAAAAGGACAGGTTTTTTAGGAGATCCCCAATGTATGTTTAGTGGCCAAAGACTAGATAGTTTTCACCCAGGCCATGGGAGTGAGCACTCTCATACAAAACTCCCTGACATACTGAGCCTGCTGGCTGTCTCAGCTGCTCAGAAAAACAAGTGACCCAGGACCAAGAACAGAGAACTGAATGATCAGGCCAGGACTGAGATAGCATCTAAATTTCCCCTCTAACTATTTCTACTTAGAAGTTTAAGTGTCACTGACACTGTGTTCTGAAGCAGTTGTCATATTGATTTAATGAAGAATAAATGATCCAGACTTTTAGGAGTTTTTTAATGGAGGCTGGAATGATAGTAAATTGCTGCTTTAATAATAAAATGCTCAGCATTGCTTGAATAGTGTATTTGCTCCCAGAATTAGTCTGATTCAGTTGTCGAGGATAAGGCACACCACACATGGTTCAGAGAGCCCAAAAAGGCTGTCACACTGTGTATCACGCTATCTTAATTGGGGGAGTTGGAGTGGAAGGCTGAAACTTGATCAGTTGTTGGATTAGGCGACTATGTGAGGAGAAACAAAGAAATGACCCAGGGTAAAATGGATACCTCAGTACTAGAAATGTTATAGCTTGACCACACACATTCTTTAATAATGCATTTCCAACATAAACAGAGCCACAGGCACTTGGCATATAAGACAGGTTCTCTTTTTTGCAGGTCATCAATATACCATGTTTACATTGTCAGGATGGTCTCAACAGTGTTAAATTATAAATTAGACTCAGTGCAAGTAGAGATGTAAACACTGATCTGTATACTATAGCAGTCAGAACATGGGCTAAGCAATTCACCCCTTTCTGGTAAAGATTTTAATAGGAAGCTTGGGAAAACCTAGGCTCTGAAAAAGTTTTGAATCAAGTGTTTAAAGTGTTTTGTTCTAGACGGAGCATCACTTGGGAAAAATTTCAGTTAAGTGCCATTTCGTAAAGATGTCCTTGGAGCAGCTTGCATCCAGCATAGAGTAAAACTGAAACTGTCTCTTAAGGACAATCATCAGCAGCACACAATATTGACACATCAAAATGCCAGTGACAGTGGTAGTGACAGGGGCAGGTTATTCCAGCATTTTAGATTAACATACGATGACAGTCTTCAAAATACCCAGGTGGAAAACAAAGCAATTACTTTGGGAATGCAAAGGTACCAAAAACATCTGGAGAAAACGCAAGTATTTCCTATTTGTATTGTGACCTGTAGATGACAGCAGAAATCCCTTGGTCTTGCTCTCCAGAAAGATGATTGAAAATTAAGTAAGAGTATTTCCTGAAAACTCACTATATCCTGATGTTTTGTTGCTACTTTACAAAAAATAAAATAATAAATATTATGTTTATAGACTATAATAGTATGATTATATATTACACTATTTTTGCCTTATTAAAAATTTCTAGTGCCCACTCACCACTCACTGACAGAACTGGCCTGAAACAGGAGTGTGCAGGTGGCATGGCAAATGCTGCATTGTTGACCTTCTGCCACTCCCTTGTTTTTGATGATCTGATGCTATGATGCACCAAGAAATCTGCTTATCTCTGCTTCTTCAGTTCCTTGAGAAAAGAATTTTATTTTACTTATTCCATATGAAGGCGAGAGCTGTCTCATACTTGCTGGCCCCAAAGCCAAGGATGGTGTAAGCCCCAGGGCAGAGGCAAATAAATATCAACAATGTCTTACATATGGTCCAGGATTCCTTCACAGATCACTTGTTCAGTCATACACTTTCTGGATGTTGAGCCATCAGTGTTTGAGAAGCAAGATAGGTTTTCTTTTTAAGACTGTGACTCTACATACTTATACCTTGCATCTGCCAAGATGGGAAAGCAAATCCTAAATTTACGAGAGTTCTCTTAGGAGAACTTCTCCACAGAAGTTTAGAAAACATAGAGCCATAGAGCTTCAAAGTTAGAATAAAAGCCAGAAAAATCTACTCCAAGCCAAGAGATATGGCTTGGAGGTATCTTCTGGGGGCAAGGCTCTCTGGCAGAAGGATGTTGAAATGACCATTTATTATTAAGACTTATTCTCATCCATAATAGGCCAGAGGCTCCATTCTGTTATCTGATAGACATGCATATGTTAAAGCACACCTCTTGTACCAAGCTTACTACAGAAATTTAATGGGACTTTTAAATTCATTTATTCATTTTGTATCAAGGCAGGCCAATCAAAGGGGGCATAGGCTGATACAGGAGAGGAGTAGTGCGCATCTGACCAATACCTTGAATTCCTGCGTTTTTCTTAATCTGTTTCACTTGGTGAATCACAAAATGTGAAGCCCCAGAATGAACTTTTCTGGAATTCTGTTTTGGGGAATTTGTTGATCTATTTCAGATTGCAGCTTGCTTTATAAAGATTCATAAGATTCCCTTTTTTTCCAGCAAAACCAATGATAATGTAATTATAATGTTTTTGATGATACTTGAGATACAGTCCTTCTTTATCCCTTCCCCCCATCCAAATCAACAAACTAGCCTGCGAAAGTCTACAGAATCTAAAGAAAGAAACCAACCCTCCTATCCTTCCTGTGATCACTATCATCTGTCTGACAGGGGCTTGGAACAGTTGTGTTTGCTTCTCTTTTATTTTACCCATGGCTGACACTAAAGCTGATTGGAAGGGCTTCTGGAGTGCATGGGAGGCCAGGAACATAGAACTGTTGGTGAGCATAATTTTGGACCCCGAGTTCACATCTACATTTTGAGGGTGAGGAAGCTGTACTCAAATTTGCAATCGAGGCAATGCTGTCATTCTGCCTGTAAAGGCAGAGCTCAAAGGTGAAACCATTTTCTCCAATGATGGTCTTTTCCTGCCTGGGAAGCCAATTTATCCACTTGTGGCTAGACCAAGGGTAATTGCCAGCCCACAGGCAGTGTGGGTAATCTAGGAGTTGGGCCCCATCTGAATTTGCAAGATAACATACTGGTACAGATATAGCTTTTATCATAGATCAGTAGAAATTTCACTTTAACTGGCTCAAAGGGTTGCAACAATACTGATTTGCAGGGAGTTGTATCTCCTTAGTCCTTATGACAATCTGGTTTAAATAATCGAAATAATGTTTTAGAGATTAGTTATCAAGCATGCAATTTTACCACCCAAACACAAAAGAAACAGATTTTTGGACACACAATGCTTGAGGAAAGTTGGACTACAATGTGAGCTGGGCTCACAGTAACAAGGTGGGTGAGATCTCCCAGCTACTCAAATTGCTATTGATCCGGCTGGGAATCTGATCAAATGTGTTTGTCTTTATTACTGGCATAGTGAGTGGGTTGGATGGGGAGCTAATTTCATTTGCTGCCAGCCACACTGGGGCAAATCTTAGAGCCACTGAAATGAAAGTGAATTATACTTGTTTTAAACCTGTGGCCCTTCTGGAATTTAGCCTACTGACAATGTCTTGTGATGCTTTGTAAGAGTGTAAATGAACATCCAGTGAATATAGGGATTACTTTTAACCCCCAGCTCAGTATCATCATGCTACACTGAGCAGCAGAAAAACTTCTTATCCTGCTGTGAGAAGTATTCAACTTCTTCCATGCAGAATAAAACCAATACAATAACAGATTAATCCTGTGTTGTTGTTTTCTAAACATAACTTCACAGACATTACTGTAGGATCAAACTTAGGAAACAAACTACAGCTGTAAGAGCTTTGGAGAAACCTGATGAAGGAAACACATTCCTACATGCAGAAAAAGAAACTACCAAATTTATGAGCCTGGAAAAGAACATACTAAAAAGCAGTGGGCAGCACTGACTGGGATATAGAGGTCAGAGACACTTCCCCTTATCATGGTTATTCAGTGATGTCCATGAAGGGAGATGGTAGCATGGGGCCAGTGTCCCAGAGGGCAACAGCAGTCACAGTGTTGGAGCTCTATCATGAGAGGATGGACCAGTAAAATTTCTTTTCTATTATGCAAAGGGGTCACTGCTGGGATTTACACAAATACCAGCATAGAACAGATATTCAACTCCTCTGGAAGTGGATATCACAGAATCAGAGTCAATAAAGTTGCAAAAGACCTCTGTGATCATTGAGTCCAACCTATACAGTTTGAACTCAGGAATTAGTGAACATCAGGCTCAGGGACTGTGTTAGACCAGTAGACTGATGCACTTTCAAGAAGCTGAGCCCTGGAATCCTGTCATCAGCTGGGCTGTCCTGTAGTGACCAAGCCTGCTGCTTGTCTCACCTCCAGTTCTTGTAGCCTTTGCAAGCAGGAACTTGACTTTCAGCCTGGTGCAGTGACTTTCACTTTATTGCACCCCTTGAACTATCTTTCAGGTAAGTCCATATGGTCCAAGTATTTCTTTACCTTCAGTTTCTTTTTTCAGATTCCTCCAATGGCTGCATGATGAAGAGAGAACCTCAATATTCCTTTGCCTAGATCCACCTAAATTTCACCCTCCTTGAAGTTCTGATTTCCAGAGGCTTCCTAGAGAGCTCATTAGCCCTGTTCCCTTTGCAGCTGGGGAGGTCTCTGTGCACTCTCCCACCCAGCTGAGTGAGCTGCTCTCCAAATCCCTCATGCCACCAACTCAAGAGACCAGAGTGTCTCCAGCTTCTTTAACTACATATTAGTTATAGCCTCCACTGTAGAAATACAACGAGTTTGGCATGAAATGACAAAACAAAGCTGTTTATCACTCTATAAACCCTGGAGGGCCAAATGGTTTTGACACTCAGGCAGCAGAGCGATTACAAATAGAGCCTTTGGGCTGCAGCAGTTCCCGGGCTGCTGCTCTCTCTCAGCAATACATCCTCTGCTGGCTCCCCGCTTGCCAGCTCATTGCAAGGCTTTTTCTACTGCCCATGTTAGCACAGTGCATGGGCTTCAGCTTTGTGCTTGGCCTCTCCCCTGTGTCCCTCTGTAAACCCTGGAAACAAGAGAAGACAACAGCAGCAGGCAGTCATACATCTGGCTGTCAGAACCCATAGTAGCATACCATGAGAGAGCTGTTGTGCCTTGGAGAGGGGTCTTGGGCACGCACTTTTTAAAAATGTGGCTTAGCACTTGAAATCCAAACATTTTTTCCTCAATATGACTTTTGTTTGTAAATCCAGCACAGAAATCTTTGATTCCATCTGTGAAGTGGAGCTATGGCTTTCCTCCAAAAACCTTGGTCGCAGGGTAAGGTTTGGTCTTTTGACTATTATGGCCAAAATTAACTAATTCTGCTCTTGAAATACAGTATGCACAACAAATAATTTAGCTGCAAATACATTTTTTTTTCCTGAGTGCAAAACCAGCGTCTAATTTTACCCAAATCATGTTTTATATTAAAGCAAAGAAGCAGAATATCTGCTCTTTATCACTAGAAGGGGAAGAAAACCTTTCTCATAAAGTCCTGCACAGTCATTAAATTCAGGAAAGCAGTTCCTCTAGCAAATCTCCTTGTTCCTTCAGTTGTATTTCCTGTCACACTTATGCTATTTGTTTATGCATTAGGGTTTCCTGTTAAGCAAATGGCAAGGGGGTTAATGGAGAATTCTCAAATACTTCTTTTGTGTGGCTGAGGTCCCCCTGGGATCGATTTAATTGTTCCTACCATGAAAGCAGTACCGTCTTAAGGTTCTTTAGCTCAGATAAACATCTTTAATCACTTTCATGTTGAAATAAAAGGAGCTTGGGAATGTGAAACATTAGTACACTTTGGTTCCTGAAAAGAGAACTTGGGGACACATTGCAGATACATATATAAATCATCTTGCTAACATTAGAGGAAGGGTTTGCTATAAGGCTTTCAGGATGCTTTAATGTAAGTAGCTCCTATTATTGCAGCTAAAATATTTTGCACATGTGAGCTGCTCTTTGGATGCTGGGAGTGCAGCTGTACAACTTCAGCTTCACTCTGAAGCTGAAACTGGTCATTATCAAATGTGTTGTTGCGTATCAGTTTGAAGACAAATCCTGAAGTTTAACTTCACTGGAGGCTTGCCAAGATGTAGAGTTAAGCCAGGGTCTGTTCTCCTTTCCATGTGCTGATGGGACTCCCACTGACATTATTGTAGAAAGTAATAAATACTGTAACAAACCCATAACAAGGTAGTCTGGTACCAGGCTTAATTATTCATGTTTATGCCAAAGAATGCCTATGCCAGCAGGTGCTCCTGGCAATAAGTTACCTGGAATGAACTGTCACAAAAAGCAGCAAGGTACTTTTTAAATTTTTTTTTCTTTACGATTTTTCTTTATTATTTTTAATTTTTTTATTATTATTATTGATAAGCATTTAATCCACCACTGGAGTTAATTAGTAGGCATGGCAAAAGAGACCTGTATGCTCCATGCCTTGTTTCTTCTACTTGCAAACAAATGATGCTATTAATACTGGAAACCAGCATCCCAGTTTGCCCAGGGGCTCCTCAGCACAGCTGGAAGAGGCTCTGCTGTGTGTACCTGCCTTCCCCAGGACTGAGCAGTGAACCCTGAAACATGGCAGCTCTTCCCTGCTCAGACATAAAGGGAAGCTTGCCCAAAACACTTCTCAGTGTGTAACTTTGTGTTAAAGCAATAAAAGAGCGCATTTAATTTTGGATATTTGCAGGGGAAGGAAATGTGAGTTTTGCAGGATTGTGCCCAGGACCCCTGATGGCACAGTAGTATTCCCAAAGTGTGCTGAAGATGGAGAGTGGGATCCTGATCCTTTGCTATTCATTACTCCAATGCAAGTTTACTGACTTCAACAAAGGACAGGGTGAAAATATCTTTTCTACCATTCACTGAAACGAACCCTAACTCTTCAGCACAAGAACAGTGTATGTGGGTAGAATCAGGTCCCGCCCCTATTGTTTCAGTACCTTATAATTTTCTTTAAGCTGAAGAGCAACATTAATCCATTTCAGATGTTATTCTGATTCTGTAATAAAATAGGGCTGGTTAATTTCAACAGACTGGAAAAAACTCATGGCCTTTCTCACAACTTCAGAAGGTTTTGTGGTTTTGTTGTATTTGATTATTGCTACACATCCAGCATTCTCTGGGATTTTACTTCCCCTTTTCACTAAACTTTTACTACATTCTTTATGTAATTAAAGTGTCTGCAGGCAAATAAACACAAAGGCAGAACATAGAAGCAAGTAGGTCTTATGAAGTTCACATTCAAGGAGTTCAGTTCCAAAGCTTCTACTGTAGTTTTTTTTAATACTTGCTATATTTTCAAGCCACAAAAGAGAAACATTATAAGAAACTTATCATGCAGACCATAACCACTTGCTGTCTCAAAACCATTTTTAAGGTTTCCCTTTCCTTGGGAATTTCTGTTGAAATCATTTCAGTGATTGAATCCTGCTTGTTTCAGGACACGAGGGAAAGTGTTACCCGGAGGGGAAAATAACCAACTGTGTGATGTCTACAGCATGACAAAAGAAAATTAGTCACATAGGTATCATTACTTGTTTCTCTTACGGCCTCTAATTCTCTATTTACATGGAGTATATCCATCAAACACCCCCACCCCCCCATTATCTTCGGCATGCTAAGACAAACTTGAGGCTTTATAACAGACCCAAATAAATCAGCTCTCTGGTGCGTCCTCTTGCCTACTAGGTATTTGCAAATTTAATGTTCTTTCAGCTTTGAGTCAAAAACCAGAAACCTGCCCTTCTGGCTACTCTAACAATTATAGCTACTTTTCCTATGGCTGCTCCTGCTGATTTACTTAAAATTTTAGGTTTTTATATATATATATATTACTTATTACAGTCAGCTGATAACGCTACTGATTTTTCTGTTTTAGTGAGCAATATTCCAGGTCTCTCATTGAGATAAACTGCCCAGGTTTTGACCTCATAGTTTATCCACTTCAGAACCAGATTATTGTCTCGTAAAACTGTTGAGATGGTGCAGTTAATACTCGCTATTACTTTAGAGGCCAGAACCATAATCTTCATCATAAAGATTGAAGTCCTTTGTACATGCTTAAAGTTTTCAAACTATGGGTCATATCCTGCCATTGATTTTTACGCAAAACTTCCAGTGTTTTTTGCAGTAATTGGGTTTTTTCCTCTTGTGATTTCACACCACAGGATCAGAATGATGCAATCACATTCCTAATACAAATTTATGAACTTTGTAACATCGAATTGGTGCTATAAAACAAAATCATTTTCAGTCTAAAGGGCATGTATGTGTATATTTGACAGACCTGTGCATCATTCTGCAAGCAACCATTTTTCTTAATATCAGCCAGCGAAACAAAGTTATATGTGAGTGATGTTGCTATTATGGAACTGATGGTAAACCCAAGCACTGTGCTGTTCCCTCCCTGAAATTATTTGGTACAACAGTGGCGTTCTTTTTCAAACGCTAAAAATCAAAAGACACAGACTCAACTTCAAAGGGAAATTGAAATGTCCAGATGAAAGGCGAGATGAAAGTCCAGATGGAAAGACAAGTGTGCCTTGCTTTGGCTCATCAGATAAGTGGGGAACCAGGTGCATGTTTGAATTTTCCCCTGTCACAAAAATAAATTTTCTTCACTTTTTGGGAGGTGAATTGAGGGTCTGCGGATGTGCAGATCAGTCATCCCATCTATAAAAGGTTATTTCAGTGTTCATAACAAACAAAAGTTTATGAGAAATAAATCTTTTTTCTTTTTTCCCTTTTATACCAACTGTATATGCACTTTCATGTTTGTTTTATGTTTCTGTTAAAACAAGCAAAAATAAAGCATGTTTGTGGAAAGAGGTTTGGGACTTTGTAAAAGTAAGAAAAAACAAAAAAATCTGTATTTATAAGAATGGCCCCCAACGTATTTCCAGCTACAAGAAATCTGGTATTCTATAATCTATACTTAGAAAATGAGTTTCAAAAAAAAGTTATGTGATTCTACACATCTTTTGAGCTGTTGGCAATGCTTTTTACTTAGCTACTATAGCATCATCTGTCACTCTCACTTATGTGAAGAAGGGGACCAAAGTTTCCTGTCAGCCAAAAGAAAGAGACAAAATGGTCACTAAAGATACTCTTTTTTTTCTCTTAGCATGGTATAAACCAAATCCTGACAAAGTCCCCCTAGCTATAGGCACACCCAGGCACTGGTGTTTGTTTGAATAGGATTTACTTCCTCCAGATTTTGCCTTCTGAAACCTTCTTGGGTGTGCCCAAGAGGTTGGACAGCCCTGCCATTGGTCTCAAAGTTAGTCTAAAGGAGCTGGTCATTCCTGAGGGAATTCATCCTGTGTAGCTTGCATACCACTTTTAGAATGGGATAAATTATCTCCTGGAGACACCTGGCTTCACCCATTGATTGTAAAAGGAGCTGAGGTGTCCAGTTTAGATAAAACTCAAGTAGGTTAGATGCTACTTTAAAAATAAAGTCAGGTAAGATTAATTCCATACCAGTTCTGTGATCAATACCTCTTCTTCTTCCCAGATTTTGTCTAAAATAGAATTATCCCATGCCAAAGCAAAGACTTATTGACTTGAGAGGATTTTATAAATTCTAAGACTGTCACAGTGTTTACAGCAAAAAAACTTGCAGTGTGTGTCTCTCAGAGTGATTTCTTCTGTGCTGATACTGTTTTTGTCAGTGCAGGGTATCAATAAAAGAGCTAGTCTCTCTTTTTTTCCTGGTGTTATTTCATGGCCAGTAATAGATTGCAATTTATACTTCATCTCTCATTTTGTGTCTCAAGTCACTGATCCTCAGACATTGAAAAACCTTTGCTGCTGAGTTGTCAGTGATTCAGAACGTGTAACGCCACATTTCACAACCTGACGCTTTCTAAACAGATTGTAACCGATGGTTAACATCCTGATCAAGGAAAATTTCCCCCCTTGTTTCATTAAGACCATCTTGAAGTTGAATGTATGCTCATAAAAGATCATTTCCAGTTCCTTCTGGTATTGCCTAAACCCCTGGCAGTAGTGTACAAGCAATTAAAAATTTATTCTCTTAATGTTCCTGGGTGTCTTGATTAATTTTGTTCTTGACATTTATTTTTATGCTAAATGAATATTCATTCCCCCCTCTTTTTCTTCTCCCCTTTTGTTCTTAATTTAGTGCCCACCTGCCCAGACAGCACCTGGGAGAGATTGTTTCTGCTGCTGAGGGGGAAACCATGCAAATCATACTTGTCTTTTCCTACAGAAGTGGGGCACCAAAACCAAGCACTACTCCTGTGCCCCCTCCTTGTATGCAGTGGTTCAGTTTAGGGTCTTTAATTGATGACTTTTTTTGCTCAAAGAGTACAAAGGATCTCCAATAAAATAAGCTTGGCACTAGACTCCTGAGGACTGTCCCAGGCTGGCACCAAGCTCCTGGTTTTTACTGTATGGCAGCTATTCCCATACATCAGATGGAGGGTGAATAACCAGAGCCATTTTCAAAAAAGGTGATGTGGCTGTTCAGGGTGAATCACAGAACTATTTAGGTTGGAAAAGACCAGTAAGATGATTGAGTTCAACTCTTAACCCAGCACTGCCAAGCCCACCAGTGACTAAGGGCCTCATCTAAATGTCTTTCAAATACCTCCTTGGATGGTGACTCTGCCACTTCCCTGGGAAGCCTGTTCCAAGGCTTGACAATATTGTGAGTTCACCACACACTTGGAGTAGACTGATTTCAACCAAACTGTTTCTGTAGCTACCAGCTGATGGGTTGGCCCTTTTCTTTGGCTTCTGCTTTAGTTTAGAGTGGTGTAAATCAACAATGCTTCAGATGAAATCTCTTGCAGCTACTCAAGTGCACAAGTGTCATGAGGAAAATCAAGCTTTTGCTCCCAAAAATGATCTTGCCTTAATGTGTTGCTGCAGGACAGTTAGTTGGTGTAGCTTCTTCTGAGTCCACAAAACAGCTTATCCCAGCAGAGAGGTTGGCTGTGACTCTCCCTGTGTTTTTTAGAATGCGCCTCCTCTTCCTGCAGGAATGGATCCATCTGGAATGCACAGGATCAGGCCAGATTTTAGCCCCATTCACTGAAAAGCAGGTTCAAGACTTTTTAACTGTTGCAAGTGTGAACACCAAAAGGGAAAGAAAGAGAAAGCACAAGCACACCTGCGCTGGATGAACCCTCAGACAGAGCTGTGAGGGCTGAGGCTTTCTGCTGCAGCTGCCTCCAGCTGGGACGGGATGGACGGGCATGGGGGCCATTAGCTGGGTACCAGGAGATGCTTGCTCCCTCTCTCCATGCCTCTGCACCAGCAGAAGCTGCTCCCTTACACATCCCAAATGCTCTCTTGGTGATGGCAGTGACAGCAGATCTGCCAGTGCAACTCATCAGCCCTCTGGCAGAGGTGAAGGAGGCAGCAGGATGTGGGCTCATTTCCTCCCACAGATGAGCCACTGCTTACTCTGGCTCTGTCTACACCTGGCCTTGGTCTTGCAACTGTAAATACAGTTTTCTAAAGAGTGCTGGCCAAAGCTCTTCCTTCTAAATCCTCTTTTACTGCTTTGTGGTTATTTCACAGGCCATACACCCCTCTGCGGTCCTTTTGATGCACAACAGCAAGCTGGGATTCAAATTTCAACAGATCCTTCCTCAAAATAAATAAACATCAACAACCCTGTCTCAGGCCCCTGCACAGCACTCTTGGAGGCTGGATTTAATCCTCTGGTCCCAAGCAATCAGTTAAACAAATGGGTTTAATGGGCAGACCTTTATTGGAGGGTAGGGAACAGAGGGGTCAATAACACCAGTTTGGGAAGCCTGGACACACCGGGGTGAGCAGGCCTTGGAAAGCCTTAGCCAGGGTGAGGCTCTGGGAGGCTTGTGGAGGAAGCCAGTTCTGAACCCCCTTACCCACCACTTGCTGCCACTGACTGCTCCCATCAGCAGGAAGGATGATCTGTTTTGCAGAAGAGGGTGTCTGGGACTCTCCAAAATTGAGACAGGTAATGTTCTGCTGCTGGAAAGGGAGGTCCCACCCTCTGCTTCTGCTAAGTTCACTCGTTTTCCACCACAAAGTAGTGTTTTTCCCTCTTGCTGAGCTTGCTGATGGCTACTGTCCCAGCTCTGCCTGTTGTGAGTCATTCCCTCTTGCTGCATTTGTCATTAACCTCTCTCCTTAGCCGTGGGCCCAAAGAGTGCTCCTGTTTTAAGAGGCAATTTATTGGTTACTGCATACCTTAGCCTCTGCCTTTGCTTTCATCTTTTGAGTCTTCCAGCAAGCCCTGTGGCATTTGAGTAGTTTTAGAAGAAGCAGTGACATGCTAAATCCAAAGAAAGCTTTCCCTGCCTTGAAGAATAGAAAGCAAATCCTATCCCTCCAAGATCCCTCTCTGCCAAACATATCTTCTTCTGGTGCCATTGGGTTTGGATGATCCTTCACACTGGGCTGACACTAAAGCAAAATGTGCCATGCTGCATGTCGGGGGAACCTTTAGCTGCTCTGCACTGGCAGGGCTCAGGCTGGCTCTGCTGGTCCCAGCAAGTATCTCAAATATGAAAAATACAGTCAAATAAATGGATAGGAACTTATTGGCAAGGTGATATCTTAGTGAAAAATTGGAGTGATGAACAGTTTGCTGCTTGAATACTTGAAAAACATTCATCATATAGGTGGGCCTCCTAAAAATCTAGAATTAAATAAAAATGACAAGGTCAAAAATGAAAATACTGTGTCATTACTTTGTAATCAGAAAGGATATTTATAAATAAAAATATTTTCCTAATCATGGCTCCAGCTGATGCAAAAAGAACCCAACCAAGAAATGTGATAGGAAGTTAAGGCTGGAAAAATAATTACCTCCAAGGATACATAAATGTAAAATTATATTTCAGCCTGCTGTCATTTAAATTTTGTTTTATTTCAGGAATGGATAAACAAGGACAACACCCTAAGCTATGATTCTGACTTCTTGGCCTCAAACAATCTTCAAAATAATTCCCTGCATTTTGGAATTTTGAAACATTTCTTTTAGTAATAGGAGACAATGGACAACTCGGGTAATTAAGTGATACCAGTTTTTTCAGCTATATAGGAAAATATAGTGGTGATTACGAGAATGAGGTTTGAACACGTAAACTGTTACTTTATTTCTTTTACTAAAAAAAATTTAGGGTCCATTTCAGCCTTCAGGTGGCTAAAAAATCAAAGCATCTACTTCAGCCCTATGCAGCAGTCCAGGGAAACACATGGTCTTAAAGTTTACTTGGGATGGCTTGGTTTTGATCAAAGATGGGAGTGAATTTTGGAGTCAGTGAAGACAGAAACCTCTCGTTCCTTTGTCTTCCCTAATGATGTCAGTGCTGTGGGATAACAACAGAAATAAGGATGGTCCCTACTGAAAGGCAGCATATTTTTATCACTACTTGCATTTTTTTTAACTTCATTCTTTGTATTTCCGAATTATTCAGAACAGCTGAAGCTATGCTACGCTGGGGATTTAAGGCTAGAGGAAACAATAAAAGTCAAACATGATGCTTTCATATCCATGGGCTAAAAGAAGAGTGGTGTGGTAGCAGGGGATTTGCACTTACAGAGCTAAAAAACATGTGAATGAAGAGAAGGTGGTTAGATTGGAGTTGGAGAGACGAAGCCCAGCATCTACATGGGTTTCTCCGCCATCAAAGGAGACCTTGCACTCTGCCATGTTGTATGACCCATATGCATGTATATGTACATAAGCAAATTACTCATACATAAGTAAATTCATTCATATGTCATGTTTGGCTGGTGAGGGAAGCTGAGGGAAAGCTTTGCATTTATGAAAGTCCATATTTTGCTTCTGTGCAGTTACCAGCTGGAAGCTGATGATCTCTGTAATTTTTTCAACCAACTGCAAAACACCCATGAAATTTCCCCTCAGGCCTTTTGAGATAGAATTTCAAGAGACAGGTTTTTCTTTTTGAAAAGCCTTAATGTTCCTTTTTGATTGGTAAGAGGCAGAGAGAATGAAAGGGCCCAAAATTCTTGCTCCTGAAATGATCCATTTAGCTCAATACCCAGCCTCTCCATCCCTATAGTGAATTGTTGTTTAGAAAGGCATCTTTCAGCTGCTGCAGATGTGCGCTCTGTCAATTATCAGCCTTAAATGGTTGGGTTTACACATTTTTGTCTCCAGCAAATTCTACTATAAACTTCTTTACCTCTTCCTTAATGGCTTCCTAATGTATCTTAGTGAAAGATGGATATCCCCTACTCTCTTTTAAACACCTCATTCCTTAGATATTTTATCTTGACAGTTCTGCCTTCCACAGCTGGCAATCTCCCAAACACAGAAGCACGTTTTTGTCTCCTGTAGGCCTACCATGACTAAATGTTATCATGGCAATTTTATACTCGAGGTTATCGTCGTGCGGCACCGCAACTGCCACTTGTCATCTTCTTCCATGGAGCACAGGGATGGCAGTAGAACAGGGAGATTTGTAATGCTGCAGCACAAAACCCAAGATACTTGATACCAAGATGCTTGGATACTCAGGATCTAATTAGCACACATTAAACAGCTCACCCCAGGCTGGCTCACTCGCATAAAGCAATGGCTGTCGGGTGCCAAGCCAGATGTTCCAGATGGGCACGCTGTGCAAGTGTGCACCACATCAGGTACTTTTCAGTGCTCACAGAGGGACTGGTAACCTCCACATTTACCTGCTTCCTGAGAGAAAATAGTTGCCATTCTTGATTCACACAAAGCAGTAATTAAAGAAATGCTTCATAAAAGATATGTACCACACTTAGCATCCAGAGGAGTAACACATCTCTCTGCCTATTCCATGTGGCTGAATTTGCTTTAATTCTTTAAAAATTAGGAGAGTAGTATGAAAATCTGCCTTTGGTTCCAGTTTACCAGAGTTCTATACTGAATAATTTCTGTACATGCTTTAAAATGTGAACCTAAAGAAATGCTCTCTAGCATGCACTGTGTTGTGATGCCCAGTGTGACCTTATGGATGACATGCTAAGCCTAAACATTTTAACTCAAGATTCACTACATATTTGAAGAACTACTTGTTTTTGGATGTTTCTTGTTTGGTTGGGGTTTTTTTAATTTTCTAAGTGATTATGACAAAATCAATATTTTTTTAGTATTTTGAGAGTGAAACATGGTCCTTGCTGAAGATTGGACTTTGCCATTTCTCCCCCATAGCAGTGTGTCTTGGGTAGCACCTCAAAATGACTCCTTATCTCTATTTTTAAGTAAACCAAACAGAAACAAAAACGTGTTTATAGGAGTGTTATAAATGTACATTGCAAAATCCTATTCTAGATGAAAAAAAATATGAAAAAGCGAAACTGTGGAGCTACAAAAACATAATTCACACCCGTAATGGGTTTGCTGGCCCTGCTGGCCCATAATAAAAGGTATGAGTCTAAGAGGGAGAGAACATTGAAATCAGTGCTGCTCAGGGAGATGTGCCTCAGCTCTGGAATGCTGACAGTTCAGAATGACTTCATTTTTCCTCATCAGTGCCAAGCTTTAAAGTTTCCAATTTTGGCTTTTATCAAGAAATCAAATCGTCATCCATTTTTTTTAAAAGGCCAGCATTTCTGAAAAAGACCTCATGATTTTGTGTGCTCCACTGGACAAAATACTAGAAATGTCTCGAGTTTAACTTCCCATGCCTCTGTTATTGAGAGCAGAGGTTGATGCAGCCAGCTCACACCTATATGCCTATACTGGTAGCCTATACTATAACGGTACCTTCATAAGGAAATTGACTCTCTGTAAGAACCCTCATCCTCTGACCACGCTGTCTGACAAAGGTGACCAGTTTCATAAGCATATACTAGCTGGATACATTATCAACCCTAATACAAATACACCCATCTCTTATCTGCTGACAATTTGCTATAAGCTTAAGGCAGTGCAAATGCTTGTCTTCTCCCAGAGGGAATATATATAATTGCACCATGGGCAAAATTAAAAAAGCCCATCTTTTATGTATTTGTGTGTATGTGAGAAAAAAAATGCTATTTTCCCCCTGAAGGAATGGGAAATAATCCACCTCTCTAAAGGAAATAAGAAATGTATTTTGAATCTATGCTGTGTTAAAGTAGCTGGAAGTCTCAGAAAGCTTATCTTCTTATAAAATCCTAAATCCTGAGCTTTCAGCATCCAAGGCACATGTGTTTTAGGCATTATTTAAGAACAGTCATTCTGCAGACTTTAAATCAGGTGCAAAGATAAAGGGGAAATTATTCCTGCTTTTGCAATATTTATCACTTTCTCTGAAAAGCGTGGCTGCAAATGACAGAGTCCAGTTTCAGATGTCCTCATGCTGGGCATACCATTAAGGGCCAGGCTGCAGACCCCAATTTGCATGGCAGAGCAATGGGAAAGCATGCCAAGCAGTTTGGTTTTAAAAAGCCAGATTACAGGCTGCTTGTGGAAAAAAACACCTCCCCCACCTTACCAGAGAAAGAAATTCAGCAGCCTGGGGATGGAGAATGGATCAATTGCCAGAAATTAGGCTGCCAACTCGCTTCCCCATGTTCTTTCTCATTATTGCTCAAATAACCATTTGTACTCACACCAGATGCTTGTTAATCAAGGCCAATTAGTCTGTTTTGCTCAGAAAATTTCCAACCGGCAAGACAAATAGTTCAAATAGCACAGAGGTCAACCAAAGCAGGAGCACCGGTGACAGTTTCATGTGTGTTTAGCCAAATAGAAAGCAGACATGGCAAGGGCACGCATGTACAGTTCCCACGTGTATTGCATTGTGTATTTACCCCAGGGTAACATGTGAGGCTGCTCTGGTTAGGCAGAAAGCTCAGACAGCAGTTCAGCTGCTTCAGGTGCTTGTGTGCATGTTGATTTAGACTAATATCCTATGCTGATTTCCTAATCTAAGTTGCCCAAAATGTCAAGGTAAATAAGGCTTCAGGGCAGAAATATTAAACAAGATCTTCAGGGGTACTTTCCCAGCTGGGTACGCTGAGAGCCAGGTCAGCCCAGCCACTGCAGCCAGCCATCCATCTGCATCCTGCCTGGGGATTTCTCTCTCCCCTCCCTTTGCAATCCCATGGCAACCATCCAACAACGTGACAGCTTTAAATCTTCTCCGGCATATGTCAAAGCAGGTTGAGAAGCCAGCAGGCTTGCTGTACAGCTCAGACTTTCTAAAATTTGTTTTTTAAGTGACATATGGTAACAGAAAGTAATGTGATCAGGTGATATCACTTTGCAGATCCATCATGGCAAGAGGGGGCGAGGAAACGCAACAAGAATGCCCAACATCAGACAACAAGCAAATGTAGTCTGGGTTGTGCAAATACCTGCAACATGCTCCAAAATTTTCTATTTCCTAAACACCCTCTCTTTCTGGAGGTCTAGATATGAGAAAAAGAAGGGTGGGGATTTATTACAGCATTTCATGTTTCCTACCTATTATAAAACTGTGGTACTGAAAGATTTCTGCTGGGGGAGCTTTGCAAATACAGACATAAACCACATCCAACATTATTCCTGTTTTCATTTGAAATTGCCAATAATAAGAGTAATTTTCTCAGAATTTATCTGTGAGTTTCAATTTCATACACTCACAATATATTCATGCTTGAAAATTACTTTTGACTGATAAAAGGATGTTAATACCTTATTTTATAACCCTGTGCATTTTCTATTACATTAAATCAGTAGAGCCATACATGACAATCTCAGTTAATTCCAGGATAACTCACAGGTATTTAGTCATTTCTTTTGGTTGATGTAAGCTCATTAATGCACCTTAGTTTTGGCCCACGGCTCCCTCTCTCACTTTGCAGAGACTGGAGTCAGTGTTTATGTCTGTGTACTCTCATGCCCTTATTTTCAACACAGAAAAAAATATCTTTCCTAAGCAGACCAGGACCACCCAAAGTAATTTCATTCAAGAACTGGGCTGTCTTCAAACATCAGTGGCCTCTAAAGATAAAAGGTCAGCATGTTAATTCACCACAGCCCAGTTCCCAAATCTCTCCCCTTCTAGAAATGAAAGGCATTTTTAAGAAGACCTCCTGTGCGTGAAGTTGTTTGCATTTTTGTCCAATGGGATTGTTTGGACAGGGTTGTCAGATGCTTTCTGAGCACAGAGACCACAAAACAAAGATGTGTTGCCCTGCTCCTCTCTGGGGCTGCCAAGGTTTTGCTCCAGCTCCTGCACACACAGGCGCCGGATGTCATGTGGGGCACTACCAGGGATGCAAAAGTGTCCAGGTGATTTGTCATCCCCACGTGGCCCGAACGCCAGTGTTCCAAGGGCAGTTCCTGATGGCATTGCAGGGGACCAACACCCAGGGACGCCCTGTGGCCAGCTGCAGCAGGATCAACATCAACAGGGTGGTGGGACGGGGAGGAAAGGCCGTGGGTTGTGTGTTGCCATCCCCACTCTGTCCTCATCGGGATGGTCTGATGTGAGAGGTGCTGCAGTGCTGCAGGGCACTGGCTGGGAGAAAGGCACTGCTCCTCCCTCCCTCCCCTGCGCCACCCAAACCCCAGCCCGAGAGGTGGGCAGTGGCAAAACCGAGCAGATGGAGAGGCATAAAAATGTGTTGTGCCTATAATGCCGATTTATCTGTTTGTTCAAGGAAAAGGAATGAATATTCAGAAGTGTCTGGTAAAGGTGTTGGCCCTGCCAAAATGCACACACACCTTTGCACAAATCAGTATTTATGAATGGACTCGCCCCAGGGAAGCTGGTGGTGAAGCAATTCTGATGTCTCATTATGGGTGAAAACTGAAGAACTTGTAGATTAGTTCGTGAAATATATCTCGTAAAGCATAGATATTCATGTCTGTAACAACTCTGTTAGAGATAAGAGTCCATATGTTGCAAGACGTAAATAATCCTTTCCAAAATTCAACAACATGTATCGATGTAAAACATGAACAGTTGAGTGCTCACTGAAGATGACTTTTAGAAGATTTATCCTAAGCTGCTTTTTTTTCCTCATCAGACTCTTTGAGTGCCATAGCATTAAATCTTAAATTACTATGTGCTTTGCAAAATTCTTGGGTTTTTACCCCATGTCCTTTTTGTTCTTTTATTTTTGAGATTCCAGCTGTAAAAACCTTACATCTAATCAAAAGTGTATCATCATAAGCTTTCCAGAAACTGGGCTGAGGCACAAATTAATTGCTCAGCATTGCAAGAAATGCACCCTATTTAACTTTTTGCTGAATTCCCTTCTTACAGGAGAGCTGTAATTTTGCACCCCACTTTTCTAAAAGCTGATAGTTTAAATGTTTGTAAAATTAGTAAGTTCAAAAAGATAACATGTACAAAGAGATGTATCAGTTTCCACATCCGTATGAGGACACCTAAGACTTAAAATATCTACTGTATAATTTCCTGCGCATTTCATTTATGAATTGCAGTTTTTCCATGAAAGAAATTTAAAGCTTATTCACAGAATTAGAAATAATTGTAATCTTAGTGAGAGAGACAAAGAGAGAAGTGAATACATCCAAACTCCCTTAAAGGTTGGAAGACTGTAATTTAATCTTGTAATCTGATAAACCAAGACAAATGAGGCAATTGGCAAACAGGTATTTTAATCAAAATACCTCTAGAAAACCACACAAATAACAAACACATGCCAGATCTGAAAGACACATTAATTTCAAAGTGCTGATTTAAGAAAATCTGGCCAGTATGTGACTGACTGAATTACCTCCATATTTCTGTGCTTCATGTGCGTAGTATTTTCAAATTCAGATCAAGAACGTTGCCTTTAAAAATGGCAAAGTTAATATTCTAACATAGTCACAGCAGAAAGACAGTCTCTGTTACATGCCAGAGTCATTAACCTAATAATTTTTTCATGGCTAAGTTAACCCCTGCAAGCTTTTGCTTTCAGCAGCTGCTGCATATTAAAACTTTCCTCGATTTGACTAAGACTTTGAGTAGTTTCAACCCGTAACAGGCAAATTTCCCTGTTGAGCTTGTAGTCAGCATTTTATGAAACAGTTCCTATTGTTATGAAAATGTTTCTCTGCCTTTTTGTTATGCGCTTTTCTTTCTAAAGCCGGCTGTTGCTGTCTTTGCATTTTTCCGTTCAAAGGTCAGGTCAAAGGTACTGAATGGTTGACCATGGCTATGTGGAGTGTAAGTGAACCCAAGAATGGCCTTTCTGATTGATCATCTATTGAAACAGTGAGAGTGTTATGCCTTTGGATTAAAACGTAACCCAGGGCACTGGAAAACTGGAGCTACTGGCTGTTTGTGAAATATGCATAGAGAACTGTCTATTGCTCACAGTGTTTGATGTGGATCTGAAATTCCATGTGAGCCTTCCAGGTCTTCTTCCCATAACCTCTGTGAATGTCTTTCCCTTTGCTTCACATCTCATTATAAAATGATGTCTGTAGTACACTACACTGGCAAGGATTTACTGTATCTGCACAAAGAAGGAGTTAAACGTGAAACACTCTTTTCAACACTACCTCCTAATTTAAGGCAATTAAGAATAAAACCTGGCAACCTCAAGTCTTCCTTTTAACTAGGGCTTTACTGAAGACATTGGCTTCAATCTGGTTTGAGAGCTTACTACATTTTTGTAGGCATGACATAATATTCCTTTTAGAAACTTGTCCTTGTCAAAAATAAATCTATTTTGCATTTCATGCATGTGACAGTAGCTGCTCTTAATTTTTGCTCTTGAGTTTTAATGTAGTACATTGCAGCAATTGTACAACAAAGAGAAAATATGATATAACCTGAGAACCTGAAGCAGAATAAAGAGCACTGTGAATGTTCACTCCCACCTTCTGCTGTGTCATTACTTCTGCAGTTAAGTAGTTGTAAAATAGCATCCGTGACACCAGTACCTGTGCTTGTGCATTACAATACCACTTAATGAGACCTTCTTTGATATAGCAACTGCTGTTTTGAACAGTTTCTTTTAATTTTGAAGACAGAGCAGGGACAGCATCATTTTCAAATTATTTATTTCAAAAGTTAAAAGTGTCTCCAGCCAATTCCAAGCAGCTGGATCTGGGACTCAGTGAGCTAACAGGGCATTCCTCACAGAATCCACTGACATTTTGTTGTAACAGACAAGAAGACAACCCGAACCCTACGTGCCGTCTACTGAATAGTAAAACAAAATGGGATGGATCTCTGGAAAGCAAGGGGGCAGTATCTCCTCTTGAAGCCCAGCCATGGAAAAATACTGTCTTTAGTACTTTCATCTCATTGCCTAGGTGCCAGCTTTACTGGCATGGGGCTTCCAAGTCATGGCTTGATAATCTCAGTTGCTGAGTCCCCTTACGCCACAGAAGCTTTTAGGACCTGCCACAGCAGGTCTCCAAACCCTCTGAAAAATTATTCTGGTAGCCCTGCTCATTTCATTGCAGACCAAGACAAAAGGCACGGCACCTCATTCTGGTTTATTGACATTTCAAGTTTTCACTTCTCACTGAACAGGAGGGTGTATACAACAGAAAACATTGTAGGGTTGGGCTGCATGTGTTTGTGAACAGTGGGAACATCTCTGAATGATAACTAGCATGATAAAGGCTTTATAATGACTTCAAGATGACTCTTCTACCTAAGCAGGTCATGACCATACCTTGGAGTGGTATCTACAAGTTAGCACTTGCTTCCAATCAGATCCTGGCATCAGCTCCAACCAGCCAATTACTCCTTTTCCAAACAAGCTCTCTCATCAAAAAGCATGTGCCATTCATTGGTCCATGTGACAATTAGGAACCAGCAGGGCCTCAGTGACCCACAGTCCTGTAACTGAGTTCTTGGTACTCCAAGGACACAAGGGATGTCATTATGACATTAAACAACATTTTCCACTTCAAAAAGTCTTTGGATTAAGAACAAGTTGTGAATTTGTTGTTCATTACTTTTAGATCAGAACAGATCACTATGAGTTGACCAGATTTTATCTGCTTTGCTGCAGCTGGGAGCAAAGTAGAAACGTAGTTTTTAATTAGAAGACCATAATCTTAGAGAGAAAAGGACATTGCCAGCTGCAATCTATCCTGCCAAGTAATCTGAGTTTGAAAAAGCCTGTGAGTGTGAGTGGTACTGCCTGCAAGGGGTACAGCAAAGATTACATTATGCTATGCAGTTACTTATCTGACAGTCTTGTGGACAAATTGTGGCATAATTCTGTGCCTTAAAGTTCTTAGTTGCTTGTGAAAAAAAGGCAAAGAAAAGCCTTTCTCAGCTTCCTTGAGGCAGACTGATTTCTAGTCTTAGAGCCTCATTTTCCCTGGCTAAACATAAATTGCCCCATTACACTACACCTCCTCTGCCCTCTAGCAGTGGATTAAGCAACTTCAGCCAGGTTATTTCTGTGGCACAAGTTGTTTCTGTGTGTGTGTCACAGCACAACACAAACAATGTCCTTCTTACACAGGCCCTGGCTGTGCATGTGCAGTCACCAGGGCAGGCCATGGCCCCGTTATCTGGATGGTATCTGCGTACATCATTAGAGACAGCCCTGACTGAGACTGCGCTGCAGCCCGACCTGCACCGAGTGTGACAGTTCAAGCAGCCCAATGTGTTCCCCAGATGTGCTCCCCAGGACCAGACGCTGTGGAGAAGCCCTGCTCGGTCCAGGCTGAGCAGCCCTAGAGGGGACTAATGGCATGGTTTCAGTTAAGCATGTGCTCAAATGCTTTCCTGGGCTGGGGCCAGAACTATCCATGGACAGACTTAAACCCACATGGCTCCAAAGACATTTGCAAGAGTTCTGCAGAGGTAAATCAAACCCCTAGACTTGGATACAAAATGAGCTCCATTTTCCTCACACCATCCAGATGTATCCCATAGAAGAAATAGAAATTTACGGGATTTTCCACTGATGGCTTTTTGCCCAACTCAGCCCTTCTGTGGCTGTCAGAGCTGTGGTTAAAGCTGGACCCCAAAACTTTGGCAGGCTGTCATTCCCTCAGAATGTGCAATTTCATCAAAAAACCAAAATGTTTTGCAAAACTGATCTGATTTGGCCAAAATAAGGTTTTGGAGGAGAAATTGGAAATATTTGTTCCCTGGGCTTTCAATATTTTAAATAAATTTTTTTGATGTCTCAATCAAAATACAGATTTAAAAGATGATGGTTCCAAGTTATAAATATCGCTATCCAAAAAGCAGAATGTTGATTCCATGATAAATATAGCCACTTTGGGGTGAGAAGAAAATCTCTTTCAGCATGACAGATCCAGTCATCCAATTTACCTATAGGAAAGTAGGCAGAGTTTCATCTAGGTATAACTTCATCATTTTGTTACATATATTCAGGGAGTGTATATGCCTGAGGGAATATGTCCTTTACGCAGCCGACTCACTCACTCAGCATGGAGGGCTTGGTTGATTCCTGGTCCCCTCTTACCTCTGTCTGGAGAAAACTCTTTCAGACACAGACCCTGGAACTCCTGATAGGTCTAGTACAAACCAGCAATTCAACAGAGTCCAGATACTCAGTGCAGACCTGAAGGTAGGTCCCTGGTGTTTCTAAAAGGGGATAAGTACCCCAAGGGCTCCTGTCCTGGATTGAAGGAAGCTGCAAAGCACAGAAACCCTGCAATTTGCTGACTGGAGTCAGCTTAAAGAGTAACACCAAGCTAAGGAAATGGGAAGACTCAGTGTCCCGTCATCCATGCCAACAAGCCACACAGAAACCAGGCAAACGGAGCCCATAGTGGACTGTACTCTCCCAGTGACACCTGTTCAGGACACAGCTTGCTTTAACAAGCCAGTGCTTCATCACAAAACTCTCACCTAGCACTAACTACATCTCAAGAAAAGAAAAAAGAAATTAAGATTAGTAACCTACCTGAAAACATTGTTTTGTTTTGCTTTTCTCTTATTTCAAAGACAAGTCATGTATTTGGGGGCGAAGGAGGAGGCAATTGCAATTTGAGCAGAAGATAAAGGTCAACGTCTCGAAATCCTTTGCCAAATGGCCCTGCTGCCCTGAACACAGCTTTAATCACAGTAGGACAATGTTCTCTATTGTACCTTAGTGGGAGATCTCTGTTGGCTCGAACAAAATAGATTCTCCTCAAAGAATGAAATGAGATGACAGTGTTGATATTGTCTTTGAATGACCTCCAAAAGAAAATCAGGAAGTGCATACCAAACTTGATTTGAAATGTACTTATTGTACTGACTGTGGAAAAAAAATAATCAGATGAAATATCCTGATTATAAAATTCACCAATATAGAGTGAAATGGGAAATAGGAAATACATACAAACATCCCTATCCACAGATTTATACGGTCTTTTCAATTTTCATAAAGCATAGAAGACAATGAATAGCAGGGGATTTGAAGTGTGCAGAAATATTTCTGCAAATCTAGAAGCAGTGAAATGTTATAAAAGCCCAATTTAATAGGATAAGAATTGCTTTTCCTTTTCAAATTGGCATGTATAATTTTTTTTGCAGTATCCTAATCATCTTCCCATGATTATTTTTAACTATCATTTTGCTGTCAGACATTTGATTTTTTTTCTCTGTATTGAAATCTTTTCAGGCTATTACCTTTATCTTTATCCTATTATATCTGAATTTTTTTAAACAGGGGTCTTTAAAGGTTAGTGTTACTGCATACTTTCCTTTTTCAAAGTCTAGCTAGATCTGGGCACTGATCAAATGATTCAATAGTGTCTTCTCTTGACTTTTCATTTCCCCCCAAGGGAGAAAGAAGTTCTGGCTTTGGGAACAAAAGGACAGTTCATCAGAGCTGTGAACTCAAACACTATCCAGAAACTTCAGGAATAAAAACTACACTTTGTGGAAATACATCTGTAAAAGCATGAAGGGGTTTTTTTTTGCCTGCTTCTTTTTCTATTGAACCCAAGGAATTCTTTCCTAAGAAGAGACTTTTTGGCTATCATTTTTATCACTGTATTTTTTTCCCCGTTCTTGGATCATTTATATCACCACATACCAGAAAGGCACAGCCTATTTTCAAACATAAGGCATTGCTTCCCTTGACGACTCGGCGACTCAGGTGTGTGACTACAGGGAAAAGGCCTGTTTCCCTTAACAGTTCCCAGCTGTAAGAATAATAAGAGTGATGATAAAGATAAGATGAGATAAACTAAATATAACAGGTCTGCCAGATGAAAACTACTGAAAATACAAATAAAAGTCAAAAAGTCATTTTTAATTAGCAGGGCGGTACAAAATGTGACTTATTTCATTTCCAGAATGCAATAGGAAATTACTGTCTTCTGGCTGCTGCTCCATAAAGCCCTGAAATCAAACCTGCTCTCAAAGGGCTGCCTGACAAGATCCTTGGATTGTCACAGGTTTCATGAGTGGGATCTCTAAGAGGTACCTAGTTAGTGAAGCTGAAAAGTCAAATGTAGCGTGATTCCCACCTCACCAATCCAACGTGACCCATTGGATCACATACATGCTGATGTGCCAGTAAAAGCAGAAGCACCAAGATAGAAAACAAAACATTTTCTGTTATTACTTTATGAATTTGTACATTTTGTGATCATTCACAAGCCAAATAAAGCACCATCACAAGGAATTTACATTCAAAGCAGAAACACTTCAGTAGCTGAAAGCTAAGTCTGAGACAGTATGGTGGGGAGGAGCAATTTAACCTGCTTCTCCAGACTAGAAAACTTTCCTGAAGAGCAGGATAATCAACAAGGTGCCTACATCCACAGCTGTTAGTCTGAGGCACACGGGAGCAGAGGCTGAGTCTGAGCAGAGCAGATCTGCAGACCTCACATGCAGAGGACAGGCGCAGTACATTCAAGTCCTTTCAATGGATGTTCCCTTCCTCACCCCTTTCAATATCTACTTCTGACAGGGAAGAGATGACTCAGTGACTCTGTTACTACCTAAAGCATGAGTAATACAGTGCTCAGTGTTACTCTGTATTTCCTTGCCTATCTGCACCAATGGCAATAATTCTTCTATCAGAATGGATTTTATGTTATCTCTGTCCTGTTAACTGGCAGTATATATTCCTGTGTTTTCTCTGTACTGTGGTGCCTAAATGGATTAGTACTTTGTGACACAAATTGATCAAGCCCTGTTGGAGCCCTGAGCTTCTAATATCTCTCCTAAAGAATCCCATACACAGGTCATAGTGGAGTCACGGAACTCTGAACATGTAAGATGTTCTTCAACAGAAAAATCATGATTTAGATCACAAACCCTTGTCTTTCTCTCGAATTTAAATATGCATTTGCTCATTTTAAATAGTACTTGGATTGGTGATGAGCTGAATGTTTCCCAGGTCTGATCAGGAAGGTTCAGGGTTAAAAGCTACAGCAAGCAGAAGTTGTGCAGACTGCCAATTACTTCCAGCTGAGATTCTCGTGTCAGAGAAAAGGCAGCCTGGTAGGCAAATAGGGTTGGTGTACGTGGAAGAGGGAGAAGGTTTTGGCTCTCAGTAGCTGGTGATTCGCCTAATATCTCTGTTTGGACTCAGGTTTGAGCTGAGTCTGCCAGAAAATGGGGAAGACAGTTTGAGCAAATTATTTATCCTGAAACCCATCTCAGAAACCTTGGGGAATATTTTTATGAGCTTTGTAGCAATAGTATGAGTGCTCTTGGGAGGTTAGAGATTGGTTGAATAAGCTGTTCACATGTTAACGGAGAGCATTAGGCTGATTTGCCTGAAAGACCTTCTAGAGAGGGAAAATAAGAAAATTGCTTGTCAAAGAACTGACGAAGTTGGTTGGTTATGGGCTGGATTTCAGCTGTTAGACTATATCATGACAGGGAAAACAGCTTCTGGGATGTCAAAGAAATACCCTGGTAGTTATACTATTTGTGACTATTTACTTGCTGTGTCCTTCAGTCTAGTCTCTTTTCCTTGTGCCTCTTGTAGACACAGAGTTAGGATTTCTCCAGGACTATCTGTAAGAGGTAGAAATGAGCTCACTGCAGGGCTCACTGCACAATGGGAGAGTGCTTCTCTGGCATGCAGGACAGTAGAGGAAGGATCACAGGTCCCAGGTGCTTGTGTGTTCACCATTTCTGTCCCTAGAGCTTTCCCTCTTTCAGCTGGCACAGATTAAGCAGAAGGTGAGCAGCAATGACCTTCAAAAGCAGAGCTCCCATCCATCCCCAGGAAGTGTCCTACACTGGCACTTGCAAATCCCTACAGTTCTCAGATACAAGTCTTTGTTCTTCTGTAACATGACTGAAAATACTGTGGCACACATTTTCATATGTGCTTAATTTTAAATGTAGTTATTTCAGTCATCTTCTCAGAATACGTTATCCATCACATTATCATCTCATGGAAAACTCACACTGACATAAGCCTCTCATAAGCATACCTGTAGCTCACTTAATGTTGGCCTGGCGTAGAAGCACCGTGAGACAGGCCCAAAGCTGCAACTGGTCTATGGAGAGGTGCTGCCACTGCTATTCAGAGCAAAATAGCAAGTGCTATTCATTTTCAAATCATTCTGGCTGACACAGGAAACTTCACAAGATAACGTCCTGAACACAGAACTGAATTCAGTGTTGTCCTAAAGAATGCCCAGACTCATCAAAGGGACAAATGGAAATGAGCACAATTATCCTCTGACAATTTATATCTATCCAGAGTAACATTTGCCATCTCATGGCAGCAAGATTCTGAACTGCTCCTCAGTCACACAAACCAGTTTTTCTCATGTGTGAAAGACAGGTATGAGGATGGTAAAATGTTTCATGCATTTCAGTGCAGCAATAGTGAGTTGTAGTGGTAGATTCAGGGACACTCAAGTAAATGGCATGAGATCGCCAGTCCCATTACTTTCAAACCAGCTGGCTTGTCAGAAAAAGCTGCTCCTTGGAGCTGGTTGGTATTTTAATGTCTGCCTTCCTTCTCCTTATCACTGTAAATGAATTGCAAAATCCCATGCTGTAGCAAAGTAGAAAATCTGAATTTTACAAGAAGTCCATTGTTTTAGTGCATTGTTTTTGTGCTTTGTTTCTGCAAGTCTCAGAGCACAGAAAAGAGCAAACAAAAAGAATGGATCTCCAGAGGTAACATGGAACTGAGCACAGAAATAGAAATTCTTTCAATTCAAACAGATTCAAGACTCTGGGACTGAAGCTGTACATCATGTAGCTTGCCAGAACAGCAAGGAGTGGTTTAATAACTTGAGATACTGGTAGGTAACCTGAAAGAAAAGGAAATCACAGAGGAAGCTTTGTTGCTGTTGGAATTTCTGAGAACCAGGGAGCCTTCACACTCACATGTATGTTACAGGCTTGCACAGTCCTACTGAAGTCAAATATTTGTGTGCTTGAAGTTAAAACAATTCTTTCCTGCCTTAGCAGATTGGGGCCAGTGAGCTCCACACCTTTCCAAACAATCTTGAAGCAGTTTTCTCCTCTAATTCAGTTCCCTTGGCATAAGAAAAAGCTCTCATAGGTTGTCATCTCTGCTTAGCAGAGGCTTTTTTCATGGATAATATGATGGTAAAGAAGAGATGAGTTGTCCTAGGAATACCTCAATGCATTAAAGCTAATATGATGAGACGAGACAGCCTGAATCTGAGGAGAGACACAACTGCCTCCACCCAGACTCTAGTGGCATAAGAAGATAGTGCCTGCGTGTTAAGGCACAATAGTCAGTGAGTCATTTCTGGCAGAGAATTAAATTTATTATTTTTGATCTACAAGGGAAAGAGGCCCTACAGGTCCACAGAAAAGAAATAAGGCTTGTATCACTTAAGTTTGTAGGCAAGGCAAAAAGGCAAGTAATATTTTCCACAAATAGACTAAGATGAGGGAGTTAGTCTGCACATAGGCAATGGGTTTCCATACTTACTCAAAGTTGCTTCCTTATGTTATAGCAATGTTTAGGATTAATTGTTCCCAACACATAGGAAAGATGGAGAAAAATTATTCCAATAACACTGAAAAGAATTTTGAACAAAGAGCACAGAAAAGAAAGTCTAACCCATCCAAAGGCTGGCAGCTCATTACTGCCCATGTTTGCTTTCCAATGCGCCATTAAATGGATGGCAAGTTACACCATGAAGTCTGCCCTGGGACTGGAGTCACTGCATGTAGGTCTAAGTGGGTTACTTGTCCATCCTCTCTGCATCCCTGCTGCTCATCACAGTCGGGTTTCCATAACAACACCAGCACAGCCACAGCACCTGCCTGTTTGCCTGATGCTGTCACCAGAAATGGCATCATAACCCCTGTGTGAAAAGTAATAACTCTTCTCACCTCTAAAAGGGGTTTGCAGATCAGCATGTCAGAGCCTTGCTCTCTTTGGGATCAGACTGTCAAGGAGTATCCTCCAGCTGTCCGGTGGAAAGCCAGGGGGGTTCTAAAGGAGCAGTCCCTGGTATTACCAGAGCCTGGTGTAATAGGAACTCTATCCCAGCTCTCCAAAACACTGGTTTAGAAGCAGCCCCTCTGATCTCACCTGATGTAGCAATTCTGCAGTACATAAAAGATATGTTGTTCTTATTACTGTACACAGAAATTTGTTAATAGCTGGACTAGGCCCCATTCACTGAGGTTATCCTGTCACCAGCTTCATCTTCTCTGAAGCCACTCAATTTTAATGGCTTCAACTGAATAGGGTAAGAAAGGGAAATTATGGTTCTGTTCTGTGTTTGCCTGGAATGATGATTGTTGCATAAAGAAAAAGGGAAATCCCAACTCTCAGTCTGGCTTTTCTTGTGCTCTTTGTGTTTTTGGTCTGCATGTGTTATATATATATATATATATATATATATGTACATAGTTTGTTACTTCTCAAGCAATCAGAACTGTGCCCAGATGTGTGGCAGAGAAAAAAGCTAAGGAATTCTACCCAGAAAGGCATACTAATTTTATGATGGCACAGAACATGCTGTGTGTGCCTGTTCACAGGGTTTTTATTACTTGTCCTACCTACCCAACTGCAAGTTTCCTTTCTCAAACCCTAGCCCTTAGAAAACCTGAGGCACATAGTTAAGAAGTCAGATGCTAAAAAACCCAGCCTAAATGTAAATCCAGTGTCTTAGCTGTAGATGCTTATAACAACATAAGAAAATCTCTCTCAGACAGAAAAATTTACATTTTGTTCAGCTTCACTGCTTTTTGTGCATATGAATTCTCTTAATGAATTCACTGTTTTGAAAAATGAGATTTTTCTTTCTCTCTGGTTGGATGGACTTACCTCAAGAGCCAGCTAAGCAAAAAGCTTCAGATAACCAAACTGAGTTTTCTTTTTCTACTCTCTAATGACTTTGGCCTGAAGTGCTTACCGGGAAAATAAAAATCTGTCAGGTGATAGTCTTAAATCAGAGAGAGGAGAAAACCAAGAGGAAGGAGCCATTAAAAAGCACACAGGATCCACAGCAGCTTGTTCTGGTAAAGTGCAGCTGGCCATCCCCTCAGAACCCACTGAGCCTCTCCTGGGCTCTAGCCTCTGCATTAATCATGTACTCCTGGTAAAAAGCTTAAAATTGCATAGCATATTCTTTTTGTACCACCTAACAGTAAATAAAGTAAGGCAAGCTTATTGTAAACATATTCATGATCAGTTTTTCTTAAGTTTCTCATTTTTTAATACATTCAGTGTGATTCTGCTGCCCCTTCCCCCTGCTCGAAGCACAAGTGTGACATCAATGTCCCTGAAGCTGCAAAGCCCAGCGCAGTCAAGATGGGAACCAAGCCTGTGTTCTCCTGGGATAAAATTTTCATTCCAGTGATGTCAGGACTTCGAGAGACAGAATTTACCATGCAGTCAATTTAAACCCCCATTTCCTTCTCTGATGTAAACCCTGACTTATCCATATATAGAGCTGCTCATTCCATCACTGGATAATTTTCTTTCCAGGGTGTTGTTCATAAGAAGAGCCTTAAGGAGATGAAAGTAAAAAGAAAAGAGGAAGGAGTGCACTTAAGAGGTTTCCTTCAGCTTTTTATTGGCAGATAAAAGTACAATCCTTGCCGAAACCAGCAATGATTTATTTATTGGCAAAAAAGGTCAATTAAACTTTATAGTCAGTAGTATCCTGTTAAAAAATAATAAAACTAACATATATATTAAATAATAGGTTAACATTAATGGTAACAATGTTACCATCTGCCCTGTCAATCAAAGTGCATGCTGAAATTCTTCACTGAACTGGAACCGCAGAAAGAAAAAGGGATACAGGATCATTAAGGCAGCCCGGGCTATAAATTACAGGCAGCAGATATATTGCTGTGAAAGCTATATCATTCCTTAAAATGAATTCAACCTTCTTAACCTACCCCTTTTCTTCAAAATTTCATCTCTCTATGTGACCAGTTCTTGGACTGCTGGTATAGGTGCCTGAAGATTTTGCAGCATGTTTAAAAAGATGAGAAACGACAAACATTTTGACGAATTATCTCTCAAGTCTGGCCATTGCTGTAACACTTCATGCACGCTGATCAGACCTCCCAGCTGTAATGAATTCGCCCTTGAAGGAGGCTATGAGGGCAATAAAAGTGGTTTTGCAATGGGGTGAAATCCAGTGATGGCTGTTATAGCAGGCAATACCCAAACTTTGCCTCCTTGTAGCCTGAGCGGAAGGACCAACAAGGAGGGAGAACCAGCACCTGGGAGGACTCATAAGATCAAGGTTAACCAGATCTTTTCATGTATGGAAATATTTTTCCCGGTTCCAAAAAAAAAAAAGCAAAAATATATATGCAAGTGAAATTCTGTGTGCAATAGAGGTCCGATAAAATGTTACTTCTGGTCAATCAAAACTTTCCACTGTTATGAAATCAAAGCACTTTGGTCCAAGTTTTCCCTTTGAAAGCTTGTCGATGTGTTTCTGTGTGAAAATAATAACAATGAATTGCATGTGGGAAAAAATCATTTCCAAACTAAAACTGAAAAGATTCCATTCCAGACATGTTCGCATAGGCCACTTCAACCTTAAGGGAATGCTTTGTTTCGGGACAAGAAGTTCTGGAAAGAAAATACTGCCGGAACTGGCAATTTTTTTGCAGAACAGTGAATAAGAGAAAAAATGGCACTTTTCCTTTAGAAGAAATTTTGGTTACAAAAGAAATAGTTTGGCTGTGCTTCACGGAGCTCCAGCATCATAGTCTGAAGCTGAGTGTCAGGACACAATGCTCAGGTGGCATTAGCTGCTGCTAAGGTGACACTGGGGGAAGATCCTGGTCATTGCTGTTAGTTAAACAGCATTTACTGTTGAACTCAGAAATCTCACATGGGATCAATATTATATTTGCACCTTGGTGGATATTGCTCAGAAGTGCAATCCAAGCTCAAGCCTGTATCCTTTTAAGCCTGCAGACATCCTGTCAGTTGGGTACAGACACCACAAGTGATACGTGGATTTTGTTTTAATTGGCTATCTTCAGGAAAAGAGAAGCAGATCTCCGTTTTGCAGGAGGCAGCTTTCTTTCCTTGTGGAGACCACCTTGAGGGTCAAACTCTGCCTGTGAAAAAGCAGATCATGATCTGAAAAAGAAGGGCTGTTTCCCTATATTTCCCTATATGCTTTTCACTATATTGATATTGATATTGATATTATTCCTTTTCTATTTACTGGCCTGCTCTGTCTAGGGCAAAGAGATGGAGCATTATACATGGCAGTGCCACACACAAATAGACCATCAGATCAAGATAAATTTCCTAATTTAAGAATTATTTTAATGGGGTGGGAAAGGGCAGCTCAGTTTTGTCACCTCCGCCAACATCCCCCGGCATGCACGACTGCTCTCATTGTGGAGGAGAGCTGTGCTTATCAGCACAGACATTACTGCAGGCAGAGCAGCTGCAGGAGCTTAGTGACCCCCTCCCACGCTTACACCGCCGGGCCATTTTAATTGCAACCCACAGCTTAAAGTCTTCATTAAGTTCTCCCTGAGCCCTGCCTCCTCCTCTAAGATCAGCCGCTTGTCGCCCTGACCGGCGGAGCAGCGAGGAACATCTGCAGTTCAAACGTGATGCATATGCAACAGCGGTCTCCAGATTAAAGGTCAACAGACTCCTCCGACACCCAGGCCCGTCTCTCCCTTGCAGGGTGTCTGGTGTCCTTTGTTCCAAACTCTATACTTCCTGCCAGGCTTTTTGCCCACTTGCTCAGCCCGACTGCTGCAAGGCTGGCGCGGCACCTTCGCAAGCTGGCCGGAGCTGCCCTCGCACAGGGGCTGCCCGCAGGCGTGCGGGGGCTGCTGCCGGCAAATAATCAGGTCCTTCCCTTGCCCTCTTGTCGCAAAGCCCATGGAGAGGATGACTGCAACAGCTGCAGTGCTGGCTCGTTCATGATAAATGGTCCTGTCACTCTTCTTATTGATTAGCAATGTTATGACATTTCCCTTCAAAAACACAGATGTGGCACGGGCAGCGACAGGAGCACCGCTCTGGGAAGAACATAATGTTTGTGTTGTTCCCATTCTCCTCCCTGCATCTGTTCATATCCATGGCGATGGTTTCATGCACTGACTCTTTTATCAAGAAGAAGCAGTGCGGAGAAGGTGAACCTTTTGCCTGGGTTAAAGGCAAATACGGCTTGTCACATCAGGGGACTTGAGGGTGCAGATGACAAGCGTGGTTTTCCCCCCCACTGGACCAATGTGAAGGGAGACAGCTGGGGAATAAGTCAGGTTGGGGATTTAGTCTAGTTGGTGTTTGTAAGAGAGAGCGAAAGTGTGGTGAATCCATATGTGATTTCAAGATTCCTTTTGAGAGATCCTTGGGTCAATATTTTCTGTCTCGGTATGTAGTGTAAAAAATTCATAATAATGCCTATGAAAGCTTTGAAGGTATATTTACATCCAGCAGGCTTCCCAGGAGTGCTGTATCCTTTGCAGACCACTATGCTTCCCCTCTGCACCCAGCACTTTGTCCAGTCAACCTCACGGGTACCCACCTCCACGCAGAGCCATACGTGTGTCCAGGCTCTGTGTCAGGGGAGGCTTACTCATGGGTTTGTTGTGGCATGCAAAGCTTGGAAGCATCTCAGCACGCCCCTCTCAAAGGCCATGCCAGAGGCTGTCCATGAACTATCTGCTTTGTGGGCAGGGCAGGTTATCCAGGTGAATGGGTTTTACAGGGAAACCCGCCAGGGAAGCCATTCTTTTGTCCCCTCAAGCCCCCAAAAGGGATGTTTGCACATCAGCCAAGCTGCTCTCATGGGTGTAACCCCCAACTGCACTCCACTTCCATGGAAATCCTTCTCTCTGCAATAGAGAACAGTGACCTAGTATCGTCAGGTTGCAGAGGCTTGGAAAGGGTAGCCAAGGAAGGATGACACCAGGACTGAACTCTGGCACAAGGAGAAAGGTCTCTGGCATCGACAGTCTAAGCTAGGGCATTAAAAAGGTATAGTTTGAAACATGTCTGGATCTTCTTGGGGCTGGACATCACAGATGGGGCACCTGAAAACGTCTGGACACCAAGCTGGAGATGTGCCATTCCACACAGGGCTAAGCTGTGCATGTCTGGGAAAAGCCTGCACTAGTGAGCTGAGGGTATCTCCATGTATCTCTATTCCATGCTCAAATTTTCACTGTAAAGGCATCTTCTGGTCATGCTGCTCTGACCAGACTTCTCTGGAGAGAAATCCCAGCTGGTATAGCAAAAAGCAACATTTTCCTCGGTAAGGAGATAGCTGACCTCCTTGTATCTGATATTTATATGCCAAAAGACAAGTTTAAGAGATTCTCTATTTTCACTGGCATGAAAGAGAGCAAGGTTTTTTCTCTGAGCATACAAAATATGCCCAGTTTTATCTTAAAATGGCTTAACGCTTTTCTTAATAGCCTGAAACATTTAATTCAGCTTTCAGCTTCACTTCCTTAACAGGGAAGCTAGTTAGTGGGAAAGTGCCTACCTTCCAGTCCTAAAGGCTGTTCCTTGGAGGCTGAATTAGGGGACCATGCATGGTCTGCTTTAAGAGTCTTGGAAATATCTGATAAACTGACTCTATACACAGCAGTTAATAGTTAATGAGCTTGTTGTTGCATTGAAGGCATCTCTGTATCTTTGGAGTCAGAAAAAACAAATTATGTCTAATAGAATTCCTTTCCTTGACCAAAATCTCTTGCAGTGCTAACACAGCAAAAATGGGCTGACCCACCAGCTTGATTTTCATGAACCTGAAGCAAAGCACATTAGCATGATTGTGTAGGCATCACTGTGCAGAGCATGTTGGTAATGAGAAGCATGTTTGTGAATGTCTCCTGTACAGCTTTCAGCACATTTTACAGCCAAAAAGACATATAGTCTAGAGGGGAAAAAAGAAAAATACAACAAAAACATGGGTTTGACCCCCAGGGAACATGATGTAGATTAATATGAGTTAAATGGAATGTGACCAATTTGCAAGGCATTTGGTTTGTATCTTGAGAAATTGAAGACAAGATCATTTTTCCCTGCAATCAGAGTAAGCCTCAGGCTATGAGCTCTTGTAGTCCCTACAATTGCCACAGGCTTCCTCTTTTAATATACTAGTGCATCCTAGAATATTTCTTACTACTTTCATAGTCCAGTGATGTGATAGATTTGCCAGTATGATACTTCTGCTGCCTTTCCTTGGGAGAAGCCTCCATTAGCTGTAATGTGTGCTTATAGCTTCTGTGAGTTTCATCAATTTTTGTGCAATATTTTGCCCACAGCTGTTCATTTATGCAAGAAAACAGTTGCAGTAATCTACATCCTATGTATGTGGGGGTTATACAGCAAGAAAAGCATTCCTCCACTGAAAGGTCATAGTTCACTGAAGAAGGTTGTTTCAGGCTGGTGAATTTTGGGTTTACTGTGGACCCACCTTTTTTTTTTTTTTTATATGAGAATTTTTTGTTTACATATAACTCCCCCCCCAAAAAATCTCAAAATGATGCAGTTCTCAGGGTTTTGTTATTGATAAAAATTCTTTTCTGTTTGAGATTTAGAGGTGGAAACTTTTCACTGCTTTACCAAACAGGCTGGAAGACAGTATTCTCAGTGGAGCATCTGTTTCAGAGAGAGTCTAGCTGAGGTCACAAGGAACTCAGTAGAAGTCTTCAAATACAGCCCAGGAACTCTATACCTGTGAAGCAAGCTGTGCTTCCTCTAAAATTCATATCCTTTATCACATCACACCACCTTCTCATGCCAGCAGAGAGCTGGAAGACCATCCCAAATGTTTCAAGTTCAGTTAAATTTTCTACCCAACACTTTGCAGCTATAATTCAGGAAAAGATTTGCCTTTGCTTTTCAAATGACCCAAAGAAAGTGCTCCAAAGGCACAAATCCAGCAACTAACTTCAGTGTGCCCTTCAGCCTTCTATGCTTAAGACAAAAAATATCTATGATATGTTTGGCAGTCTTCCACTTGAGTGTGTGGGCAACATCATTTAGGAACATTAGGTGGCTATAGATACAAGATGTTCCATAATTGTGAAACTAATTTGTTTGAATAATGGATAAGGAGGGACAAATACAGGTTGCTTTTCACTTATTTATTTAAGAATTAAGATACAAGGACTGAAAGATGGGCTATTGGACAATCATGGCTTCAAGTGCAAAGGTTTGGGGCAAAGCAAATCCAAGACCAATTTCCACCTCCAGATGCCAGCATCCAGCTATCCAGTTCTGCAACCACTAGCTCAGAGCAGAGAAGTAGCAGCCATGAACCACCTCCTGCCCACCAGTGAGCAGTAACCACCTCCAGGACATTGTGCCTTGGTCCTGGCCCCAGGCCCTGACTGGATGCTGTGGCCTTTGCAGAGTTTTACATCACAAAATACAGAAATCTATCCTTGGTTTTGCAGGCAGCGGAGGGATGTGTTGCCAGTGATACTCTGAGCCATGCTTGTTGAAGAGAGGGATGTGGGATTGTGCTCTCAGCTGCTGATGCCCTATTAAAGTCTGGCTGCACTATGGGAGAGGAGGTTTAAGCATTCTGACCGTTCACTGCTATTGCTACCCTCTGTACTGTGCCAGTGGTTATGGAGTGTGAACCCCCACAAGCATGGCAAGGCGGACTTAGTCTCCCTCTCTTTCCAGTGGTGTTACAGGTGCTTTGGAGAGTAGGGGGAAAGTAGATTTGTGATACATTCCTGTCTACAGATATAATGGGAAATGAGTCTTCAACATTTTTAACTTTCCCTATTCTTCACCAAGAATTTTATTGGTTTCAATACTGTTTCTAGGAAATGGATTTCCTCATGGGATTTCAGATAAGTTTAGAGTGAAAGGGGCTGCTGAAGCTCACCTAGCTCAGCCTCCTCTTCAAAGCAGGGTCAGACCGACAGAACAGGCTAGCTGGGGCCTTGTCCAGGTGAGTTTTGAAAACTAGTCAGGTGGAAGAACCAGAATTTAAATAGACAAATCTCTAGATAGTGCCTTGTTGTTCTTTATTTCTTGAGTGCCTCAAACTCAAGAGGATTCATACAACAGTATGTGGTGCCACAAGCTGCTCTTCCGACCACTTCCTCACTTGTATTTGGTCTACCTGAAAGCATCCGAGTTGGAGGAATGTATCTGCACTAATTCACAAGGTCACAGCCCTTTATGTCATTGCTGGATTTGAGCATGGGCATTCAACCCTCTACTTCCAAGACTTACTGCCCGCTTTCTCCCCAACACATTTCAGGACACAGCCTTCAGTTCTTCAGGGTAGCAGCCCTGCCCTGTGCCTGGGGAGGATGGCAGTCTGCTCATCAAGGGCATGGTTTAGGCAGGAATTTTCTTTCCCCTCCTGTTCTTCACCCTGAGATAGTTGTGAAACTGATGGGCTATCTCTCCTCTAAGTTCAGCAACAAAGCTTCACAGCTTGTAAGAACAATTCAGCCACAATTAGTGTTGGTGTGAAGCCAGGGCCTCCCACAGATGAGTCTGCCCGGTCCAGTGCAGAAGCTACAATCTCTTTAATGATGGGAGGTTCAACTAAATTAAAGTTGACCCTCAGGCTTCTGGCAGCTAAATTCCAACAATAACCTTCCCTCCCACCCCTTCCTCTGGAAAAAATCCTACCAACAACAAACGACAAGTGAGATGGGGAGGAGACCTCACTGGTTTTAACCTTTACAGGACAGTGGATGTGTCCAAATCGGACAAAAAACATGATGTCTCCTGGTGAAGTGCCATAAATAGTGCTATCTCCCAGAGTGATCTTTGAGAGAATCTGTTTTGGGGAAAGAACAGAAGAAGAGTCCTAAAAAGAGCGCGTGAAAAATGATGAAAGTTGCTTTGAAGTGAGTCTGAGAGCTGCAGTGCTTTCAGCAGCTTCCCCCTGGAAGCCCTTGAAATTCTATCTGCAATAAAAGGTACCAAAAGAAAACAGCTGGCAGGAACTGTTAAAGTGGAAACAATACGCAATTCAGAAGAGATAAACAGGATGGGCACAGAGCAGAATGAAAAACAAGGTATGGATCTGTTATGTGATGGAAACAGCCCTTCTGTCCTGGGTGGAGACCGTGATCAGGGCAATATTGCTGGCTTTAGGAAGGTGGACAGCGGAAAAACAGACTTGGCCCTCAGTTTTCATGGGATCATGCATTTTGCTTTGCACTGAGGGATAGAAGCATCAGATCTGGTCCCCTGATGGTTTTCTGAACAATCCTAAGCTTGCATAAAACAGATGAGAGTGTAGGGGTGTTGTGATAAATGACACCACAAAGGTAGAAGCCAGTCTCGTATACTGATATTTCTCTAGTACCAAAAGCAGCAGCAGCTGAAATAGGAGCACCTTTCCCACTTCAGGACAGTGAGGCACTTCTCTTGCTAGCAGGGCAGTAATGCTTTGTTGGCAGCTGTAGAGATGGGTCCAGTCTCTGTGCAGCTCTGAAGAAATGCCAAGGCTGTGGCCAAACTCAAAGCTTGCAACAAAATACAAACCCTGCTTTTGCCCTCACTGACACCACAGTCTTTGGAGACAGAAACTGGTGAAGCACGAACATTGGGGTCAGAAAATCTTTTTATGCAATGCAAAGAGAGATATTGCTAACACAGTGTGCATGGACCTCAACCTGTTCTGATTTAGAGAAGTAAATCTTAGATATTGCAGTGCTTCCCAAATCAGATCTGCAGATCTGTACTGAAGAGACTGAGAGCAGAATACGGATATGGGAGAATCATGAGGAAGCCATGTGCAACCTCATCTGTAAAAAAACCTCCCATGCTCTGATCCACTATTGATTCTGCCCGTGACATCGCCCATTGAAGGTCTGCTTAGAGACCTCTGCTCCCAAAGGAAGGAATGTTAATCAAAACTTTTGTCCTGTCTTTGCAAACACACTTCAGATCAAATGAACTTCTAGGGGAAAACTGTAATTCAGAGATGTGGTGGGAGTGGAGCAGAGAGGAGCTGAGTCATATTTTCCATCTGCTTTGATTTTTGTTTTGTACAATTCTTATTCTGCTGTTCTGGTGTAATTATTTGTAACCATTAGACTGTCCCAGTGTTAGGACAGAAACAAAACTGTATCCACACTGATTTTCCAGGCATGTGTTTTTTCAAGTAATATAAAATACAAAAGAAACAGCCTCCAGTTAATTTTAGGAAGATGTGAAAATGTTGGGATCAGGTCATTGTGCAGATGACCAAAGAGATTGTGTCATGGTGTACTTACATTTTCCTCAAGAAGTCAACTTGGGCAGGGCCATCCTGAAGACAGCAGAGAACAGCCAGGATTTACATTTTCTAGATATGTGTTAAATCTTCATTTGGGAAGGATTTGGAACCTTGCTGAAGACTATAGGATAACCCATAAGCAGGGAGAGAACTATATCTGTGATAGTAAGTACTGGTTTATCCTGTGGACAACTTACCCACTTTCAGAAAGGTCACAGATACTCAAAAGGTTTTGTGGGCTTAGACATTACTGAGGACCTAGGTCTAAAATGCCTATTCAGAAAATATCTCACACAATTCCTGCAGCTCCGAGTGCTTTGATACTCTGAGGTTGCAAAACTCTTTCCCACTTGCATCACTTCTATTCTGATTTGCAAATGATTTAGCTCCCCATAAAATCAGTGGGCATCCCTGTGCTTTCTCTAATAGATGTTGGACTGGGTGTTAAAGAAGAGAAATTCAGTCTATCTGCCCCATATGCACAGATAATGTTGAACTTATTAGAAACAGAGCTTGGAATGGAAGAAAATGAAATGCTAAATATGTTCAGGAGTTGGGAGACTGAAGATGCCACCAGCAATGAAAAGTGATTCCAGTATATACAGGAGTACTGTACTGGAGTACTGGACTGCATGCTATCGAATTCCATTTTCTCTTGCAACTAAATGTAATAAAATCTAACCTAATTTAATAAAATCTAAACTCAACCAAAAGGCCTTTGAGCAAGTGAATGAAATTTAATTGCGAATTACAATCTGACCATGCAGTTGTAGATCCAGTAAAGTTATAGAGATTATTCCCTGTTACATTCTGTAGGTTTTATAAGCAGATGTCTTAAGATAATCTGCCTTAGAGCATTGAGTTTTATTCCTTTTAAATTCTTCACAATTCTTGTAAGTTTTTCACGGAACTATGGGCAATAATACATTTCTACCTGAATGCAGGAAGCCATCAATTGATTTGCACACTGAAAATTAAGATTTTTTTCTTTATCATGGACTTATAGCCTAGATAGAGTAACTCCATATACCTTTTTATTGTTTGTGTAAATATTTAATAATAAAAATTCTTAAGCTTTTTGAATAAGGTCATAGGACATTAGAATGCCCAAAAAGGTTAAATATATCCAGTATGGATTTCCTTTCACACTTCCAAAGTGTTAGTTCAGATTTTCTTTGGTATGAGTGAAAATTGGATTCTCACTTTACAATTGTCATGTTCAAAATTAATTTAATACGTGTCTGTTCCTATGCTATAAGGATATGCAAATTATTTGTGTTTACATTAATGCATATGAATACTAAACTAGAAACCTGCAGTACAAAGAGGAAAACAAGGTGGTCCTTGACCCAATTGTCTCTACACAAGTCTGCCTTGCTCTTCCTCACCTGCCTATGAAGAAAATCCTCTTGTAAATCCTTTAACTCCCACTTCAACTTTGTTTAGCTGAGAAGTTCTATATTTCTGCTAAGATACTTTTTCAAGACACTGCAAGTCAAAGTGAATATAATTTACAGTGATAAATGATAATTTCAGTGTAGCAAACACCATTCTCTATCGTCTCTTTCACATCAGTGCAAGACCTGGTTTGTATGGAGCTGATCTCTACTCCACTGCTGGTTTGTGTCTGATGTCCTTGGGATCTGGTTGTACATTGGATTTTCCATCCTTTCTGTATACAGAATCAATAACACGTGAAGAATCGAATGGTTAATTCCAAGAGGTGATTTTCTTTTAATGTTGGCCATTTGTCTACCCTGATTTTTGACTTCCCAAATATTGTTACTGTGGCCAATTTAAAACTTGAGCCTATGAGGGCTTCTTTGGCACTCTGCGGAAATAAAATAAATGTGAGTTCCATGTGCTCAGCAAATTCTCAGCATCTTTTGAGATAAAACTTAATTTTCAATCTTCCTGACATTTTATTCAGGACTCGGTAACCTATTGAAGTTAGGTCTTATGAAGACCACAGGAACTTCATAACACTGTTTAGAATAACCCACATCCTTCTGACAGATTTTTGTTTTCCATCATCTGTCACCACGAAGGTTACCCCCAGTGCCTGAGGATGGGAGTGACCAGATCCCCACCACCTATCCTGCAGCCACTGCCTGTACTGCTCCCACCCACCCTCCCTTGGGCTACTGCAGCACCAGGGCCTCAGGCAAAAACCAGCAAGATGGGTGTTGCTCGAATGGGGAATGATGGCATCACAGTCAAAAAGCTGTGGGAGAGTAAAAGGGGAGAACAAGGACTTGTAATCTTGTTATACCCCTGTCCTCACTTTCCTCCCCCGATCAAATTTAATTTGATAAAATAATGCAGGCAATAACTGCCAAAGCTCAAGCCACTCAGGGAATAACTGAGCGAATGCAAAATGATGGATTCAAAGCAGCACACAACATTTCTTAATGCAACATGCTTCCCTTTAAATCACCATTTGAGTCTTAGCTCCTGGAGCAACTTCAGTATATGCTGTCTGTCTCCTCAGAAGTGCCCTCTTGCAGGGAACAGACTCTGTGTGCTGTGTCTTTGTCTAACTGCATTTTAGCACAGCACAGTGAAGAGAAAATAGAGAAAATGAACTAGTTAATTCCATGGTCAAAACCTGTCTGTGTTTGGAAAGTGGAGGAGAGGGAAATCCTTTCTGCTTTGCTGAACTGTCCTGCGTAGGATGTCAAACACTGCCATGCTGGCAACGCTAAGCGAGCATTGAAGGACAGCTCTCAGATGCTCACATTTGTGCACATTCACTGGTAATGGTTAATGGGACTGTAGTTATTGCATGGATATACTTGATCAGTTTCCCTACACGGGCTGTTTGTTGATATACATCGATTGTATGGATGAAGGAAACTATTACAGGACACAAGTACTTTATGCTGACTAGTTAAAAGTGTTTCTTATAAGCTGAAATGTTGCATGAATGCCCTTGGCCAATGCTTGACTAGACTTTTCTATATCTCTGTATTTAAATTACTTTCCACACAAAAAGACAAACACATTAAATTCATCATGCTGAGTATCCCACCTTACATCTCATGACATGATCCTGTGTCTTACCTCTCAATTATGCCATCAGCTTCTGTTTTCTTTGTCTGACCTTGCAAGACATGCCCTACCCTCTGTGAGAGGCTAAAACAGCTGGGAGAGCTGACTGCCCCACTAAACTATACTCCAGGAGGGGATTTAAGGAAAGGCGCAATCTCTTTAAGGAGGTTGTTGGTGTTGGGGGGAGGCAACATCAAAAGAAGCCTTCGGTAGGTGAAAATTTGCCTTACCCAAGCAAAGTGCTTGGGCTCTGTATGAGAATAAAACTGTTTTCTGAGACAAGGTTTCGCAGTGAGTACTGTTTAACAAACATGTTGTAGAAAAACATAGGATGATGATATCTTCTACGGAGGTGCTAAAAAAATAACCTTTTCTTCTACTCAGAAACAAGGACGTGCAGGCAGATGAGCCTGGACCCCGGTTTCAAAAAGCATCTACCACCCTTTATGAATCAGTGGGAGCATTCTTGAAAAAACAAAGGTGGAATAAAAACTAGCTTTATTTTTCACAATCTCCTATACACCAACTGTGCTAAATCAGAGCCGGCAAATGACAGTTGCATCAGGAATATCCTCACAAAGATGAAGGAATGGGAAGGTATCCAGCACAGCATTAATGCGACCCTGAGTCTCACAGCAATGCTCTGCAGCAGAGCCTTGAAGTCGTCCGAGGAGAAGAGGAAGGGGGAGTGCAGTCCAGAGGGGGAAAGATGGATGATCTTGTAGCTGACCCATTTTTTGTTCATCTCTCTGGCACCACATCCTTTGCCACACAAGTCATAAAATTTCTTACCAGTAGCTATTTTGACAGTGGCATAATAAAGCTCAGAAGGGAATGAAGAAACACATCCATAAGTGTTAAAATAATGTAGCATACTGTGTTTGCACTAACATTATTATACAGTGGATGATCAGTAGTTACACCAACACAAAAGAAAACTACAACTGAAGGGTTCAGTTGTCAGGTTTCAGAGGATCAGACATATTTTGCTTTTGCAAAGTACCTTCACATACCTTGAGAAAGAGTCCTTGTTGTTAACCTAAGAAGGAATGATTTCCTTGGAAATGAATGTGATTGCTATGAAAATTTCTGGCAGGAATACAGGCAAGAAAAAATAGAGTCTAGTATCAAAGTGGTCTGGAAAGACATGATTGAAATCATGGGTTTAATTTATTTTGAACAATTTCTCATCTGGTAACATTTTTCCATACTATTTTAATGGCTCTGATACTCTTACTGCATTCTAAAATTAACCTTCACCTTACATGAACTGAAGAAATTTCATAACTGCATCCGTATGCAACACTGTATGGGGTTGTTAGCTGCTGGTACTAATGGTATTAATTTCAAATACATTTCAATTTTCTTTGAAAAGCAACATAATGGAAACTGAAATTTAATCAAATGCAATAATAATAAAGATGAAAAAGTATGTATATGTAAATGCAGTAGTCAGAAACTTCCCTGATATTGGTAGCAGTTGTGTCAGACACTTTAGGATCACACTACACCCAGCAATAGGCTATGTGCTGCTACATGATGTTGGTAGGAAACAGGAGAGGGATTAAAAGCGGCATGAAATGAAGTGACCTGACCAAGGCATGCTCTTAGGCACCAGAGAGACAAGCAGAAGATAAAACCACAGGACTCGGGAGTCCCCAGTGGGTAATTAACCATGAATGATGCTGCTTCTGTCTGTGTTCCATGCAGTCCTTCTTGTACAGGGACACAGTACACCCACACAGAGGTGGGAGGGTTTGAGCCCAGGCACCACTACAGCCACCCCACCGCAGCTCCATGTGTGAGACCCATTTTGTGCTCTCCAAGGGGAGTCAGGGTGAAGCCTTGCTGGAGCCAGGGGGGAGTCATGGGGTATACAGCTGTGGGTATTTGCTCCAGCTCCAGGTGAGCACCAGGTACATTTGGTCAACAAAGTAACACCCAAGAAATTGCACTTGCTGCAATGTAGAGAGAGATGGGCAAACAGAGTGCTTGTTACGTCAAGCGGAAGATTGCAAGACCTGGTTTTTCCTGGCCCTCAGTGATGGCAAAATATTTACAAATTGGCCACGGTGCCTTTGAAATGAAGAGTGCCTTTCTGGAATGAAGGGACCAGGGAAGCCCTGGGAACTTGAGCAGAGAGGAGCTATGGAGCCCGGACACAATGGAGTTCATGGTGGAAAGAAACAACCTGGTGGCTTTGACTGCTTCATTAGGCTGTGGAAAAATAAAGCCTACAAAATAAGCATAGAGCAGCCACTTTAAGGTATGGTATTTTTAAAGTTAATGTACAGTTCATCCTCTGTGTCCCCAGATAGCTGCCACAAGACAATGACCGCTTCCTTGGATTCTTTTTTGCTGGTTTCTCTGGGGTTTTTGGGTTTTTTTGAGAGAGGGGGAGGTTGTTTTTTTTAATGGGCACTAATATCTGTTCATTTTTATACACATGGCAGGAAGCCTGAGGGGCAGGCAGACGTCTTTCAGATCATCTCTCCTATAAACTCACTGGAAATTACTTGGTCTTCCTTTGCCCAATTATTTAATTCTCCAAATGTTGATACTAAAGGAAGACATGAAATTAGCTCCAGGGCAGGCTTAACCTTTTCAGTCCAAGAGCTCCAAAATGGATTTTTCAAGCCAAATACCCAAGTTTTATTACAAGAGATGTACACCAGTTTGGGCTTGCCTGTGTGGCTGCTCAGTCCCCGGCTGCCTGGCGGTGGTTTCCAAGGGGAGAGCCAAATCGCGCTAATTGCACGGCATTTATGGGTATGTGTGCGTGTAATGCAGACCCCTGTCTCCTCCTCAGGCCATCACTCACGTCACACACACCACAGGCCCATACAACAGCTGTGAGGTGACCTGGAGATGGAAAACTCACATCCCATATCCAATCCCCAGAGCCAGATGGGCCTGTTCCCTAAATGACTATATATATTCTAATAACAGCTATAGACAACGTCGGCAGGTCCCACAGGCTTTCCTGGTCACCCCAGGGAGCAGCCACAGGGATGCAATACCTCAGCTGGTCCTCTGGAAGACCCCATGATACAATGTTTGCCTCCATCCTATCCAACTGCAGAGGATGTGCCTCTAAGGACATGGCAGAAGAACAGTGGCTGGATGGATGGCTCCCCCTCCACTGCTCCTGATGAGCAGGAGAGGACCTTTCTGATAGGGCACTGAGGAAAGGAGAATGACCCCATTTTCCCAGGCACCCGAGGAAAGTGGCTGCCAGCCCCAGTGGGTAGCTGGTATGGCCCTTGGTGGCAGGACACCAGTGTTTCAGGTCTCCTGACACCCCAGGACAGCTGTAGGCTTCCAGGTATTTGCTCACTCACACCCAGCTCCTCACCACCCAGCTCTAATAAAAGTCGCTGCTGCTCTTCGATTTGCTTCGTAAGTGTTCAAAACACAGCACCTAGTAAAAACCTGCACCCAGCTAAGCAGGACATTTGAAGCTTGATCCATGTTTCTTAAAGATTTAATCTCTTTTTGGTTCACTAGCAATGCCTGCATTAACTCAACATGATGGTGTATCTGCTGTATGTTTCCAAACACAAACCGGTATCTGAGCTTTTTAAGACTAAAACTGAGGGAATTTACGGTGAGAGTAACCAGCTTGCTGTTTTCTTACTGCTGTTTCCTATAATTAATCAGAAATAAAATTATTTTGAGGAAAGATTTAGCTTCAAAATCATCCTGATATGGTGCATTTTAAAGCATAATACATTATATACTTCCAGGGGCCTTAACAATTTTGTTTTAAAAAAAAGAACCAAAGTATATCATCTTCCTTGCACCAAAATTTTTAAAAGTGCTGCTGGGGAGTAGTATAATGGTGCAGTATAAATGTTGTCTTTACGAAATGTATACGAAATTTCTTACCACTGCGTCCTGCATGTAATTCATTAAAAAGTTGCTGGCCAAAGAAGAGGTAAATAGTATTTTTTTCTGGAAGGAAGAGAAGGAACTCATTGAAAAGTCGAGAGTTTTGCCTGGGAAAGGTTTGCAGAAAGTTGTCCACGCTGACTTATACTTTGTAGTGAGGAAACACAAGATCTAGGATGTGATGGCAGAGCCATTCGGGGACTTTTTCTATGCTGGGGCTGATTCTTTCCTGCAGAGCTTGTGAAGCAAAACCTGAACAGCACTATTCTGTTACTGGCAATGAAGTAGCTCCACCATCTGGGATTTTTTAGAATTGCCTTTCTTCCTCTAGATCACTGGATTGTATATGGGTTTTTTTGTTTTGTTCCACTTTTTGTTTGTTTGTTTGTTTTTAACAGGTAAGGCCAAATATTGGAAATAAAAGTAATTATATGATGAAAGTGTAAATGTGAGTGAGAACATCCAGCTGGTCCTTGTGGTCCATCCAGCATGAACTCCTGTCTCTGAACTGATTTCAAAAAAGGCTTTAAAAATCTTTGTTTTAAAAGTGTCCCATCATGTTTTGTTACAGATACTAAAATCTTTGGAAGTCACTGTCTCAAGAGATAATGGTGAAGTGGAAGAAATAATTTATTCTAAAAATATATTTCTGAGACATATATTATTGTTTACTTCCATTAAGACCCAGTGGATTTATTCTGGAAATACAATGCAGATCCAAGCATAAAATTCAAAGACTTTGGTGATAGAATTAATAAAGTCAGTTATTAGCTTTATCGCTAACTCTTGTTTTTATTGTTAAGAACATCAGCCTGAGCTCCTAACATCCTGGTTTCACATAAAAATCCAGTATATATGCATAAATTTCAAGCAGAAGGAAATTCAACCCAGCTGAAATCAGCCTGGCAGCAGAAGAGTATAATCAAACTCAAACCTTGCTCACAGTGTGGCTTTTCACAGTCTCTCCCACTTTAGTGTAGTTGGGGCTCATATTATGCCCCCAAAGTCTTTATTTCTTTCACATTTTCCAATCAGGGAAAACTGAGTGGAGACATGAAGTTTTCAGAGCTGTTTGAGACTTCCAAAGGCTCCTGCTGGAGCTGTTTTCCCAGGCCTCGTTGCCAGTGCTGCACTGCCTAAGGCTATGACAGAGAACCAAGCAAGGCAGGTCCAAGGGGCAATGGCATCCCCTCTGCCATCTCCCCACAGTCCTGCTATCAGCCCTTGCACGGTTTAGGGTTAAGCAGCTTTTCTCAGTCCCTCCTGCCCTTTAGTCAACATGGGCACTTCTTCACAGGGGTCACAAGCAGCCACTGAGACAAGGATGAAATGTGTATGAGCAGCCTCAGACCTCTGGGGGGCTATACAAGGAGAGAGGGAGAGAGATGGTGGTGCCCTGAATGGATGGATTAAATTATTTTTTTCACAGCAGTTCTAGTTCTAAGTCCTGCTGGACATTGAAAATGGTTATTCCTCTATCACAAGTGGCTTTAAAAGAGCTTAGCTAATACTACAGAGAACTGGTGTTTGCTTTTCCTCTTTATAAACCTACTGGCAGTGGCTGAAATCCCATGCAGTGCCCAGATATGTTTTATGAGTGTTTTGCTGGGCTTAGCAGGAGATCTGGCATCAGAGCAGTGATGAAAGAGGGCAATAGTCTTTGCTGATATCATGTCACAAGCAAACTTGTTCAATCCTTTTCTTATATAGGAGATGTTGTAGAAGCATACAGGCCCTGACAGTTCTGTTATTTTGTTATTTCTGTTCCTCCCCCAGCTTTTCTCACATGTCTGCTTTCTTCTTTTGTTGTTGTGGTTTTGGCACTCTGCAGGATGAGAAGAAGCAATCCCAACAGAAAATAAAATAAAAGTCATCTCTTCATTTATAGAAATTGTACAAAAAGCAACAGTACTCTAAATATGACCCCTTTGGAGTTTTGAGGGCTTGTAGACCTTTGTTTGCTGGTGAGGAAATGGATTTCTCACTGCAGACCGTAAGCAACTGTGTCACTGCCTGCAGTCACACAAATAGACTGTCGCAAAGCCCATGACCTCAGCACTGCCGCAATGATCATCTCACTGCTTTGATTAACTGAAGGACCAGTAAGCTGAATTCCTGAAATCAATGAAACTCGAGTCAATGGGAGAAAGAAGCAGTCCAATAGCAGACACACCATTCATTCCTCTCAGATAGCAATGCCCTCAGTTCTGCACCTGGTTTGGATGGAGGAGAGCAGATCCCTGCCTTCATTCAACAGCCACACTTGTTCCACCAAGTGAGCAGCTTTTTTCGGCAGAACAGAAACATGGAGTCTAGAAAGTACCCACTTTGTGTACCACTGTATTCTTCCCTAAGCATTTTTTCTAGTCATAAGTATTCTTATACTGGTCCCTATCCCTGGGTTATATTGAGTCAGCATCCTCAAAGATCCTGGGTTACACTTAGCCAGCATCTAGCCCAGGACCCTGTCCCAGAGCATAGGCTGCAGAGGCTCACAGAACCCAAGCCCCAAAGCCAAAAATCCCAGCCGACCCTTCCCTGTCCCCTGGCTATCAGCCAGCAGGGCACTGGGAACTTACCCGATCAGAGGCTGCAGCTACATCCCCTGTATTTAAAAGCCACAATCAGATCTATTCTGCAGATACCCATTTAGCTCTATTTTGAACCTGTCTTTAGTCCTGACCTCCCCAATAGCCCAGAGTTAAGAGTTTCATGGTTTAACTATTTGTTGTGTGAAAAAGTAGTTATTTTATTTTGTTTTAATCTTTATTGGTGCTTTAAAAACAGGACAGGAAAAAAACCCAACCAACCAGTTCTTACTGCTCTTATGGAAACAAGTTGAAGAAAAGGAAGCAGCCTGATTTGAGATGAGATCAAGCTTCCAGAAGGACTCTTTAAGCCTTCCCAATTTAGTTTATTTAAGCCCAGTGAAATGAGCTATGTAAAAATAAATTTAAAAGTCTCAGCCTTTAAAGAACCAAAATTACCAGAAGCTTCTGCTACTAGAAAATTCCTCTATTACATATTTGGCAGCAAAGTGCCTGCATAGACAGATGACATGCCATTAGAGTCCATATAAGTAACCACTAGGGAAAGCACCTGCTGCAACAGAGAAGATGTTGTTAGAAATGCAAAGATCTGATTGAAAAGCAATTTATATTCCAAGCAAATGCATAATAAGAGAAGACACACTACCCAGCGCAGAGCTTCCTGCAGAGGAAAGTGACACACAATAGAAAGTAGTTAATTCTGCAGAAGTAATTAAACAAGATCAAGGGGAAAATATATTTTAGAATATGCAGTGCTTAGCCAAAACCTGGCAGATTCAGCTTAATGAAAAGGGAGTTTTTCCTCTTGGTCACTGAGTCTTGCAATCTAGAAAAATTCTTTAAATTAGGAAATAGAGAGAGGGATACTGAGTCTAAAACAGCAATGAGATCATGCTATTTCACTGGCTACACCTGCCTATTGTTGAGTAAAGTGAGCATGGACAAGGAAATTCTGATTTTATTTCAGAATGAATGTTATTGCCTTCCTGTCCTAGACATCCCTATTTCTGAGAAAAATTGAAACAGAGAGAGGAAAAGCTCTTGCATTCACTTTTTTATACCAGTAAAAAACACATGAAGTTGAAGTCCTGTGTTTTCTGCCCTATTTCTTTGCTCCCCTGGATGTTAACAGAAACAGTACTATTAAAATTGGCAGGAGGCTGAGCCAGACCCTGCAGTTATATACAGAGAAGTGGAACAGTGATGAAGAAAAGAGGATAAAATTGCCCTATTTGTGCTTCACAACCTACAGCCAACAGAGGGCAAAATACCAGCTGGAAAAGAACAGGGCAGAAACCTTATGAACTTTGACAAGTTGAGCATCTTCTTTCTCCTGGTAGGAGAGAAATAACTGACTGACAGCTATGTTTAGTGATAGACCTTAGGGAAAATGAACAATTGAACTGATTCTGGTAAAGTTGTGGGAGTTCCTTGCAAGAAGTATTGGCTGCCCATGGCTCATCCCTTTTCCTGCTCTGGAAGAATTATGCATCTGTGTCGTATGTCCAGGGCTTGTGCTCACATTAACCTGTGATGAAACTATGTTTAATCTAAGGGGCAACTCTTGGTTGTGGTGGACTCAGGAACAGACACAAAGATGCAAATACTGAAGCAGAGACAGTTTGCTGGTGAATTCTGCACCTATGATCTAAGGCTCGAAGAAATACCAAGGTGAAGCAAGGAAAATGAGAAATTTAATATACAAATATGTTCACTTTTTGTTCCCACAAATCTGTCTTTCAGTTCTTAGTCTGTGTGTGTTTATGTCATTTAGAAGCGCAGTCTCACAGCCAGTGTTTACTTATCCTCCCCTGTCACTGAGTCCCTGAAGGGTGAAGCCACACAGCCTTGTCAGGGTGAAGCTCTGGGCTAGACTGCAGGAGCTGGCATGATGTCCCCTGTGGTCATGGGACCTACAGCTGCACTGTGCCCTGTGAAAGCACACTGGCACTGGTATATCTCCCTTAGGAACTGGGAAGTCACCGAGCCAGGGTGTTGGCTGAGTGCAGCAGAACCGAGGGTTTGTCTCGTGCTCAGCCCCCTGGCACTGCTCTGCTCTTGTCTGCAGGGGATTCACCTGGGCTTGTGGCTGTTTCCGAGGTCTCATGTACAGCTCATTACCATAATTTTGGTGGTCGCTGGTGAGATCCTGAATATTAGCTCAGAACTGAGTTTCCAATAAGTGACTGCAGGTTCTTTACCCCTGAATGCTTTTGCAAACAGAAGCAAGAAATATGTTTCCAAAACGATAACAGCAAGAATCTGACTGCAATCTGCAAGTCAGATAGGAACACAAAGAGCATTTCATCTCCTTTGTGATTAAGAGTGAGCCTGACACATGGAAAACAACCAGACCACACAGACAAAGGAACCCTGGAAATAACCTTTAAAGAAGCACATCTGAAAAAAATAACTCTTCCAATGTTTAAATTGGGCTAGTGAGTACAGATGCCAAATGCATTTCAGGAATAGCTTGGCAATGACTGAGTACAACATTTAATTAAGTGATTATATAATCAACCCTCTGTTTTATGAAGCAATAATTCAATTCCCAAGTGAGTAAGCCATGAGGCTGAAGGTCGGGCACTTTATCACAATGAAGGAATCTGATTACTGCTGAGGAAAACATAAGGACAAAGATGTTATTGTTAAAATACTGGTTTAATTAATATAAAATTAATAACTCCTTTTAATAAGTCTTCATAGCAATGCATAGCCTGACAGAAAGATAGCTTTCTCCATTTTCCATGTGGAAGTGGTAGTTATTTATGGCCACACAGAATGTGCGGGAAGTTAATGATGTCACACAGTCAATTTATTGGGAATAAAATTACAAGAGTCATTTTATCAGGGAATTATATAGTTCTCCTGGACTATAAGTAGACAAGAGACCACACTTAGGCTGTAAAAGAGAGATCATACAAGTTAACTACATTGCTGGAAAGCTTTACACTGGATTATTAACAATAATTCCAGTGAACCAGAGGTTCTAGCCCCATTGAGCTGTGGCTTCACATATACACAATATATGATCAGGGAGATCTGATCAACAGTTGGTGAAAACACATATATTAACAGTATAAATGAAGTTGTAGAAGATACATGGTATAGAAAGTAAGAAATGCCTTGTATAAACAGGATACCAGAAGAAGGCAGGGTGTGAATTGCATTCATTTATTCATGTTGGGGTTGGTTTATGGTTCCGGTTAGATTATTTTAGGAAAAATTTCAGCAAATCAGAGTAGGAATTAAAGCAAATCAGAGTAGGAATTAAGCATAAAGGGCATTTTTGAAAAACATTCAGAGTTGTGTGGACAGAGGAATGATTACTAGATATAAAGCATCAGAACCACGGGGAAAAAAAAGGAGAGAAGAGCAAAAGGAGAATGGATTTGGGAAATCAGCTTGGTATAGGGACAGGACAAGTTTAAAAGGAAAAGAGATGCAGTGATCAGGGTGATTAACATATGCAATTGCAGTCTTCAGAGCCGAGTGAATAATGACTTTAGGAGGGTGTGAAACCTCCTTTTCACTGCTGTTATTGCATTTGCAGAGGGTCAGGAAACCCATGCGCAGACTCAGCATTTCTGAGAGGCACCAGAAAAGATGTCCCACCTGCTACAAGATCTCTGGATATAAAGAAAGAAAACTAAAAACCAAAAGAGTCTGAGCACTGAATTTAGCCTATTGCAGTGAATTCTACTTTCATTGTGGCACTAGGATATTAGGGGCTGTATTACATGCTGGATTCCCAGGATGGACAGTTCAATGGACTGCATACTTTGTAATCATTGATTCGGTGCCTTGAAATAGAGATTATAGGCAAAGCTGCTGGGGAAAATAGCACTAATACAGACTGAGACTGGTTACTAAAATGAGGAGGAAAACTATTAGGCTGCAGTAATTTCATAAGAAAGTGTTCTTAAGTGAGGGAAAAAGAGTTTATGTTCCATGTAGAAGAATCCCTGCAGAACAGTTTCAGCTTATTAGTACTAAATTAACCACAGCAAATGAGTACCACTATTGTCAATGACCTGGCATTTTATAAGCACATTGGGACTCAGTTTTAAGCTATTTCACACACATAAAGAAGGCGAGACGGAAGATGAAAGCAAGGAAATCCACCCAGCAGTCTCAGCTTCAGAGATTGCTGCAGAAGGGTGTTCTCAAGGGTGTACACAAAAGTACAATGAGATGTGCTTTGCTCCTGGAGTTTGACCACTGGCACTGAAATATGAGGCTTAAGACAAGACAGGCCTTAATAGGGAAATCATTAGGGCTATGCATAAGCTGCTAAATGAGGAATTTAATGCTTCTGAAAGAGAGGAGTCACAGAAGGCATGTAGAAGTGGGAAAGTAATATGAGGAACTGGTGTGGGGGAATGACCTGGTGAATGGGACAGGCCCTTTAGAATCACACGAACCGAATCATTAAGTTTGGGACAGTGAGATCCAACTGTGTACCTAGCATCACTACCATGTTCACCACTAAACCATGTCTTCAAGAGCCATATCCACACTTTTTTTTAACTTTTGGGTATGTTGACTCAAACACTTCACTGGACAGCCTGTTTCAATGTTTCTTTCTGTGAAGAAATATATCCTAATATCTAATCTAAACCTCCTCTGGTGCAACTTGAGGTCGTGTCCTCTCATCCTGTCACTTTATGCCACAGCACAAGCCAGGATTTCTATGTGTTGTGTCCCAGAGCAGCCCTACACAGAGCTAGTCTCTGCTATGCATGCTGGGGCTACAGGACGAGCCCATGGGCTTGTCAGCTGGACCTTCCTGTAAGTCAGGGTATCCCAAATCCCATCACTCCAGATTTTGAAGCCATGCTGCAACAGAGTTACTGTCCTGCAAGTCACAGGCTGTGGTGAGTGCTCTACCAGCTTCTTCCATGCAAGTGGAGCAAAGCTGTTGGGTCACCAGGCAGGGTGATTGTACAGCCCTTGGTCAAAACAGCCCATATTATCTTGTGCCTCCATGTCTATCTGTAACGCCATATCTATGTACCCATCCTCAAGCAGAGAGGTGGCTGAACAGCACACTTCTTTATCAGCAGAATAGCTGTCACACAAACAGCCTAGAAAAAGATGGTAATTTATTTTCTACATGATGTGTTGTTGTAGCATTCTCCAGTGAGGCTTTCTGGGTTGTGCCAATAATCACAATCTCCTTCATCTGAGGCCCATTGCCAATGTTGATTAAACTCTGAGTTCAGTGAATCTAGGTCTGAAGTTTTGACATTCACAGGATTTCAGATGTCAAACTGGCAATCAAATAGCCAAAACAGAAATGGTAGGAGGCCACAGGCAACACAGTTGATGCTACAACTGATGCCAGTTTCCAAGATATATTAACAAGGCAAATATTAACCTACCAAGACAAATATTAACCTACCATCCAGACTATGAATCAACAAGCAAAGCTGTAGATACACCAACATCAGATACCAAAGAGCATCAGATACTATTATGCTCTTCTTTGAGTTTATTACATTTCAGCATTTTCCTTCTCAAAAGTTTTATAAAAGCTCTGAATTTTAACTTAGATTTTAAAATGCACTGAGCTTCCCAGATATGATGTCTAACAGTGTTAACGATGGCTGGTTTCAGAATTCCCAATAGAATTTGCATGCAATTAATGTTCTCCTCCTCTGAACAGAAACCTAGAGGTTTGCAAAACACACCATATGTTTGTCAGTTTGCCAATGAATCAAGATGTTTTTGCAGCCTTCTGAGTTTCAATAATTAATGGTAATGTCTAAAACCTAAATCACAGTCCAGGGGCACGGAACAGAATTTTGCAATGTCCAGTGTTGTTCATCATCAGAGTGAGACATTTCAGGTGAGAAACTGAACATTGTACTAACTCACATTTTTCCCTTCTCTACCTGATCTCCCACTTTATCACCATTGCTTCTTCTAAGATATCTGACTGGATTTCCTCAAAAGGCTTATTTACTATGAAAAATAATGCTATTACTGCAGCCCAGGCTTTGGTCTCAAACACCTGAATGTTCAGTGCTCCAGCATGATCTGCCTAGGTTGACTTGATCTTGGTGACTAACTGTCTAATGGTTTCCAGGTCTGAAAATATATTTTATTCTCATCAAGTAGCTTGTTATTAGCTTTAGCAGATTATTAGCAACTACTGAATACAATAAAGTTTGGCAAACAAAGCAAACCAGTTACACTTTAAAATTGTGTTCATAAGCAGGAGGGCTAATTTTTAGGAGCCATGTTTTTTCATTTTTAATTTAATTTAATTTTAAATGTAACTGCTCGAAAGAGCAATACAGAAGAGAATACTTAACGTTAACTTCTTTCTTTCACCCTTGGGTAAGTCTTCTGAGATATCCTCTGCTTCCACACTTGTGCATGAGCACTCCTGCCTTGGCTATGACTTTCTGAGTAAGATTCTTTCCTTTGAGGTGATGATTTTTTGTTTTTGCTAGGCTACTAAAAGTCTTTTCCTTTATTGATTCCCAGATGATCAGAACTATTCCAGTCTTTTTCCCCAGACAGACCTAAATTTGCTGTTCAAAATGGCTAATAAAGAATCAGGAAATTCCTTAGCTATCTATAAAATGCTGGACTGCTTCCCCTCCTTTTTCCTCTCCAGAACAGAAGTAATTCAGGAAGTATTTTAATAATAATGTCACCAGCACTTCTACTTCAAAATTATAAACATCACTTGAATTGAGCTTAAACTTAAACTTGGGTAAATTCTTAAACTTGGGTAGTATCATGCTTGTTTTAATATTATTCATAAAATGGCTAATTTGATGAATTGATGAATTCAATTTATATCTAGTGTGCCATACACTAGAGGATCAGCATATTTTTAATTAATCTGTTGATTTTTCTCAAGTGCACCACAATAATATTGGTGTTGTGTTGATAGGAGAGAACATGTGCTTTAGGACTTACTAGTTTTCCAACTCTGTCCCTGCACAGAGCATGGAGTACATTAAAAATATTCAGAGTAATTCCTACAAGAATCAACAAATTGCTCCTGCCTGATAGAGGCATGGGACGTATCAGCACCATTTGGAACACTTTCATCCTGTTAATTTCTGGGGTAAAACCACTCCCTAACACTGGGACATGCAGCATGACATACAGAACAATGTAGACTGGAACTTCCAGATATTCTGGAAAACAGAAGGATTCAAACCCTACCATGAGAACTGTGGCACAACACTAAGAGATTGCAGGCATTTAATTATGTGATCCCTCTTCCCTTTTAAAGATGACACAGTCAGCAGCAGCAATAAACAGTTCTGTCTTAAGCCATCTCTGCATATTGCTGGGTTGCCTGTTAAATGATGGCTTGCTTGCAGTATGCCTTTTAATAACTTGATGTAGCAGCAATAACTGGAGTGCCCAGTACAAAAAAAAGAGTGTTAATGTTAGGTATGGCTTGCACCAATACAGTTTATTTCAGTTTGAAGCCAACAGCAGAAATCCTGGTACAGATAACATATAAATTCTATTAAGCCTCAAAGTGAGACAATATTATTGACATACAACCTTGGCTGTGGCAAACACAAGCGTTTCCTTCAAAGATTTGCTCTCTTTTGTCAAAGCTATATCCAGTCCACCTCCACGTGATCCTTTTAAGCCAATTTCAGTAAAAAAAGTTTAGTTTTTCTTTTTGACAGTTTGCTTCCCAGCTTCATGAAAATAATAATGAAAAATCCCTCCCTTCCCTTAAGAAAATGATGGATTTTGGGAAAAAACCCTAACACACCCAACAATTACTTCTGAACTGAAAAGTTTTTTCTTTCACAAAAATGGAATCCATGAGCAACATCTCTGTCCAGTACCCGAAATTATTTTATCTGGAAATGCTGGTGCAGTGAATCCTAAGTGCTGCAGGATAAGTATCTTGTAACCCCAGGCTTCCATTTCCCATTAGGAAGCGCTCAGTTGGTTGCCCCATTTCAACCTGGAAGATCAGCTTCCTGCTCTTCTGCAATGCAGTGGGTCCAGCAGACGGGAGACCTTGCTGTCCATGGACTCTGGCTGGGTAGGTTGCCAGGCCTGCAGAGAAGGGTAGGGGCATGGAGAACTGGCATTAAAACCCACAGGGAAGAGCTGGACAGAAAAATTCTGACAAAATCCGTTTTCCATTGAAAATTGCTTGCTCAGGAAAAGGAATGGTGATTTTCACTCACCCTGCAGGGGCTCCAGTGGAGCACCGTCTGCTTTCCTGTCAGCTCACTCCCTCCTCTCCTCTCTCTGCTAAACTTAGCAGTCATCAAAATGCTGCAGGTTGAAAAAAATTCAGTTTCCTAGATGGGGTCCATGAGCTCAAAAACACTTCTGGCTGCAGGTCACCAACCAGGATTCATGGAGTGCAGATCTGGGTCCCACAGTAGGAAGCAGGGGAAGAGGTACCTTGCGGATATCAGAGCTTGAACTCCCCCAGTGATGCTGCCTTCTGAAAGCCTTGAAGTGAGACGTTTTTGATAGTTTTATAATTGCTTCCCTTAAGAAAATCCCTGCTGAGGGAATTTAATATGTTGTTTGAGGGGGTTTTTTTTGGTCTGAATTTCCCAGAGAATGGACAGTCTAGCTTTAGTCTGGATTCAAACAGGAAAATATTTTTCAAAGCACTTTTTTAAAAAATTTATTTTAAACCTAGTTAAAGTTTATAATGTCAACCCTATAATAATTATCTTTCAATCACAACTTAAATTTTCCATGGGGCAGGGAGAGAACAAACACAATTGAACTTGAAGATAAGAATTATGATGATTTCTCCTGTATGGAAAATCTTTGGTTTCTGCCATCCGGACTTTTAGGTCATCCTTTTCTCGCTCCTCTACACATGAGAACCACCCATAGGATAAGGAAGCAAGACAAAATCTACATCAGAATGTCTGCCTGTCACAACAACCCCTTGAAGCCCCGGGTATCCACAACCATAACCCTCCTTTAAATTTATACTTAGATCTGACCCAGGTCTTCAGCTAGTTAGAAAATAAGTAGAAATAAGTGAGAAAATTTGGAAGTGAATTGCAGAAATAACCTGAGCGTACTTTGGTGGCAGGTGCACAAGGTCCATCCATCCACATACTCTGAATTCTGCAAACAACATCCCTCAAAATTTTTCCTTTATATGCCTATTGGTGTTTGAGAGTTACCAGGGCTCAGTAGTACAGCTTAGCAATTTAAACAGAAAACAGTGCAGTCTTGAGGGAGAGCTGGCAGAATTAAGTGTACAACCCTTACTGACTCCCACTGCCTGATAAAGGCACAAAAATGGGCAACGGCAGGCAGATTTTCACACTGTCACATTAGAGGAATAGAAAACTTGCTCTCTGCATCCTACAGGCTCAAAGAAACGTCATGACCCTGGAAAATGCTCTTATACATGCTAAGAACGCTAACATGTTTGGCAAGGACACACACAGGACTGGACCAAGATATTGGGAAGTACCTCTGCACCTGGTGCAGTAAGAGTAGGCGATTGTGTCACTGTTGTGTGGTGCTGCCAGTGGTCAGTAAAATGGTCATGCTGCTGCAGACACTCTCGCAGAGGGAAAGCCAAGCACTCTACCGGGAAGGCAGCTAAGAAACCTGTCACTGATTCATCCATGGGAGCAGCCCGATGCTCCTAGGGCAGTGAGAACAGCAGGTGAGGAGGAGGAGGAGGCCCCCCAGATCATCCTCCAACGGCAATATCTGCTGCCATGGCAACAGCAGCTATGTGGTAGAGGAGGAGACAGGCACCAGCTGTGGCGGGTGATTGTTTTTTCCCTTCTTTTCAGCAGAACTGCTCAGTACTGTGTTGCTGCATTTGAAGGACAAAAGGGCAGATGCCCCTCTGCCAGCAGTGCCACCTCAGTAGCTCTTCCCACAGACTGCAGGTACCTGTACACCACTCTGAGCACAGGACACTCCCAGTTCCCGTTAGTCCCTGAGCTTCCTTGCAGTATTTTCACTCACTTAACACAATTCCTCCTTGCTTTCTGTAGATGTGAGATTAAAAGAATCACTAAAGTGCCCCCACAGTTGTAATCTGCAGCCTACAGGCATGGTATGCTCTCAGCTGCACCAGCACAGAACCCTGTAACTTCATCCCTACTCCAGATTTATTTTCTTATAACCAAATCATTCTGCCCTGGAGATTCTTAGATCAAACTCTGCCCCTGGTGTGACACCTCTGATCCTAGCTGTGATCACCTAAGGAGTTCAGTGTGCAAGTCTAAGCCAGGCTCCATACATTCTCAAAGACACCTGCAGAAGGTGAATTATCCACAGATAAGGAGACGACTCATATTGTGGAAATGCAAGCCCTTAGCATCACATAGGATAAATTGCCCTCTGAGGGCAACAGAGAGACGCTACTCAACCAAATTAAAGTGTAATATTCAAAGCCTAATGTCTGATGAAGTGACTCATCTGCAGAGTAATGTTGCCTACAGACCTACCGAGTCTCATTCATCTCACACAATTTACTCCTATTTCTTGCTGGGCTCAAGAATGGCTCACATACTCAGGGCTGTGCTACAATCTCTCGTCTGCTTGGGGACCCCATACCAGACACAGCTAAATATGGCCCAGCCTCCTTGTTGCAAGATGCCAGCTCCAAAATACGTGTTTCTCCCAGACAAAAATTATCTGAGCAATGCCATTAGCAATCGTACCTACAGGGCACATTCTGAGCTCCAGCTATGGCGTGATTGCCCAGAGAGTCCATTGAAACTCAAATAACCCATTTCAGTACATTTACCAATTATCATGCAAGGATGAGTAAGAAACAATTTGCTGTTTAAAATCAGCAAATGAAATCAAGACAACTTTCATCTTTATGAGCTTCATTCGATTTTCCTGTACTCCAGATGAACTCCCACCCCCAAACCAGAAGTCATAAGTGATTAATATATATATATTTTACTGAAAGCCACCAAGGGCACTAAATTAAATCTGCAGTGCTCTCCCTCACTCAACTACATACATAAATGGTCTGGAAGCCTGTGCAAGGCTTCCTATTGGAGTGAGATTGCCAGCCAGCCTAAAAGCTATTAGTGCTGGTTAGAGTCGCAGAATGATTTAGCAGAATTTTAAATGATTGCTGCAGCAGCATGCTCCACACTGGAGACTGGACACTGTTCTTGGAAATGCATTTGGAAAAAGCTTACGATTTTAAAGTTATCTGGCACATCTCTTGGTGTTTTGCATTCCTTTAAGGATCCTACTCAGGCACATGCACACCATCTTTTCATGATTTACCATCAAACTTCCCGCTTTAAGTACCAAAATCACATGTAATGTAAATGCTGCTCATTTCAACCCTTCCTGTTGTCTATCTATGCCCATAGCTGCTGTGAGTGGTTTCAGAAGGGTCACAGGGCTACTAACATATCAAGACCTGTTCCAATAATGAGTGATGGTTGTACATCTTGTAAATTGCATTGACTTGCAGCCTACAGCTACCAAAAGTGCAGACTACTAAAAGTCTATTATACTCAGACAAGCAAACCCTGAAATCCTCCAGGTCTCTCAGCACTTGCCTTTCTGATAAAAGGAAAGCATATAAAATCAAATAGATTTTTCTGGTCACATAGATTGTTTTTAAAGGATCATTCTCATCAGCCCAGTGGAAATTATAAATCCTGTCAGCATAGAAACTGGAAGTGCATTTGGATCTTGAACCTTGAAATTCCTATTTTTCCCCTGTGAAAACCAATGTAAGAATTGGGGGGTCAAGGAGTGAGGATGTGAGAAAAGGGACAGATGGTCATCTTTCAGATGTCTGCAAGAATAAAAACCATCTTTAAATTGAATCAGACATTTGTAGTTTCCCGTCCAAAATGGCAGATTGAACTAAAGGCTATGAGAGAGTAGGATTTTGCCCAATCCTACCAACCTCAATCATCATCTTGACAAGGAATTTACCTCATCTGCTAACTTAGGTTAAGAAGAAACCCTTTTTCTTTTGAATGATGACAGAACCACCTGTTTTGGGAAGGCCTTCTTATTTTACAACATGAAAGGCCTTCTTATTTTACAACATGAATGGTTTCCTCCAGTAGGATCTTCTCTCTGCAGCTCGTGCTGGACAGTGCACTGCTAAAGGTTTTCTCTTCCTAAGGTTCATTTTGGAGAAATGTGAATCTGGGAATAAAGAACAAAAGTGAAATACCAGAGTCACATGGAAGACTTACGATTTGCCTGCAGGAGCCCAGGCAGAGGTGAAAGAGAGCCTGTATACTAAAGAAAGAAAGACATTTTTGTTCTCACTTGCCCTTGTGAGAAGATTTATATAGAACACTTACCTATCTAGCTTGGTGGTTCCTTGCCTGGTTTTAGGACTATATAAATGGCCAGGACTTGAAACCATAAACTCCATTGGTCAAGAACTAAAATGTCTCAAACATAGAGAAAGGCTAATGTTGATTCCTCAGACTCCATAAGTCTTAGACACTGAGTAAAGGCAAGTGGCTTTCCTTGGTGTTCCTCCATGTCAATTCTGCCAGGCAGTAAGATCTTATGCCACAAAACTTATGAGTATTGGGGTTGTCACTCAGATGGAAATGGGTATGTTTTCAAATGTCTGGTCTGGTTATTCTGTCCAACATTTGCTTTTGTACCATTACAACTCCTATCAGAACATGCCACTCTCAAATGGTGAGGTCAATTTCATGGTCTTCTGCTCATCCTTCTGGTGCCAGCCCATCCTCAGACTAGCTTCCACTACTCCCTCCCGCTGTCACACCCACGTCTGTCTCATTTCTCTACTTTGTCTTTCAATGTTGAGGCTGTCCTTGCCTGCATGGGATCCATCAGGGATGATCAAACACTGGCAGAAGAAAGATAGTGGTAGGTTTGTTATGGGAAGAATAAGAAGACCAGTTTTTCAAATCTGTTTTTTTTTCCTAGCTTTATATGAAGCCCACAGAACCTGGATTGGCAGACGGTTTCCTCCCTTTTCAGCATGAAAAATCATGTGAGTTAGTCGCCAAAACCAATGAGCTGGGGGAGCATTTTCCTTGTGAAGTCCAGCCTCAGAGGGATACTATGAGGTGTCACAACATCATTATAAAGTTCTTGGTAAAAGCCATATAAAAGAAACTGTAAGCTGGACCCACTGACCACTGCAGTCAACTGAAAGTCTTCCGAGGGCTTTGGACCTGACTCTTAGAAGACACTAAGCATGGGAATACGTAATTTCCCAATGAATCCCCAATCTCAGAAAGGCATGGGGTTTTTTTGTGGGAGGGAAAATTTGAAGAGTGTTATGATGAGCAGTGATGTTATCTAAACCTTCCCTGTGTGGTACCATCATCTTTCACAGACAGCAGAGTTGCACCAGAGCTTCGAGTCATCACCCCTTACCAGCTCATGCACCAAGCACAGTCAGTCTGCTCAGAGACTTTTTCAAGAGCAGAGAAATCCACTACATCCCAAAATCAAGTACCTACTCTTTACTTCAAATGCACCAAAAGCCCTGGCACCCCATCACTTGTCAAAATCATTCAAATTCAATCCAAAAATTCCATAAATGCTGCACATTTTTCTTTTCCCATTTTGGTTTCCAGTCTGGTTTGAGACTGATGTCTGGCATCCCTGCCCTGATCTAGAGGAGGGTACAAGCTTCCCTGATCCAGCACTGCTGCACACCTGCTGACCCATGACAAACCATAGTCCAGCTGCCCCAGGGCTTTTTACAGTTCAAACTGTGCCTCAGGGCTGGACTTGGCTTAGCTCCAACTTCACATTTTCTGGCTTGGCCAAGTCATTTCTTCATTCTCCTTGTTATTCTCTCCTCCTTTCCTTGATACCATGCCACAAAGTTCCTTGTCTCAAGGCCAAAGGCAACTACACAGACTCTTCTGATCCCTGACAGAGGGAATGTAATAGCCATCCCAGGGATCTGTCTGAAATCAGTCAGAAGACTTCCTTGCTAAAGCATACAAACATAGTTTTAAAGGAGCTGATGTGAATAGAAGTTTAAATATTTTAATCTCATGTGTTAGTGAGAGGTTTGTTTTACATTCCTGGGACTGTAGAGATATGCCAATTTTAGGTGGGCCTGACCTAACAGTCAAAAAGAGGGGAAAAAAGTGCAACAAATTTATTTTCAAGATGTAAGGATCAAATATCCATAATTAAATTAACTGACAGTTGGAAACAGGGCATAGACAGGGCTACAGTGTCTTAAAGGAGTGAATGTATTCTCATGTGCCTGCTATGGCCTATGAACAAGTTCTGCTTATATTTCACATTTTCTGGGTTAGGATTCCTCAAATTTGAGTGGAAACAGCAAGTCTGGTCCAGGGCCCAAGGTCCAGCAAGTAGATGCATGGATGAAGAAACTTGAAGAGGGGTTCATGGCACAGAACACTTGGGGGGAAAAGAATCAAAAAGAAGTCACAAGAACAAACCACCTCCAAGCTCTGAAGAAATATTGATTTTGTAATCAGTTATAGAGAGAACAATTTCTGCCTCTCTATGCAATTGTGTATGTATTTGTATATATACACACACATATACAGATGCCAGACTATGAAAAGCTGTAGGAAAGTGCTGATTCTGTTTCAGCTATTGCAGACTGTATATCTTTTAACTAGAGACTGGATTCTGTTTCTGTGAAATACATAGGTACCATTTTAGCATGTCTTTGTTAGCTCCCTTTCTCCCTTTCCCCCTGCTTTTATTGCCAAGTACAACACCATATGGAATGGAATATCCCTTTGGTCAGTTGGGGTCTGTTGTCCCAGCTGTGTCCCCTCCCAGCTCCTCGTGCCCCACCAGCCCACTCTCTGGTGGGGTGCTGTGAGAAGCAGTAAGGGCCTTGATGCTGTGCATGCACTGCTCAGCAGCAGCTAAATGACTTGGACACAGGACTGGAAGGGATACTCAGCAAGTTCACAGCTGATACAAAACTGGGAGGATCTGTTCACCCCCTTGAAGGCAGGGAGACCCTGCAGAGACTCAACAAATGAGAGGCCTGGGCAATCGCCATTCATGTGAAGTTCAACAAGGGAAAATTCTGGATTCTGCACCTGGGATGGGGCAACCCTGGATGTGTGGATGGACTGGGGAAGGAGAAGCTGGAGAGCAGTGCCATGGAAAGGGCCCTGGGGGTCCTGGGTGATGACAAATTGAATATGAGTCAGCAGTGCCCTGGCAGCCAGGAGGGCCAAGCGTGTCCTGGGGGCAGCAGGCACAGCATCTCCAGCCAGGCAAGGGAGGGGATTGAACCTCTCTGCTCTGCACTGGGGCAGCCTCACCTTGAATATTGTGTCCAGCTTTTGGCACCACAATACAAGATACTGAACTATTGCAGAGTGCCCAAAGGACAGCACCGAAGATAGTGAAGGGCCTCACTGGGAACCCATATGAGGAGCAGCTGAGGTCACTTGGTCTGTTCAGCCTGGAGGAGACTGAGGGGAGACCTCATTGTAGTAACAACTTCATTGTGAGGGGAAGAGGAGGGGCAGGCACTGATCTCTTCTCTTTGGTGACCAGTGGCAAGACCCAAGGGAATGGCCTGAAGTTGTGTCAGGGGAGGTTTAGGCTGGATATCAGGAAAAGGTTCTTCACCCAGAGGGTGGTTGGGCACTGGAACAGGCTCCCCAGGGAAGTGGTCACAGCACCAGCCTGACAGAGCTCAAGAAGTGTTTGGACAATGCTCTCAGGCACATGGTGTGACTCTTGGGTGCTGTGTGGGGCCAGCGGCTGGAGTTGATGATTCTTGGGGGTCCCTTCCAACTCAACTTATTCTGTGATTGTATGATTCTGTAAAACATCCCTGTGTTATCAACACTTTTTTTTAAATCATAAATACAAATCATAGCACCATACAAACTACTGTGAAGAAAATTAACTGTATCCCACCCAAAAGCAGCACACCATGGCTCCTGAGCTAATAGAGTTTGTTTGTTTGGGTTGAGGTTTTTTTTTGGAGGGGTGAGTATAACTGTTTATTACTGAGTTTTTTTCCTCCAGCCATACATTCATTTAGCTTTTATGAAACTCTTCCCCTTGACCTTCATGTTTCTGTAGTCATCCAGTAATACAAAACTGAGGAATGTTATGCGTGAGAAAAACAAAACAGTGGGAGTTTACCTAGCGACTGCTCTTGAAAGTTTAAATCAACTGTTGAAACTTATTTCCAGTCTGGCACTATTATCGTCAGCTTCTACCTCCAGCTTGTTAATGTTGCATGCAGCTGTTTGTCTTGCTGTTTGACAGATAACAGCCAGCTCTGGTACAAGCACATAAGGTAGGAGGGAGGAAAGGATCGAACACAAAAGCCTTACAATCCTAGCAATAATTTTACACCTTTCCTGAATCCCAGTGGGAAGCAGAGTCCATGCTTCACTGCCCACCAGAGCAACAGGGTTGTCAAGGTGAAGCTAGATAGCAGCACTGTCTCTTTTCAGGGCTAGGAAAGGAAAGCCTCACACTACTGTAGTTTTGTACTGATAAAGATATAAGAAGGAACAATTAATGGACCTACTACCTTCCACTTTCCCACTGAGCCACGCGTCCCCCAGCAGAGCTGGTGGGAAACCCTGGGGGGCTACAGAGGGTTTCAGGTTGAAAAATATTTCAAGAGGTATAAAATTTCTGAACTAATCAACCTACAAAAACTGTTTCTTTTTCAGACCCTCATGTCTTATCTCAGAAGTCCTTCTGAAAATCTTTCTTACTTTACACGGCCTGCTGCAAATATTAAGATTATTTATTTATTTATATATTTATTTTTACCAGAGCACTATCAGCTACAAGGTTGGGGTTTAGTTATCAGATTATATTTTATGGACCATGTAGTAGAGTTGTCAACAAGAACAGGTGTGTGTGTGTGTGTGGGAGGGTTGAAGAAAAGGCCAAGCATCAAATACAAGAAATATTTTGGTCCTTTCCCCTAAGTCAAGCCTGAAATCTCCTTGATACCTCTCAGGCAGTGCTGTTCACAAGAAACTATGTGCATACCAAACAGAGCAAAAGGCTTCAAAGGCTTGATCAGAGAATGACGCAGCCACAGTGACTGCTGCCTACTTTTGTCTCATGCATGCATGCACGCAGATATTCATGATGGGGCTGGGAAGGGTATCTGAAAAACTGTTGGGGCTGCTGCTGCTAGTTTCATTAGCTAAAACACATCTCCCTTGGAAAAAAAAAAAAGGAACAGAAATGTCTTTTGTCGACATTGTCATTCCTTGCTGCCCAGTAAATAAACATAACATCTATTTGTCACCATGGAAACATCTTCCATGGTCCAAATTATGCAAAGGAGAGGTATTTGAGAAACACAGGAGTCTGAGGAAATGAGCAAGTATCTAACCCAAAACTTCATGTAGTGTCTCTTTTCACTTTGCTAATTTTTTGGTTTTCTCTCTAAGGTACAAGCATACTTATTTTAGAAGAAAGCAGTATGTATATTGGATACAAAGCTTAAACATTTGCTTAACATGCTGTCCCTACTGTGCCATGTTTCTCCCTCTTCTCTGCCAGAGAGGGATGTGTAAATAACTGCCTTATTTGTACATCTAAAAATCACTTGTTTCTCCAGGGAGACCACATTTGTTCTTCTCATATTATGCATCAAAGTTAGAAAGACACTGTCATGAGCAACATAAATGATGTATTTACATCAACAAAACTTGTCTTCTGCCCACATTGTGTAGGCAGTCAGCTGGAGATGTGACAAATATGTCTCCTCCTTCCTGGGGGACTCTGGTGTCACTGACAAGGGTCTGATCACCCTGCCTGCTCAGGGACAGATGCCCACTGAGGTGGCACCATGCTGGCCCCTTAAGTCCCATAGTACATACCTTTCATTTGCACAATATATGACTTACGTAGGACTGGATACTTCCTTTTGCAATTCCCCTGTAGCAGCTGCTGCAAAATTAAGGTGAAAATAATCTATTCTCCTGGAGTCTTTTATCATAAGGATTATGGTAAGCTTCAGACATTGGAAGAACATCAAGGTGCAGAGTGAAGAGACATTCTTGTTTCTAGGACTCTAAACAGCTACAAACTTGGAAAGATGTATCCTCCTGATAATCCATACTACCTCCTGAGACACAGGAAATGAGGAAAGAAAACATTTGCATATATGAGTACATCTAGACAGAGCAACTTGTTATTTGCCCGCTATCCTAGACTTGTGCCGTGTGCAGGAACCCAACATCACACCCAAGGATTGTGACCTTCACAAAATGTGCATGTAAGAGACATCTTGAACATTTAATTTGGAAGAATTTGTGTTCCCTGGTGAAGGAGACAGTGCAAGACACTGGCAGTCAACCAGCAGGCTGACTGCAAACAGCATGTGCATTTCTACCGACAGTCTAGCTCCAGAAGGCAATGGAGGGATGAGGTCTGGGCTGCCAAGGGAGAACAGGTATTAACAGAAAGCAGGAAACCAGATTTTAAATGAAAATGATAAGAAAAGGGGGATTTGAGACCTAGAGGGGTCGTCAGCTCAAATGCCTTTGCCTGTTCTTCCCTATGGAAACAGTGTCTAGGAAACATATATATATATATATATATATATATATATATATATATATATATATATATATATATGTGGGAACATTTAGAGGTGGGTATAGAAAACAACGTCTTAACTGGATGACCTCAGATCCAAACCTGAGATTTTCCATTCTAATTGGTTTATTTTCATGAGAACCACTTTCCTTCAGTGGAGCAGCTCCTGGTATTCCCAGTGTCATGGTGAGGAAGACTGATCTCTGCAGAACTTCCCCTTTTTAGTTTTGATTTCTCTTCAGCCAAAGACGTGTCATTAACATTGAAAAGTGAATATGGACCTGTTTCACTCCTGCACCCTTCTTCTGAGCAGCACAGGGACAATATCTGATTTCTCTCATTTTTTTAGCCATTTATTATTTCTCCTTGGGACTGCAAGAACTTCTCTTAAACCTCACACATGCACACGCAGACACCCCTCTCCCCTAGAAAAACTGTTTTTCCACAGGTTCCCAGTGCTTGTCCCTCACAGCTGGGGGTCCCTTGCATGACTGAGATGCAGCCCAACCCACGTGTCTGCAAACAAGCCAGAGCAAAGCAGGCACAGGTTTTCAGGGGAGTTGGTATGTGGAGTTTGGGTTCATGCTCAGCTTTGGCATTTCTGTGTTTCTGTCTTCCTGCATTTTCTTTCAGTCTCATCTCTCTGACACCATAGACTCTCCATTAATTCATCTCTTTGTCTTCTTTCCACAGATAGATATCTCTAACCAGTTCATATCTATTGTGCTGCTCTTCCCCTCTTGCTTTAGCAGTATGATTTCTCCTCATGTCAAGTGACTTTTGCCTTTTCACCCACCTTATTTTTCCTAGACTTGAGACTCTGCTCATACCACTGTGCAACTGTGTAACTATCCATCATCTTTAGTTAAGTACTCTTGATTTACTCACTGTGAGAAAATCATTTATCTACACTGATCCCTCCAGTACTATGCTTCAGCTTTTTCTTTTCATCTCATGCCCATTGACACAACTATAGTGTGTCCTAATAGTACCTTTCCAACTGTTAGCAATCACTTTTTCCCCAAATACCAAGAGTAGATGAAAGTTCCCCTTCAGAAACTTTTTTCAACAAATATTTCCCAACGTGCTTCCTTTATTTAGGGTGCATAAATCCAAATAAGTCATGAGATCCCAGGGCATTGGCAATGGTAAAGCATAGAAGAGACACAAAGGTATGTAGGGTGGTATATTTTTGCACTGCCTTTCACTTTGGGGAAAAAAAAGTCTGACATGTAAAAAAATCCCATTCCCTCCTACACATTGCAAATATAAAAATGGACTCTATTTTCCATATGATTTCTTGCTGATCTGACCTGGAAAGTCAAAGGTAGTACTGGTCAGATGCAGCTATGCTGGCTGAACTTTAGCAAAAAGCTGGCGCAGCTTTTGATTTCGCTGTATTCAGTTTTGCAAAATAGTCTTGGGCCCTCACTTCCAGGAACATTAAAATTCATTGAGTTTAACTATTTTTTTATTAAAAATGGAAAAATGACACAATTTTAGCTTGTGATTAGGAAGTACTTGTTTATTTATAGACCCATTTGTTGCCTAAAAGCATTCCTTTTACATAATTGCTTCTTCAGACTGTTTGCTTATGTCGATCAGAAAACGTATTTTGGAAGATTAGGTCATTTGTACTTGTGTAAATCTGAGCAATAATTCAAATAAAGCAAGGTCAGTTTAAATGAAAACCATATATAGCACAGAGATAAACCCATTAAATTAAAATCACTGAATGTAAGACTCTGTTGATCATGTACTTACAGTAGAAAATATCAAATGAAGATACTTTCTATTTACTAATTTATGTCAATGCCACAAAGGTGGGATGAAATTCTCTTTAAACTGTAAAGGTGGTTAATACATATCAGAAGGTCAAATAGGAAGTGATTTCCAGTTGGCAGTAAGTTAATGTTATTTCCATCAGTCATTGCAAATAGCTAATACTTGATTTTTAAAATTAAAAAAACCCAAAGCCCCATGAGGGGTAAACAACCCAGAAAGCCAACCAAAGGTGCTAGGTTGATCTCGCTGTTATATTTTAAGAATCTGAAACAGAACAATTTCATTAGTAGCATCTATTAGTGGGTTTTTGAAACAATGTGATAATTCTGTCCATAATATTGGAGTTTCCATTGTTCATGGACAAAAGCATAATTCCAGATGTATTCCTCAAGCCTAAGAACTTTACGCGGGTGCTTAACTTCACACATGAGAGTAATTCTACTGAATGCAAACCTGTAGCTCTCTTGTACCCACAAAGGGAAACTGGTTTTTTATTTCCAATAGTCAGAATTTGTCCATAATCATTACACTGAACGAGTGATTTTCAGGTTATTTGCAGAATGTTTGTGTTCAAAATTTAGGTACCTAACTTGCTCAGTACTGTCTGTGTTCCTCCCGTGGATGACTGAAATGGGAACTTACTCCATGAAATTACATCCATCCTCCATGTTTCAGGAAAATACAGAGGTATATACTTCAGCTAAAGAATGTACTCAAGGCTTTGTTGAATGAGGCCCCAGGGAATAGAGGGGAGCTGCACAATGGTCATTTTGAAAAACATTCACCTCTGCTAAAACTGGAATTTTTCGATATGTGCAGAAATGTTCCTGAACAGCTGAAGGCACTGACCAGCAGGAAGCCCAGGAACAAGAACAAGCAGGACCAGGGACCAGCAGTATGAAGAGCCTCCAATAAGGGTTCTCACTCCTTGAAACATTTGTGTGTGTGATGTAGGGACACGTTTGCAGTTGTTGGGCTCGTCAGTTCACGAATCCTGGAGCAATTCCATGAGATACAAGTTCCTCGGTCTCTCAGGTAATGGAAAGGAACAAAGAAAGGAATGAGGCCACAGATCAGGTTGCTGCTTCTGTTTATAAGCTGCTTCTAAGCATATTTTTTGTGTGCATTTACATGTACATAGAAATACATATGCATGTAGAAAAAAATGTAGCCAGTGCACCAATGTAGGGTCCCTGTTGGTACCACAGCCACAGGGCATAAAATTCCTGACAACACGAACCATGTTGTCAAAATTGAGTTGACTCATTTTTGATCCTCTTTTCCAGACTCTCAGTGCTTGGAAAACACTTCCTGATGTTCTGCCCTGCAGTCTGGCCTTTGGCCCAAGCCCAGTGTCCAGCAGCCTGCTGCCTGGTGAGCTCCCTCATGATGCAGCCAACTGACCACCTTGACACACGTACGTCACAGCACCACTCCACCCGTGCTGATGGGCTGCATATGTACCCATCCCAATTCACCATGCATGTCATTTTCTTTGTGATGTACTGGCTGTCTTTTCACACAAACAGTCCTTCTACCTCTCCTGAGCCCCAGTAAAACCTCACATTACTTAGGAGATGGTAGTACTTCCTGTGCTGAGAGATGTTTTGTCCACAGAGAGGCTGGGGATTTTATACACTTGGTTTATCAAGAAGGGTTAAGTCATAATTTGTAAACGAAATTGAGTTTAAATAAATTTTTGTGATGCATTCTGCTTCAAATATCCCCTAAAATGTATCACTTAAAGTTAGCATTAGAAGAAAATTCTATTAAGAGGGCATGAGGTAAACTCATTTAGTTGCTCAAATTGTATAATGCAATGAATTAATATGGTAATGCATCTTCAGAGACCAGAAGTAGATAATAGAGGTGAGCAGAGGTTTTCTAGCTTGGCTTCATAAAGGCAAAAGTAATTTATCATTCGGTTTCAGTCTTGGAGGGTAGCATTTCTCATTTTTTCTGACTCTCCCTCTGAAAATCTCTTAGTTTCATTTTGTAAACATCCACTTTCTGAGATTTTGCCCCAGAGTTCTGGTTGAATTTTGCCATACACAGTTTCCCCGAGAGAGGCAGCAAGCACCAGACACTTCTAGTTTCAGCCTTGTGCTTACAGGGTTTAAGGGGCTGCAGCAACCTGGGATTTGCCTCTCTCAGACATTCAGCTCGCTTCTCTAGCTTGCATAAGCAAAGCATGGAAAGGATAAAATAATAAGTTTTCTTTTTTTGGTCAGTTGTCAGGGTCAGGGAGACTGCAGCTATGATTGGTGGTCTATGAGTAACCCTACTCCTTTTCTTTATGGCCACACAAATAAGCATTATGTCTTTATTACTTACATGCATTGTCTTATATGAGCCTATTTTTAATTAATAGAAAACAAAGCCCTTTTGACCTTGCCCACAGGAAATATTGCTTCATTTATGCTAGCCATAAATTAAGCTAATACAGCCTGAGTGTCCAACATACTTCTCTCAGATAACATTTACTCAAATATTAAACAGGGAGAGAAAAGAAAGGAAAACCTAAACCATTGGCATAAAGATGGACTCTGCAATTGTTAAAAGTTGTATCAGAGTGAGAGACTTTATTGTGCCATAACAGTCATTGGAAGTTGAGAAAAGTATCTGATACGATTGAAACAGAAGGAAATTTCAGCAATGCAAAATCTAGTTGCCCAGACAGGAATGTCATCTGATGCTCTACTGAGACAAATGTCTTCAAAGGAATTCAGTAGAGAACAAAAACCTTTACAGTGAAGAATACAAGGTGCTGTACTAACATGTAATAATTAACCATACTAATTTGGCTGTATAGTTATAGTCTTTGTTTTTCCTTTTGATTTTTTAAGTTCAAGCAGTGCACAGCAGTAGCAATACAAAATATTTTACTTTGCCTTATGTGTGTGCTCAAGGCTGGCAAACAGTAGATATCTCCTCACAAATGAGCTGTCACAAATTACTCCTCGTTTGGTGGCAACATCCTTGGTCTACATCATAGCTACAGGAAGCCTAATCAATTATGCTCCTAAAATGAAATAAGAGCTCTATGGTGCCAGGGGCATAGCTCGTAAAATTAATTACAAGCCAAGTTTACATATTGAAGTACCAGTTTATGGAGGGACTAATAACTTTTGATGAAGACTTTGACAGGATATTACTCACAAGGATTATGAAAACACAAAAATCATTTGCAACTGGCTGCTCAGACACTGGCTTGTGCCTCACAGCTGCATGTCCCAGCTGTCACCCAGGGTCTGCCCCTTTCCTTTGTCAAGTGCAGACAAAGATACCCAATGATATCACAGGTATCATTACCCAGGTAGAGAGCAGAGAGCAGTCCCTCTCAGCTGCCCACATCCATCCAGGCAATGTCTCATGTCACTTCCTCTGCCTCCTACAATTCTATGTTGCATCTGTCAGATTGTGGCAGTATGGGGCAAACAGAACTAATTTTGGGTTTGTTTGTTTGGGTTTTTTTTAAGACTGGGAAACCCCTGTGAAGAAAAATACCCAGGATATTATTAGTGGCTGGCTGCAGAGAGGGCAAGGCTACAGGGTGAGTCCTGAGGTCTCAGAGAATCCAGCCAGGGGCAAGACATCTCAACTGCCTTGACCTCGGGGCACTTCCAAGGACTGATAATGGGAAATAGGGTTATTCAGGTGTTGGTGTTTGCTCAACTGTGGAACATAAAAATGTAAAAGGTGAATAGTGACAGATGGCAGATCTTTGGGGGAAACAAGTAATTTTAGTGGTAAAAGCAAACAAAGCAAATTGTGGCATGGATTAATGTGGAGCCTTTCATGCAAAAATTGAAAACATGTTGCTAGTCAGCCCAGCAAACAGGTGAGAAGGCAGGTAAATCCTGGTATAGCCATTACACCACTGGCTAAACTGAGGCACCAAAAGGACGAGCACCCTGCCAATATACTGCAGCCCTACACAATAATGCAGGAATGCCGTGGCCAGCAGTGGGGTGCCAGCCACTGTTCTTCACCAGCCCGCTGAGTCACCTCTTGGTCTGGCAAAAGCTGTTTAATGAATTGCCTTTATGAAGCTTCAAGACACTGAGACCCACGTAGGACATCGAATGATGAATAGCCTGCCTCAAAGATGCCATTCATAATCAAATTTTAAATGTAATTCAGCTGAATGGAATCATTGCTCTTCTGTGCATCATTTACAAGCCCGGATGCTGGTCTCTGAACTGGCACAGTACTTTCCCCTGAAAGACAAGCGGTGAGCTATCCTGCACAGGAGCTCAGAAGAGAGCTGCACAAAGCCACGCAGATTAACTCTTCACAGAGTGAAATGAGATGTGTGAAACAAAGGGATGAGTAGGTGTGAGCACGTCTGGGTTTAAGCATCTTAACTTTTCTGTGCATTGACCAGTTTCAAGCAGGCATGATACAGAGCTAGCAATCTGAGAGATGCTGCCATTTTCCAAATATTTAGTATGGGGAAAATATTTAGTATGTGTTGTTGAGCAGGCAAGAAGGGGACCCTATGCATGACCTATTTGAGAAAACAAACTAAACAAAGACCCAAGGAAATTTTGTCGGAAAAGTTGAAAAGAAAGTTTTACAGCACCTTAAAGCAAATCTTTCAGTTCCCAAGAATAAAGCACAAGCATGTTCTTTAAATTATCACTACAGAGTTCCTTGCTACTTAGACTGGGCAAGAGATTTTTATTTAAATGGAGGTCTCCTCAAAAGTGCAAAGAGGCCTTTGGGGAGGTGCAGGGGAGGAAAAATGTAATTTTTCAGGCTCCAAGTGTTCTTTTGTGTTTTATAAACAGCTGAGTGACAGCCCAGTGATTAATAAGTTACATAAATAATTATAAGCGACATGTAGCTGAATCTAGTCCACATTCCAGACATGGTACATTAAATAAAGAGAATTCTGCTCTTCCCCCAGAAGAAAATTTATCTGGCAACAGCAGATAAATCAGAAATGATACTGTTAAAGTATATCCAGTTCTTTGGAGAGACAGCTCATCAAAACCAGAAGTTTTTACTGCACTCAGTTTCTCAAGCAAATTGTTTCATTTACTTCAGTCTTACCTTGTACTCATTCAGTATGAAAAATGACTTTCTTCCTTTATTCATCCTCTCTGGTTGAGCTTATTATTTACCCAGAAATGCCCCTGTGAAGCAGAGTTTTATGCAAATACAGCCCCATGTGTAGGAAGGTAAATGCTAGTTTGCAGTACCAACACTAGAGCTCACAGGGAGGCTCATTGGATGTGTTTAATTGGTCATGTTTTACGGCACCATCAAGAAATTCAATTTAAATTGGTCCCTCTCCCTTGGATTTGTTAGTGAAAGGAACAAAACTGAGGACAGTGCCTGCCTATGTTTTCTGTTGCAAAGACACATTTATAGCACATAGGGATTGAGCAGTAACTTTGTAAGTTGTTACTGAGGTTTTTAGAGCATCTTTCTGTCTTCCCCAGCAAACCATAAAAGGATGTAATAGAAAAGAGTAATCTGGCCCATTACAGTGCCCTAAGGTTAGGAAACACCCTTGTTTGAAATCCAGCTGTGCCCCAAGGTCTTCTCATTGGGTGGGGGGTAAGGATGTGAAATCCAGTAAGTTGTATGATGGGAATGATTCCAGTACTGAGAAAACAATTGAGAAGTATTTTGAAATGTGTCTAAGATTATTTAAAAGTACTAGCTAATGCTTAGCACCTCTCTTGCCCTTCTCCCAACCCCCAACATTCTTGTTGTATGGGTTGTTCCGGTGTGTATATCCGACTGTGATCCTCAGACATCTCTCTCCCTTTTTGTGAGAGCTTCATACCTTCTTTGTTCTCATGGGAAAGGGGAGTCACACAAAGACCTACTTTGCTATCTTTGTATTTTTATAATATAACACTTAGTGGTTTTATATATTTTAGAGTTCTAATGAGCTTGTGGAAATAATAAAAAAGAAGACTTCTGGTAACAAACACTGTTCTTTTCAGGAATTTCAGTAAAACACTGATCATCTGGTATATCATCTTAGCAGGTAGTAGCCACATTTCCAAGAAATGTGATTACTTCAATAATGAAAGTGTGTTTTTAATGACTTAGAGTGTGAAATGAGGCATCATTTCCTAGATTCACAGATTTAAGGCCAGAAGGGACTTGAAAGATCATCTGTTCCCAGCTCTCTTGTAAAAATACCACTATTTTTTTCGTTGCTGTTACTGAAGCAAATGCATTCCTTCCTGAGAAGCTAAGCACAGCTTTTTCCAAAGTTAATTTAGTTGTAGTTTAGTGACAGAACTTAAACTTTCTATATTTACATTAAATTGCATCTTCATTCCTTTTCTCGCACTTAGGATAATTTACCATTTTAAAGGCAGCTGGCTGACAGCAAGAGAAACACTAAGATTTGACTCCTAAACCCATACATAGACACTTACATTAAATTTCAGTAAAGCAATCCCAGAACAGGAGTACTGCACTGTTACTTTCCTGTTACCACTCCTGGATGGAACAGCAGCGATGCTGGTAGCATCATTAGCAGAGGCAGCCACCAGCTCTTTCCTGGACCATATATCCCTTCAAAATGGATTGCATGCTGGGATTAGCTCATCACCTTCTCTGAGGATCAGCCAACTCATTCAGGGTCTCTTTTTCCTTTTTTCAAAATTTTCTCATACAGGAAAGTTTCAGCCTAAGAACTCCTGCCTGGAATCTGAAGAAGCAGAGAACTTGCCAGCACATCTTATCCTTGTGTTGCCTGCCCCTACTCCAGGGTACAAGAATAGGTACTTATTCAGTCCTTGCTTTCCAAGCTGTGGCAATGGACAGGGAAATCCTGCTCACACCCATGAGATCTTCTATATGAATTTTGTCTTCCTGACTTTCTTTTCTAACTAACCTCGATCTCTTTTGTTCCCCAGTGTACATAAAGGCCTTCTGGCAGAAATGTCAGCTTTAATCTGCTGTTTATACTCCTGTAGTAGATGCTAAGGACCCCTATTTTATCTTGCAAACTTTTCCCTGACACAGCATCAGCTTAATTCCCTCATTGAGGTCCTAGCCAAGCAGAACTCACCTTGTTTTCATCTCTTGTTGTAATTCATTCAAAGCTCTTCCAAGTACATCCAAGATTTATTCTGTCATTTTAATCTGTTCTGGAGAAATAGATTATCCAAACAGATGCACACTTTATTTTTAGTTTCTGATTTGTAAGCTGCAGTAAAAGTGGAAAAAATGCAATCTTCAGTAATAACCAAAATTTTCAGGGAAATTCTGATCCATCTCAGTGACTCTATGAGAAATGCAATCAAACAAGGTAAGAGCTCAAAATATACTGGGGAGAGATGAGTGAGAGGGGAACATTTGCTTGTTTATTATGGCACAGAACTGCTGTGCAGAACAACTGTCTGTCTTCTAAGGCTTCGAGTTCACTGCAAAAATAAAATCCTCCAGCAACCAGTGGAGATGCTTTATAACCACATCAAGTGTCCTCTGACTCCTTATGTGCTGTTTTCATGTCTAGCTTAAAAATGAACCCAAGGATGAATTTCAAATGTTTCTTTTTTGTCTTATCACACTCCACATCATACTATTTTTCCATTAGAAATAACTTTCAGGAGAAAACCTCAAAAGATAACATGCTGAAGATCGTGTGCAAAATATTATAACCACTTTAGTTGCATATTGCAGCTTTCTAAGGTTTTAACTGTAGAGACAATGAATGGATCTCATCAAAATGAAAACTATAGAAATAAATCGACCATCAGTAATGAAAAAAAGAGAATGATATAATTTCTATTTGTCAAGATATGATGATGATGTCACCACCCATTTATCCTCTGCACTTAAAGGTTGAAGCTGTTCAACAAATCTCTCCTGAGCCACATACATCTGTTGCTTTAATGGTGACTATAGAAAAGCTTTCTGATTAGTTAACACATCATTCATCAATTAGAACAGAAGGCAAAAGTTATTTCTCCCTACCCACAGTGCTTCATTAAAAAAATAACCTTTTATGTAATGAATGACAGAAGAATTGAGAAATAAATAAGAGGAGAAATGGTGCCTGAGGAGGTCACTTTTTGAAGAATTCCAACTTTTCCTAGAGCAAAGGAAAATGAGGAAATATGGGAAGAGGGGTCATAAGAGCTGTACAAATACAGGCTTTTCTGTGGCTCAGTGCAGTGGCTACTAGTACAATAGGACACATGCTGTGTTACAAGCCACTTTACAAAAGAATTTACTAAATAATAAAAATACACGGTACTTACACCACAGTTTGCATGGAGTATTGTCCATGCTCGCAATTTATCCTCAAAACTCTTGCAAACACGAATGAAGTATTTTAACCAATGCCAACAAGGAAGATGAGTAATTTGTCCAGGTTTTCATGTGAATCTATAGCTGAGCAATTTTGTTCTTATAAAGGGCATATACTGAAAGATGTCCCTCCAAATATATTAGCAAACAACTCCCTGGGTTTACAGGTAACGTATTCACCTAAAGGTGAAGGATGAGGATCCTGTTTTCAACAATTTATTCAGAGAGCAGCATCAACAGAAGACATCCATCATGAACCCCCTGTCCCCCAAATTGCATACAGCCTTTTATCTCCAAGCCTGAGCACTGCAGGTAGTGAACGCTTTCCTTGAGGATGGGCTGTGACTGCCTTTCAGGGAGAGAAGCAGATCTGAATCCAGATTCCCCATTTTAGATGTGTTCTAACCACTAGGCTACGGGGTAGTCAGTATGAATAGAGCCCAAGGCTTCCTCTTACAAGGGCCACAAAAGAAACTACTTCAATTTTGTTGTTATTTTTGCATCTAAGGTTGGACATTTTGTATTAAATGAATCCATTATATTAGGGCAGAGGTTGAAGGAGGATATTTATTTTGCCATTTAAAGTAATAACAGTAACCGCTGATTCGATCCAAATTGAATTCTTCATTTGGTTTGTCCAGCAAACCAAAACATTAGGCTCAAGTCAGCTATTTGTTTGGAACAGCTGCTGCAATTGCTAAGTTAGCTGCCCTACCTATTGCATCAAACAGGGTGGATAGCTGCAGGCACAGTCAAATGACAGGGGTCCTTGGAGTGATCAAAATGAACGTGTTCCACTTACCTGGAAATGGACCCGGAGTGGCTGCAGGGCCAGTGACAGCAGCCCCCTTCAAGGGCAGTAATTCACTGTGTAAGGATGGGAACATGAGCAACCCTGGCTGCTTCTCAGGTTGATCCCCCACTGCACCCTGAGCTGTTTGCATTGCTCCAGCTGCAATTCCCCAGCTACTGCAGTGGGCACTGCTGGGAGCCATGTGCACTGATGACACACAATGTATTTTCGTATACGTCCCAGCTTCTGGTCTCAGCTAGACCAGCTTTGCAGAGCACCGATTTCATCATCTTACTGACTCCTCATGGCTGTCCAGTCTGCAAGTCAGTTTTTCCTCTCTCACAGTGCCACCAGTAACATCATTGTAAACCTTGAACTCATTTTGTTTCCCACTATAACTTCATCTGTGACTGTTTCAGATGAGAGGAGAGAAATCAAACTGAAGACTGACCCCATCACCTATTTAGTGGAAAAGATACAGGACTGGGGTCTAAGCTGATGACTGCCAGGGCACGATCAGCCCAGAGGCAATCTCTTTTTCAGTCATCATCTTTGGAACATGACCCTCATCTGCAGCCAGGAAACGCTTTCAGGCTTTTGCCAGCATGCCTGTGACTGTCAACCCTGTTATAGCCTCTGCATTGGCTTTGCAGAGCTACAACAGCCTGTGTAAAGTACACAAAATCTGTGCACACTGTGGGTGGATTTTTCACTATACCACTGGGCTTACATTGGTGTAAGTTGATGGGAAATTACAGTCAGAGGCAGGACATCTATTTCAGTTGCAATGCAGGAGGCAGTAGACTTGTTTTTCAGTTATTTTGAGAAACAGTCAGTGAGAGATTTTGGCCATATCTTTTGTTTGTAGTCTCTTTCAGATAGAAAGCACAGTTTATGATCCAAGTACCAATCATGCTGACTGTACAGGTGTCAGCACTCAGAACATTCTAATTGATTCAGTCCAGGTTCAGTTTTGCCACCCTTACGAGAGGCTTCTGGAGAAACACTTGCTACAGGTTGCCATGTATTTTGCTGTGCAACCACATTGGTCTGATAGGGATGGGATGGAGCAGGAGATAAGATGACCCCATTCATTCTCCGTCTCAGACTGTCATACAGAAAAGGTGTTTCAACAGAAGAAACACAGCTGGATCCCCACCTTCCTTCTCTGACGGGCTGCAGGAGGAGTGGGACCAATAGAGATGATGTTTCTGGCACCATTTCCTGCATGGAGTGAGTAAGAGACAGATCTATGCCCCCACAAACAGTATCAGCAGAGGTGAACAAAGCCATCAACCAACCACGTCCCTGAGATTTGTGGTTTCAAGCAGTTGACAATGTCAGCAAGTAACTGAAGAAGTCTGATGAATCAAACAAGATGCTGTAAATCTTTGCCTCTGTTCCTCTGGAGTGAAAAAATTTCTCAGGAACATTCACGGTCACAGGAGATGGCCACAACCTCCTATCTCTTCTGAAACATGCAGTGAAGTAAATCTTGCTCAGAATCATCTCATGCTCTCTGGCTTCATGGAGAGCATTAATTTATCCCACATTAGCAAGGGGGTGTATTTCCTTCCATTGTGGTCATATTTTTCCATCCATAATTTCTATTATTTTGAAAGCTACTTAAAAAAAGGATTGTTTCCTATTGATCAGCTGTGCCTGTGGGTTATGTATGCAGAGCGGACCACACACAAATGCCATATTCTAATACTGTTTGCTCTTGCTTTGCTCCCATTTGTTACCCATTGATTTTCAGGGCTTTGGTATAACCATGTGTGCAGTTACTGAACCCCCACACACCCCAGTGAAATGACACAGGCTAAACTGTACAGTGTATTTGTGCCTGGATGAGCATTTGTGCAATCTGTGAATTTCAAGAGCCATGAGCACAAGCTTGCCTGTACAAAATATTCTTTAAGACCTGACATCAAAGTTAATATGAAAGTTCAGAGGTGCAAAATAATTTAAATGCACAGAAGAGGTAGCAATAACGTTTCTAAACCAAGGCAGTGAATTATGTATATAAGAAATATTAAAAATGCAAAGCTGACTCTATTTGCATTCGGAATGCCCCCTAGCTCTTACCAAAGAGGAGGAAATTGCTTTATGCAGAATTCAAGGGCATACTACTTAGTGCTGTATTTAAGTCAAGAAGGAATATCACTCATTTTTATTCTACCACTTAACTTGGGTTTATGTAATCTGCCTGAAAGCCGAGTCAGTTGTCTTATCTTCTATCATGGAGATTCAATTCAATTCAGTCATTAAACCTTTATATTCAGATGGTTCTGAGACCCCTCAGAACCACATTGCTGCATGTAAATCATAGACTGTCATCAGTCCAAGACATGGAAATATCAGTGCTTTTGGGTAAATTACTTTTGGGTAATCTCAGGCTAGAATTAAACTTATTCACCAGTTGGGGAATACGCAGTTGATGTGGAATAATCAAATGATGCCTGATTTTCTTGCAGTGAGTGCAGGTTAGGTATCACTTCAGAGCATCAGGGTCTAAAACCAGAAGCCTGGTTCATCTAACTGGATTTAAACTTTGGCTGGGTGGAAATTTGTGAGTGAAATTTGCCTTTCTCAGCATCCAGCTTCAACAGCAGTAAGTGTGGGCTGGACATGAGCAAGTGACATGAACAAGTGCATGAGGAAATGCCACCAAAAGTGGTAAGGAGGCAAAAGTCTTAAGCCACAGACAGCAAACACACTGACTGCTGGGGTTGAAACCCCTGTACTACAATCACCAGCAAGGATGTTTCTGTAGTCTTAACAGTGGGAAATTAATGCAGAAATAATTTTACAAGCTAGTAGTTCCTGTCTGATCATATTGTGTCTTTTCCACTTCCATGTTTTCCACCATGAGCAGTTAAAATCAATCAAACTTTCACAAGTCTTTCATTTAACATCAGCTTCACTTCCAGGATCTGTTATATAAGTGGCAGGAAAATATGACAAAACAGCTTCTTCCACCTATGACTTCATAAGGAGAATAAGCAGAGGACCACAATGGAGTTTACACATCTATCATCCATAAGGTTCTGCATGCTGACACAGACAAAACTACTTCTTGTGTTCAGAAAGCCAGCATTACTGACCAACCCTGGATTTAAAATGTTGCATCAGATTAATCCCAGTCGACTGTGGTAAACAAAAGGAAATTGCAGCAAGGACAGACATATGCAAGGACAAGATATGTTTAAGTACACAAACAGGTTGCTAATGCATCTGTTTACTTCCGTTTATATTATAGACCTACCATAATATTATCTTGTATTTTCAGCAGCCCTGATATTTAATGAAAAACTAAAATAAAAAACATTCAAAGTGTCTCCCATATCCCAGGAGTCTTCCCATCCCAACAGCTGCACACTAGAGTATGAATACAAATTTTGCCAACTGCCACATCCTTACAATTAAAGGAAAAGACACTTTCCTCCTCAGCCTTCCCAAAACCGTCTCTCAGAGAACAGTACAGAGAGGGGCTATTCAAGCTCTGTGTTAGATCAGTGTTGCTACTATCTTTATTGCTAAGTAAGGATTTAAGCTTGGAGGTGGTAGTGAGAGAAAAATTTACATACTTCTATCAGGATATTTTAGCTCACAATGGCAGTAAGTTGTCAAAACTGACATCACTTGATGTCAGGAGAGCAGTCTGAAGTGTAATTCTGGAGTTCTCATGGGACTGACTGCTCTTCTGAATAGACCAGGTTCCTCCTGATATCTCAGAACTCAAAATTTACTGCATGATTTTGGTTACTTTTTTAAACAAAAGGACAAAAGATGGTAGAAGAATTACAGCTAAAGGCAAGAAGAAATATACTGGAGATTAAATTCAGATACCGCAAAAAGAAAATTCAATTAAAAAGACATTGATATGAGTCTCTAAGTGTACCTCACTAGGGGGCAAAGCAGGGCTGGAAAAGTGAATATCTCCTTAATGAATATCAGAAACCTGAGGGCAGGAGACAGACAAATCAGGACACATGGCAGAGGTCATGTGTTGTATCACTTGTGTCAAAAAGAAGCAAGAAAATAAATGAGACTTGCAAGAATAGACTGAAGCCATTAGAGCAAGGATGGCTGGGAAGGAAGGGTTGAGCACAGAGCTGCGGAGTGTCTGCAGAAAGAAAATGAAGACAGGATTTGGCAGTCTTTGGCAGTTACTGTAACAGAAGAAATGGCAGAAATGGCCTTAGTCTGTGTTAGGGAGAAAAAGAGCAGTGAGGGAATGATACTCTACAGGGGCAATGGAGGATAGCAGAAACCACTGCTCCAGAAAAGTGGTGCTACAGGACAGAGGTCTGAAGCTTGCTCTCTGTCAGACATCACTGCTTGGAAGAATTGGAGGCAATATCCATGGAGAAACCCAGAGGAAGAATACTGTTAATGCTTTGATCTGACATACTTTGTTTAATATTAAAGGGCAAACTTATGCTGACTGTTAAATCGATATCAAATCAAGACTAGAATCTGCTTTATGATCATGGACAGTGAACTCCTTACTGCTGGAGTCATAAATGATGTCACATTTCAGCAGTCCTGTGGCTGACAACATTCAGTCCAGAAATTCCCATTTTAATTAAAAACTTCAATCTGAAAGGCAAAGTGTCACTTGCTGACAGTGAAAAGTGTTCCTTTGTGCTTCTCATGTGCTCTTGAGGCTCTGTGTGGAGCAGAAGACAGTTTACATCCTTCTCAGCACCATCCTGTCCCTCTGGCAAAGACCTGTCTGAAGACAAACCTCCAATTTACACTGTGAGAGCAAGTTTGATGTGAGAGCTGAGAAGAGCACAGGTCTTGAGCTGGCCTTTGGGGATGAAGGAATGTCACTACTTGTGAACAGCACAAACCCAAAGTACCCTGTGCACTTCAAACACAACTTCCCTGGAACTAGGAAGTCCCCTCTCTTATGTCCCTCCCCCGTACCACTGAGCAGCGCAGCCATGTGCTTTAAATCAGCAGTGCTTAGTCTGGCTTTCCAATTAATTTTGTTTGGCGTGGGCTGGACCCAGAATTCTCAAAAGACAGGTGCATTTCACATCTGAGTCTTTGAATCAGATCCCAGAGGATTCATTCTATCGGGAATTTCATATCCTAGAATGACTGAAATCAACAGAGACCTTTGCCACTTTCTTATTTATGTTGCCCCACCTGGTGAATACATGCCAGTGACTGGGAAGGCTGCACTACAAGGTTATTTTTTATACCTTTCAAAGTGAAGCATTATTTAGGCACGTGTCAAAACTTTCACAGGTCTTAAGGATTAAACATAAACCACAGGTGTTTTCTCAGGGATGAAAAAGTTTACTGACATGGGGGATGTTGAAGCAATATGTCCTATAAATTCAAAGACTGTCTGGAGGCCTGTGAACAGGAATGTCAGGAACTGACTCCCTCTTGCTGTACTCCAAATCTGTGCTGTAGATCCATGAAGGCACAGAAACATCAGGTTCTCATCACCATGAAGCACATTCCCAGGCCAGGATTCCCTGCTTGGCCCATGACTGATGACCAACTGCACTTGAAATCAGCTCACCCTGTTCAGTAAAACTTTTCCAGGACAGTGACAACTACAAGCTCTTATGCTAGACCAGACCTAGAGAAATAGCAAACTTGGAGACTTCATCAGACAGAAACAATGTCAAATCAGAAACTTTGCATTGCTCTGGTCTAGTAAATCTCTCAAAGCAGCTGAATACAGTTGTTTTGCTGTTGTAAAATACACAGGCATTTATCCACCAAGGCAGCATGAATATGGGGGATTTGCTTAACACTTTATCTTCTTCAAACAGACAAAAAATTCCCCCTGTGAAAAATTAATGTCTCCTTTTAAATTCTAAGACTAGCTGTCTCCTTTGATTTCAAATTTGTCCCAGATCCATCAAAATTGCTTTCACAAGTGCAGGCTGACATGATGATAATCTAAAAAAGACAGTTTCTAATTGGAGCAGGACATATGTTACAGTCATGCCGTTTTACAAGGGAAAGTCATGATTTCTCATTCATTCATGTTATGAAAATTCTCCATGAGAAATTATATTTTTTCTCCTTGATCAGATTTTTGCCTATATGGTACAGATCTTGCAGTAAAGAACTGGTAATATTCTGGGAGTTTCCACAAAAAGCTTTCGTGGAAGAGATTATGTTTTAATATATTACACATGCTCTGTGGAAAGCATTCAGCATCTACAGGAAAACATGTCTGATGTATAATTAACATCTTGTTTTCCTTCTGCCTTGCACTTCAGAAAAATATACTGATAAAAGTACATTTTACTTTCTACACATCTCACAAGTTAAGGAATAGAGTTCATTACTTCAAAATTTAATAAAAAATCTACCTTTTACTTCAGAGAGGTATTTTTTTTTTCTCTAGGCAGTCTTGTTCCACTTTGGCCTAAAGAAATTTGTACTAGGTACTTTTTGATGAAGAACATTGAACAAAATAAGCTGACAATCCAATGCAGTGTGATCTTCACTATCAGTAATATAAGAATATTACTTTTAATTGCTTTATTTGAAAATGGCAATAACAGCCTATTAACCTGGAAATTAACTGGACAACTGTTCCTGTGAGATAATATATGGATTTGAGTTCAATGAAATCTCTGTCTTTATGTGAGTAGCTTTTAGCTAATTTTGTTGGCTGCAAATGGATCTCCCTATTTCATTTAAATGGAGACAGAGGTAAAAAGAATGGAAAGTTTCACAATGAGATCCAAGTCCTCGCCTTGTCTCTATGAAAAATCCTTTTCCTCACCATGTAAAGGTTACTTCGTAAATTATGATGTAACTTTTTCCAGAAAACTAACTTTACTCTGTCTTTGCAGCATTAGCTCCCTGGTTAGGCCAGGATCCAAGGACCATGAATGATGGACAACGCCTTCATTGACTCAGCCCAATTCTTGTGGATCTGCCCTGTTTTACAAGGTATTTGAGTCCATTCAGTAGCAGCATCCATGAGGTGTGTATTGAACTGGCAGTAGCAACAGTGCCAGCTTAGCTCTGCCCTGGTGTTCACTGCACCCTGACTTTTGTACAGGGATGGAAGTTGCTCCTTACTGTGAAGTACAGCACAATAACTTCAGTGTTGCTTCTACCTGCAGAGTCCCCCAGATCTGAATTCCTTTATTTTTTTCTCCCTGATTTCCATTTCATCAAGTTTTTCTCATTGCCAGCGTAAGGTCAATTTTGACAAGTCACGGGAGTCATCATATATTTTGCCTAGGGTCTGTCCTACAGTTGCCTATAGATGGTCCAAACAGTCCTTGTAGAACATAATGCTATGTGGTGAATGCAGGGAGAGTGCACGAGGAGGGACCTGTGACTGCAGCCCTGCTCTCCTGCTCCCTGCATCATAATCCTCAACAATTACACCAGCTAACATGCCAGTAAAGGAACTAATGTTCTGTGATCTCCATTCAACAAAATTCTTAAGCACCTGCTTAAGATGTATGCCTTGCTGCCTCTGGAGTCACAAAGATTAGTCATATACTTGCAGTTAAACACATGCAGGAGTATTTAATATGTTTTAATGGCTCTGTATATTCATTTGTCTATTAAATGGCTGCAGTTCTGGACGTTCCCACTGGAAACAGGATGAAACTCATACATCAGATGCCTTCAGCTCACCAGACTCTGTTTAACGGCTGGAGGGGGGTGCATAAGCAGAGATTTTGCATCATGCAACAATAGGTAGGTATTTTTTTGTGGATTGATACAAAATACCTGTATTTGTTGTTTCTCTGAAAGAAGGCTTTGAGCTCCTATTATAAAAGGGATTATAGGAAAACACAGCTGTACTTAAAATGCTCTTTTCCTGCTCTCTCTGTGTTGTGCAACAGAGCACAGGTCTGCCCACTAACACAAATCAAGAGCCGTCAAGATGGAATTTTGTCATACATTTTTATTTTCAGCTTCTGGATCTCCTATATGTTTTAGCTTAAAGTATTAAACAATTTTCATAGCATCAGCTATCTCTTTTCTTTTATTCTGAGATTTACTTTGTGAACATCAAATAGGCTGCTTATCTTTGAGCTAAATTAATCCAATTTTCACAGACTTCTAGAATCATAAAATTATTTAGGTTGGAAAAGACCTTTAAGATCAAGTCCCACCTTTAGCCTAGCACTGCCAACTCAAAACCATTTTAGATAAATGGTCTTTAACTGTTACTACAGTTCACACTTAATTGCTGAACAGGACAGCAATCAAAACTTTTGCTTCTATCAGAATAATTCTAGTCAGTAGCAGCTTCACGTATTATTATTCTTTAGGTTACACCAAGTAGAAGACAACACTATTTCACATCAAGCTTGTCATTTCAATAAAGTGCTTGTCTAAACAACCTACATGTAGTGCAAGAGGTGGCTTCAGCAGCGCCGTCACTCAGTGGCTGTAAACCTGACTTAAGCAGCCACTTAAGGTGAGTTTATGACTGCTTTGCATTATTAAAGAAACATGGGCAGCAAGAGCATACCAACCCATCTGGCTCAGGATATTCTACCATAAAGTGCCATATGGTCATTTACAGATGTGGATGCAAAGTCTACTGAGATTTTAAGCAATTATCTTCTAGTGAAATGCCAAACGAGCTGTATAGAGTGTTATTCTTTACTTTATAAGCAAAGTAGAGAAGAACACGGCATCACCTTGGAGAGGACTGGAATAGATGATGGTTTCATGGCATTGCTAGTGCTATCCAGGCCACTGCACTCTGATTCAGGTCAAAATATTTACAAACACACAAGCTGAGACAATGGTTTGGGAACCGTGTACTCTAAGGTTCCTCTCAGAGGATATCTAAGGCACATGTACACATTTGAAAATTGCTAAATACTCTGCTACATTTGCATACTAGAAGTTATACTCATGCTGAAGAACTTTGTTTTAGCTGAAAGCTATACATGATGGGAACATCCTAATCTTTCTTTGTCATCATAATTAAACAACCATCACTTAAGACCTCTGCCCCTACCAACTAGGTGAAACCTGACTTTGGAGTCAGACAAGCCTCTATTATTTTTCTCCATTATTGAATCGTATTTTAATGCTTACAATATCTGCTCAAATAAGTGAAGGCTTTCCATACTGGATTTTTGTTATTGTGCATCCATGGTTAAATTGAATTAGATAGAAGGCAATGGTGAAGGCCCTATCAGCTTCCATTAATGAGGGACTGGGACCCCAAGTCAGTCACAGTTTATGAAATATATATCCCCTTAATATACTCCTTGCCCACTTGGTCCCCCAGTATGAACTTAAGAGAAGTACTTCCTCATATTTCTCATGTCTGAATGTTACATCACTTAAGCCTGTGCAACAATATTCTGAAAGTGGCTGTTTAACAACTGCCACAGCACAAGCAAGTAGTTTTGATCAATCTTAAATCCTCATCCCTTGACACTTTAATCAAAATAATTTAAAATTCTATTAAGCACAATATGCAGAGCATTAACACTCTGAACCAGTGAGCAGTTGGAGTGCAGACGCCGAGTGATATATCTGAATAACAGCCTTGTTAGAAAGGCTATCATGTTTTGCTCCTTGCTGAATCATCAGGACGATAGTGGCAATATCACTCTTTCATTGCTAATGTATGGCTCAAAGGATCTGACAAGGAGCTAAATGTTTGATTCCCTGGGAGAAGCTGCTTTACTGAGGTGCAAGTAAAATTTTCCATCTTTTAAGGCTTACATGGATTCTGGAGCTGCCCATCACCCAGGAGTAGGGGCAGGAACCAACCACCTTCTCAATATTATTCCTGCTGCTGTGCATTCCCCAATCTCTCCAGTCTAGCTGCTGCCTTTGCATTTAATTCAGCTCTGCTGCTCTGTCTTGAGGATTCTTTTTCTCACTGTTTATTTCTCCATTGTTTTTCTAAACACCGCAAAACTGTGTCCAGCATCTAACTGTGCTGAGCACCAAGAGGCTCAGCCACCAGTCACTGGGCAACTGCCACTTCCCAGTGCAGTCACCATTTAAGAATTGAAATAACTTACTTGCCTTTTGAAACTTTGTACAGACTAAATGTACCCATACTGACCAATTTGCATAGAAGTTTGGGGTTTTTTTGGTAGTAATGCAGATATCCATCTGAATAATGATGAAGGAGGGTAAATATTTTGGGTTGATTTTGACTATGCCCCTCATGAGAAGTGTACACAGAAAGCACAAATACCCTCACAAGACCTCCTCCACTGGATTAGAGCTCTGTTGTTATTTGTGCAATGCCTTAAACACACAGATCTGAGGTAAAGTTCGTATTTCAGCAAATATGTGCCTAGAAATCCTCATTTTTGTCTCCCTGTTTCAAATAGAATGGGGTGGATTTAGGTGATATCTCCAGGCTCTTTCAGCCCAATTTTCTATAATACTGTGAAACCAGATATACATGACACCTACCCAAAAGTACAAACATGTTTCTCCTACTGTGTTATAAAAGAAGAAATACTTGCGTGTAGATTGGAGTGTGAAGGGTGACAAAGAGGAATTTAAATTCAAGAAATGAAAGCAAAAGGAAAACTACAGTAACTAGTTGAGATAGAAACTGAAGTCATTCCTGAATGCTGTTTATGTAATGCAATCACTTGAAACAGACAGAATACTGATATTTTTACTATCAAATGTCAAACATGGACAATGTAGTTATTACAGTCCTGTGTATATAAAATTTTTCAAAAGCTGAAAAAAAGTTAAGAAAAACTTTGAAGCCGTCCTCCAAAAATGTTACACAGAAAGCCAAATTAGTTGCTCAACTAGCTCAACTGTTACAGTGCAGCCTTGCCACTGACGTGTATAACAACAATCTCCTGTGAATTGTTTTCTTTGCAAAGAGTAAGATCAGCAGTTGTGATCATCAAAATAAGAATCTGTGAGCACAGAGAGCTTTTTAGCATAGTAAGTGAAATCATTACTAATTCCCACTGCCAAAACACATACCTCAGTGTGCGTGTGAGCACGGCCTCTCAGGCAGCTTTTTCTTTCCCAGTAAGATCTGGTTAAAAGCTGCTTCACTAGGTTTTAAAGCCCACTGGAGGTGCTGCACATTAACTGAGAAGACTGATCAACCCATACAGTATTAAAAAGGCATTTGTAGACTCATTTAATCAATAATGTACAGTATTAGTGTGCAATTTAGATCGAGAGAAGACAGCTGTAAGACTATGATACATCAGCTAATGAAAAAGCAAGAGAGAGTGTGATTCAAATCAGTAGAGAGGCCAAGAGGCAGCTTCTTAGCTAGTGGAAGCAGAGATAGTAGCACACACTCCTGGGTCCCTGAGCCCATAACCCAGTTGAAGACGTCTCCCAGAGCAAAGGGCTGAGTGAACTCTCTCATGCAACATCCTTTCCATGGGCATAAGCAGCAAGATTTCTGAGCTACAAAAGGCACCAGGCTTCTAAACAAGGCAAGATTATAAAATGGCCCTATGTGGCCTTGAAATGTTTCAGATGTAGCCTTGACAGCTACCCAGGATATGTTGATATATATGTATCAGCCTCTCTGATTTCAAGACTGTCTCAAGCAAGAAGGATTTCAGCAGGAAAATGAGCAACAATAGGAAATTCTGCACAGACCATACAAATTACCCCAAAGATATACAGCAAACCCACATGGTTTTGGTGCTATTTTACAGATATGCTTACCAAGTCCTGAGGGCTGGACTGTCCTTTAAGATTTAGCCCTTTTTTACTGTTAGAAAATGTACAGTTTTCTTTATGTGTGAATTCCTCACGGTGAGCAAAGCTGGCCTTGTGCCCTCATTCCTAAACCAATTTGAAGTAACGAGGAAATTGCCATGCAGGGACTGAGAAACTGTAGAAAAGCAGTGGTTACCTGGGTCACCATCCCTAATGCACTGTGCCTTAGAATCAAAGCCTGCTTTGTGCTGCCCAGGAGTTTCTGCCAGGACTGGGACCAGTAAAAGAAGCAGGATTGGATACCTACAGCTGTCTCTCCTTCCCGTTCTCTTTCCATCTTCTTAACATCTCAGATACAAACCTCACAGCTTGTATTTGCAACCATATATAGATTTCCATAGACATTCCCTGCCCAAGTGCTTGCTCCATTAATGAGGCAGATACATCCCAGCCTGCAGAACATGCCAGGCTCTTGGCAGTGACAATTGCTTCACGGATGCACCATCTGCTGCTCTCTCAGTGTGACTGGTTACCTACTTTTCATGGTACATTTCTTTTTCCTGGCTGAATGGCTCCCAAATCCATGAGGTCCTTTTTGACAAAGCTGTGTAGAATCTCCTGATGTCAATACTTAGGCAAACACATATTTCCATGAGAATAGCCTTGCTCATGTCTATGTTCTCCTATGGAATTGTGATACTTTTCCTGGCTGCAGTTTTTGCTAGCAGAAGTTTTTCCTTCCTTTAGTAGGAAGGCACAGGAAAAAACAGTTTTCTACCATCAGTGCTGAAGAAAGTAGCTGTGGTTGAAATATATGAACTGACAGGGGTGTTTGGAAAAATGGGAAGACTACAGATTTCTTTAGTTGTCTTCTACATAAATCACCGCATCTCTCTGTGCCAAACTCCATGAAGGGCACCTTCGGGGGAGGTGGCGGAGAGAGATGGTCAGCAACAGTAAATGTTACTTGCTTTGAGTTGCCCTGGATCTGCTGCAGACAATGAACATTTTTCCCTGCATGAAGAAGCAGGGATTTGGACTGCTATTAATAGAAGTTAAAATATATTAAAAAAAAAAACCCCAAAAACCTCAAACGAACCAAACAACCAAAAAACAAACAACCCCACATTCATAAAATTTCAAGTTTTCAGACATTTTCTGTAATCACTAATTCTTGATAATGTTCACTGTCTTACTCTACATAAAATCACTGCTGATACAAGTTTAGTTTTATGTAATACTCCATATGGTGGATTCATAAAATCCTTCTACTGGGAATACCACCATAAACTACTATTTTCTGCTATAAAAAATAACCATTAAAGTCCAGACATGCACAAACAAGGTAATCTGCCATAAATTTTGAAATGGTAAGATACTACAAATGTAAATGTATTCAACTCCCATTGCAATGCATGTAATTTCCATAGCTTTATTAGAAATCCTGCAGTTGCAGTGGCTTGGCGATAGGTGATAAATATAGTAGGAATGAGTCAGCATGCAAATCCCTTCTGTGGAAAACAATTTGAGAGATTTTATAGCCCAGAGCTGTTTATTATTTTGTAAGAATGGTAATGCAAGTTCATGTTCAAAACCTGCTGAGAGAAGAATTTGCAAATATCCTATTACGGAACAGGCAGAAAAAAAGTATAAGACCTATGTAATAGCACTGGGCTAGAACATTTTCACATCTCCCATTTACCTGATTCTTTTTTTCTCATGTACTTATTAGGATCCTTGTGAGATTATCACTATATCACACTAATAAAATGAGAGTACAGCTAAGGTTTGGGATTTCATTTCCAAGTTAATGCAACAGTCCTTAAAACCTGAAATGCATGGAACTAAAAAAGGCTTCTGGAAGCTTGGTAATATAGAAAATAAAAGCAATTAATTTTGAAAGCGTGACCTTGGGATTTTTAAAATAATTTTCCATTTCTGTAAATAGTACTGAGGAGAGAATATGTTTCTGATGATACCAAACCCCTTTATATCCATCCAACCCAAACATTTCTCTGTTTTGCATAGTAGATTGCAATGAATAAATTCTATAAACATGATCTAATGATGTTGCCTAGGTATACTAGCAAGTGCAGAAAGCTATTTACTTTCAAGGCTGTCTCCATTATGCATGTCTCACTGCAGAGACAGTTTTGATGCCAATGAATAAATAATGAGTCAGGTTCTGCAACTGGGCTAGGGCTGGCAGGGGAGGCAGAAGGACATTTCCCAGCTCTCAGTGCCCCGTGCCAGCGAAGACCTTCTCTGGTGTGAGGTCTGCTCAGGTTCTATACAGTGCAAAGCTGGCCCGAGACCATGGAGCCACCAGCTAGGCTAGCCCTGACAAAGCCTGCTGCACATGGCCCTGCTGCATTACACCGCTCACAAGCACAGAAATCTCAGCTACTCAGGGCTATCTGACCTCCGACAAATCCAGGCAGAGTACACATGTTCACTAAGTTCTGTGCATTAAATACAGCTGCCAGTGTAGTTATAAGGATTACAATTTTTTTAACCAGGGCCATCAGATTAGAGCCATAACATTGTTATGAGGAGTGAATGAGTTTTATCTGTTCACGTGGAATCTGGGAGAAGAAAGATAGCAATTATGTCCATATTTGTTTTTAATATTTTGACAACAATTTTATAGAAAAAAATGCAAACAAAGTGCATAGTTTGTCAAGGGCAGTTTGCATGGAATGATGTCAGGTGGGTTTTCTTCAAAGCAAAAGAAAGTATTTTGGATCCATTTAAAAGAAGAGTCTTCAGGGTGCCCTAATTGTGGCCTTCCAGTAGCTGAAGAGTGCCTATCAGAAAAATGGACTGAGGCTATTTACAAGAGCACATAGTGACAGGACAAGGAGAAATGGATTCAAACTGAAAGACAGTAGGTTTAGACCAAGTATCAGGAAAAAATTCTTTGCTGTGAGGGTGGTGAGGCACAGGCACAGGTTGCCCAGAGAAGATGGGAGTGTCCCACCTCTAGGGGTGTTCAAGGCCGGGTTGGATGGTGCTCTGAGCAATCTGGGCAGGGAGGCTGGGACAAGATGATCTTTAAAGTCCCTTCCAATCCAGGCCATTCTATGAAATTAATGGGGGCTCAGCTGATTGCTACAATGCTTGATCAGAGTTGTCATTTGGGTTTTCCATGTTCTTTCTTCCCTGTGAAGGCTGGATCCCTTTGCTAAATTATCTTTCCTGGGTAACCCTTCCACCTACTGACAGGCATCAAAGGAGTCAGATGCCCCCAGTATAAAATGACAGGTGTGGCCTCACTCACAGAAATCTATGCTACAGCCCTGATGAAATGCTAAATAAGATTTGCAAGATGCCATGCAATGGAGACAGATTCAATCTGATTTAAAGGCAAAATCAAAATATTGGAACACAGGAATTCTTATTGTTCTGTTTTCATCAAATATAGTCTGATTTTGACATTTGGGGGCTATTTTAGCCCTTATTTTGAATTGTCAGACTGATTTGGAAGAAATATTAGTATTTTTTTTTGTAAACTGGATGCACAACAAAAAAAAAAATTATCCACTTAGTTGAAATGAAGAATATAACCTAAGTCAGCTAGATAGTGATGAGATATAAGAAATTATTATTTAGATGAACTGACTTGGAACTCATCTATACAGCAATGATAACTTAGGCAACACCGAAAAACATCATTCCTATGGTGTACCTAATTATCAGGTTTCTCACAAACGTTCTTTTTTTACTTAAGAACTGGTAAGAAATTACGTTTTAAAAACTTTTTCTCTTCTGATTTTTTTACTGTCTCACAAGTATCATAACCATAAATCAAATCTAAATAATTATACTTGAGACTAAAAACAACAAGAACCACATCTGTAGAAAGCATCCAGAATGAAAGGGGCAGGAAGCCTCTATTTTATACAAGCAGCTAACATTTCCCTGTCTAAATAACCAATCTCATTACTGTAATTTCCTTACTCAGTTTAAAAGGAAGTAATATTTCCATATGCACGACAGAGTAAGCAGGATTTTTTCTATTAATAAGAATAACAGGTCCTGGGCTATTCCAGTTAAACACTGATCCCACATTTAATTATATTATTTTTTTTCTTAGGAGCATACTTTCCCAGCAGTAGACAGAGTTGCATGAAATTCTATTCTCCCTCACGGCTGTATGAATGCAGAATGACCCCATTGCTACTAACAGGACAGAGAAAGTGCAGTAGCAGAAATCTACATAAAGAGTTGAAAGTCACTAAAGTCATTGCCACTCAGTTTCCCACTTAAGTCCCAGCTCCCAAATTCAGTAAGATTTTTTGACCAATCTTAGTTTCATTATGCATTTCTGCACTTTGTTTATCACAGTCTTGGTATAAATAACCATATAAAACTCCTGTTCTCAGGTAGTAAAAGACATGAAAACACAGAGAGCTGCAGGTTAAAAGAGCTTATGGATTACATTCTCCTCCAATTCTATATTTACTTTCAGATAAGCAAACCCACAACAGCTATATGTAAGGACTATCTCTTAGATGTTTAATTTCTAAATAAAGTCAGGGCATGTTGGTGCTGACAACCAAAACTGCCACTTCGTGAGCAAGGTTTGAGTTCTTGTCACCAACATTGAAAGCAGATGAATAGAATAGCAGAATTTCATCTGTACTAGGTATAAAACTACGTAAATTTTCTCTACTTATATTTCTACAGTCTTTTGAGGATGAGTATGCTGCTTGTGTAAAACATTTTAAAAATATAAGGCTTGTGGCTAAATCTTGCACTGCATGAAACTCTGTCACAGAAGAGCTCAGGATGAGAGATGAGAAGGCATTTTTGAACCAGTTTTCAACATTTTTTTTTCCCTACAGTGCCCTGGACTGTTTTATATTACACTGTTGGCAGAGCTCACAGGGACTGCAAACCTGGTGGAGCACCAGGAGATGTGGTACGCTTCAGTCCTGCCTCTACCTTTGAAAGCCACACTTCTTGTGCACCTCCTGTAACCACCGTCCTGCCTCCCTGCAGGAAGGTAGAAAGCAGATAAGTGCCACTGCTGCTCTTCTGTCACCTCAACATCCTTCTGAACTGGAACCCAAGATGTGAATTCTTGAAAATTGTACCACAGGTTATGTGCATTTGCAGGAAGACCCACAAAGGTACCTTGGTTTTTGACACACTCAACAGAAGAATGCCTAAAAGCTATGCACATGCATAAGGAAGCAAGATGCCTGAGGACAACTCTGTTGCACAGGTGTAGGCAAAATCACCTAGAGGTCCCCTGCAGATGTGAGAGTGTCAAGACATATGCAGAAGGGTATTGGTATTTGGGGATTCTCCTTTTAGTCTGCTATCAGCCCTGCTATCTATTAATACTGAGTCTTTCCACTTTGAGAGACTAGCAAGAAAGCAAGCACAGATAGACATGAATCTGGCTTTTAAAAATTTCATCTCAGTTCTCTGAGCTGGGCTCCATGAGCCACAATAGTATGGCTTAGCAAACCAGCCTCTAAAATTGGCAGGTTTCCACCACCAGCTCACATCTGTGCAAATGTTTTTTTCAGGCTTGTTTAACAAAAGTTGTGATTTCCCATTTCTTTCCTCTTCCACAGGATCATAATTTAAGATCTGTCATTCAAGACTGCCTGATATTGAGCCATGTCTATATATCACTCAGAACATTAAAATCTGACCTTTATACACAGAATAATAAATACCTGTGAGTCACTTACAAGGTAGTAACTCACTCTCACAGTTCAGCAGAGAGTAAGGGATGAATCTCAAGATGAAAAACTCCAGTTGTTGCCAAATATGAGTGGGCTTATAATAATACTTTTACATTGGGAAGCCAATAAAGAAGGTTAAGCATATTTCAGAAGCATGATGATACATTAGCAAATAGAAATGAAGCTGAGCAGTCACCAAAACAACTGAAAAATCCAGGCTGCTGTAATCTACACCTGCATAATGCAAAAAGTTACTGGATTTGTGCTAGAAGCCAGGAGCATCTTCAGTCAGCTGGGTTGGTCTGACTTCAGTACAACAGGCAGTGTGTCAGCCAACATAGGCATCTGCTTCTTCACTTTTACCATCTGATTCAGCAGCCTATGCAGTGACGTTGCTTCTGTGAAATGGGGGGTTTGCAGGGCTTCTTGTCTCTCAAGCTCTGCTCTTTGACACCTGAGCCACTCCAGCTCTTCTGAGGGGGTGGTGGATGCATAACTGGTGAGCAGTCAGAGGCAGTCACAGCCAGTCTCAATATCTGCAGATGTAGCCCTCAGACCAAATGGAATGATGAGGCTTGCATTTTTTAGGGCTTCCATCAGGCAGCAGTCTCCGTGTGGGCCAAGTGCAGGGCATAACCTTTAGAACACTGTGCAAGAAGAAATATTATCATGATTTAAAGGGCTGACATCAAATGGCCAGGTCTCTTGAAACTCTTTTCTGCCTCTTGATAGCTATAGTTAATATTTACACAGTGAGGTCTTGAATCAAAGAAGAGGAAAAAAAAAAACAAGCCTTGATGGTGCTATTTCAGCAACCAGGAACATCCAGTGTAATATTTTGTGCATTCATCAGCACACAATTTCTATGTGACAATAATATCCTTTCCTTCCCAAGTTAAGAGGAATCAAGAAGCAAGAGGGCACAGACAGTGCCTCTGTGCTCCCCAATGCATTTCCCACATTGGAAGCAAGGCAGTGGCAACAAGGGGTACATGTCTTCATGACACCTGAGCAAGCATTTTTCTGTCTTGTTCTTTTTCATGCCATGCAAATATGAGCTGAGATCACCAGCTATTCTCCCATAATTTTGGCAGGAAAGTGGTAGAGGGGGAGTAACTGCTGCTCTCCTAGCAGTGAATTATAGGTTTTTGTCTCATAATTTATGCTATCCTGAGAGGAAACTCAAGAAAAATTAATTTACACAGCCTAAAAAAAGAAGACCACTAAAGAGCCCCTGTCATGGGTCATGTACTGATTTCATTTACACGGGTGTAAATCCTACATAGCATGACCAAAATCAGAAGCATTATGAAATGCTTAGAAGTGAAAGAAGACTTTGATTCACAGTCCCTAAACACTAGCAGCAAACAAACTTGAAAGGCCAGGAGGTTGTTAATTTCAGTATACGAGCAAGGAAAAGGAATAGCACAAAGAGAACAGATGAACCCCTGAAGTAAAATAAAGGGAACCATGTTCAATGAGAAGGACCAGTGATGTATTAGAATGCTCTTTTGAGGGAGGAGATAAAACCACACCTGTTTCGTTCCCTTCTTCGCTGTCCAGGGAACCTAGGAGATATCTAGAGATATTTAGAGAATTCAGTGTTGACTAAGCCCTGTGAGATGGGCCACAATGCCAGCCTTCCTCTTGACTCCTAACAAAACACTTTTTGCCTGCTCTCCAGGGCTCTTGAGGTCTTTGCTCATAGATGCCACCTGGTTGCTATGCCACAGGCAGCACACAGCAGGGACGGCATGCTGGCTCTTTTCACCTATGGGGTGTGGGGATAGAGACTGCTGGAGGGATCCTGTCTTCTCTTGGGCTGTTAATCTGCATTACTTTGGTGCAGAAAAAGATGGACTGAGTCACCATAAAGAGGTGTTTTTTCACCCCATACAGTTTCTTTTTTACCAGCCAGGTGAGAAATGTACCTTTCCTTCCCGGAGTCTTGTGCTGATTATTTCCTTCTGTCAGTGCCTTGCCTCTATTTTGTCAAGAGAGCAAGAGACCTTGGTCCACATGGACATCGTTTTGAGAAGACAGCCCCTAGCATTAGATGGCAAAGACATTTTAAAAACTAATGGAGAATTTTGCTTCATTAAGTAGCCCATAAAACTAGGAATAATTGAGCACCAGGGGGAAGACACCATAATTAGTCAACATTACAAATGCCTGGTTTCACAAAGGAGCACATAAATGTTTTAATACAGCTCTACCTGCTGATCTGCTGGCAGATATCCCTGGATGTGAACTACTCTCACTTGAACAGGATCTTCATTCCTTTCAACACCACAGTAGTAAAATTCTTTGAATCAGAAAGGCATTATCCTGGGTCCCAGTGATAGTGCTGAACTTATTAAACTGCAATGTAAGATAGCCTTAGCAGAGCTGCTCTTGGACTCTGCCAAGCTCCACCTCTACCAAGGTGCCTCACAGGGTACAGAAACTTTTACAGAAAGCTATATTTTGGATCTCCTGCCTTAAGATATTCCACAAAATCCAAAGATGTATACAGTGCAATTTGGTTCCCTTAGACTGAAAACTGAAACACTGCAAAAAAGAATCAACCCACAAGTAAGACTATTATGCACATATTTTTCAGCTTGCCAACTCTTTCAGTGGTCCTGTAGACAGCTCTGCTTGATGTTTTCAGCAACAATGCAAAGGGAAGGACAGATATTTAATTAGGAATAATCTTCTTTTCCTGTTGGTGTCAGACAAATTACAAAGACTTTGCTTTACTCTACTAATAATTTAATCAAAAAAAAAGTGTAAGTCCTAGTCTGCCCTACCAGAACAGATGCACATGTACATAGTTCCATCCAATACAACATAAAATAGCTTTTTTGAAACAACTGCAATCTCTATTATTCTTTTATGGCACATGCTCAGTACTTAAATAAACAAAGCAAAAAATCATTACTGTTCATAACTCATTCTCTATGTTTTCAAGCTCTGTGGTAGTCTTGCTGGGCTACCATGTCTTTAGAATGACTCTTTTGTAAGCTGGAATGCTTGATCTGCTAGCACCCCTGCTTTCTTTTAAGCATCTAATGCAAAATAATAATGACCTTGTGAACACAAATAACATTTACAGCGTCAGAGAAATAGTTATAAAGCAGTTAAAGGAAAATACAGACATTTCTTTTCTAGGCATGTTAGTGCTTTCCTATTCTTCTCTTCATTCTGTAAATTAACATTTTTTTCAGATAAAAAAGACAAATTCATAAATTACTGCATTTGGCAGTGGAATGTAGCAATGGTGGCAAGGCACAGCTGGAGAGTTTGAAATGTGGCAGCTTTCTTCGAGGCCATCATTTTCCTGCTCCTTTGGGAATCGCTGCTAAATGTGGATACTGCTAATGTAATGAATATGAATCCATGTAAATCTCTGATGCGGAGCTGGGATCTGTCCCCTTGTGGGTAAAAAGGAATTTTTTTTTCTATGCAGATTTTTGAGTGCTTATGTGTGCATAACTCTGACCTTACTTCGGCAGCTCACCTGCTCTTAGGTATCCAGGTACTGTCGACCTTCTCATTTTTCATTCTGCAGAAAACTAACAATATGCACTCCCTCGCTTTTGAAGATCCCTGGCAGAATAATACACCACCTGTTCAGTCCCCCTTCCCACCCCCCTCTTTACTAATTAAGCTCTGAAACTCTTTCCAAACCAAATTGGATTTCTTTTCTTCTGATCCCCTCTCCTTCATTCCCTGACTGCACCTTTGTAAACATTTTTGATTGGGCGTGAAAGGCACAGAAACAGCCACAAATAAGGGGACCTGTCACTTCAGCCAAAGCCATTAGTGCTGCATGAAGAAAACTGGCTGGGCTCATACTGAGTGACTGTGACATGCCCAGGGATGGACAACAGCAGAGAGGGCCCTTAACCAGTGTCCAGAGGGGTCTTGGAAATGATGGGGTGCACAGGGAAAAGCTTCCTGGCTCCGCGTCTGCCCTGCAAAGGCTCCTGGCTGCCTGATTCGTTCTAAAAGTAGAACATCTGAATAGCTGACAGACGTTTTCCAACGAGGGGGTCACTGAGCGAGGTGTGCATATTCTGAGTTTGTTTCCACCATGGAACAGGCAGTTGGAATTTTAATCTGTGTAACTTTCGTCTCTGTGGCCGTACAGTGCTTCACACAATGGCTCTTTGTGCGCTGCCAGAATACTACAGCAAAACATACCATAAATAATAATTGTAATAACAGTTACAAAGCTAAGATTTTTTTAATGGTCTCTAGAGCTGGAAGTCTTTTCTGGGCAATTGGCATTTTTGAAAATCAGGTCACCTAGTTAGGCTCCTTATTCTGAATGCAGAGTCTTATTTCACCATTCATTTTCTTTAAACCATAAGCCTCCAACTTGGCTCATGTAGAGAAATATTAAGTGAGGGGGAAGAAATGGAAACACTTGTCAAAATAAACCAAGAATAATTGTTGGATTCCATTCACAAGTTTTTGGAGAGGTAAGATCAGGCCAACCATCAAATAACAGCTTCAGCCAAGATCTACAAGTAGAGGGACATTGTTCTGCTTGACAGTTCTTCACTGAGGTGATTAACAAGCCTGGCTGATGACCCTTTGGGCTCAGAGGTACTGTTAGGGTATCACACATCAGCTGAGCTATCAGCACACTTCCTATGTGCATGGCCTTGCAAATATAAAATTATGTGACTTGGCTTCACCCTCTTCACTGGGACTAATCATAGCCATGTCATCTTATATTTGCTGTCACTTAAACCATTCATGTAGATACCACAAGCTCAGTTGTGGCACTGAAAGACAACACAGGCAGCTATTTAAAGCAACAGATTAATTGCAGCTGGGATTCATACAACCAAAAGTGGAGTTAGTGAGATGCTCTGGGTGCTATCTACCTTCTAAAATGCAAGTCTTGAAGTCAGAGGAATTGCACCTGAAAAGAGCATATTTTTCTCTCTGGATCATGAAGGCAACCACCTCAGAAAGGTAACTAGACTAGAAGAAAATAGTTTTATCTGGTATGAGTCCTGTCCTGTGTGCCCGAGCTCTTAGACAACTGCTCTGTCTTCTAACCTGAAATTTCCAGTTTGAACTTCTATATACATCAGTAGAGCAGCATATAAAAAAGTATCATGGATGTCCTTTGCTTCATTCCAAAAAGAAAGCACTTACTGGGCTCAAAGTCCTCCAAGGAAGTCCACCTCACTTTTTTCTGGACAAGGCAGAATTTAACTACTGACTTAAGGGGAGGTCATACAAAGGCAGTCTATTACAGTCATCTCCTCTAACATATTTCACAAGAAATTTTATAGCCTAGCTCTCCTGCATTTCCAAACACACTAAATCACAATTCTGCCATGTCTTGATTCAGAAACCAATGCAATCAATTTCAGCTAATTATGCATCCAACTCATAAAGGAGGTGTACAGAGCTCATGTCACCACATATAGCTATTTTGTGTATGATAACATGGCTTTAAATTTATGAAAAAGTGCAAACACAGTTTCAAAGCAGAATTCGGTTTTAATATTTGTGTACCTGCTTGTGCTTCCACTGAAATTAATAGCAACCTGCCACTGACTTCAGTGGAAGAAGGTCTGAGGTCTTTATTCCATAGAAACTCCAGCAATAAAATCCAAGAAATTCATTTTAGCTATTATATTTTGGAAGGCTGACAACAGCTGCATGAAGAACTGAACCTGAATCTCCCAGGGAGACACGTAACACTTAAATCACAAAGCTATTCCCTTTGATATCCATGCTGTATTATAAAATTAATCTTTTGCAGCAATTAATTAGAGTAGTTATGAGGAAAGTAATGCAGTCTGAGACTCACATTTATTGCTCAGTGTGGCCTTGTTTGTTTAGTCAGATTCCCTTAAGCCATTAATAGAGCTTTATGTTAATTTCCTTAATGCTTCTGATCAGCATGTTCAGAGTTACAACTCCACTAGGGCTTCACAGATTATCCCAACATATAGTACAAGTAAACAATAGAAGCTACTTCCCTCCACATGTCATTCTCCACGGATACCCTAATGAGATTACATCTATGCCAATCCAAAATGTTAGCAATAAGTAAATGAAACTCCTTGGGCTGTGGCTCAACTTTCTGACACATTCAGCCCTGAAGAGGTTAAAAATAAAAAGCTGCCTGAGTTTGTTGCTGAAACTGTGAATAAGTAAAGGAAGCAAGTACGTTCTTTAGCCAGATTTCTTTTCTCCAAAGGTATTTATCTGGAAATGCTTGAAAAGCTGGGTAAAGCACAATCCCAATTTTCTTGAAGGGAAGCGAGATAAGAGTAAATCTTGAAAATGCCAGACGTAAATGCCGAGCTGGAATTTATTCAAATGCCTTTCATGTCTAATGCATAAAGCCTGGTTATTCCATCAGTCGCTTTGAATCAGCCCTAGGTGCTTAAACATGTGAAAAACCCTAAGCTCATGTAGGAGATTTTATGTAGGTAACTTAACAACTGGCCCAAATCTCTCACTGGTTTCAGATTTCAGTAGTGATATGGAAACAGCCAGGCACTTATCTCAGGATGCCAGAGAATAATCACTACATTTGTTACACTTTCCTAAAGAAGTCAGTCAATGGAAAATTTAGAAGACACTACTGTGCTAAAAATAAATTATTGCACCCCCTTAAACACCATCAAACAAAAAAAATCCCCAGTCCAATATGAGTGGCAACCCCTACAGTGGCTGCTTAATGCACTTGGTTATGTATGTTTTCTTCTTCAGACTCTAGAGCAGCCTCTCACAGCTGCAGAACTGGAGTAATGATTCTCATGTCCTTCATTTGCAACCATGACTTCTAAAAATATCAGTCTGTGGCTGTTTCAAAAAACCAGGAAGCCCTTGGAGCAGCTTGTGAATGGCAGTTTGAAGGCTGCAAACCGCACAGACAGAGACCAAGTGCTCTATCCCACAGGAGGCAGAAGCTGCTGGTGTGGACAGCAGATCAGACTATGGCAGGCCAAGCTCTCTGAGCTACAGCACACACAGGGTCATGGATCCCAGCACGGACCTTTGCACCTAAGGAGTCAGCCACTGGATCTATATGTCTCTCCCAGTCTCCTAACAACCTGCAAGTCACACACATCTCAACAATCTCATGGTCCACTGACGCACTTGTCACAGATAGTTTTAACTTGGGCATGTCAGCGTTACTTGTGAAAAGAGTTTTTATCCTGAAATATCTCTTCACTGAGCACTGGGCTAGCTCTTCTAACAGTCTTCTGTCTTGGCCCTGATTAGAAAAACCAATCATAAGTCTGTGTCTCCATTTACATGCTGCCATCTCTATTTCCAATGATGAGTTGGATTTTTTTCATCAATGTAAAAATCATTTTTTTACAGCCTCATTTAATTTTTCTTCCTTTTTTTCCCTCCAAACCTGAGCTTCCTACTTAAGATCAAGCCTTATTCTCTGCAGATATCCCCATTCACGGTAGTTCAAAGGCACTGCCTTCCTATCAACTTTTAGAAATAGGCTGCACTAAAAAAAATAGCTGTGGGATGCAGAAGCTACTGTTGAGTAGTGCATTGAACTCTGAGATCTTTGCTCTAGAGATGAACCTGAAGAAAAAAGATGAGACATAAATTCAAAAAGAAATGGATATGTGCATGTCAGTGGTATATCAGTTTCTAATCAATATTAAACCTCTAACTGCCAAGATCAGTAACAGCTGTAGGGTCATAGCTGTCACATAGTTTCTCAAACATATCAGCTAATAATGATTTTTGCTTTGTGCTTTTTATGCCTAGCAGATGAGGAATCTCTACCTTATTCTTTAATATTTTCAATATTGAAATTCATATTATGCTCTCATGATCAGGTATCAGGACCTGAATAAGCTTACCCCCTAGCTTAACAGACAATAAACACACCACAAAGATCCTACACTCTTTCCAAAATGTAGTTCTGGAATGTTGAGTTAATTTGGAGTCAGAGACTTTGCAGTACTGCTATAGTCAGTAGCTTTTGGTTTGTCTGCCAGCACCCAAAACAATGCTACAACAGCTCAGCATGATACTTAAATGGGAATTGTTCTCTATTACACTGCTTGCTGTAGCTTAAAGAATAGCTGGCAAAGTGTCACTGCCCAGAGATCCTCGGGAATATGACAGCTGCATGTTCTGATTGTATTTGATTGAGTCACCTGCCTAAGAATCCTTTTCACCTATGCTTTTTCATGAGGGGATATTCACTCCCATTATCTCACAGACAAGTGAAGAAGTTGCATTTTCTGGTGAGGCTGTAGCTTTGTTGAAAAGGTAAAGAAATAAGTAGGGTCTAAGCAAAAGCATAATAAAATTTATGAGACTAATAGTTGTTGTAGGAAAAAAAATTGTCACATTTTTGGGCACATATTTTTTCAAATATGAAATTTAAGTAGATAATTGTAATTGTTAGACTGTCTGAGAGAAAAAGTGATTAGTTTCATTGGAAAAAGGATGGATTACAAAGCATCAAGTTTTTCAGCTGTAGAAGCCTGGACTATCCACCCAGGAAATTCTAAGTGCTCTTTAGGTATAATATTAGTGCTCTGTTAGTGTAATTACTAATGTTCTTTTCCTTTTTTAGTTTTAATATTTCTTGAAGTCTAGGTATAGGAACATGGAGTTGCAGTGTACCCTGAGGGAGAAGTGATGGGTTTTTGTAGTGCCCCTGAACCAGAAAAGGAAATTAATTTTATGCATTTCTTTCCTGTCTCCTCTTTAATTCCAATAATAGTGTGGTTGTGAGGGCTGTGTCATTCACTGTATACAGTCCACATTAACACAGGAGCTTGTGAAAAAGCCCCATACAGTAAGATCTCTTTGCCAGGTTATTACCCTCAATGCCAAATGCTACACAGTGGAGAAGTTAAGATTTTCTTTATTCTGCTGTGTCCTACCATGAAGGAAGGACACAGATTTTGTTTCAATTAATCACACTAAAATTTGGATTTTAAAATGAGCATATTTCTTTAGAGAATAAGATTATTATGCACAGTGTGCAACTCATATACACATGGTAGGAGCTATGATGCTTGCTTCTATTGTTTCAATTAACAAATATATTATGGGGAAACAGACATGATCACCTCCGAAAGCAAGCAAGTTATTAAAAAATGAAGAGCTCGATTTTTAATGCAATCCCCTTCTCCTTCTCTCTTACCTGTGAGTTTGTGTGAAAACCAGAGGTTACAGGAATGTCTGTAAGACATTGTTTTTGTTCAGTTTCACAAATGTTTTGCTTTGTTGGCATTCAGTGGTTTTACAAGAGAAAATAATGAAAGCACATAAAACCTGTAACCATCCCCAGTGGGACAGAAGTCAAACAAGAGAAAGCTGATGTCTTTGAGCTGACTAAGCCACAATAGACAGGTCTTAACACAGCAAAGAATTCCACAGACTGCTTTAAGGACTGTCAAACCTACCTCACTAACACCAATGAACTGGGAGATATGGGGATCCTAGAGTTTGGATCAAAGCCTTTCTTGTCCAGATGAAAGATCACATCAGCGTTGAAGGAAAACTACAGATGTCTGTGACAAAAAAAAAAAAAAAAAAGAATCCCTTTCCCATTCAGCTTGTTTTTCAGTGAATTTTGAATTGCTTTGTCAAGAAGAACAAAATAACATCCCAGCTGGAGAATGTGTTAGATGTTTCATTTAAAAACAACATGAAGTCAGGAAGATTGTAGCCAGCTTAGAGGGACTGTTTGATCCTTTCCCAAGACTATGTTGCTTTTGAAGAAAAGCAGTATTAAATCATTCTCTCTAATCAGTTCTCGGTTTAAAAACAAGCAATCTTTAAAAAAATCCCACAAACAAAACCAACTAACTGTGCTCTCCTGCTTCATACAAGGATGCCATGGCATCAGCACATAGTGCATGATACAGCAAACCACATCCAGGAATAGTGACCTCACTGTGCTGTAACTTACTAAAAAGGTTACAGTGGTTATCAACCAAATTGGCTTAATAGTGTTCCATAAAATGTTATGTGAATAGTAAATTCAAATATATTTGATGCATTAGTGGATAAGAAAAGCTTACTGGAAAACAGTATCTGACACCATGTTCATTGCTTCATTCATTTTAGAGAGCACAGAAACGAGCTGATAGCTTTAGAGATTAATACACACAAGTGCTTCATTGCTAGCAAGGAACAGACATTTTAGTGAACATGAAAGAAATGCAGTCAAGCCTACTATGGGCTGTTTTGGGGACAGAAAGTGCAACTTAGTGTCAGTGGGCATTTTGCCAGGCTAAGGGTGCAGTGTGGACCCATCCTCTGCTTGTTGCAGTTCCTCTCACACGCTTGTGTTTTAACTCTGCAAACACAGTCAAGAGACAGGCGAGCTCCTTTGTTACACCAGTGGATCAGCAGGCTCAAGTTTTTTCAGCATTTTTTGGGAACAATTTTCAGGCAAGCTTTTATAGAGCACTTAAAAATGCAAGATGTCAAGATTAAACTGTCGGAGTAAATTGAATGGATCCAAGCCTAGGCATTGGCATAAGAAGGTTTTATAGCTCAGGAAAAAGTACCCAACAGCTGTAGTCTGCTAGAACAAATTCTGCTGTGCTGTACAAACGACATCATGTTCAGAAATAGTTTTGCCTCTGTCTGCTGACTCTGGGCAATATTTAGACTTTCTGTAGAAATATATTAACACCAAAAATGGGTTTATGCAAAGCTAAAGAAAGCAGTGCTCCAAGTTTTGGTGAAGTATGGATTGAATTCAGGGGTCCTTTCCTCAGTTTCTTCTCTCTGAGAGAACAGGAGAACAGCATTCCCTCTCAGACTTGGAATTCACCTGTGTACAGCAATCTTGTTTAGACAGACATCAGTATGTCAAAGGCACATGCTGAATACTGCAGAATAGAAAGCACAAAATGGCTCAAAATACAAGACCTAGATTTATGGCTCCTTTGAGCTGTGGGAGCATTAAATATCTGGATCAGAAATGTGCAGAAAAAAATCCCAATTTTCTACTTATTTTGAAAAAAACCAAGCTTTCAGGTACTGTGAGCACTTGCTTATACAGTGTTACTGCTGCTCATTGTTGCTTTGATTTAAAACTACGGGAGCAGAAGCAAAAACGTTCCAGCCTTTTAAATACCAATAAAATGTGTGAATTATCTTATAAATAAAAAAATCCATATAAAAAAAGACTTGGAAATAGTCATATAAATATTCTGCTGTAAATAAACCAGTTGACTGAGCTAAATAAATTTATAAATTTAGGGGGGAAAACCAGCAGAAAACAATGAGCATTCATTCCCTTCAGAAACCAAAGTGGATAAATAGGTTTAGTCATCTCTGTTCCAAGAGAGACTCAAAGCATGCATTTTTTTTTCCAATGTAAAGTGCAAAGAATTGCAATGCATTTTGAATTCCATTTTAAAACTAATTAAAGGTTTGATTGTGCTACTTTCTCTGTGTTGGAATGCACTTCAATACATACTCAGCTTAAGGCATGTGCTCAAGGAGAACTATTCAAGCACGTAACATCATTAGCTATGATTTTATGTGCTTTGCTGGATCTGGGCTGTAATGTATAGAGCATAGTACTCATCTTGCAAGTGCATGACAAAAATTAATGTCATCTAGGCAATTAATGAAATGGATTTACTCCAGATGTCAGTTGCTATATTTCAGAGCACCCTACTTCTCATTTAATACAAATATTCAGGTTATTTAAGTCAGACATGCAGTGGTACATGGAAGATTTCAGATTTTTCTCACAGAGGCACCAAAATAGCATCATAAAAATATATTTAGAGGCCAGCTTGACTAATGGGGATATTTGAAATCTGTTTTGATATTCTTTCCTGTCCATGCTCTATTTTTGTTCATTACCATATTTTAGGTTAATGTCATTTGCAATAACCGTTTGCTAAGTATTTTGATTTCAAACAAAGATCTGAAAAAGCAAGTGACAAGTTTGATTCCAGTTTACCAGGAAGGCTTCCTTTCCTCGTATTTCCCAATCATATCCCTAAAAAGCTCTCTTAAATAAATATCTCATGCCCCCATGTGGTTAAATGGAAGCACTACTGAATAAATCCTTCGGCGTGGCTTTTACCTTTCCCTTTATTTGCACACAGCAGTGTGTGCCCAAAGGAAGAAGGTGGCCAAACTGCATAGGAACCTAATTTAGATATTATACCGATAACGAACGTCTACAAATAAGCAAAATATAGAAAATTCTGAGATGTTTTAAGAACTACCATGGCCTAACCTATGATAGACTGTATTAAAATCTGACTAAAAATGCCTCACCTGGAATTGCAGAATGTATTGCATTGACCAGTGACTGGAGGGCACCATCTGCAACCCACTTTTTAATATCTAGGTATCTTAGGTTTTTATCTATAGTTTAATTAAAAATATGCCCTGAAAATAGCAGCTTATGTTCTAAATCAGTAGATTCAGTGTCAAGGAGGTGGATATGTGAGCTTTTTCTCAAAGCAAATGTGCAATCTTAGGAGTCTTGGTAAAGCAGATACCAAGATAGATTTTTTAGTATACTTCTTTACATCCCAGACTCAAGAAAAAGAATGATTATCATGTGTCACATCCAGCACTTTGTTGTTTGCAACAAAAAGAAACAAAGAAACCCCCACAAGTAACTAATCCTATGACACTCTAATGGTAATTTTCTAGTTTAGAATTAGAGGTAATTCGGTATTTGTAATGAAACCCCTTTTCAACAATTTGTATTCATCTAAAACTGTAGTCCTGCAGACAAGTCTATTATACACCCATTAGTCTGCATGTGGAGACAAGCTCGGTTCCTTTTGGCCACAGACATGCTTTTTGACCTACCATAAAATCACTGAAAGTTGTACTGAAAGATGTCAATAGAGACACTGAGTTTTTCTAAATGCCAAGGTCAGTACTTCCATCAAAATCAAAAGCTTCTGGGTATCCCCTACCTCTCTATTCAAACACTTAACTCTCCTAACCAGCTCCCCAGACCTGTTGCCAAGTCTGTGATGCCTTCTCTCTCAGTACTCAGGGTACAATGGGTAGATTGGCCAACTGTGCTGATTGTTAAATGCTTCTATTTTTTTATATGCACTAAGTAATTGGCACCATAACCTGTGGAGCAGAATACGGCTGTGACGCTACAGCACACAAGCATATGACACTTAAATTACCTGCCTACTGTGCTCATCCCCTTTTGCTGTGATTACCTCCCTTCCACACTCACAACTAATCAAATTAACGATTATGTCCATCTGTTCTGAACCAAAATCCATGGCATGATGCTAGGGTGGGATCAAGCCCAAGACCTGTTTCTTCCTCAGTCCTGTGGATCACCTGTGGTGATCCAAACTGATCTCCCCTCAGCTTTCTATTATGGCGACACCCTGTGCAAGAGGCTAGTGAGATGAACTTTAGCTGAGAAATTAGTATACAGCAGGAGGGCAAGAAAGAGAAAGGAAAATATGTGAAAGTAGGAGTCTTACAGCTGTTTGTCATACCGAGATGTGAAAGTCGGAGTCATTATGTTCTCCTGCATCGAGACAAATAGTTGCTAAATTAAGCAATCTTTAAAGAGATAGAGAGGCGGAAAAGGAGCTTCCCTCCTCTGTGCCCAGCCATCAGCTTCTGAAGAACAATTTTAATTTTTTCATCAAAAACAAATGCAAGAGTATAAGGGACTATATGATAGGACTAGGTGACCATTAGCAATTTCTCCAGTGATGTACTGTCGTAAACAGAAAAATAAGCAGCTCACTACTGTAAAAAATTACAGGGCTGTAAATCCACCAGGGGATTGTGGTGAAATCATAAACTATAAGAGCAGACCTCAAGTGGCTTTATACAGTCACCACAATGCAGCAATGGAATTACAGCCCTATAACTCAAAATTTACTTAGTTCTTATACTCAAGAGCAAGGAACTAAGCTTTGGATCAACATCCTGCACAGACTGTCCAGGTTTGCTCTCCTCCTGTGCTTTCTGCCTCTTATTCTTTTACTGCCCTGGCACCACACACAGCTCTCGTTGTTCCTAGCACTTCCCTTACAATGCAGCAACCATCACCAGAACTCCTTTGCTATCAGGACTAAAACTCCTTGGTTTTGTCTTTTAAGAAAATCAGTACAAGGCTCAGGGAACTGAGAAGCAAATGAACTGACTTGGCATTTGATAAGGATTTTGAGGAAGAGTGCCCCATTAAAAGTTCCTGATGACCAAGCTAATATGTCAAGAATTAAAGAGTGACACTTCCAGGCCATTGCCAGCCCAACCCAGAAATGCTGGACACTACGATAGCTCCTAGAAGGACAAATAAATGGTTTTTTACTCAAAAAGGTTTAGACAATGCTCACAGGCACATGGTGTGAGTTTTAGTGCGTCCTTCACAGGGTCAGGAGTTGGACTCAGTGATTCTGATGGGTCCCTTCCAACTCATCAGGTTCTATAATAAATTAGGGACCCCTGTGCAACAGTTTTGAAGTGTTCTCCTTCAAAACAAAGTGAGGTCAAACACAGCTGTTTCACTATGAGCCCCAAACTATCACAGTAATTAAACCTGAGTAATCCTGGTGTTTTCCTCTAGATCCTTTTATTTGAAAATGGCATGTCCCATCCTGTATTCAGGTTCTAGATTTGTCTTCTCAGTGCTTTTTTTTTTCTTATTTATTTCTTCATAAGCTTTCCTCATTCAACTGCCCTGAGATATCACAGGTGCACTGTAGAACAGCCAATGCACAGGTTCCAGTACTGACTTGCACCTTATCATTCCCAGTCTTCCCATTAGAAACCTTCTGATCCCATAGTCACACCATAAGGATCAGATCTTCACAAGAATCTGTACTCTGTATTTCAGATGAACAGGGAAGCACAATTACAAAAAAAAGAAAAAAATTAAGAGAGGGGGGAAAATAGGAGAGAGAAGTGGCTTTTTTTTCCACAAGACCATAAAAATTTCAGTGCTGAAGCAGCCAAGCTGTCCAGCAATATCCAGTACCAATTGTCAAAGAAAGCCGCACAAAATCGACAATAACTGGACCACTGTCTGCACTGTTAATCTTGTGTCTTTTCCATCAAGTTGGTACCTCTCTTCCCAAGCCCTATTTCAACCAGCTGAGAAGCCCTTGACCCTCTTCCTGGGAGGTGGCCCTGGCAGGAGGCTTGCTCAAATAAGCTGGACCTGCTTCTCCAGCTTTGTCAATAAAGTGCTTGCAGTCTTCTTCTTACTCCACAAAACATAGCTGTTTTCCCTTAATTTTTTCCTCTCCTAAATTGCTTACATTTTTCCCTAAAGTGAAAATCAGTCCCTGCATCCCACAATTCAGCTAATGTATAATTTAATCTTCAAACTCCTGTGTTTATATACAAGGCACAGGGGAACTATTAAAAGAGCATAATATTTCTAAGAAAAAAACCATTCTGAAAAAGGGGAGAACAAGGAATGAAGGTATTTGTATCTATAACTAACACAGGTTCCAAACTCAAAAAGTGAAGGGAAAACATGGAATAATGAATCTATTAGGAGTCCCTTGGTTAATAGTTAACTTGAATAAAATCTACTAATGATTTTTTAAAGTCCTGAAGGAGTTTTTAAGGCATAATTTAATGTTGTATTTTTTCTCATGCACTTTCCATTGCTGCCTGTGGACTCTAGATTTAATCAGATTTCTCATTCTTGTAAGACTTTATGAAGACTTTCTTGATTTGCAGCCAACCAAAGCACTTTTAATAATGTATGGTAAAAGGGTTTAATTTTTAATAGACAAGAAGGAGCAAGAGCTCCTACAAACTATAGTAGATTGGTAAGTATGGTATTACACTCTGCAGAGTAGTTAGTAAAAAAGAACATATTTATATCCCAAATGTTATTGAAAACATGTTTATTTTATTACTAACACAAATGTATAATTGAAGAACCTGTCTACTCTGGAATTATTGTTCACACCTTATTTACCAAGAAGACAAAGTGGGTTTCAGCTTGTTCCCATAACAGCTCAAGCCTCTCATTGTTTTCGTGTCTCTCATGCTGTCCTACTGCTCCAAAAGCTCAAGGAAAAAAAGATTAAAATATGAAGTTACACATCTATAGTCTGGATTCAGGGAATCAAGGTGGAAAATATCTTCTAACACTGGTGACTGATTCATAGGGGTTAACCTTAAAATAAGATTATTTGTACCTCGATATTTGAATGGATTTTTCCTTTGTTTACTACTACCCAGCTAATAGGAAAGCTCAGAGATACATGTAGTTGAAAATGTAGTTTAAAACTAAGGGTCTGATTCTGCAAATCAAAGAAGGCTGTTTCATAAATGTTATTTTTCCATACCAAGCTACAGTACACAAAGAATGGGCCTTTCACAGTAGACTTAGTTCCCTATTCTTTCACAGTAGACTAGGTTCTCCTATTCTGCGAAACCCCAAAAGCTGAGCTAACGCCTCATTAATAAAGATCAAAATTATCACTGTGCCCACAGTAAATTTACAGTTGTTGAGGCTTTATAGCTGTGATATTTCAGCAGAGCCATCCCTGATTTGATACTGGTTTTCAAATGAAAGGAGACAAATCTGTTTCTCTGTGCATAAGTGTGTGTCTGTCAGTCACCCATGACAACTTTCAAGTCTAGAAGTCAAGTTCAGTTAAATTTGGCAGGGAAAAATCTCTCTGAAATAACAGGCATGGCAAGAGAGGATAGAGACACTGCTCATACAGAAATCCTACAGTAAGGTTAATCCTTACTGGACCTCAGAGAATACACACTGTCATTTAATATTCAAGCAATAAGTTATGGGAAAGAAAGCTTCACTGGTTCCCCTGATCACTGAAATATTTATTATCAGTATGAGAGGGACACCAGGCCTACATCTGTATACAGTGTCAGGATACTGAGTGAAGTGGAGGTATGTCTACCTGCTTGGAGTCATACATATTCCAGGCAAATACACCTTGCATTGTGCACCAGAACTGAAACACAGCACAGCAAAGCCAACACAACCTACTGCATGCCATAGGAAGGAATGGGTGAAAAATGAATAGAATTGCTTGCCAATGAAAAAAGCGACACATTTTTAAATCTTCTTACTTCAAAATGAGCCATAGGATAGTTCATATAATACATAATGGCAAAATGAATATATTATGAATGATTTATCATTATGGAAATGCACAGATGCTGATCGGTGCCATGAGTCATATAACATGCAATTTTCACACAATATGTTGTTAATAATGGATAAGGATTCATCATTATATTTTCATATGAAAAAAGAGCAATATTAAAACTTGTTCTTTCACCGGAATCAAATAACAGTGCATGGAGTTGCTTATGAAACTCAGCTACTTTTGCCATTACTACTAATTATATTTTAATGTCAAATCTTTAAAGTAGATATCCACCAACTTGTTGCAGATCAGATCCACCTTACCCTTATAGCACAAAGCCAAACTGCTCCTACCTATGTGCTAAAATGTGCCTACCTACATTAAATGAAGGGAAAACCAGAAGAAAACACTAGCTTGTCCTAGTCTCTAGTATGCACCAGTGGGAAAACTCTTTAAATTGTCACTGCCTGTGAGGCTTGTTTCACATGTAGATGGCATGGCTCCTTCCTATTGAACTGGGGAATTTTCAAAACAGAAGTCCAGTTATGTTAAAGTCCTCTGAATATCTTCTCTGATGAGTGATGTAAGATAGAAAAACAAAATTAGTGTGGGACCAGAGGCCAAGAACTCAAAAATTATTTACAACAATATCCAGAGCTGTTTCCCCTCCACGTGGCTTAATCAGACCCTTTGTGGATCAAGCAGAAGCAATTAAAGAACAAACAGGCCACTTCTACAACACAGTGTGTCACCCACAAATGTATCTTCCCTCCGCAAATAAACAGTTTTAATAGATCGTGACAGGATGCTTCAGCTGCCTCAGTTGGAAGTCAGCTGGGCCAGCTTATGCTGCTACTAGAAGTCATGATCACATTGATGAAGAGCACTCATATTATCCATTGTGGTACTTCAGCAGCAGGGTCTGACAAGTCCTTCCTCAGGAAAGATAATGAACAATCACTGTAACTGCTTGACTTGAAATTTCCAAGGAGTTCCTGCTGTAGAGCCATCAAAGGCAAATTAATTCATTAGAAAGTACAAGGACACACAACTCCCTGACTGCCTGGCCTGAAAAACACCTGAAAACTTCACTTTATGTTGATTAGAAAATCAACATACATAGGAGACAAGCTGAATGTCAAGAAAGCCTGATTTGGCTTGGACAACAGAAATACATTTTCTTTTTCTGTCCAGGAAAAGCAGGATTTGTATTTATGCCAAACAATGAAAGAGAGAATGTTTGGATCTTGCCAATAGCATTTAATTTAGAAGGCAGACATCTTCACAGATTTAATTGCAAGATCATTGATCATGAGAGGTTCATAAACCAGCAGCTAGATAAAAGGAAGGCCCAGTGGTAAATGATCACATTAGATAGATATTAGAGTATGAATTGCACTCTTTATTGTCTTTATTGCTACCATAAAGAATAGGAACTTGGAAAATCTGTCTACTTCCACAGATTGAAGCCCACTGACATGAGGCTCCAGAGAGTCGGGAACCCACATTCAGCCCTTGGTGAAAAGAGACAATTGCTGAGAGCACATGGGCTCCTTCTAGAGGTCTTCTCCATTGACATTTTATTCCCTCTGTTTTCCAAAAAATCTAGTTTGCAAATACCAACATTTTAGTATCCCCAAAATTCCATTTCCCTGCCAAGAATATTATTTAAAAACAGAAGACAAGTCACCTACTCTGAGAGTACCAAGGCACAGTGAGGACAAATGCATCATCATGCTTTCTTACTTCCTGCATACATGGTTTATGTATGCTCATACAAGCCCTCTTCATGAATCACTACTGGTACAGTATCTTTTCCCTCCCTATCTACCACATCCCACTTTAAAATACCTTGTAGAACAGTCTCAGAGAATGCAAAGGGAGCCACTGCCCCTTGAGACTATACAGAACTGTGCTTATTCCCATCACATGAGCCAGAAGAGCGATCCTCCAGCCCAGAAAGCCAACCATAACCTGGACTGCATCAAAAGAAGCGTGGCCAGAAGGCAAGGGAGGTGGCTCTGCCCCTCTACTCCACTCTCATGAGATCCCACCTGAATTACAGCATCCAGCTCTGGGCCTGCTGACATAATAAGGACACGGGCCTGTTGGAGTGGGTCCAGAGGAGGGCAATGAAGATGATCAGAGGGCTGGAGAACCTTTCCTGTGAAGACAGGCTGAAAGAGTTGGGGTTGTTCAGCCTGGAGAAAGGAAGGCTCCGGAGACGCCTTATAGCACCTTTCAGTACCTAAAAGGAGCCTACAAGAAAGCTGGAGAGAGACTTTTTGCAAGGGCCTGTAGTGAAAGGACAAGGGGCAATAGCTTTAAAGAGAGTGGATTTGGCTTAGATATAAGGAAGAAATTCTTCACTATGAGGGTGGTGAGGCACTGGAACAAATTGCCAAGGAAAGCCGTGCATGTCCCATCCCTGGAAGTGGATGGCCAGCTTGGATGGGGCTCTGAGCAACCTGGTCTAGGGGAAAGTGTCCCTGACTATGGTGGGGGGTTGGAACTAGATGATCTCTAAGGTCCCTTCCAACTCAAAACCATCTGTGATTCTATGGTCTTTGAACCCAATCTTTTCTGCTGTCAGCCAGGGCCAGAAGGATTGCACACCACAAAGAAACGAAGAGTAAAAAAATATAAGTGTAAAAATGTAAATGTAAATGTACAACAGCAAAGGAAAGTGACACACAAAAGCCAGTTACTGATTAAAATACACTCTTTTCTCACAGGAGCTCCTAATTATCTTACTGATACCATTCTAATCTATTTTAGCAATTTGATGGTCTCTGTCGCATAAAAAACGAGCAGAATCTTTGACACTCTCTCCACCTGGGGAAGTTCATCTAAGAGAAACTGTCTCCTTTTCACTTCCACCTCTCTCAATGGGATTTCCCTCTGAAGGCTGCTTATGGCTTTCAGGATCTCAGTTTCAGAGAATCTAAGGTAGAAATTACTCCATGCATGCACCTGTCAAAACAGCCAACTTAATTAAAAAATGAGGTTACTTTCAAATCCTTCAGCTTCACTGTGCAACAAAGACAGTAACGTACTGTCAACAGATAAACACTCCATACTATCCATGCTGCCCACAGCACAAAACATGTTCTCTTGGGACAACATTGCCAGTGCTGTGATGGAACGGACATTTTACAACTCTGGTGTTGAATTGCAAAATAACATATCTAGAGTCCAATTTTCAGTGTGAGCACTTAATGCGAGCAATCAGCCCCATATGGGGCTGATTTTAAGTACTAATTTAAATCAGTTCAGGAATTTAGGAATAACAAATGGAAGAACAACACAATATGCTTTTTTGCCAATGTTAGCCTGGCTCACCAGCCCATCTAGCAACCAATTCAATGTGCCCTTTAAGGGTATGTTTAGTGTGCATCCTGAATCTCCTTCTGGGACAGAACAGGCATGGGCAGTCCAGTGCTTTCACTGTGTTCAGCAAAGTGGCAGATGCCTTTTTAAAAAACACCATTGGAAATTTGGCCTTAAAAATATGGATGCAACATAACCTTTGGAATTTCTAAAAATTTAACTTATAGGCAGGGTTTTAAAAGCATGTACCTAATCCATTCTGAATGCAAATTAGTACGTCCAATTTAGAGCCTAGACGCTATGTACGTCAATAGATCACATTGATGCATAACATGTCTTCGGACCTGATCAACAACTCCAATAGACAGCACTTGATTTCAATGGGACAATGTTCCTAGGTGTACATAAGTATAAACAAGCATTTTATGGTCCAGAAGAATGCTTACATGAGGAAAGCTTCTTTTTATAGTCCTTCTGAGGACATTGGTACAAAAGAAAGAAACAAGGTGATTGTCCACTGGTGATGGAGCATTGTGGCTATTGTATATCCCTACTGTTGTGGCTCTCAAAATTAGCTAATTAAGACATACTTCACCAGAAGAAAATATCTGTAAAGTCAGCGTGTCCCTAACACGAAGTTATGTTGTCTAAAAGCTTCACAAAATAAATTCCCAACATTCTTCAAATACATTCAAATTACTTCCCTAATTAATATTGGGAATTGGAGATTTAGAGACTGATGTCATGGTGAATTTTTTTTTTGTTTGTTTTCTGATTATATAAAAAGATGGCAGTTTTATTTTCTGTACAGATTCTGAGCTCTCTAAGTAAGCTTAAGAAAAATGAAAGTAATTTCAACCAAGAAGTTTGTTCTGTTTGCTTTAGCTACAGTGATCTTTCTCATATCAAACAGCATGTGCCTGAATGAACCAATGAAGTCCAGGTTGCAGAGCAGAGAAGATGATGATAAATATTACGAGGTAAGATCTGTATTGCTATGACATTATTTGGGGAACTGTGGGTCAGATCCTGAGCCCTGAGCACATTGGATGTTTTGGCACGGGCTCTCCTAAACTCATTCCACAGCATTCAGCATTACAGCACTAGCAGTATGGAAAAAGCTTGTTGAAAGAATTTTCAAGAAATTCATTTGCTCAGACACACATACTGTGTGTTTCAATTTTCTTGCAATACAGCTCTGTGATTAGGCTGAGACTTTTTCTGAAATGTTTCTTACACAGTGGGTCCTCAATTAACATTCCTGTCAGGCATTTTATGCACATAATACAACAAAGAGATTATTAATCCAAAATTAATAAAGGCATGCTTGTAATACTCAAAAAATACTGATAAACAGAGAACATTTTAAATCTAATATAGTTAATGGTCTTAAAATTTTACTCTGGAAATTGCCTGTAAAAATTTCTTTGCAGGGTTGCACATTTATGTCTCAATAGGTGCCAAATGAAATTTTCACACTTCATCTCTATTATTTTTCATGTCTGCCCTGCAAATACTCCCTAGGAAATGGGAGCCAACCTCTCTTTTTGACTTATCATCATTGGTATAATAAACATCCTTCAAAACAAAATACAATTTCAATTATGCTAGTCAAATCCTCTGGACTTTAGCTCACTGTCTTTTATATACTTCCAGAAGGTGTATGCAGGTACAATCAGAGGGATAGTTTATTTAAAGTTTTAATCATGAAGTATAAACTAGAATGGCTCATTCCTCTCCTCTGCCAGTAACTGGAGACACTCACAGGGAAGTCAAATAGGGACAAGGAAGTGAAATTAGGATTAGTAGCATTTGTGTCTTTAACAGAAATTTAAATCCATATTTGTACATATTTGCTGTTAAGGCTTGGAAACTTATTTTTGTCACAAAAGTAAGTGATTTTCAATATGCCGAGGGAAGAGCACTGCTCTATACGAAGGGTCATACTGATAAAGCTGTTTTTCAGGCAATAGCTGCTCTTTACATCAGGAGACAGGTAATAGACTAGGCTCAGTTCTTCACTGTATGTCAGCATAGATACAGAAAGTATATTTTGTGCTGGTTGCACAGAAATTGGAGCCCAGGAGCTCCCAGTGCATCTTGTGTACTAGTGGAGGACTAAAGCCACTTAAAGCCCAGGACAGCCTCTATGCTGCAAGGCCAGAACAGGCATGATGTGATCTTGACCCAAATACTTTTCATTCACTTCCCTGTCTGTTAGCCTGGATGGATATTGGGTCCAAAGCATCCACCCAATGCTTAGAAACAAATGAGCTATACCTTCAGGTAGCTTGGTCCATCCTCCTGTTCATCCAAACCAGATGAGTAAGAGTCTGGGTTTGTGTTAAGTCACTAAATATATTCAGCATCTTCCCCTCCAGACAACTTCAGGTGGTGATATTTGCAAATGTGGACCTGACAGCAACTGCTGTCCACCCTTAACTGATTGCACAGGTGCTGGCACCTGTGCCCAGAAATATTTCCAACTGACACCATTTGAGCTGAACCATTTGCTGATACTGATATGGAGATGTGCTCTTGTGGTCAGAGTTCTGAAAAGGTAAGCAGGACAATGTCGGCATATGAAGGAGCTCACATTACAACGGAGCTTAGCAAATACAACTAAAAAAACATTGCATAGTCAGAAAAATAGGACCATTACCCAGCAGCTTTCTAAGGAGGTATGAAATTGAGTACTTTGTGTGATTGGTAGCTGGAGTAATGCCCTATAAAATGATCATATCCTTTTAAAAATTATTTTTCTTTAGATTAAAGATAATATTTTGGAAGAAAAGCAGAGGAGTCTCAATTTTGAAGAAATGGAAGACTGGGGATCAAAAAATATCATTAAAATGAACCCTTTTACAGTAAACAAGATGCCAAATTCAGTTGCTAATTTACCGCTTAGATTTGGAAGAAATTATCCAGAAGAAAGAAGCATTAAACCATTTGCTAATTTGCCCCTGAGATTTGGAAGAGCTTTTGGAGAGAACATACCTTATCAAGCTCCAAAGGTATCACACAGGCTTGGGAGATCTCCACTTGTTAAAGGTTCCAGTCAATCACTTCTTAATTTGCCACAGAGATTTGGGAAGTCCCTGGCTGTCAATCTGCCTCGAGATGTTCAGGAATCTGAACCAGGTAATGTTTCACAAGTGTTCAAGCCATATATTAAAATGCATATTAAATCACAGGTTAGTGATGGTCAAACACAGCTAGAATTGCTCTAGGAATGTTCCTAGGCATTTCAACGTGAGTTCAATTTGCCAAAAGAAAGATTGCAGTTCATCAAATCAAAAAATCTCATCAAAAGTAGTAGAGAATCTTTTTATAAAATCTTTTCTAATGATAAGGTGCCAAATAGCCAAATCTGAAAATATTCATATGACAGGATTAGGTTTGATGCTTTTTTAGATCAGGTTTCACTTTGAAAAGTTACAGCTTTGGTGAAGAAGGTTCAGAATCATTAAAATATCCCGTTTCGGCACTATAAAATTACAAGCTTACCTAAAAATTACTCTTCCATTTTCTAAATTTATGCAAATTAAAGTTAAAAAGGGACAAAATTCCAAGCTGAATAGCAGCCTTCTGAAAATTATTTTTTCTCATCCGAGCCTATTTTTTTTCATATTTTCTTGCTGAGACAGTGTTTGAGATTTTGATTTTTCATTCCAACTTAACATGAAAAATCCTTTATGACATCTCAGAATTTTTTTCAGGATAGGAAAACTATTTCCTGTCCATTACTAAGAATAATTTAAACCAGCTCTTCAATAACAGTCCTTCTTATCATAACTGCTGCCTTACTGGAACTGCCCATTTGTCTTGTAACCAAGTTTCAGTTGGCTACCCCTGACCTCCATCTGACACAGGCATAAAGCAGAAGTTCAGGCCAGGAAAGATAACTGATATATCAGAAGCCAAGGTTCTCTCTCATTTAATTCGATTCCTTTCATTCCTTTCTCACTGTCTCACCTAATTATAACAGCTTTTGTTTTGTTTGTCTGGTATTTTTAGGGATATGAATTTTAACAGTTACGTTAATACTGGAATGAAATTATGAAGACAGAATCTGAAAGACTTGGAAAAGCTGCAATGTGTTTTCAAAACTAAAGGTCATGAAAAGGAAACATATGTGAATTGAAATGCAAACCTGCCTTCATGTATGCATAATATATTTATTCTGTGCAAACCCTTGACATATAAGGCAATTATAATTGTAGTGATTGTTGTAGTAGATTACTTCAGTGGCAGTATAGTATAAATTCTATTTATTTCTGTGCTACTTATGTCCTATCGGTTGTAAAACCAAGTTTCAGAACAATGGCTGTATAATTTAAAGCATTTTAAGCAGAATTAAAAGAAGCATAATATGAATAAAGATGCATGGTTCAAATAAAAAGAAGCCTACAATGTGAATAACAATCAGAAGCACAATCAAAACTGCTGATAGCATTTGTGTCATATGCAGCTAAAGAAAATTAAGTGTTGAGAAAGTACTTTTCCTGGGTTTTATGGGTCATCTTAGATATAAATCTGAAAGGCCTTGTCTCTCTGGTAGCTGGCTCCTACACCTCTTCTTCTGCTCACAAGCTAGTCCAAATTTAAATTGACATTAGAATCACACACACAAATGGGTCTCTTCATCAGCAGCCCTTTGATGCTCAGTCAGTTCAATAGCTTGGAACCAGACAACGTGTCTCTCTCCAGTTCCTAGCCCTCAGACCTCCACGCCCCTTTGACTCCTCAGGTGCTGGCAATCAGACCACTCACTCTACTTGCCAGCTAGCCTGGCTTGAGATTTGCTATCAGATCATACACACACATGTTCACAGTGTCCATGCAGTGTCCGTTCAGTGTCTGGCTGAACCTACTCAAGGCATTGAGTGGTTCCTTTCAAGTCCCATCAAGCAGTGATCTAGGAGTTCTGCTCTTTGTTGCTGTCCTGTTACCTCCTCTTCCACAAGGTTTGGGTATCTGAGAGTTTATTACTTCTCCTGTCTCTTGTCTTAGTCTTTATGCTGAGTAACCAGTAACCAGATATCATTCCATATACCTTTAGAAGAACCTGGGAAAAAAACCTACCAAATTGATCAGATAAATTCATAGACAGGACAGAGGCTGAGTTGCCATTCCTCTACAAAGTTAATGAGGCTATTGGAAATACAACATTATTCAACCTCTGCCTGGTGAATCTAATTCAATCCAAAGGAATCAGACTATAGTCCTGAGAATATCTATCCTCTTTACTCACTCATACCTGAAATAACAAAGAGATAGGAAATTCTAAACAGATAAACACCAATGAGATTACACCTTTTGAATCCCAAACCCTATCTTAGGGCTTCTCTCTGAGCCTCAGAAGATGCTTTACCTAACAAGTATTTGTGAAAGACCTGTTTTGCAGTATAACACTTGGGTACAGCAGCCAAGTCCATGGTGAAGGACACTGGTCAACAAATTGTGTGTGGGGAAAGTCAAAGACCCAGGCTATAAAGATGAAGTCTTACCATTGCCTACCACCAGAACAAGTGTCACTTTTTCTTTAGTCAGGAAAACCAGGATCGTTAAGTGATTTACAGTCAAATGGACAGCAGAAGGAAATGTCCTGAATTCTCAGTTGTGTTTCTGGTCCTGCAAACCTCACTGCACATCATGTGAACCAAAAGCAAAGAAGATTTGTGAGAATCCCTGAACAGCAATAGAAGCTGCCTGTTTAAGGCATGTATCACCTAGCAACAGGGAAAGGGTACACATCAATTGACATTAATGATAGCTGCTGTGGGAGGAAAGCAGAAGCCCAAACATTGGCCCAGCACCAGGTACAATTAAGTTGTCCTCTTATTGCAAACTTCATGGCATGGATACAGGAGATGGTTTTTGATTTATTTTCCCTCAGCAGAGGAACTGCTAGGTGAAAAGTACATAAAGTAGGAATTATGTTATGCTGTGCAAAATTTCTGTTTGGCTTGAGAGCACATGAGCCAAGAAAACAATCACTGTATAGTGCAACAGGAGGAGAAGGGGCACAACAGGCAACATACATTGCTCTAGCTATCCCTCACTGGATTATTTATTATCCATATATAGATATTATTCATGAATTGGGAAAAAGCAAGGAAAGGACACAAGTAAATCAATTGACAGACTATTGAGGCTTACTGGCATGAATTCTTGTAGGGTTCAGGAGCTCCCAGCCTTCCTTGCCATACAAGTAATATTTATGCCTATTATTAAAGTCTCCATGTGAAAACACCTGGCTTATTTTAGGTTCTGACTTAAGCTTATAGAGAAGACAGCTGACAATGTACTGATTAATTTATAAGTCCAAAGGCTCATCATGGGGTTGATTTCAATATATCATTTGGACAGATTTAGTGGAGTGTAAAGTGACATTTTTGGTTTACCCTCAGAAGGAGCCAGACTTGCGAATCTGGCATTTGAAATCTGTCAGTCTTAGATTCTTTTCAATTGCTTTTGCAATTGCCTTTTGCATTTTCTTTAAAATATGACAACTGGGCTATCCTTAGTCATGACAGACCACTATAAATTTCCAAACCCTAAGCAAGACATTTTAAAAATTTCCCCGAGTTTAAGAGCACCCATTAGCAGGAATTGGAAATGCTTTCATTAGTGCTACCCACTAAAGTACATCTGGCATTGACAACCATAGATATCTGATTTGCATTTGTGCTGCTCTCCTGATGACATAATGTAGAAGGGTCTCAGCTAGTGCCACTCAGATCTTTTGTGGCACAGAGTCTGGATGAGAAAAATCTGTGCTATTAGGAAAGAAAAGAGAGGGTTACAATATCCTTATGCGTATTTTATCTCAAGAACAATGGATGGGGCAAAATACATTTTTTCATCTTTTCATATCTATGCACAATGTATCCTATGCAGTGATTAGCCAGAAGGTCAGTCCTATGGCCTTACTCAGAACTGTATCCAATTAAAATTTTAGTGAAAACCAACAAAAAATGGGTTTCTTTTACAGTTGTCATCCAAATTATCCACTTAGATCCCTAGAGTTAACCGGTAGAAGAAATATTCTAGAATGGCTTTCAGAAAACTCAGATACCTCTGTAGGCAACCATTGTACTTGAAATATTAAAAAAGGCATATGGTTATGACAGATTTCTAAAACCAGAAGGTATTAAATGCTATTCAAGTTCATTCCATCCTTTTATTACCATCCCCCAACATGCCGATAGTGCATAAAGTGAAATGAAAACCAGGAGGTTGTTTCCATTGTTTGCAGGTCTTAAAAAAGGAGTCAGGTGGTTAAGACAGACATAGGTCAGAAAAACCTTGCACAGGAAAATTCGTTTTGCTACATCCCAAATTTTCAGAGGCACCCAAGTACTGGCATACCTCAGCAGATAATTATTTCTTTTAAGGCCATGTTTTCAACAGGAGGTTGGACCACGTGATCTCCAGAGGACTGACCTTTTTAACCCAATTTTTTTTGGTGATTCTATGATTCTTCAAGCTTGTGAGGTGCAAGGCTAAGACAAGACTGTTAATTCACAAAGAATCTTTAGGTCCATTTCCTTATATACCTTTATGACTTTGATCCCAAGTCCCTCACCAAGCAAAAGTAGGTCACTAGCAACAGCAGAAGGTTTCTTAGTCAATAGCAGTAACGGTGCAGGTAGGTAGGAGCTATTAACAGTTCCCATTTTCTGGAACATGATGACTACTTAGCTATTTCCCCCTATTCTCTCATATTTAGGACACTTGCTCTGGCTTTGAAGCATTTTTACTTAATATATTTATCTCATCTCTGATGCTCATAACAGTTGATTTCTGGCGCACCTATCAATTACCATACAGAATGATGTCCAGCTCTTTGTCTCTTGCAACACATTAGAAATCACAGGCATAAGCTGGAAAACAAAATTATAAAAGTCAGTTCATGGTTTAACATACAGAGTTGAAAGCAACACTTGTATCAGAAACTTCCTTCTTTAAATTCTCTCAGGATTTCAGTAATTTAGATGAACCCAGAGGGTTGATCTTACATACAGAGCTAGAGACAGCTAATAACCGAACAAAGAATATTTTCAGTCCTTTCAATTGCAGCTTCCCATTTTACTGTATTGAAAAACACTTATTCTCCTTTCTCCTCACATATATTTGATACCTCAGCCACACTGAAATAAATGTTTAAGTTATAGAAACTGGAGCTAAACTTCACATGCTGCATAATGTAGCACATTATGTAGCACAAATGCACAGACATGCAACAATGCAATATGAGTGTTGTAGGGCACACAGAGCCATGTAGCTCTTTGCAAATACTGCATTTGTGCATGTACAGGTAACAAGTGATAGATGAAAAGTGGTTTGAAACCAGAGGCAACTACTAGGAATACTCTAAATCAAAACTTTGCTTGGGTTTTGACCCTTAGTTCCTAAGCTGCTCCACCTCACATAAAAGAAAACATTAAATTAGTTTGCATAGCGGAGGTTCAAAGTACATCTTATACTTCTGAGGAGCTTTATATTAAAGTTTTCAGCTGAAAACAGATTTACAGTTTGTGGAGATGCTTGTGGTGGGCTGATCCAGGGTGGACACATGATGCCTACCAAAGCCACCATATCACTTCCATCTTCAGCTGGACAGTTAAGCAAAAATATAACAAAAGGCTCATGGGTGAAGATAAGGAAGATCAGTCCTAAATTCTCTACCTCTACCTCCTCCACCCCTGCAGTGCAGGGAATGGGGAGTGGGGGTTGGGGTCAGTTAATCAAGTGATGTTTCAGCCACTCCTTCCCCCTCAGGGGGAGGACTCCTCACACTATTCCTCTGCTCAAACGTAGGGTCCTTCTTCCTGGAGACACACCTCCATGGGCTTCTCCAGTATGAGTCCTTCCCACAGGCTGCAGATCTTCACAAACTGCTCCAGTGTGAGTCCCTTTCATGAGGTCCTGTCCTTCAGGAACAGACTGTTCCAGCATGGGTCCCCTGCAGGATCACAAGTCCTGACAGCAAACGTGTTCCACCGCAGGCTTCCCACAGGGGTCACAGCCTCTGTCTGGCATCCACTTGCTCTGGCATGGGGTCCTCCATGGGGTGCAGGGGGACATCCTGCCTCACTTGGGTCTGCAGGATGCAGAGGAATCTCTGCTCCAAAACCTGGAACGCTTCCTATTTGGATGAATTAGTGAAGGAGAACAGAGGGGAACTTTTAAAAATCATCTGCTTCTCTCAGCTGCTTAATTCTGTGTGTACTTAAAATATAACCACATCTTGGGGCAATAAAAGTGTTTGGAATTTATTCTATGGCCAATATGGAGAAATTTATTTGTAAAAGAATGGAGGCAAACTTTCTTTGAACTCTGCTGTTGCAGAGAGCAGCTCAAGAAAAACACAGAAGCATATGTTTGGTGCTGAGCTTGTCTTTGAGTGTAGTTACCATTTTGACTAAGTACCCACTTGCCTTCAGAGACCCATCATCAATTCTGAGAGCTGCAGGTTTGCCTGTCCCTCAAGAGGCATTTCAAATGAAATTGTACAGCCCAATTCAGCAGCTGATTTCTTTTGGCAGCTATGAAAGAAAAGTCAGAAGTTTAATTTAGATTTCTGTGAAGAAAATAAATACCAGTGGAGGTAGTCCAGAGCAACCTATAGTGTAGTTATACTGGGATCACATATGGCTTATGGAATCTTGAAAGAAATGTGAACCCAGGTGATTCTGAATCGCTCTTGATGTGTCAGTCTGCAGAAAGAGCAGGGGAGGGGAAAGGGCAGACAGTTTTCAGAAGGTACTTCCTGTGTCTGCTCAGCCACCACCGCATGTTTCTGGAAGTTCTGTATTTCAAGACGTTTCCTAACAAATGTGTTCTTGCACATATTTATACTGCATAAGATGCTATGAATCCAGGGGTGGCCTGGAGGATTTCAGAGCCCACCCTTGTCTCAAAAGTGCAACTAATGATAAATTCTTTCTGGGTCTTGTTTCCCTCGGCTGCCAAGTGCAGATGGTGCACAGTTTGGCACTGGCACATGTGCAGAAGTGATTTTCTTAGTTACCCCAGAAATCACCAAAATGAGGATACAGTTACTTGGGCTGACTGAAAACGAGCACATAGGAAAACGTTTGCAGGTGATGTGTAAAGTAATGGTTTTTTTCCCCCATTTTCCAACACGTAACAGAAAAATATTCTCATTTGTTAGTATTATTTGACAGTGAATGATCTATTCTTGTTTTTTATAATACTTTTCTCTTAAATCACTATTGCATTATATGCTCTTACATGTGTGCTACAGAAGTTCTTGTTCAGACCCTCACCAGCTAATAAGCACGAGAGAAATCACTGTGCATGCATTATGTACCTGTCCTGTCTCTGGACACTTGACTATCAGAAAATGTGATAAACATCAGCCTTAACTGAAACAATTCAATGCTCTATAAGTCTGTCATGGACAGCATTATTCATACAAGGGATACATGGTCGCCCTGACAATGCATAAGATCTTTCTAAAATAGAAATTGACCTTGTGGTCTGATCCTGCCACCAGTCTGGGATAAATCTAAAGTAACTCCAGTGGAATAAATGGATGGATGGATGGATGGATGGATGGATGGATGGATGGATTGACTGATTGATTGATTAGCTGATTGATTGATTGACATGACATGGGAACTGAGTGCAATTTAATTTATAAATAACTTGAAGGTTCACTGAAGTTGCGAAGAAGCTGATGCATGCAATTATAAAACATTTTCATGTGAACAGACCAAAAGTGGGACAAAGGCCCTAAAACTAAAATCGCTTTAGTTGCTAGAAAATAAATGCTCTTTAACTGTTTCTTGTAACATGCAAGTCACAGCTTCATATTCTGGGTTATGACATAAAACTAGAAGAATTGTATGTAATTAATTTGATAATCTAAATAATCAGGTATTATATTCAAATGAAAGATATACATAAATGCATTTTTCATAAAAACTGGCTTGGAGATACAACACTTATGTCTGCTCTCTAAAGTAAAAGCAAGACATTTGCAATTATCGAAATGCGATTCAAGTCTGGAATTCTCGCCGATGCAAAACTGGCTCGTGGCCACGAGAGGGCAGAAAGAACACTCTTTGTAAAGCTTGATTTTGGGAAGAATCGTGTATTCCCTTATAGAGCCTGGGATGTAAATTAGCACGAAAAACTCCTGGAGGAGTTAGGAAAATGAAAACTACGCCGTTAGCTCTACAAAATCTATCTCATGAACTTTAACAAGTCTGGCCATCTCAACTTTCTGTCTTTTAATAACCATTCATAGAACAAATAAATTTTTAAAAAAGAAATTACAGTGACATTTGACATAAAGACTGAAGAGAGGATATGTTGCAGTGTGTATTAAGCTATCTATCAATGCCTTCTAACTTTTGCCTTTTAACACCAGCTTAAGGATAAGAATATGTATAATTTCTCCCTTCAATAAACAGCTTGCTTTGGCTCTTTTGGGATCCAAATGCATCTGTAGCCCTCACAATATTGAGGCTATCAAAATCAGTGAGAAGTCCAGAGAATGATGTCTCTGTCTTCTTCACCAAAATGCTCCCATCCCTCTATTTTCTCCACGAAAATTATGGGGGAAGAAAGAATTAAATAAATTACTTTTCTCCCTATTTAGCTGAACTGGCCTCACCTTTTCTTGACCCGCCACTATGTAGGTAACATAGCTTTCTTCACTTAGAAACAAGGTTTCTAATTTTGGTTTCCACTGGCTTTGTCCCATCTCACCATCCAAAGCATACTGAGTTACAGCATGGAGGGGCTACTGGCTTAATAACTGCCTCAGCAAGTCTTCATCTTTTCTGCATTAGTCAATGGAAAGGTTATAAGATCCCTTCCCTGAGATCATATATATACCACAGCTAAATACAAATTAGTGTTTTACCTGTCTATCAGAGTCATCAGGTGATTTTTAGTCCCTGAGAGAGGAATATTTTGCTTAAAAAGGTGGATTATGCTTTCAATTCCTTATTGTAAGGCTCCTTTCTCTCTCAGCCGCAGCAAAGGGGATAGTTTTCTTTATCCCACTTTCCACATAACTGCAAGAGCATGGGAACAACCTTGGACAGGCCTTGACTGTGGGATTATAGGAGCAATTAACAGGGCAGTGGAGTAAGAGGGGAAAACAGTGGGCAAGCTCTCATGAAAAACCACAGATATGTAGAAATGGAAGCACTACAAGAAGAACTCACTGCAGAACATTTTTAATATGCTTTGGTAGATAGCTGGAGTAGTAAAGTTTTCAGGCTTGTCATTTTTAGGACTGAGTTGAAGTCATCTTTTCTTGGGTTTCCTGAATAGCCTAGGAAGAATTCCTGAATGATTATGCTTCTTAATACCACTTCATTTTTGCTTCTGACTTCTGATCTTCACAGCATTTTAGAAGTACAACTGGTTGTGACACATTTATTCTCTGTATTCTTCATGACACAAGATGGGACCAAAAGCACAGGAGTGTTTTACTTAGCAGTCTTTGAAAAGCCTTTGAAACACACATGCATGAGTCTATGGGCCCTGCTGGGGTGAGTGCTGAAGGAGCTGGCTGATACTATCTTAAGGCCACTCTAAACCTTGAACAATCATGGCAACTGGGAGACATGTCTGGGGACTGGAAGGAAGCAAATGCCATTCGTATCTTTGAAAAGGGCAGGAAGGAGGACCTAGAGAACTACAGGCTGGTCAGAATCATTTCCAGCCCTAGGAAGGTACAGAGCCACTCATCCTGGAAACCACTTCCAGGCACATGTAGGAAAAGATGACCAAGAGCATGGACTCACCAAGGGAAAGTAATAGTTGACCAACCTGATGATATTTGACAATGCAATGACCACTTGACAGACATAGTCAGGACAATGGACATTGTTTACCTCGACTTGCTTTTGACACTGTTCCCCATAAAAACCTCACATAGAGCAGATGATGAATTATGGCCTGAATAAGAGTGAAAACTGAATTTCTGGGCCCAGAGGGTGATGATCGGTGGTACAAAGTCTAATTGGAGGCCAATAATGAACAATGTACCCAAGAAAAGAATACTGGGGACAGACTTGCTCAATCTTGTCATAATTATCTGGGTGATGGGGGAGGGTGTGTCCTCAGCAAGTTTGCTGATGATTGAAAATTGGGAGGGTCATGATGCCAACCAAAGGGATCTGAACAGGCTGAAGAAATGGACTGACATGCAATTCAACAACTCATGCAGTTCAACAAAGGTAAATGGAAAGTCTTGCATGTAGGGAGGAACAGCTGCATGCTGCGAGGAGGACCAGCACATGCGAGAGCTGACCAGCTGAAAACAGCTTTGCAGAGAGGACTGGGGGTGCTGGTGGACACCAAGTTGGACAGGGGCCGACAACCTGCCTTCACTAGAAGGAAGGCAAATGGTATCTGGGACTGCATGAGGAGGAGTGGCCAGCAGGTTGAGGGAAGTGGTCCTTTCTTTTCTACTCAGCACTGGTGGGACCACATCTGGAGTACTGTGTCCAGTTCAGGACTCCCCAGAACAAAGGAGATGGAGCTACTGGAGAAAGTCCAGTGAAAGGCCACTAAGCTAATGAAGGGTCTAGAACATTTCTCATATGATGAAAGGCTGAGAGAGCAGGAACTGTGCAGCCTGGAGAAGAAAAGGGTGGGTCTCATCAGGGAGGGTCTCATCAACATGTACAAACACTTGAAGGGAGGTTGCAAAAGAAGATGGAGCCAGGCTCTTTTCATTTGTTCCCAGTTGAGAGGACCAGAGGTGATGGACACCAACTGACACACCGGACGGTCAATCCAAAGGAAGCACTTTAGACTACGAGGGTGCCTGAGCACTGACAAGGTTGCCCAGAGAGGGTGTGAAGTCTTCCTCCTTGGAAACATGGTCCTAGGCAGCCCGCTTTAGACAGTCTTGCCTGAGTAGGGTTTCGACCAGGTGACCATCAGAAGTCCCCTCCCACCTCAAGCATTCTGTGATTTTGTGATATCCATCTTTCCCTGACACCATTGTTCCACTGCAGCCTGGTAAGGGAGCTATACAGAGATGTATCAAGGACCTTCATCCTCCCAATTATTCTTTTTCCAGAGAAACTCAGTAATGTGGAGATACAGCTGGCAGCAAAACACACAACTTAGGTACTGATAGATTTACGTGTTGGGGGTGACCTCTTTTGTGTGAAGATTTGGAGTGTAGAGGTGATGTCCTGAGCTTTTTTTTTCCAGTCAGCACACCCTCTATAATAACAGCTGAGGTAGGTCATTCCCATTGTATCCTAAAACTTTAATTCTTCCATAGTATATTTTTGGAAGGAAATAACAGAGATTTTTCAACAGTTGAGTAATTAATGAAATGAAGGAAAATATTCCTCTGAGCCTTTCCAAACATGCAGCTCTAGACTAAGATGAAGCATGAAAAAGAAATACTGAAATAATTTTTTTTCAGACTATATTAAACTTGTGAACTCTGGAAATCACTGATACAGCTATATCACTTGCACATGGCACAAACATTAAAGTTGAGTTCACTTTAATGTGATGGCCAAGCTATCCAGGTTAAAAACAAATCAGTGGTTCAAAATCATAATAAACCAGCTCGACTGGTTATTAATAACACAATAGTACATTTAATAGGTATTTAGAAAATGTCTATTTTAATAATTTATGTATTATCACCTGCCAAAAGACATGCTCCCAACTTTTTTCACACTGCTTTTCCAAGAAAAGTAGGACCTCCAGCTAGTTTTGCTCTCACTGGTGAAAAAAAAAGCAACAGAAAAAACACTCTTTTCAAATGCATCCATTTATTTTGAGGCCTATTCAACTTAAACAAAAGACACATTGAGAGAAAAGAAAAGGTCAGCAGAAGAAAGTAAAACAGATCAAAATCTATCACTGTAAACATAGGAGGGCAAAAACATCCAGCAAGCCAACTAACCAGAATCCAAATTCATCAGTGGTGGCCAACTCCAACTGTTTTGAAGGATGGTGTGAACATCCCACACAAGACCTTAGCAAAGAATACTGGTATTTTCAAGACTGGGAATAAAAATTGGCACTTCACAGAAGTCTTGCTGCTGGGCTGCCTGCCTTACTTGAAATCCACTAGGCTCAGCCAATTTGTCAAGAATTGAACCAATATCCACACGACTTCACTCAGTTCTTCCCAATCAAATTTTCCGTAACAAACTGTCTTGGTTTGTGGCTGTATTTATTGCTTTACTCAGGAGAGGTAAAACTCCACATGACCTGTGTGTGTCTTGGATCCCAGCTCTAACATCCTTCCCCCGCATTCAACAGTTAAACGCCTGCTGACATCACCAGCTGTCTGATCCTATGTACCACTCCAGAAGATCCCCAACACCCTCTTGCTGTGATGTCAAATACTACCAGAACACAGACCAAAGCATAGTCACAGTGCACTGCACTGAATTAGAAGGTAGGCTTAGTTCAGAGTTCAGCCCTATGGAGTTTCCTGTTAATGCTTTTCTTCCAGCGACAGACAATGAAGGTTGGGAAGAGAGGGGCTGATCTCCAAATATTGTCTCCTGTGTTGGAATAATATTTCTTTAGGGTTCTGTAAGCACAATACTTGAAAGGTTGTTACATTTAGAAATCAATTTTTACTTATGTATCATTTCTCAAAATAATCATGTATCACTGTCCTATACCTTCCTACTTTCTCCCCCTGGGAGCTTTGCCTCAGCAAAGCCTCCCAATGAGATAATTCATTCTCTTGACCATGGATTTCTGAAAGCTCTGGGGCTGAAATGTGTATGACTGTGGCTCCTGCTTTGGAGAGATATCATCCTGGAAACTAATGATTTCCTTTGTAGGTCATTTCCCCTGGATCAATAAGGACTTGTGACTTTGGTCACTGAGCTAAAATCCCTTTGGCTTCTTCTGCCAAGTAATTGGGCCAGTTTGCCAGGAAACAGAACTGGACAGACTGTGGGCCCCTCTGCATGCATTGGCCTGTGTCCAGAGAGCACTGTTCATAGGGATGTCTTGACCCTTGGTCTGGATCTTGCTGCTAAAGGGAGGTGTCAATGACTAGAAGCTTGAGGTCCCCGAGCCAGCCACCTGGAAGCACTGTACAATGAACTATTTTTCTGGAGCTGAAGGCAAGTTTTACTATTTCAATGGTGGTTTTGGGCTAGTGCAGCTAGCAGGGACGTGGGACATAGATGTTCAGGACCCTTTTGATGAGGGAGTGTGGATTACTGCGAACCAGTGGTCCTGGTGCTGGTATGCTGGGTAAGACTGCAGATGGGTTTAAGCCTGTACGTACATTGTGGATTCGAAGATGACTGCAGTCGAATCACAATCTGGTGCTATGGATGATGCTTGAAATGCTAGGAGACTGATGAAGTAAAATTGATGGCATAAATCCCTGCCTCAGCTGGCAGCTGCTGTCATGGAGCTGCAAAGAGAAGTCATGAAATGTGATACCTCCCTATATGTGCAACAGGCAGGGGCAAAAAAATCTACGAGTCACAGGCTCCATCTGTAATTCTGGCAGCCAGAAATAAATTTCTGAGAAAGGCTAATAAAGCTGGATAGAGAGGAAATTCCACTGGGGTCTGAACAGTGTGGACTCAGAACTGCATTGCATTACAGAACCACAGCAGTTCTTCTGGAAGGAAAGTCTGATTTCTGTTTCTTGCCCACTTGCAGATTATGGATCAATAACTCAGAACATTTTTCTCATTGGAAGCCAGTTGTACTTGAATCTGAGTCATCAGTGTAAGATTTCCATAGTGTTCATGTAGACACCATAGCAGACCACTCAATACTCTATAAACTGCCAGCATGATAGAATTAGTTTTGGTTTTTTCACTTGAATATGCTGTATCAGCTTCTTTTCTTCAAAAACTTATGGCCCAAACTCCCAGACATCCTGGAAGAATAACATATTTCAAATAGTTTCAAATTAGTTCTCTACTTTAATAAGGCACAGCAAAATCTTTTGTATTTTACTAACATATGCCAGAGAAGAAGAGGGCTTGTTTAAAATATCCTTTTTGTCAAAGCTTTGCCAAAGTCAGGATAGCAAACATGTACCAGTCAGATGAATACAAATTGCTCCTTTCTCCTTGAGACTCTCCTCAGACTCTACTTCCCATTGTAAGATCCATATCCAAAAGCTAGCAGATCATTAAGTGCAGAGCAACACAGAAGTCTCAAAGGTACAACTCAAAATGCAAGAAGGTAAAACAAAGGTCTCTCAGCCTTCTTCACATGATGAGCCATTGGTTTTTGTCAAAATGAGCCTTGTCACAGTGTGTGGACAGCAGAGTGAATTCAGTGCTTCTCTTTGTGAACTTATCTAGCCCTTATTACACACTCCTACTGTGCTTGTCATGGAGCAAACAGGTTCCTGAGGGTTTCCTCAGGATCGTCCCAGAAAAAGAAGGCACAGATACAAGGGAATGCTCTGCTGGCTCTTGGAGGATGGGGGAGGAAGCAGTAGTGCTTCTTTGTCTACTTCATCTAAGGAGGTGATGGTGTTTTTTGAGAGAAGACTCTTTGTCACTGTGAACCAAAGCTTCATTTGATAGAAAGTAAAAGTCCTGGTGCTTTTCTTTTGCACAGCAGAGCAGCTCAAAGCAGAGGCAATTTGTTTAGATATAAATGCCTGCATGAAGTTCTGGAGAGCTCAGGGGTTTATACTGCCCTAATACAGCTCCTCTCCTCACAAACAGCGAAACAACCAGTGTTGAAATACAACTTTGTTCGAGTGAAAGGAGGACAGAAGCATTTCCCCTCAGCACAATAGAGACAAGAAACATGGCAATTAAGGAAAAAAGTCTTTTCTATTAAAAGTATCCTTTTCAGAGTGGGACTGGAACTTTACAGTAAATCTGAATTCACCAGGTGAGACTTACTGTGCATAAGTCTTTTTTTGTGCAAGTCCAAAGTTTCTGCTCTTACTTGGAAGCTTATTTCCAGCTTCTGTTCATCAGTAACACAAAGCAATAGTATCACACCTCTTTAATCTGCTTCTTTTCTTTTTGTTTGTATGTTTGTTTTATTTTGTAACCTGGTACAAATAACCAGTAGCAGTAGTAAGAGCAACCATTGTTTCTTGTTGACACTTGCCAGAATTAGGCAGAATTCATCTGTTTTCTCCTTAGTATCTAGATGCAGTAACAAATGCTTTAGTATTTGGTATTTTATCCTGCATCTTCCCCTAGAAGTTCAAATATTAAGCATGATGCTACCACATAACCTGCCCCAACACTACCAAGAAAATGAGGGACCTGAAGTCCTACAAGAACCTTCCATTCGAATGTAGTACTAACTCCATTTCAAATTTCTGCTTGGGCAACTGTCTCAAAAGACAGGCAAGAACAGAACTTGTACAGGTAAATTATTCCATTAGAAGTATTTGATACCAATTTAGTGTTATTGAAAGTATTTTCTCATTATATTTTATGTTTTTCTGGCAAGACACATTTTTTTTCTTTTTGCTTTAATGAAATAGAATATCTTCTACTTTGTGCAATAGTCTGTCAGTTCCCCAGGAAATATGTTCATTACAGCTGAAAGGAGGACTGTTAAAATAAATTATACTGTGGCCTTAGCATTCAAAATCTCCTGAAATAATTCTCATAAAGAATAAAATGAACATGTATATTGCATTTCTAATTTGGAAAAAATGAGCATATTTCACAAATCAATCACCAACATTTATCATCGTACCTACTCCTATTTTAAACCTTTTTTTTTCTCCTAGATTACAGGTTGATCTATAATTACTGAAATAAACTTTTAAATTAAAATTTAAAATTACAGGAAGCTTGCATTTTGCTTTCATAATCACCAATGTGTAATCAGGAAGTTTCAAGAATCAATGTGTTTTCACTGTATTTTGAGGGCTTAATTATACAATTAGCTGGAGGGCAGGATATGGCAGAATTCCTGCAGTTTTTAAAGGTCTGGAAAGCTGAACTTACATGCTGCTTGGCACTCATGACAATTTTTTATTTAAACTAAATTTGTATTTTTTCCATACATAACAGATTACAGAGTGAACCTCAAGTCCTCCAGTGTTCTTTCATTTGAGATTTTATCTCTATTGTTAGTAAAATCACGTCTTAGTTTCTATCTTTCTGACAGACTTCTGGTTTACTACTGTTGATAACTTCTTCCATTACTTGTAATGTCTCCTATCCAACATCTGAATTCCAGTCAGAGTACTTTGGATTATCACGCTTGTCAAACCGTGTCTTGATGCCTCCCACTTACATATCTGCCCTGAGGCAAGTTTTTGTGGTATTCCTTGCATTGCAGGAATTTGGTGAATTTCCATCTGCACTCTTAACTATTAATAGGCTTGGAAGTTTACTGAATTATAGAACCGATCTAAATTTTAATGAATATACAGAAAATAATCACGTTAGCTACACAGGATATCCAGCAAAAGGAAAAATTAAGCAGTGCAACAGCAAAGCATCTTTCAGATGACAACTATGTTAGACCCAGCTCTAAAACACAAACATGAAATACACATAGCAAAGTTGTAGCATTCTCTTCTCTGTGACCAGGAAAATCTCTATTGTAACACAGGTAGTAAGCTACATTTTTCTGCTACTGTAAACACACACTCACATGAACTCACAAGCCATACCTGAAAAGAAGATGGCTGCATGTTTTACAATATCATACATGTTTTTAAAATGTTGCGTTTTTTCCTAGTCACATAAATACAAATAAATAAGTAAATAAATAAATAAATAAATAGAACAGTTGTTCTCAGCTTTTAAAAATAATGCATGAATTAATTTTATTACATTATTTTCTAGGACTAGAGCATTTGTTACCAATATTTGCATAGCTAGATTGTGCCCCTGATTAAACAGAAGCATGTACATATATTTGAATAATGCTAGGTTGTATATATATATATACAAACAAGGTATCCTATGTATTTTACCCTATGATCAGATAGTCAGATTCAGCATTGATATACTAAGATTATGGGTGTAGTTATTTATAGGTTTATTGGGAAACAGTTAATAAATACGAATTCAGCCAATCCCACTCCAAAAAAAATTCAATGAATTCCAAATCTCTATGTTGCTCAGTGACTATGTCATCTGGCATGTATTGTGGTCTTCAGGAGAAGATGTGTAGAGTGAAACAGTGGGTGCTGAGAATCAGAGGTGCAGAAAAAATACATTTCAGGTGCTCTTTACTTTGGATTAAGGGTCCATTTGTGGCTGTGGTGCCTTCCTGGTGTATTTCTGGAACACATCTTTCAGATAATTACATCCATAAGGAACCCAGTTCATGTACTCCAAGACCAAAGCACTGAAAAACAGAGACCACTGGGAGATTCATGTCAAAAGTGGAGTCCTGGATTAAAATCCCAGTATGAATAAGAGCTCTCCTTCCAAGACCTTCTCGAAGCTGTTGGCAGCACACACCCTCAGATGTGCTGGTTTCATGTACTGATCAAATCAGTTACTGGAGGCCTTCACAAGCTCATAATTTAAGACACTGCATTCTTACACTCTGGTTTGAGCTCTGCATGACATACAAAACAAATCTGAAGGGAAGAAATGCAACTTTTTAATAATAAAGAAGGCACTACCAAACTGATGTTCTGATCCCAGAACATTAGTTTTTTGGTGGTGTGGGTTTTTCTCAGAAGAAAAGAGCCAGAAAGCTGGAAGTTGTCTGTCAGAATTCAGAATAAATCTACAATTGTGGAAGTTAGAAATGCTAATAGTCTCTATTAAATCATTGACTATCGTGCTGAGACTCTTAAGGATTGTTCACAATAGACATTTTAAAAATATGTTCACCTTAGCCCTTTTTTGATAATCTCTGGGTTGAGACATTTTTTAATGTGTCGTTGAGATCTCAAATATCACTGAATCAACATTGGCTATAAATATTTTTTTGGGAGAAGGAGACTTGTAAATATTTTGAGTTTAACATAGTCCTGTTTCAGCTGAATAGACGATCACACCTTCGTATGCAATGCTTCTCTTTTATGTCTAAGGTAAAGTGGTTGTTCTGCAACTTAGTAGTCTATAGATAGCAGCCAACAGGAATGATTTATTAATGTTTCCAGTGAGAGTTGGCTTAATGAATACAAACATCACAGCCACATAGGTGACTTGGCATCTGCCTGACTACTTTCAGAATGGGGGTGAAACTTTAGATAGAACTTGTAAATGAATGCTTGAGTTCCTTCAGAAACATAAAACCAGAGAAGTTTTCTGATAATCTATGGCACATCAGATTCTTATTTTGGTTCATCATACACATCAAACTGCTGGATTTCAAATGACACCAATGTATGGAAACGTACAGGGTACCCTCAGCCTCTAGCAGGTCCATGTGAGTGCCTAGCACAGCTTTCACTCAGTATGAACTACAGTGACTAAACAATAACATTTCTCACCCCTCTCTAGAGATGGAGAGGGGAAGTTTTCAAAGGTAGCAATAACAGATTCTGAAATCAGTGGGAATTAGATGCTAAAGCTTCCATCTGTGCTACTGCATATATTTGCTGCCCGTATGCTACTTACGTAGTACTGAAAGGAGAGTGCAGGTACGTATGTGCTGGCAGCTGAGACTCAATTACACTGCAAGATGCACCTGCTGCATGTATCTATTGCCTTCTTTCTTCCTCTCACTGATCAAAACATAATTGACTTGATCCAACCTTCATTAACCAATTGCCAATCACTGTTGTACTAACCTCTCCTGGTGACAGCTCATCCTAATAGCATTAGCCAGAATAAGCTGAATAAGTCAGAGTCATGAAAATAGAGCCAAGTCGTCATTGTTTAAAAGACTTCAGGTAACCATCACTGTTGCTGCTGTCAAAAGACGTTTTGTTGGGGTTTTTTTTTTTCAGACATAAAGAGTTCGGGGAATTCCTTAATTGCTGCAAGCTTCCCTGAGGAGCAGACAGGAAGCATGGAGGAATTGCTCTACGTGTACTGCCAGAAGACAACCAAGCAAAGGAAAAGGACCTCCATGTACCTTTGTTACAGGTTAGCTCTTGATAACACAGAGGGAGGCATGTTTCCAGTCTTTGAGTCATGTTTAACTCTTTGGCATTCTAGCCTGCATCTTCCATTGCTGTTGTCCAGGAAAGACTGCAGGACTGAAGGCTATCCTTGGACTTTTCTGAATCACCCTTAAGCAGCATGTCCTGCTTCCAAAGCTTTCCTGTAAGTCAGTAATGGTGATCTGAATGCTGCATGAGTGTCTGAACAACAGAGATTTGGCATCATCATTTGCCTATCTTTCAGTTAGCCAGTCAACCTTATGGTAGTAGAGAAGACCCTCAGCCAACATAGGCTAGACATCTACTTTTCACAGTCAAAATGTTTAAGTGAAGTGCTTTTATCAAGAAAAGAACCAGGCAGCGAAATGGTTGGATAGAAATTTAGACTGACAAGTACAAATATCTGCATTCCAAAAATGGGCACTTGTAGTGGTTTGGTCCAAAATACTCATTACTGTTTATCTTCTGTGAGATAAGAAGTAGGAGAAATGCAAAGCAGGCACCAAACTTGAAAGAATATAAAGAAGTTTATTAACAGACCTAAAAGAGGAAAGAAAAAAAATTATACCACCTTCAGAACTCTCCTCCTCCCCCCACCTTCCTCCCTTCTCCCACCGCCAATGTGAAAAGACAACCCTTAAGATGTTCAGTCTGTTTACCACTTCCATAATAACCTTGTTCAGTCCATTTAGAAAGAGAAGTCTCTTCTTGCTTGTGCTATGAAAACAGTATCACAATGAGACAGCCACCCACTTCCAAATATTGTTCAGTCCATTTAGGAAGAGGAGTCTCTCTGCCTGCATGTGAGTCCCTTCCCCTGACTTGCAGCTTGTTCAAGGTCACACACAGATAGCAATTGGTTTTCCCGCGTTCGAGGGTCCACTCTTGAAGTTTTTTGGGGTACAATTTTAAGGTTGAGCCGTTCAGAAACAAAAACAGAGGCCCTTCTCCTTCCCTGGGAGCAAAGGGTCTTCCTCATCTTCATTGCTAGGACTATCTCTGGGAGCATCTCTAGGAACTGAGGTCTTCTCCTTTCCCATTTGGAGCAAAAGTCCTCATCTGGTTCATCTCTAGGGACTGAGGTTTTCTCCTTTGCCATTTGGAGCAAAAGTCCTCATCTGGTTCATCTCTCCCTGTCCAAACTTCTCATGAAATTACAGCTGCGTCAGCATCTGCCTATCTCAGTGCAGGTGCTTTTGCTCACGAGTTGAACACTCCACCCCCCATATCTTCATGGAATTACAACGGGATACTCTGATATATCATAGCTTCACAACAGAATTTCAGCTTTAAGCATCCCCTCTCTCTCTTCCCTCAGGTTTTCAGCTCTTCACAGCACTAAAAGGGTTAATCTCACCTCGGCCTTGCAGCTTTGCAGCTGGAATGTTGAATTTTTCTTATCGAAGTGGAGAGGGGGGAGAGCCGAGCCGCTCCGGCTGCCCACGGCAAGGCAGTGGGGGGGAGGGTTCCATGGCTGGAATAGGTCCATAGACTCCAGGATGGCCGTGGCCCGGCCCGGCCTGGCCCAAGCAGGGCCTGGCCGGGCCCGCTGGCCCCCACACGGGGCCCGCAGCCACCTGTCCCAGCGCCGGAAACGAGAGAGAGCTTGGAGGGGGAGTTTGCCTATTCTTAAATGTGGATCACAGAGGCGGTCACAACTTTAAGTGGCTTAGAGAATTGTTCATATTCAAACTGGCCAGCTGATAGGTTCTATCAGTTCCCAGAGGAAACTGTAAGCACCCCTTAGCAAGGACATCCCTTCTGGGACTATGCTTGCTAACCTATGACAGCACTTTAAGCTTTTATTCTTTTCACAATGCCCTGAATATTAATGTGGAAATATATTGGTACTCAGAAATCTCCACACGGTATTTTGCTGAAACACTTGTAGTTCTAAATTTCTACTTATTTTTTGCCCATCATTTGATAATTATTTACTGTTGGCTGTTGTCCCAAACACCCTTCCTGAGCTTAAAGATTTAACTTTTGGCCTAATTTACAGCATACACAAATGCCATATGCATAAACATGAAAAGTCAGTGCTCAGCTTTTTCAGAAAGATGTTGTAAAAGAAGCAATATGTCTAGACAGATGAGGAGCTGTTGGGGAATGATTTTGGAATTAGGGCTCCTTTTCCTAGACTCTTACCACAGTCCATTTCTTCTTTAAAATATACTGGGGTAGGTGCCGCTTCCACTGAAACCAGTTACAAGACTTCTTTTTCTTCATGACAGCATAACTTAAAAAAAAAAAAAAATAAGACTGGCTAACTGAAAGATAGGTAAATGACGATGCCAAATCTCTGTTGTTCAGACACTCATGCAGCATTCAGATCACCATTACTGACTTACAGGAAAGCTTTGGAAGCAGGACATGCTGCTTAAGGGTGATTCAGAAAAGTCCAAGGATAGCCTTCAGTCCTGCAGTCTTTCCTGGACAACAGCAATGGAAGATGCAGGCTAGAATGCCAAAGAGTTAAAACATGATTCAAAGACTGGAAATGTGCCTCCCTCTGTGTTATCAAGAGCTAATCTTTTTGTGAAATGATCATAGAATATCTCAAGTTGGAAGGGACCCTTATGGATCACCAACTCCCTGCTTCTCACAGGACTATCTAACACTAAACCATGACCACGAGCATTGTCCAGACACTCCTGGAACTCTGACAGACTTGGTGCCATGATCACTCCCCTGGGGTGTCTGTTCCAGTGACTGGTCACCCGCACAGTGGAGAACCTTTTCCAAATATCCATCCTGAACTTTCCCTGATGGACCTTCATGCCATTCCCTCATGTCCTATCACTGGTCACCAGAAAGAGGAGAGAGGTGAGCAGCACCTCCCACTCCACTGCCCCCCTTGAGGAAGGTGTAGACTGTGTGGAGGTCACTCCTCAGCCTTCTCCCAGCTGAACAAACCAAGTGACCTCAGCCGCTCCTTGTAAGTCTTGCCCTCGAGCCTTTCATCATCTTGGTCCCCTCCTCAGGGCACACTCTGATAGTTTGATGTCCTTCCTACATTAAGGCACCCAAGCAGCACAGAGTGCTCGAGGTGGGGCTGCAGCGGTGCAGAGCAGGGCGGGACTGCCCTCGAGTCACTGCCCTCGCTTGGCTCACTGCACTGTGCTGGGTGCACCCCGGCACACAGCGGGCCCTTTCAGCTGCCACGGCACACTATTGACTCACGTACAGCTCGCCATCAACCCAAACACCACATCTCTTTCCCCAGGGCTGCTCTCCAGCTTCTCATCCCCGAATTTGTACTTATAACCGGTTACCCTATCCCAGGGGGAGAGTCCAGCACTTGCTCTTGTTAAATGATGCTGATGGGACTTCCATACCAAAACCATGGCAAGGTGCTGTGATCCCAGTGATAGGACTGGTGCAAGAATGTATAACAAGCTTGAAACAAGAATTTTCATTGCTCTTGTGTTTGTCTTTTCTGAATCCCTTGGATTATTTGTTGTCCAGGCAGAGTAGTGTAGAGCCCCTAACTAATCCAACTGAATCCCACTCCAAAGGAAAGAAGATGTCTAGAAACAAACCTTCCCTTTTCCACAGGGTGGAAATTGCCTAGGCGGCAGGTAGTCTATGTCTCTACATTCCTACCCTCACATTGCAAGCCAGAAGAGATTTTGGCCAACTCAGGCATAGTACTTCATGAGCAAGTAGATGAGTCATAGCAACAACTCGTCCCATTTCAGAAAGCCAACACAGCAGTCAGAACGGGAGAAGAGGTTTGCAAGCTACTTCATAAACCTACGTTAATGACATCTATTTGCTGTTTGTCTTAGACAACTCTCACAGTAAAATATTACTGCAGGAGAGTTGTTCAGAGCATGCACAGGTACCCACAATCCTGATGGTGCTACTCTGGAGCAAAAGAGAGTAGCCTTTCCTCCATACTAAGTTCCTGTAAAACACAGACAACAGGCAAGCAACAGAGCTACGGTAACCCCAATAGCAACAGTTTCTCTGATCTCAATGAAACCTACCAGAGATACAGGCTAGATATTAATTAAAAGCTTACTCTAGTGCAAATAATTATAGAGTAAAAAGCTGAAGTGGGCAAGATGCAAATTAAGTATTTTTGTGTTTGTGCCTCTGATAGTACTGGCACAAAGTTCAGTGAGGAAAGTATAAACCTAAATAGATATGTTTATAATGAAATCGGTAAATAAAACTTCAGGACATATCCACAGTGAGAATTAATTAAACTGTAAGGCTTTTTCTAATGCCAGGAAAATCTTACTGGCTATGGTTGATCTTGTCACCTGCATTTCCATCATTTTCACACCCTCATTCGCTCTCTGCTGTTGGTTTTGGTTTTTGGTATGGATCTCTCCAGATTCTTGTCAGTGAAAACCATCATACAGTTTGGCTGGATTCTGTGAGCCCTTTGGCATCAGAAGGAGCTGAAAGCGATCCCCACAGTGTAGAAATAACTCCTTATAGGGTAAGAAGTTGGAGCCTGTACCCATTTGAGGCATTCCCACAGCTCCTGTTGAGTGTTAGGTGTTTGTGGTAAGGAACTGTAAGAGTCAGGCTTTCACAGGGGGAAATGCTCAGCATTCTCAGGAACTTTAAAGTCAGGCATGGGTGCCCAGCACTTCTCAAAATCCAGCCCTCCATGATGTAGGTTTTGAAACATGGGATAATTTCCACACCGGCAGCATCTATGAGTTTTGATATTAGCAGTCCCCTGAGAAATCAAGACAAAATCATACCAATTTATTTGGATTTTTATAAGGAAATCGAGCATAAGCTTTATATATTTATGTGTTTTCTTTGCACAGAAGCCTTCCTAATGAACAATACAATGCCACTCAGCTGGGAAAAAAAAAGTGATGTGTGTATGAATGATGACCTGTAAGTTTAAATTTTCCATTAACCATATTGTAATGTATGTAATTTTCCATTAACCATATAACTACATATTGTGAATGTAGTGAATATAGCAGCAAACTGAATATTCATTCTACTCTAATGATATGAAGTATAGCTATGATATGAAATCAAAGGGCCATGTTCTGTAAAAATGGATTAGTTAGTAACAAAGGACAGCAAACACAGTTGGGAAGGAAATTCAGAATACAGCATTGTGCCACTTCAGTTCAAGTAGCTCTTCAACAAGGATCTCTGAATTTGCTTTATATGTTGCCTATATTTATCAACTAGTAGTACCGAAAATATTAGCCTTTCTACTAGTTAGAATCCAGAGCAAACTGAAGTAACTGAAGTAACCATGACACCATATGTATTTCAGTACTTTTTTCTCATACATATTTATATATATGTATTTTTGGAGGAGGCTTTTCAAGAATATTTTCCTCATTGGTGCTGCTCAAGACGTATTTGAATTTGAATGCGGTGGGAGTTTTGCAATCCAACGTTTTGCCACTTGATGGCACTAGCAAAACACTTAAACTTGATCAAACTACTGAGCTTTTAGATTAAGGTAGTTTGAAGCATAGATGCAAATACTTCAAAAGGAGAAAATAAACAACCTCTTATATCAGCATTGATAACTTAAGTGTATTAGAAACCTGAGAAAAATTCTGTGATGATTTCGCAGTTAACTTCACAGGGCTGTGAGGTGCATTCCTTGTGACAGTTGCTCACCAGAATGGATCATCCAGGTAGAGGATGAGGAAGAGATCACAGCACCTTTCTGCGGATGTTCTTCCTTAAAAGAAAGGAACCAGGGTCTGCTGTGACTCTATGCCCTTGTACCAGCTATATAAGGAGGAAGGAGACTTTACAGGAGTAGATCAAACTCTGCCCGCATACATACTGAAAAGTACATAACCTTGGACTCTGAGTATTTGACCAATAGATCATTAAAATGCTTTCTCCATTATTATGCACTCACATCTTAACCTGAAATATGCTGGGTCTGTAAAAACATTTTCATTTGTCCTAGTTTAAGCATTTTCTTTCTCTATAATATTCTACTTTCTTCATCTTTAAAAGATCTTTAAATTGAAGGAAAGAATATATCCTTTAAAATAAAAAGTGAAAAACACACACAGAAGTCTTCCACATTCATAGTCCAAGGTCTTTCAGAGCAAATATTCTTCCTGCCATCAGGAACTATTAAATGGTGACAGCTACATGGAACCTTTCCTGAAAAATGTACTCTGAGTGGTGCTAAGCATACCTACCTGGGAGCTATTAACACTCAGTTTATTTACCTTTTAGCCTGTGAAGGCTCCTTTGAGCCATTACTGTCTTTGGTGGGAAATGAATTACAAGGTATTTGCAATAACTCTTTACACTTTCATGGACCAACAATGCCTTTACCGTAAGGATGAACACTATCTATCCTTGTGCAGTTTTGCACTAGAATCAATCAGTGACCGTGCAGATGTGCTTTGCTAAGTGCACTGGCACTGGGTCACACACATATGCCCTCCCACTCAAATGTACTGCAGAAAAGTAGTTGCCTCCTCGCTTCTATAGGTGTAATGGGTCCTCAAGTTCCCATCAAACAAGACCACAAAAATTGGGAAAGGCCTTGAAAAAAACCACCCTTCAGCCACTGCCAAGAGCCTTAGTTACACACACACATCAGGTTAGACCATTGGCAGCTGTCCTTCCACTGACAAGCCACACCAATAAGGTTTCCAGTGTGTTTAGTGACAGCACAGAATGAATGAAAATAGTCTTTTTTTTTTTTTGTCTCATGGGTTCTAATATGGTTTTGCTGTTTATCATGCCACAGAGTATTTATATTCCTCTGGCTGTCTCCCAGCTCCTTGACCCGTGGTGGTTCCCAGACCTCAGATTCCTGACCAAGCAGGTTTTAAGGTTAGGCAAGGTAAGTGATCGCCTCTCT